>NW_028322241.1:11321545-11982318 GCF_059928025.1 Delphinapterus leucas | reverse complement strand
CAGATTTCTTTAACATGCTGGCTTGGTTGGCCAAAAAGGGCGTATGCGTTTTTTCCTGAATATATTCAGGAAAAAACGCATACGCCCTTTTTGGCCAAGTGCATCATTGTCGACGTTCTGCCTCTTTTCCTATGCTTTAAATGCAATTCCAGTCTACCCCCTGAAATCGTTTTCCTGCAATTCTGCCCCGCTTTCCAGTCCTCTTCGCAGCCTTCCTTCAATATAATTTTGGACGATAGGTGTCATTTATAACTCTGCAGGTTTGTGAATTACAGTGCGCCTGAGCTCCTTTCTTCAACTCGCTTTCTTGTGAGCTGGCCGCAAACCCGCAGGAATGCTTCAGGCCCTAATCTGGTTCCGGCACGGCATGCTGAGCCTTTGGTTAATTCCTCTTCCTGGTGGGAAATGAGCGTTCCATTTGCCCGTCCAGACACCTACAGCTAGTCTCTCAATGGTTCTCCCTATTCCTGTTCATCTTGCGCAGAAATTGCAAACTGTGCCAAACAGGAGGTTAAAGGCACTGACTCTCCAAGTGGGGAGAGTGTTAGTAAACGGTCTGGAATGGTGAACCCGAGTAAAAGGGGACGAAAACTGAGATGCATTTGAAAACGTTTCCCGGTCACACAGTGCACTGTACTGTGGGTTTCCCATGCATGTTTTAGCTGAAGGAAGAATCCCTTAAACCTGGAGAGTTGGGACCCATGGAATGGGTACCATGCAGTATGACTTCAAAGGGTCTGCATTTGCTCATCGAACCTCACCAATGCTATCAGTCCGAAGTGTCCAGCCTTATGTCTCACTCAGCTCTGGGTGTAGATGTGGTAAATCCAGGTTGCATCACAAGCCCTGAATGAATTATTTAAGAATTGCTCTCTATTTCACTGTTATTGTGTTTGTTTTTGTAATTCATTTTGATAATGGGTTTTATCGGATTTTCTCTGCTGCATTCATGCCGCTGTACACACACTTGAGTCTCTTACGGAGACATATAAATCCATGGGTTTGAAGGTTCTTACTAGTCATGTGTAATCCTAGGCGTTGAATATGGGGTGTTTAGTCCATTTCGTTGAGCAAGGGCTAGGTCTTGACTATTACATATTTGGCTTATGGAAAGGTATCTGTGCTAATTTCTATCTCTGGTTTTATGCAGCACCACAACTCACCTTTCCCCTTAAGCAAGCATAAGTTGGTTTTCTAAATTTGAGACCCTGTTCTGTTTTGTAATTCAGTTCATGTGTAGCCAAGTTTACATTCCGTGTATTAGTGATATCTTATGATGTTTCATTTTCTGTGTGACTTATTTCACTTAGAATCATCGTACCTGAATCGACTCATTATGCCGCGACGGGCCTGATGACATAGATTTCATTGGTGAGTGATATTCCTTTGTACGTACGTACCACACTTCTTTATCCATTTTTCGCTTTCTGGGATATTTAACTTGTACCGTAGACGAGGTTCTTGTAAACAGAGCCGTAAACAGAAACTTTGGGGTGGCTGTGTGTTTTTGATTTTAATTTCCCTAAGCTATAGGAAAATAAGTGGTAATGCCGTAGGCTCCGTTGCTTTGTTTTTTAGGTTTTTGAGGAAACACCATACACATCTCCAGAGTGGCTGTTGGCAATTTACATCCCGCCCATCAGCATAACAAGGCTCCCTGTTCTCCATGGCCTGTCCTGTGTTTCTGGTTTTTACACTTTTTTCAGATGGCCCTTTTGAACGGGGGGCAGTGAGACTTCATTGTAGTGCAGATTTCTTTAACATGCTTGCTTGGTTGGCCAAAAAGGGCGTATGCGTTTTTTCCTGAATATATTCAGGAAAAAACGCATACGCCCTTTTTGGCCAAGTGCATCATTGTCGACGTTCTGCCTCTTTTCCTATGCTTTAAATGCAATTCCAGTCTACCCCCTGAAATCGTTTTCTTGCAATTCTGCCCCGCTTTCAAGTCCTTTTCGCAGCCTTCCTTCAATATATTTTTGGGTGATAGCTGTCATTTATAACTCTGCAGGTTTGTGAATTACAGTGTCCCTGAGCTCCTTTATTCAACTCGCTTTCTTGTGAGCTGGCCGCAAACCCGCAGGATTGCTTCAGGCCCTAATCTGGTTCCGGCACGGCATGCTGAGCCTTTGGTTAATTCCTCTTCCTGGTGGGAAATGAGCGTTAAATTTGCCCGTGCAGACACCTTCACACGAGTCTTCATGGTGCCACTTTGCCCCGGTTATCTCTATGGAGGTTGGAGTTGTAGGGCCTCCTCGCTCAAGGTCAGTGTGCCCATGGAGCCAACCCTGCAACTTCAGGGCATGGTTGGGTGTTAGGATCACCACGTGGGGTCCTTTTCCCTTCGGAGGGAGGTGGCCTTTTGGGCTGCTGATTTCCAGGTTTTCAGATACTGCCAGTATCTTGGTCAGATGTGGCGGTGGGCCAAGCCCCTTGGTGACCGTAGTTTATCCTACCTGGATCGCATTCTTGCATTGTTCCATTTCAAGTGGTCCCAGGTTTTGCACTAATACTCCAATGGCGATTCACCGTTCACCAGGAATGTAAAGGTCAAAGGGTTTAGCTAAATTAGGGAGTTCCAGGGCAAGGGTCTGAATTGACTGCTCTTTCCATTCTTGAAAGGCCACTTCTGCATTCTATTCAAAAGGATCATCATCTTTTCCTTTCAGTGTTTCATATAGAGGCCCAGCTAGTAGACTGTAGTTAGGGATCCAGAAGCAGCAAACCCTGGCCTCCCCAGGAACCCCTAAGCTGTCTTCTAGTTTTAGAAATGGGTAAGGCTGTAAATTGTTTCTTCCCTTTCCTGGGATGGGCTTCTCCGACCTTCTGTGAGAATGAAGCCCAGGCAGGTCACCGTAGTCTGTGATATTTGAGCTTTTTCTTGGACAACTTGTATCCTTTATTGGCTTCGTAGTTCAGAGGTCTCCTTAGTAGGGCTGGCGATCAGAATGTCGTCTGCATATTGAAGGAGTGTTTCCTTTTCCAGAGGTAGAACTTTTAGGTCTTTAGCTGAGCTTTCCCCAAAGATGGTGTGGGAATTTTTGAACCCTTGGGGCAACACGGCCCGGAAGTATTGTTTTAGTTGTATGTTGAGTCCTGCCACTCACAAGCCAAAATTTCTTGTGACTCTGGGACTAATAGAATACAAAAGAAGGCATCATTGAAGACTAATACAGAATACCATGTCCTGGTGGTTGGTAGAATGACCAGCAGGGTGTAGGGTTTAGGAACTACTGGAGGTATATCCTCAGTGGCTTAACTGACTGTCCTGACATCCTTTACCAGGACTCCAGCAGCCCATGGCACTCTCGAGGTCAGGCCAATCCCAGGATATGGAGCTCACCAGGGCAGGTACCCCAACCCAGCCCACGGGGCTCTCGTGTTCAGGACCCTCCCAGGATATGGTGTTCCCTGGGCAGGTCCCCCTGCAGCCCATGGGGCTCTCGTGGTCAGGCCCCTCCCAGGATACAGAGCTACCCTTGCAGGTACCATGGCAGGGCTGGGAACACAGGAACCGTGCATATCGCCCTCATTGCAGAGCACTCCCAGCTCACCTGTCACTCAGATCTGACACAGAGCACCTCAGAGCAGGACTTGAACTAACAAACAGCAGCTCCGACAGGTCTGTGACCCTGGGCATCACTCTGTGTGGCCTCCCTCCACCTGGTCTTCCAGAGACTTCCACTGCACCCGGGGCACCAGGCCTCTGTCTCCACCCACCAGCCACCCCTCCTCTCCCTGACTCCTGGGTTCCTCTCATTAGGAGAGGGTTTTCTTGAAGTTGTCTCCCACTCATGGGCCAGATAATATAATTAGAAAACAAGCCAGAGCTGCAGCCCCTTGTCTATCCTGACTCTCAGGAGCCCACACCTGTTCCTTGGACCTGGCCGATTCAGCAAGTTCCAGTTTCTGCAACTGTGAGCCCCTGAGGGGTGATTATTGGCTGGCCTGGGAAGCCCGACCGTGCCGGCCAGACCTCCCCAGGTGTGCCTGGGTTCAGATCAATATAAACACCGCTCCAGGCAGCAAGAGCCCCTGCAGCTGTGCCTGACGCCATTTTCTCTGCCCTGTCAGCAGTCTTGGGGCTGGACTGGTGGGAGGGAGTGAGAGGCCACGGCTTTGTGGGTGTTCCAGTGTGAGTGGGGCTCTGCTGGACTTTCTGCAGCAGTTGCCAAGATGCCACCTGCTAAAGAAGAGGATGTGTCACCCATACCTGCCGCTGGAATTTCTCCCTGGGCAGAGGTGAGTGAGGAAGAAAGCAGTGGGGGCCGGGACAGCAGGGGTATCTCAGGCAGGGAAATGGAAAACTTCCAGAAGAGCACCCAGGGCCAGGACCATCCTGGCTGGCCTGCAGGCACCAAGTCGGCTGGCATGCTGTCACTCATGTGGCTCCATGGCCCTTCCTCTAGGCTTTCAAGTCCTTGTACATATTCAGGTGTTTTACCTGGGAAGGGTGGGAACATTTCAGCAGCAGCTGGCCTGGGGCTCAGCCCACGTTTACTCACAGATGCCTCGGCACGGTCCCCCAGCTTTGCAATGAGGACGCTTGTTGCGTGGGGCCTGCTGGCTGAATGGGAGATGATTCCCCACCACTGACCAACTTCAGAATTGTTTACAACTGGAGCAAGTGCCCTGATATGGTTTTCCTCTGTGTAACTGGTGGGTTCTGTTTTTGTTCTTTTTTTCGTTTTTGGTTCAAGGTAGATTTTATTCCTCTTTTTTGTATTTACAGATATAAGCATGGAAATAATTTATTCATATAAATACATGTATGTGAAGGGAAGAATATTTTTTCTGTTTTACTTTTTGTAATTTGAATTTTATTTTATTTTTTTATACAGCAGGTTCTTTTTGGTTATCTATTTTATACATATAAATGTATACATGCCAATCCCAATCTCTCAACTCCTCCCACCACCACCCCCCAACAGCTTTCCCCCCTTGGTGTCCATACGTTTGTTGTCTACATCTGTTGCTCTATTTCTGCCTTGCAAAACGGTTCATCTGTACAATTTTTCTAGGTTCCACATATAGGCATTAATAGACAAGATTTGTTTTTCTCTTTCTGACTTACTTCACTCTGTATGACAGTCTCTAGATCCATCAACGTCTCTACAAATGACCCAATTTCATTCCTTTTTATGGCTTAGTAATATTCCATTTTATATATGTACCACATCTTTATGCATTCGTCTGTCTGTGGGCATTTAGGTTGCTTCCATTACCTGGATATTGTAAATAGTGATGCAATGAACATTGCGGTGAATGTCTCTTTTTGATTTATGGTTTTGTCTGGGTATATGCCCAGTAGTGGGATTGCTGTATCATATGGTAATTCTATTCTTAGTTTTATAAGAAACTCCATAATGTTCTCCACAGTGACTCTATCAATTTACATTCCCAACAATAGTGGAAGAGGGTTCCTTATCTCCACACCCTTTCCAGCATTTGTTGTTTGTAGATTTTCTGATGATGCCCATTCTAACAGGTGTGAGGTGATACACCATGGATGAGTCTATTTCATTGAGCAAAGAGTAGGTCTTGTCTATTACATATTTGGCTTATGGAACGGTATGTGTGCTAATTTCAATCTCTGGTTTTATACAGCACCCCAACTCAACGTTCCCCTTAAGCAAGCATAAGTTTTTATCTAAATGTGAGACTCTGTTCGGTTTTGGAATTCAGTTTATGTGTAGCCAAGTTTACACTCTCTCTATTAGTGATATCTTATGATAATTCTCTTTCTCTGTGTGACCTATTTCTCTTAGAATCATCATACTTAAATCCACTCAATTTGCTGCTACAGGCCTGATGACATTGATTTCATTGCTGAGTGATATTCTGTTGTACGTAAGTAGCACAACTCCTTTATCCATTTTTTTCTTTCTGGGATATTTAATTTGTACTGGAGTCAAAGTTCTTGTAAACACAGCAGCCCTAAATTTTGTGTTGGCTGTGTCTTGTTGATTTAATTTTCCTAAGCTATAGGGCCAAAAGTGGAAGTGCCCTAGGGTCTGTAGCTTTGTTTTTCACATGTTTCAGGATACACCATACACATCTCCAGAGTGTCTGTTGGCAGTTTACATCCCGCCCATCAGCATAACAAGGCTCCCTGTTCTCCATGGCCTGTCCTGTGTTTCTGGTTTTTACACTTTTTTCAGATGGCCTTTTGACAAATGGGAAATGAGACTTCATTGTAGTGCGGATTTCCATTTCTCGAGTGCTTGGTTGGCCAAAAAGGGCATATGTGTTTTTTCCTGAATATACTCAGGAAAAAATGTTTACGCACTTTTGTCCAAGTGCATCACTGTCAAAGATCTGCCGCTTTTCACATGCTTTAAATGCAATTCCAATCTACCTCCTGAAATATGATTCCTGCAATTCTGCCTCGTTTTCAAGTCCTCTTTGCAGACTTACTTCCATATAATTTTGCCAATAGCTGTCATTTATAACTCTGCAGGTTTGTGAATTACAGTGCCCGTGATTTCCTTTCTTAACTCGTTTCCTTGAAAACTGGCCACAGAACCGCAGGTTTGCTTCAGGCCGTAATCAGGGTCCGGCACGGCACTCTGAGACTTTGGTTCATTCCACTTCCTGGTGGGAAATTAGAGTTAAATGTGCCCCTCCAGACACCTGCCTCACTCCAAGCCCCTTGGTGATGTGTGTCCTCTGGTTTGAGGCCACATGTGCTGGGTTCCTCACCTTTGGCTGATGTGGCCTCACTGGTGTGAGGACACCCCTGCCTGGTTCCAATCCCCTTGGTGATGTGGGCCCTCCGGTGAGAGTCTGATCCTGGTTGGGTTCCTCACACTTCTGTGAGGTGGGCGCTCTTCTCTGAGGTCACTCCTGCCTGGCTGGCACACCCCGCCTTGGCGACGTCGGCTCTCTGGTGGGATTTGGTGCCTGCTGGGTGTCTCCTCCCCTTGGTAATGAGGGCCCTCTGGCGTCAGGCACTAACTCCTGGGCTCCCAATATTTTTTGATATGCGCCCTGTGGTTCGAGTACACTCCTGCAAGGTTCCCAACCCCATGGGAATGTGGGCCTTCTGCTCTGAGGTCCCAACCGTGGGTTGCTCAGTTTCATGATGAGGGCCCTCTGCTGTGAGTTCTCTCCGGCCTGGATCCCATAGCCTCGCTGCTCCTGGCCACCTGCTGGGAGGTTACAACTGCGGGATTCCTCACCTTTTTTCTTCTATGGGCCCTCTGTTTTGAGACTCCTCCTGCCTGCCTCAATCCCAGCCCCTTGGTGATGTGTGTCCTCTGGTTTGAGGCCACGTATGCTGGGTCCCTCGCCTTTCGATGATGTGGCCCCACTGGTGTGAGGACACTCCTGCCTGGTTCCTATCCCCTTGATGATGTGGGCCCTCTGGTGAGAGTCTGATCCTGGCTGGGTTCCTCACCCTTCTGTGAGGGGGGCCCTCTGCTGTGAGGTCACTCCTGCCTGGCTGGCACACCCCACCTGGGCAACATCGGCCCTCTTGTGGCAGTTGGAGCCTGCTGGGAACCTCCCCTCGGTGATGGGGGCCCTCTTGCCTCAGGCCCTAACTGCTGGGTACCCACATTTTCTGATACGTGCTAAGTGGTGCGAGGACACTCCTGCGAGGTTCCCATCCCCATGGGCATGTGGGCCTTCTGCTCTAAGTTCCCAACACCTGTGTTGTTCACCGTTTCATGATGTTGGCTCTCTGGTGTTAGTTCCCCCAGGCCTAGATCCCATAGCCTCTGTGCTCTGAGCGGCCTGCTGGGAGGTTCCTACTGCTGGATTCCTTACCTTTTTTATTCTTTGGGTCCTGTGTTTTCATGCTCCTACTTCCTGACTCACTCCCAGCCCATTTGTGATGTAGGTCCTCTGGTTTAAGGCCACATGTACCGCTTTCCTCACCTTTATTGATGTGGCCCCACTGGTGTGAGGACACTCCTGCCTGGTTCCCATCCCCTTGGTGATGGGGGCCCTCTGGTGAGAGTCTGATCCTGTCTGGATTCCTCACACTTCTGGGAGGTGGGCCCTCTGCTGTGAGGTCACTCCTGCCTGGCTGGCACACGTCACCTTGGTGATGTGGTCCCTCAGTTGGGAGTTGGTGCCTGCTGGGAGTCTCCTCCCCTCGGTAATGAGGGCCCTCTGGCGTCAGGCCCTAACTCATGGGCTCCCAAAATTTTCTGATGTGCGCCCTGTCGTGCGAGTACACTCCAGCCAGGGTCCCATCCCCATGGGGATGTGGGCTTTCTGCCCTGAGGTCCCAACGGCTGGGTTGCTCACAGTGTCAGAATGTGGGCCCTCTGCTGTGAGTTCACTCTGGCATGGATCCCATAGCCTCGGTGCTCTGGGCCACCTGCTTGGAGCTTCCAACTGCGGGGTTCCTCACCTTTTTTATTCTATGGGCGCTCTGTTGTGAGTCTCCTCCTGCATGCCTCACTCCCAGCCCTTTCGTGATGTGTGTCCCCTTGTTTGAGGCCACATGTGCTGTGCTCCTCACCTTTCGCTGATGTGGCCCCACTGGTGTGAGGACACTCCTGCCTGGTTTCCATCCCCTTGGTGATGTGGGCGCTCTGGTTAGAGTCTGATCCTGTTTGGGCTCCTCACACTTCTGTGAGGTGGGCCCTCTGCTGTGAGGTAACTCCTGCCTGGCTTGCTCCCATTGCCTTGGTGACGTCGGCCCTCTGGTGGCATTTGGAGCCTGCTGGTAGCCTCCTCTCCTCCGTGATGAGGGCCCTCTGGCGCCAGGCCATAACTGCTGGGTTCCCACATTTTCTGATACGTGCTAAGTTGTGCGAGGACACTCCTGCGAGGTTCCCATCCCCATGGGGATGTGGGCCTTCTGCTCTGAGGTCCCACTGGCTGGGTTGCTCACAGTTTCATGATGTGGGCCCTCTGCTGTGAGTTCACTGTGGCCTGGATCCCATAGACTCCATGCTCTGGGCCACCTGCTGGGAGGTTCAAACTGCTGGATTCCTCACATTTTTTATTCTGTGGGCCCTGTGTTGTTAGGCTACTCCTGCCTGCCTCACTCGGAGCACCTTGGAAATGTGGGTCCTCTGGTTTAGGCCACATGTGCTGGGTTCCTCACCTTTCTATAATGTGGCCACACTGGTGTGAGGACACTCCTGCCTTGTTCCGATCCCCTTGGTGATGTGGGCCCTCTGGTGAGAGTCTTATCCTGGCTGGGTTCCTCACCCTTCTGTGCGGTAGGCCCTCTGCTGTGAGGTCACTCCTGCCTGGCTGGCACACGTCAACTTGGCGATGTGGGCCCTCAGTTGGGAGTTGGTGCCTGCTGGGAGTCTCCTCCCCTCGGTAATGAGGGCCCTCTGGCGTCAGACCCTAACTCCTGGGCTCCCAAAATTTTCTGATGTGCGCCCTGTGGTGCGAGTACACTCCTGCCAGGATCCCAACCCCATGGGAATGTGGGCCTTCTGCTCTAAGGTCCCACCGGCTGGGTTGCTCACAGTTTCATAATGAGGGCCCTCTGTTTTGAGTTCAGTCAGGCCTGGATCCCATAGACTCGCTGCTCCTGGCCACCTGCTGGGAGGTTCCAACTGCGGGATCCCTCACCTTTTTTACGCTATGGGCCCTCTGTTTGGAGGCTCCTCCTGCCTGCCTCACTCCCAGCCCCTTGGTGATGTGTGTCCTGTAGTTTGAGGCCACGTGTGCTGGGTCCGTCACATTTCGGTGATGTGACCACACTGGTGTGAGAACACTCCTGCCTGGTTTCCATTCCCTTGGTGATGTGGGCCCTCCGGTGAGAGTCTGATCCTCTTTGGGTTCCTCACACTTTTTTGTGGTTGGCCCTCTGCTCTGAGGTCACTCCTGCCTGGCTGGCACACCCTGCATTGGCGACGTCGGCCTTCTGGTAGCAGTTGGAGCTTGCTGGGAGCCTCTCCTCAGTGATGAGGGCCCTCTGGCGTCCGGCCCTAACTGCTGGGCTCCCCACCTTTTCTGATGTGTGCCCACTGGTGCGATGACACTCTTGCTTGGTTCCCTTCCCCATGGGGATGTGGGCCTTGTGCTCTGAGGTTACAACGGCTGGGTTGCTTACAGTATCACGATGAGGGCCCTCTGTTGTGAGTTCATCACTGCCTGGATCCCATAGCCTCGGTGCTCTGGGCCGCCTGCTGGGATGTTCCAACTGCTGGATTCCTCACCTTTTTTATACAATGGGCCATGGGTTTTGAGGTTAATCCTGCCTTCCTCGCTCCGAGACCCATGGTGATGTGGGTCCTCTGGTTTGAGGCCACATGTGCTGGGTACCTCAACTTTCGATGATGTGGCCCCACGGGTGTGAGGACACTCCTGCCTGGTTCCCAGCCCCTTGCTTATGTGGGCACTCTGGTGAGAGTCTGATCTTGACTGGGTTCCTTACCCTTCTGTGAGGTGGGCCCTCTGATGTGAGGTCACTCCTGCCTGGATGGCTCATGTCGCCTTGGCGACGTAGGCCCTCTGTTGGCCACTGAAGCATGCTGGGAGCCTCCTACCCTCTTTAATAAGGGCCCTGGAAGAAACGCATATGCCCTTTTTGACCAAGTGCATCATTGTCGAGGTTCTGCCTCTTCTCCTATACTTTCAGAGGACTTCCCGTCTACCTCCTGAAATCGTATTCCTGGAATTCTGCCCCGCGTTCAAGTCCTCTTTGCAGCCTTACTTCAATATATTTTTGGACGATAGCTGTCATTTATAACTCTGCAGGTTTGTGAATTACAGTGCCCCTGAGCTCCTTTCTTCAACTCGCTTTCTTGTGAGCTGGCCGCAAAACCGCAGGATTGCTTCAGGCCCTAATCTGGTTCCGACACGGCATGCTGAGCCTTTGGCTAATTCCTCTTCCTGGTGGGAAATGAGCGTTAAATTTGTTCGTGCAGACACCTACAGCTAATCTCTCATTGGTTCTCCCTATTCCTGTTCATCTTGCGCAGAAATTCCAAACTGTGCCAAACAGGAGGTTAAAGGCACTGACTCTCCAAGTGGGGAGAGTGTTAGTAAAGCGTCTGGAATGGTAAAACCGAGTACGAGGGGACGAAAACTGAGACGCATTTAAAAAGTTTTCCCGGTCACACGGTGGACCATATTCTGGGTTGCCCATGCATGTTTTACCTGAAGGAAGAATCCCTTCAACCTGGAGAGTTGGGACCCATGGAATGGGTACCACGCAGTATGACTTCAAAGGGTTGCCTTTGCTCACCGAACGTCACCAATGCTATCAGCCCGAAGTGTCCAGCCTTATGTCTCCCTCAGCTCGGGGTGTAGATGTGGTAAATCCACGTTGCATCACAAGCCCTGAATGAATTATTTAAGAATTGCTCTCTATTTCACTGTCATTGTGTTTTGTTTTTGTAATTTATTTTGATAATGGGATTTATCGGATTTTCACTGCTGCGTTTATGCCGCTGTACACATGCTTGATTCTCTTATGGAGACATATAAATCCATGGGTTTTCAGATTCTTACTAGTCAGGTATATTCCTAGGCATTGAATATGGGGTGTTGAGTCCATTTCGTGGAGCAAGGAGTAGGTCCTGACTATTACATATTTGCTTATGGAAAGGTATCTGTGCTAATTTCAATCTCTGGTTTTATGCAGCACCACAACTCACCTTTCCCCTTAAGCAAGCATAAGTTGGTTTTCTAAATTTGAGACCCTTTTCTGTTTTGTAATTGAGTTCATGTGCAGCCATGTTTGCATTCCGTGTATTTGAGATATCTTATGGTGTTTCTTTTTCTGTGTGACTTAGTTAACTTAGAATGATCGTACCTGAATCCACTCATTATGCCGCGACGGGCCTCATGACATAGATTTCATTGCTGAGTGATATTCCATTGTACGTACGTACAACAACTTCTTTATCCATTTTTTGCTTTCTGGGATATTTCACTTGTACCGTAAATGAGGTTCTTGTAAGCAGAGCCGTCCAAAATTTATGGGTGGCTGTGTCTTTTTGATTTTAATTTCCCTAAGCTATAGAACCATAAGTTGAAGTGCCGTAGGCTCCGTTGCTTAGTTTTTTAGGTGTTTGAGGAAACACCATACACTTCTCCAGAGTGGCTGTTGGCAAGTTACATCCCGCCCATCAGCATAACAAGGCTCCCTGTTCTCCATGGCCTGTCCTGCCTTTCTGGATTTTTCACTTTTTTCAGATGTCCCTTTTGACAGGGGGGCAGTGAGACTTCATTGTAATGCAGATTTCTTTACAGGCTTGCTTGTTTGGCCAAAAAGGGCGTATGTGTTTTTTCTTGAATATATTCAGGAAAAAACGCATACGCCCTTTTTGACCAAGTGCATCATTGTCGACTTTCTGTCTCTTTCCTTATGCTTTAAATGCAATTCCAGTCTGCCCCTGAACTCGTTTTCCTGCAATTCTGCCCCGCTTTCAAGTCCTCTACGCAGCCTTACTTCAATACATTTTTGGACAATAGCTGACATTTATAACTCTGCAGGTTTGTGAATGACAGTGCGCCTGAGCTCCTTTCTTCTACTCGCTTTCTTGTGAGCTGGCCGCAAACCCGCAGGATTGCTTCATGCCCTAATCTGGTTCCGGCACAGCATGCTGATCCTTTGGTAAATTCCTCTTCCTGGTGGGAAATGAGTGTTATATTTGAATGTGCAGACACCTAGAGCTAGTCTCTCATTGGTTCTCCCTATTCTTGTTCATCTTGCGCAGAAATTGCAAACTGTGCCAAACAGGAGGTTAAAGGCACTGACTCTCTAAGTGGGGAGAGTATTAGTAAAGGGTCTTCAATCGTGAACCCGAGTAAAAGGGGACGAAAACTGAGATGCATTTGAAAAGGTTTCCCGGTCACACGGTGCACCATACTGTGGGTTTCCCATGCATGTTTTAGCTGAAGGAAGAATCCCTTAAACCTGGAGAGTTGGGACCCATGGAATGGGTACCATGCAGTATGACTTCAAAGGGCCTGCATTTTCTCAACGAACCTCACCAATGCTATCAGGCCGAAGTGTACAGCCTTATGTCTCACTCAGCTCTGGTTGTAGATGTGGTAAATCCAGGTTGCATCACAAGCCCTGAATGAATTATTTAAGAATTGCTCTCTATTTCACTGTCATTGTGTTTGTTTTTGTAATTCATTTTGATAATGGGATTTATCGGATTTTCTCTGCTGCATTCATGCCACTGTACACACACTTGAGTCTCTTATGGAGACATATAAATCCATGGGTTTGAAGATACTTACTAGTCAGGTGTATTCCTAGGCGTTGAATATGGGGTGTTTAGTCCATTTCGTTGAGCAAGGGCTAGGTCTTGACTATTACATATTTGGCTTATGGAAAGGTATCTGTGCTAATTTCTATCTCTGGTTTTATGCAGCACCCCAACTCACTTTTCCCCTTAAGCAAGCATAAGGTGGTTTTCTAAATTTGAGACCCTGTTCTGTTTTGTAATTCAGTTCATGTGTAGCCAAGTTTACATTCCGTGTATTAGTGATATCTTATGATGTTTCATTTTCTGTGTGACTTATTTCACTTAGAATCATCGTACCTGAATCCACTCATTATGCCACGATGGGCCTGATGACATAGATTTCATTGCTGAGTGATATTCCATTGAATGTGTGTACCACAACTTCTTTATCCATTTTTCACATTCTGGGATATTTAACTTGTACCGTAGACGAGATTCCTGTAAACAGAGCCGTCTGAAACTTTGGGGTGGCTGTCTGTTTTTGATTTTAATTTCCGTGATCTATAAGACCATAAGTGGAAGTGCCGTAGTCTCCGTTGCTTTGTTTCTTAGGTGTTTCAGGAAACACCATACACTTCTCCAGAGTGGCTGTTGGCAATTTACATCCCGCCCATCAGCATAACAAGGCTCCCTGTTCTCCATGGCCTGTGCTGTCTTTCTGGATTTTACACTTTTTTCAGATGGCCCTTTTGACCTGGGGGCAGTGAGACTTCTTTGTAGTGCAGATTTCTTTAACATGCTGGCTTGGTTGGCCAAAAAGGGCGTATGCGTTTTTTCCTGAATATATTCAGGAAAAAACGCATACGCCCTTTTTGGCCAAGTGCATCATTGTCGACGTTCTGCCTCTTTTCCTATGCTTTAAATGCAATTCCAGTCTACCCCCTGAAATCGTTTTCCTGCAATTCTGCCCCGCTTTCCAGTCCTCTTCGCAGCCTTCCTTCAATATATTTTTGGACGATAGCTGTCATTTATAACTCTGCAGGTTTGTGAATTACAGTGCCCCTGAGCTCCTTTCTTCAACTCGCTTTCTTGTGAGCTGGCCGCAAACCCGCAGGAATGCTTCAGGCCCTAATCTGGTTCCGGCACGGCATGCTGAGCCTTTGGTTAATTCCTCTTCCTGGTGGGAAATGAGCGTTCCATTTGCCCGTCCAGACACCTACAGCTAGTCTCTCATTGGTTCTCCCTATTCCTGTTCATCTTGCGCAGAAATTGCAAACTGTGCCAAACAGGAGGTTAAAGGCACTGACTCTCCAAGTGGGGAGAGTGTTAGTAAACGGTCTGGAATGGTGAACCCGAGTAAAAGGGGACGAAAACTGAGATGCATTTGAAAACGTTTCCCGGTCACACAGTGCACTGTACTGTGGGTTTCCCATGCATGTTTTAGCTGAAGGAAGAATCCCTTAAACCTGGAGAGTTGGGACCCATGGAATGGGTACCATGCAGTATGACTTCAAAGGGTCTGCATTTGCTCATCGAACCTCACCAATGCTATCAGCCCGAAGTGTCCAGCCTTATGTCTCACTCAGCTCTGGGTGTAGATGTGGTAAATCCAGGTTGCATCACAAGCCCTGAATGAATTATTTAAGAATTGCTCTCTATTTCACTGTCATTGTGTTTGTTTGTGTAATTCATTTTGATAATGGGTTTTATCGGATTTTCTCTGCTGCATTCATGCCGCTGTACACACAGTTGAGTCTCTTACGGAGACATATAAATCCATGGGTTTGAAGATTCTTACTAGTCATGTGTAATCCTAGGCGTTGAATATGGGGTGTTTAGTCCATTTCGTTGAGCAAGGGCTAGGTCTTGACTATTACATATTTGGCTTATGGAAAGGTATCTGTGCTAATTTCTATCTCTGGTTTTATGCAGCACCACAACTCACCTTTCCCCTTAAGCAAGCATAAGTTGGTTTTCTAAATTTGAGACCCTGTTCTGTTTTGTAATTCAGTTCATGTGTAGCCAAGTTTACATTCCGTGTATTAGTGATATCTTATGATGTTTCATTTTCTGTGTGACTTATTTCACTTAGAATCATCGTACGTGAATCCACTCATTATGCCGCGACGGGCCTGATGACATAGATTTCATTGGTGAGTGATATTCCTTTGTACGTACGTACCACACTTCTTTATCCATTTTTCGCTTTCTGGGATATTTAACTTGTACCGTAGACGAGGTTCTTGTAAACAGAGCCGTAAACAGAAACTTTGCGGTGGCTGTGTGTTTTTGATTTTAATTTCCCTAAGCTATAGGAAAATAAGTGGTAATGCCGTAGGCTCCGTTGCTTTGTTTTTTAGGTTTTTGAGGAAACACCATACACATCTCCAGAGTGGCTGTTGGCAATTTACATCCCGCCCATCAGCATAACAAGGCTCCCTGTTCTCCATGGCCTGTGCTGCCTTTCTGGATTTTACACTTTTTTCAGATGGCCCTTTTGAACGGGGGGCAGTGAGACTTCATTGTAGTGCAGATTTCTTTAACATGCTTGCTTGGTTGGCCAAAAAGGGCGTATGCGTTTTTTCCTGAATATATTCAGGAAAAAACGCATACGCCCTTTTTGGCCAAGTGCATCATTGTCGACGTTCTGCCTCTTTTCCTATGCTTTAAATGCAATTCCAGTCTACCCCCTGAAATCGTTTTCTTGCAATTCTGCCCCGCTTTCAAGTCCTCTTCGCAGCCTTCCTTCAATATATTTTTGGGTGATAGCTGTCATTTATAACTCTGCAGGTTTGTGAATTACAGTGTCCCTGAGCTCCTTTCTTCAACTCGCTTTCTTGTGAGCTGGCCGCAAACCCGCAGGATTGCTTCAGGCCCTAATCTTGTTCCGGCACGGCATGCTGAGCCTTTGGTTAATTCCTCTTCCTGGTGGGAAATGAGCATTAAATTTGCCCGTGCAGACACCTTCACACGAGTCTTCATGGTGCCACTTTGCCCCGGTTATCTCTATGGAGGTTGGAGTTGTAGGGCCTCCTCGCTCAAGGTCAGTGTGCCCACGGAACCAACCCTGCAACTTCAGGGCATGGTTGGGTGTGAGGATCACCACGTGGGGTCCTTTTCCCTTCGGAGGGAGGTGGCCTTTTGGGCTGCTGATTTCCAGGTTTTCAGATACTGCCAGTATCTTTGTCAGATGTGGCGGTGGGCCAAGCCCCTTGGTGACCGCAGTTTATCCTACCTGGATCGCATTCTTGCATTGTTCCATCTCAAGTGGTCCCAGGTTTTGCACTAATACTCCAATGGCGATTCACAGTTCACCAGGAATGTAAAGGTCAAAGGGTTTAGCTAAATTAGGGAGTTCCAGGGCAAGGGTCTGAATTGACTGCTCTTTCCATTCTTGAAAGGCCACTTCTGCATTCTATTCAAAAGGATCATCATCTTTTCCTTTCAGTGTTTCATATAGAGGCCCAGCTAGTAGACTGTAGTTAGGGATCCAGAAGCAGCAAACCCTGGCCTCCCCAGGAACCCCTAAGCTGTCTTCTAGTTTCAGAAATGGGTAAGGCTGTAAATTGTTTCTTCCCTTTCCTGGGATGGGCTTCTCCGACCTTCTGTGAGAATGAAGCCCAGGCAGGTCACCGTAGTCTGTGATATTTGAGCTTTTTCTTGGACAACTTGTATCCTTTATTGGCTTGGTAGTTCAGAGGTCTCCTTAGTAGGGCTGGCGATCAGAATGTCGTCTGCATATTGAAGGAGTGTTTCCTTTTCCAGAGGTAGAACTTTTAGTTCTTTAGCTGAGCTTTCCCCAAAGATGGTGTGGGAATTTTTGAACCCTTGGGGCAACACGGCCCGGAAGTATTGTTTTAGTTGTATGTTGAGTCCTGCCACTCACAAGCCAAAATTTCTTGTGACTCTGGGACTAATAGAATACAAAAGAAGGCATCATTGAAGACTAATACAGAATACCATGTCCTGGTGGTTGGTAGAATGACCAGCAGGGTGTAGGATTTAGGAACTACTGGAGGTATATCCTCGGTGGCTTCACTGACTGTCCTGACATCCTTTACCAGGACTCCAGCAGCCCATGGGGCTCTCGAGGTCAGGCCAATCCCAGGATATGGAGCTCACCTGGGCAGGTACCCCACCCCCACCCCAGCCCACGGGGCTCTCGTGTTAAGGCCCCTCCCAGGATACGGTGTTCCCTGGGCAGGTTCCCCTGCAGCCCATGGGGCTCTCGTGGTCAGGCCCCTCCCAGGATACAGAGCTACCCTTGCAGGTACCATGGCAGGGCTGGGAACACAGGAACCGTGCATATCGCCCTCATTGCAGAGCACTCCCAGCTCACCTGTCACTCAGATCTGACACAGAGCACCTCAGAGCAGGACTTGAACTAACAAACAGCAGCTCCGACAGGTCTGTGACCCTGGGCATCACTCTGTGTGGCCTCCCTCCACCTGGTCTTCCAGAGACTTCCACTGCACCCGGGGCACCAGGCCTCTGTCTCCACCCACCAGCCACCCCTCCTCTCCCTGACTCCTGGGTTCCTCTCATTAGGAGAGGGTTTTCTTGAAGTTGTCTCCCACTCATGGGCCAGATAATATAATTAGAAAACAAGCCAGAGCTGCAGCCCCTTGTCTATCCTGACTCTCAGGAGCCCACACCTGTTCCTTGGACCTGGCCGATTCAGCAAGTTCCAGTTTTTGCAACTGTGAGCCCCTGAGGGGTGATTATTGGCTGGCCTGGGAAGCACGACCGTGCCGGCCAGCCCTCCCCAGGTGTGCCTGGGTTCAGATCAATATAAACACCGCTCCAGGCAGCAAGAGCCCCTTCAGCTGTGCCTGACGCCATTTTCTCTGCCCTGTCAGCAGTCTTGGGGCTGGACTGGTGGGAGGGAGTGAGAGGCCACGGCTTTGTGGGTGGCCCAGTGTGAGTGGGGCTCTGCTGGACTTTCTGCAGCAGTTGCCAAGATGCCACCTGCTAAAGAAGAGGATGTGTCACCCATACCTGCCGCTGGAATTTCTCCCTGGGCAGAGGTGAGTGAGGAAGAAAGCAGTGGGGGCCGGGACAGCAGGGGTATCTCAGGCAGGGAAATGGAAAGCTTCCAGAAGAGCACCCAGGGCCAGGACCATCCTGGCTGGCCTGCAGGCACCAAGTCGGCTGGCATGCTGTCACTCATGTGGCTCCATGGCCCTTCCTCTAGGCTTTCAAGTCCTTGTACATATTCAGGTGTTTTACCTGGGAAGGGTGGGAACATTTCAGCAGCAGCTGGCCTGGGGCTCAGCCCACGTTTACTCACAGATGCCTCGGCACACTCCCCCAGCTTTGCAATGAGGATGCTTGTTGCGTGGGGCCTGCTGGCTGAATGGGAGATGATTCCCCACCACTGACCAACTTCAGAATTGTTTACAACTGGAGCAAGTGCCCTGATACGGTTTTCCTCTGTGTAACTGGTGGGTTCTGTTTTTTTTTCTTTTTTTCGTTTTTGGTTCAAGGTAGATTTTATTCCTCTTTTTTGTATTTACAGATATAAGCATGGAAATAATTTATTCATATAAATACATGTATGTGAAGGGAAGAATATTTTTTCTGTTTTACTTTTTGTAATTTGAATTTTATTTTATTTTTTTATACAGCAGGTTCTTTTTGGTTATCTATTTTATACATATAAATGTATATATGCCAATCCCAATCTCTCAACTCCTCCCACCACCACCCCCCAACAGCTTTCCCCCCTTGGTGTCCATACGTTTGTTGTCTACATCTGTTGCTCTATTTCTGCCTGGCAAAACGGTTCATCTGTACAATTTTTCTAGGTTCCACATATAGGCATTAATAGACAAGATTTGTTTTTCTCTTTCTGACTTACTTCACTCTGTATGACAGTCTCTAGATCCATCAACGTCTCTACAAATGACCCAATTTCATTCCTTTTTATGGCTTAGTAATATTCCATTTTATATATGTACCACTTCTTTATGCATTCGTCTGTCTGTGGGCATTTAGGTTGCTTCCATTACCTGGATATTGTAAATAGTGATGCAATGAACATTGCGGTGAATATCTCTTTTTGATTTATGGTTTTGTCTGGGTATATGCCCAGTAGTGGGATTGCTGTATCATATGGTAATTCTATTCTTAGTTTTATAAGAAACTCCATAATGTTCTCCACAGTGACTGTATCAATTTACATTCCCAACAATAGTGGAAGAGGGTTCCTTATCTCCACACCCTTTCCAGCATTTGTTGTTTGTAGATTTTCTGATGATGCCCATTCTAACAGGTGTGAGGTGATACACCATGGATGAGTCTATTTCGTTGAGCAAAGAGTAGGTCTTGTCTATTACATATTTGGCTTATGGAACGGTATGTGTGCTAATTTCAATCTCTGGTTTTATACAGCACCCCAACTCAACTTTCCCTTAAGCAAGCATAAGTTTTTATCTAAATGTGAGACTCTGTTCGGTTTTGGAATTCAGTTTATGTGTAGCCAAGTTTACACTCTCTCTATTAGTGATATCTTATGATAATTATCTTTCTCTGTGTGACCTATTTCTCTTAGAATCATCATACTTAAATCCACTCAATTTGCTGCTACAGGCTTGATGACATTGATTTCATTGCTGAGTGATATTCCGTTGTACGTAAGTAGCACAACTCCTTTATCCATTTTTTTCTTTCTGGGATATTTAATTTGTACTGGACTCAAGGTTCTTGTAAACACAGCAGCCCTAAATTTTGTGTTGGCTGTGTCTTGTTGATTTTAATTTTCCTAAGCTATAGGGCCAAAAGTGGAAGTGCCCTAGGGTCTGTAGCTTTGTTTTTCAGATGTTTCAGGATACACCATAAACATCTCCAGAGTGTCTGTTGGCAATTTACATCCCGCCCATCAGCATAACAAGGCTCCCTGTTCTCCATGGCCTGTCCTGTGTTTCTGGTTTTTACACTTTTTTCAGATGGCCCTTTTGACGAATGGGAAATGAGACTTCATTGTAGTGCGGATTTCCATTTCTCGAGTGCTTGGTTGGCCAAAAAGGGCATATGTGTTTTTTCCTGAATATATTCAGGAAAAAATGTTTACGCACTCTTGTCCAAGTGCATCACTGTCAAAGATCTGCCGCTTTTCACATGCTTTAAATGCAATTCCAATCTACCTACTGAAATATGAATCCTGCAATTCTGCCTCGTTTTCAAGTCCTCTTTGCAGACTTACTTCCATATAATTTTGCCAATAACTGTCATTTATAACACTGCAGGTTTGTGAATTACAGTGCCCGTGATTTCCTTTCTTAACTCGTTTCCTTGAAAACTGGCCACAGAACCGCAGGTTTGCTTCAGGCCGTAATCAGGGTCCGGCACGGCACTCTGAGACTTTGGTTCATTCCAATTCCTGGTGGGAAATTAGAGTTAAATGTGCCCCTCCAGACACCTGCCTCACTCCTAGCCCCTTGGTGATGTGTGTCCTGTGGTTTGAGGCCACATGTGCTGGGTTCCTCACCTTTGGCTGATGTGGCCTCACTGGTGTGAGGACACCCCTGCCTGGTTCCAATCCCCTTGGTGATGTGGGCCCTCCGGTGAGAGTCTGATCCTGGTTGGGTTCCTCACACTTCTGTGAGGTGGGCCCTCTTCTCTGAGGTCACTCCTGCCTGGCTGGCACACCCCGCCTTGGCGACGTCGGCTCTCTGGTGGGATTTGGTGCCTGCTGGGTGTCTCCTCCCCTTGGTAATGAGGGCCCTCTGGCGTCAGGCACTAACTCCTGGGCTCCCAATATTTTCTGATATGCGCCCTGTGGTTCGAGTACACTCCTGCAAGGTTCCCAACCCCATGGGAATGTGGGCCTTCTGCTCTGAGGTCCCAACCGTGGGTTGCTCAGTTTCATGATGAGGGCCCTCTGCTGTGAGTTCTCTCCGGCCTGGATCCCATAGCCTCGCTGCTCCTGGCCACCTGCTGGGAGGTTCCAACTGCGGGATTCCTCACCTTTTTTCTTCTATGGGCCCTCTGTTTTGAGACTCCTCCTGCCTGCCTCAATCCCAGCCCCTTGGTGATGTGTGTCCTCTGGTTTGAGGCCATGTATGCTGGGTCCCTCGCCTTTCGATGATGTGGCCCCACTGGTGTGAGGACACTCCTGCCTGGTTCCTATCCCCTTGATGATGTGGGCCCTCTGGTGAGAGTCTGATCCTGGCTGGGTTCCTCACCCTTCTGTGAGGGGGGCCCTCTGCTGTGAGGTCACTCCTGCCTGGCTGGCACACCCCACCTGGGCAACATCGGCCCTCTTGTGGCAGTTGGAGCCTGCTGGGAACCTCCCCTCGGTGATGGGGGCCCTCTTGCCTCAGGCCCTAACTGCTGGGTACCCACATTTTCTGATACGTGCTAAGTGGTGCGAGGACACTCCTGCGAGGTTCCCATCCCCATGGGCATGTGGGCCTTCTGCTCTAAGTTCCCAAAACCTGTGTTGTTCACCGTTTCATGATGTTGGCTCTCTGGTGTTAGTTCACCCAGGCCTAGATCCCATAGCCTCTGTGCTCTGAGCGGCCTGCTGGGAGGTTCCTACTGCTGGATTCCTTACCTTTTTTATTCTTTGGGTCCTGTGTTTTCATGCTCCTACTTCCTGACTCACTCCCAGCCCATTTGTGATGTAGGTCCTCTGGTTTAAGGCCACATGTACCGCTTTCCTCACCTTTATTGATGTGGCCCCACTGGTGTGAGGACACTCCTGCCTGGTTCCCATCCCCTTGGTGATGGGGGCCCTCTGGTGAGAGTCTGATCCTGTCTGGATTCCTCACACTTCTGGGAGGTGGGCCCTCTGCTGTGAGGTCACTCCTGCCTGGCTGGCACACGTCACCTTGGCGATGTGGTCCCTCAGTTGGGAGTTGGTGCCTGCTGGGAGTCTCCTCCCCTCGGTAATGAGGGCCCTCTGGCGTCAGGCCCTAACTCATGGGCTCCCAAAATTTTCTGATGTGCGCCCTGTCGTGCGAGTACACTCCAGCCAGGGTCCCATCCCCATGGGGATGTGGGCTTTCTGCCCTGAGGTCCCAACGGCTGGGTTGCTCACAGTGTCAGAATGTGGGCCCTCTGCTGTGAGTTCACTCTGGCATGGATCCCATAGCCTCGGTGCTCTGGGCCACCTGCTTGGAGCTTCCAACTGCGGGGTTCCTCACCTTTTTTATTCTATGGGCGCTCTGTTGTGAGTCTCCTCCTGCATGCCTCACTCCCAGCCCTTTCGTGATGTGTGTCCCCTTGTTTGAGGCCACATGTGCTGTGCTCCTCACCTTTCGCTGATGTGGCCCCACTGGTGTGAGGACACTCCTGCCTGGTTTCCATCCCCTTGGTGATGTGGGCGCTCTGGTTAGAGTCTGATCCTGTTTGGGCTCCTCACACTTCTGTGAGGTGGGCCCTCTGCTGTGAGGTAACTCCTGCCTGGCTTGCTCCCATTGCCTTGGTGACGTCGGCCCTCTGGTGGCATTTGGAGCCTGCTGGTAGCCTCCTCTCCTCCGTGATGAGGGCCCTCTGGCGCCAGGCCATAACTGCTGGGTTCCCACATTTTCTGATACGTGCTAAGTTGTGCGAGGACACTCCTGCGAGGTTCCCATCCCCATGGGGATGTGGGCCTTCTGCTCTGAGGTCCCACTGGCTGGGTTGCTCACAGTTTCATGATGTGGGCCCTCTGCTGTGAGTTCACTGTGGCCTGGATCCCATAGACTCCATGCTCTGGGCCACCTGCTGGGAGGTTCAAACTGCTGGATTCCTCACATTTTTTATTCTGGGGGCCCTGTGTTGTTAGGCTACTCCTGCCTGCCTCACTCGGAGCACCTTGGAAATGTGGGTCCTCTGGTTTAGGCCACATGTGCTGGGTTCCTCACCTTTCTATAATGTGGCCACACTGGTGTGAGGACACTCCTGCCTTGTTCCGATCCCCTTGGTGATGTGGGCCCTCTGGTGAGAGTCTTATCCTGGCTGGGTTCCTCACCCTTCTGTGCGGTAGGCCCTCTGCTGTGAGGTCACTCCTGCCTGGCTGGCACACGTCAACTTGGCGACGTGGGCCCTCAGTTGGGAGTTGGTGCCTGCTGGGAGTCTCCTCCCCTCGGTAATGAGGGCCCTCTGGCGTCAGACCCTAACTCCTGGGCTCCCAAAATTTTCTGATGTGCGCCCTGTGGTGCGAGTACACTCCTGCCAGGATCCCAACCCCATGGGAATGTGGGCCTTCTGCTCTAAGGTCCCACCGGCTGGGTTGCTCACAGTTTCATAATGAGGGCCCTCTGTTTTGAGTTCAGTCAGGCCTGGATCCCATAGCCTCGCTGCTCCTGGCCACCTGCTGGGAGGTTCCAACTGCGGGATTCCTCACCTTTTTTACGCTATGGGCCCTCTGTTTGGAGGCTCCTCCTGCCTGCCTCACTCCCAGCCCCTTGGTGATGTGTGTCCTGTAGTTTGAGGCCACGTGTGCTGGGTCCGTCACATTTCGGTGATGTGACCACACTGGTGTGAGAACACTCCTGCCTGGTTTCCATTCCCTTGGTGATGTGGGCCCTCCGGTGAGAGTCTGATCCTCTTTGGGTTCCTCACACTTTTTTGTGGTTGGCCCTCTGCTCTGAGGTCACTCCTGCCTGGCTGGCACACCCTGCATTGGCGACGTCGGCCTTCTGGTAGCAGTTGGAGCTTGCTGGGAGCCTCCTCTCCTCAGTGATGAGGGCCCTCTGGCGTCCGGCCCTAACTGCTGGGCTCCCCACCTTTTCTGATGTGTGCCCACTGGTGCGATGACACTCTTGCTTGGTTCCCTTCCCCATGGGGATGTGGGCCTTGTGCTCTGAGGTTACAACGGCTGGGTTGCTTACAGTATCACGATGAGGGCCCTCTGTTGTGAGTTCATCACTGCCTGGATCCCATAGCCTCGGTGCTCTGGGCCGCCTGCTGGGATGTTCCAACTGCTGGATTCCTCACCTTTTTTATACAATGGGCCATGGGTTTTGAGGTTAATCCTGCCTTCCTCGCTCCGAGACCCATGGTGATGTGGGTCCTCTGGTTTGAGGCCACATGTGCTGGGTACCTCAACTTTCGATGATGTGGCCCCACGGGTGTGAGGACACTCCTGCCTGGTTCCCAGCCCCTTGCTTATGTGGGCACTCTGGTGAGAGTCTGATCTTGACTGGGTTCCTTACCCTTCTGTGAGGTGGGCCCTCTGATGTGAGGTCACTCCTGCCTGGATGGCTCATGTCGCCTTGGCGACGTAGGCCCTCTGTTGGCCACTGAAGCATGCTGGGAGCCTCCTACCCTCTTTAATAAGGGCCCTGGAAGAAACGCATATGCCCTTTTTGACCAAGTGCATCATTGTCGAGGTTCTGCCTCTTCTCCTATACTTTCAGAGGACTTCCCGTCTACCTCCTGAAATCGTATTCCTGGAATTCTGCCCCGCGTTCAAGTCCTCTTTGCAGCCTTACTTCAATATATTTTTGGACGATAGCTGTCATTTATAACTCTGCAGGTTTGTGAATTACAGTGCCCCTGAGCTCCTTTCTTCAACTCGCTTTCTTGTGAGCTGGCCGCAAAACCGCAGGATTGCTTCAGGCCCTAATCTGGTTCCGACACGGCATGCTGAGCCTTTGGCTAATTCCTCTTCCTGGTGGGAAATGAGCGTTAAATTTGTTCGTGCAGACACCTACAGCTAATCTCTCATTGGTTCTCCCTATTCCTGTTCATCTTGCGCAGAAATTCCAAACTGTGCCAAACAGGAGGTTAAAGGCACTGACTCTCCAAGTGGGGAGAGTGTTAGTAAAGCGTCTGGAATGGTAAAACCGAGTACGAGGGGACGAAAACTGAGACGCATTTAAAAAGTTTTCCCGGTCACACGGTGGACCATATTCTGGGTTGCCCATGCATGTTTTACCTGAAGGAAGAATCCCTTCAACCTGGAGAGTTGGGACCCATGGAATGGGTACCACGCAGTATGACTTCAAAGGGTTGCCTTTGCTCACCGAACGTCACCAATGCTATCAGCCCGAAGTGTCCAGCCTTATGTCTCCCTCAGCTCGGGGTGTAGATGTGGTAAATCCACGTTGCATCACAAGCCCTGAATGAATTATTTAAGAATTGCTCTCTATTTCACTGTCATTGTGTTTTGTTTTTGTAATTTATTTTGATAATGGGATTTATCGGATTTTCACTGCTGCGTTTATGCCGCTGTACACATGCTTGATTCTCTTATGGAGACATATAAATCCATGGGTTTTCAGATTCTTACTAGTCAGGTATATTCCTAGGCATTGAATATGGGGTGTTGAGTCCATTTCGTGGAGCAAGGAGTAGGTCCTGACTATTACATATTTGCTTATGGAAAGGTATCTGTGCTAATTTCAATCTCTGGTTTTATGCAGCACCACAACTCACCTTTCCCCTTAAGCAAGCATAAGTTGGTTTTCTAAATTTGAGACCCTTTTCTGTTTTGTAATTGAGTTCATGTGCAGCCATGTTTGCATTCCGTGTATTTGAGATATCTTATGGTGTTTCTTTTTCTGTGTGACTTAGTTAACTTAGAATGATCGTACCTGAATCCACTCATTATGCCGCGACGGGCCTCATGACATAGATTTCATTGCTGAGTGATATTCCATTGTACGTACGTACAACAACTTCTTTATCCATTTTTTGCTTTCTGGGATATTTCACTTGTACCGTAAATGAGGTTCTTGTAAGCAGAGCCGTCCAAAATTTATGGGTGGCTGTGTCTTTTTGATTTTAATTTCCCTAAGCTATAGAACCATAAGTTGAAGTGCCGTAGGCTCCGTTGCTTAGTTTTTTAGGTGTTTGAGGAAACACCATACACTTCTCCAGAGTGGCTGTTGGCAAGTTACATCCCGCCCATCAGCATAACAAGGCTCCCTGTTCTCCATGGCCTGTCCTGCCTTTCTGGATTTTTCACTTTTTTCAGATGTCCCTTTTGACAGGGGGGCAGTGAGACTTCATTGTAATGCAGATTTCTTTACAGGCTTGCTTGTTTGGCCAAAAAGGGCGTATGTGTTTTTTCTTGAATATATTCAGGAAAAAACGCATACGCCCTTTTTGACCAAGTGCATCATTGTCGACTTTCTGTCTCTTTCCTTATGCTTTAAATGCAATTCCAGTCTGCCCCTGAACTCGTTTTCCTGCAATTCTGCCCCGCTTTCAAGTCCTCTACGCAGCCTTACTTCAATACATTTTTGGACAATAGCTGACATTTATAACTCTGCAGGTTTGTGAATGACAGTGCGCCTGAGCTCCTTTCTTCTACTCGCTTTCTTGTGAGCTGGCCGCAAACCCGCAGGATTGCTTCATGCCCTAATCTGGTTCCGGCACAGCATGCTGATCCTTTGGTAAATTCCTCTTCCTGGTGGGAAATGAGTGTTATATTTGAATGTGCAGACACCTAGAGCTAGTCTCTCATTGGTTCTCCCTATTCTTGTTCATCTTGCGCAGAAATTGCAAACTGTGCCAAACAGGAGGTTAAAGGCACTGACTCTCTAAGTGGGGAGAGTATTAGTAAAGGGTCTTCAATCGTGAACCCGAGTAAAAGGGGACGAAAACTGAGATGCATTTGAAAAGGTTTCCCGGTCACACGGTGCACCATACTGTGGGTTTCCCATGCATGTTTTAGCTGAAGGAAGAATCCCTTAAACCTGGAGAGTTGGGACCCATGGAATGGGTACCATGCAGTATGACTTCAAAGGGCCTGCATTTTCTCAACGAACCTCACCAATGCTATCAGGCCGAAGTGTACAGCCTTATGTCTCACTCAGCTCTGGTTGTAGATGTGGTAAATCCAGGTTGCATCACAAGCCCTGAATGAATTATTTAAGAATTGCTCTCTATTTCACTGTCATTGTGTTTGTTTTTGTAATTCATTTTGATAATGGGATTTATCGGATTTTCTCTGCTGCATTCATGCCGCTGTACACACACTTGAGTCTCTTATGGAGACATATAAATCCATGGGTTTGAAGATACTTACTAGTCAGGTGTATTCCTAGGCGTTGAATATGGGGTGTTTAGTCCATTTCGTTGAGCAAGGGCTAGGTCTTGACTATTACATATTTGGCTTATGGAAAGGTATCTGTGCTAATTTCTATCTCTGGTTTTATGCAGCACCCCAACTCACTTTTCCCCTTAAGCAAGCATAAGGTGGTTTTCTAAATTTGAGACCCTGTTCTGTTTTGTAATTCAGTTCATGTGTAGCCAAGTTTACATTCCGTGTATTAGTGATATCTTATGATGTTTCATTTTCTGTGTGACTTATTTCACTTAGAATCATCGTACCTGAATCCACTCATTATGCCACGATGGGCCTGATGACATAGATTTCATTGCTGAGTGATATTCCATTGAATGTGTGTACCACAACTTCTTTATCCATTTTTCACATTCTGGGATATTTAACTTGTACCGTAGACGAGATTCCTGTAAACAGAGCCGTCTGAAACTTTGGGGTGGCTGTCTGTTTTTGATTTTAATTTCCGTGATCTATAAGACCATAAGTGGAAGTGCCGTAGTCTCCGTTGCTTTGTTTCTTAGGTGTTTCAGGAAACACCATACACTTCTCCAGAGTGGCTGTTGGCAATTTACATCCCGCCCATCAGCATAACAAGGCTCCCTGTTCTCCATGGCCTGTGCTGTCTTTCTGGATTTTACACTTTTTTCAGATGGCCCTTTTGACCTGGGGGCAGTGAGACTTCTTTGTAGTGCAGATTTCTTTAACATGCTGGCTTGGTTGGCCAAAAAGGGCGTATGCGTTTTTTCCTGAATATATTCAGGAAAAAACGCATACGCCCTTTTTGGCCAAGTGCATCATTGTCGACGTTCTGCCTCTTTTCCTATGCTTTAAATGCAATTCCAGTCTACCCCCTGAAATCGTTTTCCTGCAATTCTGCCCCGCTTTCCAGTCCTCTTCGCAGCCTTCCTTCAATATATTTTTGGACGATAGCTGTCATTTATAACTCTGCAGGTTTGTGAATTACAGTGCCCCTGAGCTCCTTTCTTCAACTCGCTTTCTTGTGAGCTGGCCGCAAACCCGCAGGAATGCTTCAGGCCCTAATCTGGTTCCGGCACGGCATGCTGAGCCTTTGGTTAATTCCTCTTCCTGGTGGGAAATGAGCGTTCCATTTGCCCGTCCAGACACCTACAGCTAGTCTCTCATTGGTTCTCCCTATTCCTGTTCATCTTGCGCAGAAATTGCAAACTGTGCCAAACAGGAGGTTAAAGGCACTGACTCTCCAAGTGGGGAGAGTGTTAGTAAACGGTCTGGAATGGTGAACCCGAGTAAAAGGGGACGAAAACTGAGATGCATTTGAAAACGTTTCCCGGTCACACAGTGCACTGTACTGTGGGTTTCCCATGCATGTTTTAGCTGAAGGAAGAATCCCTTAAACCTGGAGAGTTGGGACCCATGGAATGGGTACCATGCAGTATGACTTCAAAGGGTCTGCATTTGCTCATCGAACCTCACCAATGCTATCAGCCCGAAGTGTCCAGCCTTATGTCTCACTCAGCTCTGGGTGTAGATGTGGTAAATCCAGGTTGCATCACAAGCCCTGAATGAATTATTTAAGAATTGCTCTCTATTTCACTGTCATTGTGTTTGTTTGTGTAATTCATTTTGATAATGGGTTTTATCGGATTTTCTCTGCTGCATTCATGCCGCTGTACACACAGTTGAGTCTCTTACGGAGACATATAAATCCATGGGTTTGAAGATTCTTACTAGTCATGTGTAATCCTAGGCGTTGAATATGGGGTGTTTAGTCCATTTCGTTGAGCAAGTGCTAGGTCTTGACTATTACATATTTGGCTTATGGAAAGGTATCTGTGCTAATTTCTATCTCTGGTTTTATGCAGCACCACAACTCACCTTTCCCCTTAAGCAAGCATAAGTTGGTTTTCTAAATTTGAGACCCTGTTCTGTTTTGTAATTCAGTTCATGTGTAGCCAAGTTTACATTCCGTGTATTAGTGATATCTTATGATGTTTCATTTTCTGTGTGACTTATTTCACTTAGAATCATCGTACGTGAATCCACTCATTATGCCGCGACGGGCCTGATGACATAGATTTCATTGGTGAGTGATATTCCTTTGTACGTACGTACCACACTTCTTTATCCATTTTTCGCTTTCTGGGATATTTAACTTGTACCGTAGACGAGGTTCTTGTAAACAGAGCCGTAAACAGAAACTTTGCGGTGGCTGTGTGTTTTTGATTTTAATTTCCCTAAGCTATAGGAAAATAAGTGGTAATGCCGTAGGCTCCGTTGCTTTGTTTTTTAGGTTTTTGAGGAAACACCATACACATCTCCAGAGTGGCTGTTGGCAATTTACATCCCGCCCATCAGCATAACAAGGCTCCCTGTTCTCCATGGCCTGTGCTGCCTTTCTGGATTTTACACTTTTTTCAGATGGCCCTTTTGAACGGGGGGCAGTGAGACTTCATTGTAGTGCAGATTTCTTTAACATGCTTGCTTGGTTGGCCAAAAAGGGCGTATGCGTTTTTTCCTGAATATATTCAGGAAAAAACGCATACGCCCTTTTTGGCCAAGTGCATCATTGTCGACGTTCTGCCTCTTTTCCTATGCTTTAAATGCAATTCCAGTCTACCCCCTGAAATCGTTTTCTTGCAATTCTGCCCCGCTTTCAAGTCCTCTTCGCAGCCTTCCTTCAATATATTTTTGGGTGATAGCTGTCATTTATAACTCTGCAGGTTTGTGAATTACAGTGTCCCTGAGCTCCTTTCTTCAACTCGCTTTCTTGTGAGCTGGCCGCAAACCCGCAGGATTGCTTCAGGCCCTAATCTGGTTCCGGCACGGCATGCTGAGCCTTTGGTTAATTCCTCTTCCTGGTGGGAAATGAGCGTTAAATTTGCCCGTGCAGACACCTTCACACGAGTCTTCATGGTGCCACTTTGCCCCGGTTATCTCTATGGAGGTTGGAGTTGGAGGGCCTCCTCGCTCAAGGTCAGTGTGCCCATGGAGCCAACCCTGCAACTTCAGGGCATGGTTGGGTGTTAGGATCACCACGTGGGGTCCTTTTCCCTTCGGAGGGAGGTGGCCTTTTGGGCTGCTGATTTCCAGGTTTTCAGATACTGCCAGTATCTTGGCCAGATGTGGCGGTGGGCCAAGCCCCTTGGTGACCGTAGTTTATCCTACCTGGATCGCATTCTTGCATTGTTCCATTTCAAGTGGTCCCAGGTTTTGCACTAATACTCCAATGGCGATTCACCGTTCACCAGGAATGTAAAGGTCAAAGGGTTTAGCTAAATTAGGGAGTTCCAGGGCAAGGGTCTGAATTGACTGCTCTTTCCATTCTTGAAAGGCCACTTCTGCATTCTATTCAAAAGGATCATCATCTTTTCCTTTCAGTGTTTCATATAGAGGCCCAGCTAGTAGACTGTAGTTAGGGATCCAGAAGCAGCAAACCCTGGCCTCCCCAGGAACCCCTAAGCTGTCTTCTAGTTTCAGAAATGGGTAAGGCTGTAAATTGTTTCTTCCCTTTCCTGGGATGGGCTTCTCCGACCTTCTGTGAGAATGAAGCCCAGGCAGGTCACCGTAGTCTGTGATATTTGAGCTTTTTCTTGGACAACTTGTATCCTTTATTGGCTTGGTAGTTCAGAGGTCTCCTTAGTAGGGCTGGCGATCAGAATGTCGTCTGCATATTGAAGGAGTGTTTCCTTTTCCAGAGGTAGAACTTTTAGTTCTTTAGCTGAGCTTTCCCCAAAGATGGTGTGGGAATTTTTGAACCCTTGGGGCAACACGGCCCGGAAGTATTGTTTTAGTTGTATGTTGAGTCCTGCCACTCACAAGCCAAAATTTCTTGTGACTCTGGGACTAATAGAATACAAAAGAAGGCATCATTGAAGACTAATACAGAATACCATGTCCTGGTGGTTGGTAGAATGACCAGCAGGGTGTAGGATTTAGGAACTACTGGAGGTATATCCTCGGTGGCTTCACTGACTGTCCTGACATCCTTTACCAGGACTCCAGCAGCCCATGGGGCTCTCGAGGTCAGGCCAATCCCAGGATATGGAGCTCACCTGGGCAGGTACCCCACCCCCACCCCAGCCCATGGGGCTCTCGTGTTCAGGCCCCTCCCAGGATATGGGGTTCCCTGGGCAGGTTCCCCTGCAGCCCATGGGGCTCTCGTGGTCAGGCCCCTCCCAGGATACAGAGCTACCCTTGCAGGTACCATGGCAGGGCTGGGAACACAGGAACCGTGCATATCGCCCTCATTGCAGAGCACTCCCAGCTCACCTGTCACTCAGATCTGACACAGAGCACCTCAGAGCAGGACTTGAACTAACAAACAGCAGCTCCGACAGGTCTGTGACCCTGGGCATCACTCTGTGTGGCCTCCCTCCACCTGGTCTTCCAGAGACTTCCACTGCACCCGGGGCACCAGGCCTCTGTCTCCACCCACCAGCCACCCCTCCTCTCCCTGACTCCTGGGTTCCTCTCATTAGGAGAGGGTTTTCTTGAAGTTGTCTCCCACTCATGGGCCAGATAATATAATTAGAAAACAAGCCAGAGCTGCAGCCCCTTGTCTATCCTGACTCTCAGGAGCCCACACCTGTTCCTTGGACCTGGCCGATTCAGCAAGTTCCAGTTTCTGCAACTGTGAGCCCCTGAGGGGTGATTATTGGCTGGCCTGGGAAGCCCGACCGTGCCGGCCAGACCTCCCCAGGTGTGCCTGGGTTCAGATCAATATAAACACCGCTCCAGGCAGCAAGAGCCCCTGCAGCTGTGCCTGACGCCATTTTCTCTGCCCTGTCAGCAGTCTTGGGGCTGGACTGGTGGGAGGGAGTGAGAGGCCACGGCTTTGTGGGTGGCCCAGTGTGAGTGGGGCTCTGCTGGACTTTCTGCAGCAGTTGCCAAGATGCCACCTGCTAAAGAAGAGGATGTGTCACCCATACCTGCCGCTGGAATTTCTCCCTGGGCAGAGGTGAGTGAGGAAGAAAGCAGTGGGGGCCGGGACAGCAGGGGTATCTCAGGCAGGGAAATGGAAAGCTTCCAGAAGAGCACCCAGGGCCAGGACCATCCTGGCTGGCCTGCAGGCACCAAGTCGGCTGGCATGCTGTCACTCATGTGGCTCCATGGCCCTTCCTCTAGGCTTTCAAGTCCTTGTACATATTCAGGTGTTTTACCTGGGAAGGGTGGGAACATTTCAGCAGCAGCTGGCCTGGGGCTCAGCACACGTTTACTCACAGATGCCTCGGCACGGTCCCCCAGCTTTGCAATGAGGACGCTTGTTGCGTGGGGCCTGCTGGCTGAATGGGAGATGATTCCCCACCACTGACCAACTTCAGAATTGTTTACAACTGGAGCAAGTGCCCTGATACGGTTTTCCTCTGTGTAACTGGTGGGTTCTGTTTTTTTTTCTTTTTTTCGTTTTTGGTTCAAGGTAGATTTTATTCCTCTTTTTTGTATTTACAGATATAAGCATGGAAATAATTTATTCATATAAATACATGTATGTGAAGGGAAGAATATTTTTTCTGTTTTACTTTTTGTAATTTGAATTTTATTTTATTTTTTTATACAGCAGGTTCTTTTTGGTTATCTATTTTATACATATAAATGTATACATGCCAATCCCAATCTCTCAACTCCTCCCACCACCACCCCCCAACAGCTTTCCCCCCTTGGTGTCCATACGTTTGTTGTCTACATCTGTTGCTCTATTTCTGCCTGGCAAAACGGTTCATCTGTACAATTTTTCTAGGTTCCACATATAGGCATTAATAGACAAGATTTGTTTTTCTCTTTCTGACTTACTTCACTCTGTATGACAGTCTCTAGATCCATCAACGTCTCTACAAATGACCCAATTTCATTCCTTTTTATGGCTTAGTAATATTCCATTTTATATATGTACCACTTCTTTATGCATTCGTCTGTCTGTGGGCATTTAGGTTGCTTCCATTACCTGGATATTGTAAATAGTGATGCAATGAACATTGCGGTGAATGTCTCTTTTTGATTTATGGTTTTGTCTGGGTATATGCCCAGTAGTGGGATTGCTGTATCATATGGTAATTCTATTCTTAGTTTTATAAGAAACTCCATAATGTTCTCCACAGTGACTGTATCAATTTACATTCCCAACAATAGTGGAAGAGGGTTCCTTATCTCCACACCCTTTCCAGCATTTGTTGTTTGTAGATTTTCTGATGATGCCCATTCTAACAGGTGTGAGGTGATACACCATGGATGAGTCTATTTCGTTGAGCAAAGAGTAGGTCTTGTCTATTACATATTTGGCTTATGGAACGGTATGTGTGCTAATTTCAATCTCTGGTTTTATACAGCACCCCAACTCAACTTTCCCTTAAGCAAGCATAAGTTTTTATCTAAATGTGAGACTCTGTTCGGTTTTGGAATTCAGTTTATGTGTAGCCAAGTTTACACTCTCTCTATTAGTGATATCTTATGATAATTATCTTTCTCTGTGTGACCTATTTCTCTTAGAATCATCATACTTAAATCCACTCAATTTGGTGCTACAGGCCTGATGACATTGATTTCATTGCTGAGTGATATTCCGTTGTACGTAAGTAGCACAACTCCTTTATCCATTTTTTTCTTTCTGGGATATTTAATTTGTACTGGACTCAAGGTTCTTGTAAACACAGCAGCCCTAAATTTTGTGTTGGCTGTGTCTTGTTGATTTTAATTTTCCTAAGCTATAGGGCCAAAAGTGGAAGTGCCCTAGGGTCTGTAGCTTTGTTTTTCAGATGTTTCAGGATACACCATAAACATCTCCAGAGTGTCTGTTGGCAATTTACATCCCGCCCATCAGCATAACAAGGCTCCCTGTTCTCCATGGCCTGTCCTGTGTTTCTGGTTTTTACACTTTTTTCAGATGGCCCTTTTGACGAATGGGAAATGAGACTTCATTGTAGTGCGGATTTCCATTTCTCGAGTGCTTGGTTGGCCAAAAAGGGCATATGTGTTTTTTCCTGAATATATTCAGGAAAAAATGTTTACGCACTTTTGTCCAAGTGCATCACTGTCAAAGATCTGCCGCTTTTCACATGCTTTAAATGCAATTCCAATCTACCTCCTGAAATATGATTCCTGCAATTCTGCCTCGTTTTCAAGTCCTCTTTGCAGACTTACTTCCATATAATTATGCCAATAGCTGTCATTTATAACACTGCAGGTTTGTGAATTACAGTGCCCGTGATTTCCTTTCTTAACTCGTTTCCTTGAAAACTGGCCACAGAACCGCAGGTTTGCTTCAGGCCGTAATCAGGGTCCGGCACGGCACTCTGAGACTTTGGTTCATTCCACTTCCTGGTGGGAAATTAGAGTTAAATGTGCCCCTCCAGACACCTGCCTCACTCCTAGCCCCTTGGTGATGTGTGTCCTGTGGTTTGAGGCCACATGTGCTGGGTTCCTCACCTTTGGCTGATGTGGCCCCACTGGTGTGAGGACACTCCTGCCTGGTTCCCATCCCCTTGGTGATGTGGGCCCTCCGGTGAGAGTCTGATCCTGGTTGGGTTCCTCACACTTCTGTGAGGTGGGCCCTCTTCTCTGAGGTCACTCCTGCCTGGCTGGCACACCCCGCCTTGGCGACGTCGGCCCTCTGGTGGGATTTGGTGCCTGCTGGGTGTCTCCTCCCCTCAGTAATGAGGGCCCTCTGGCGTCAGACCCTAACTCCTGGGCTCCCAATATTTTCTGATATGCGCCCTGTGGTTCGAGTACACTCCTGCCAGGTTCCCAACCCCATGGGAATGTGGGCCTTCTGCTCTGAGGTCCCAACCGTGGGTTGCTCAGTTTCATGATGAGGGCCCTCTGCTGTGAGTTCTCTCCGGCCTGGATCCCATAGCCTCGCTGCTCCTGGCCACCTGCTGGGAGGTTACAACTGCGGGATTCCTCACCTTTTTTCTTCTATGGGCCCTCTGTTTTGAGACTCCTCCTGCCTGCCTCACTCCCAGCCCCTTGGTGATGTGTGTCCTCTGGTTTGAGGCCATGTATGCTGGGTCCCTCGCCTTTCGATGATGTGGCCCCACTGGTGTGAGGACACTCCTGCCTGGTTCCTATCCCCTTGATGATGTGGGCCCTCTGGTGAGAGTCTGATCCTGGCTGGGTTCCTCACCCTTCTGTGAGGGGGGCCCTCTGCTGTGAGGTCACTCCTGCCTGGCTGGCACACCCCACCTGGGCAACATCGGCCCTCTTGTGGCAGTTGGAGCCTGCTGGGAACCTCCCCTCGGTGATGGGGGCCCTCTTGCCTCAGGCCCTAACTGCTGGGTACCCACATTTTCTGATACGTGCTAAGTGGTGCGAGGACACTCCTGCGAGGTTCCCATCCCCATGGGCATGTGGGCCTTCTGCTCTAAGGTCCCAACACCTGTGTTGTTCACCGTTTCATGATGTTGGCTCTCTGGTGTTAGTTCACCCAGGCCTAGATCCCATAGCCTCTGTGCTCTGAGCGGCCTGCTGGGAGGTTCCTACTGCTGGATTCCTTACCTTTTTTATTCTTTGGGTCCTGTGTTTTCATGCTCCTACTTCCTGACTCACTCCCAGCCCATTTGTGATGTAGGTCCTCTGGTTTAAGGCCACATGTACCGGTTTCCTCACCTTTATTGATGTGGCCCCACTGGTGTGAGGACACTCCTGCCTGGTTCCCATCCCCTTGGTGATGGGGGCCCTCTGGTGAGAGTCTGATCCTGTCTGGATTCCTCACACTTCTGGGAGGTGGGCCCTCTGCTGTGAGGTCACTCCTGCCTGGCTGGCACACGTCACCTTGGCGATGTGGTCCCTCAGTTGGGAGTTGGTGCCTGCTGGGAGTCTCCTCCCCTCGGTAATGAGGGCCCTCTGGCGTCAGGCCCTAACTCATGGGCTCCCAAAATTTTCTGACGTGCGCCCTGTCGTGCGAGTACACTCCAGCCAGGGTCCCATCCCCATGGGGATGTGGGCTTTCTGCCCTGAGGTCCCAACGGCTGGGTTGCTCACAGTGTCAGAATGTGGGCCCTCTGCTGTGAGTTCACTCTGGCATGGATCCCATAGCCTCGGTGCTCTGGGCCACCTGCTTGGAGCTTCCAACTGCGGGGTTCCTCACCTTTTTTATTCTATGGGCGCTCTGTTGTGAGTCTCCTCCTGCATGCCTCACTCCCAGCCCTTTCGTGATGTGTGTCCCCTTGTTTGAGGCCACATGTGCTGTGCTCCTCACCTTTCGCTGATGTGGCCCCACTGGTGTGAGGACACTCCTGCCTGGTTTCCATCCCCTTGGTGATGTGGGCGCTCTGGTTAGAGTCTGATCCTGTTTGGGCTCCTCACACTTCTGTGAGGTGAGCCCTCTGCTGTGAGGTAACTCCTGCCTGGCTTGCTCCCATTGCCTTGGTGACGTCGGCCCTCTGGTGGCATTTGGAGCCTGCTGGTAGCCTCCTCTCCTCCGTGATGAGGGCCCTCTGGCGCCAGGCCATAACTGCTGGGTTCCCACATTTTCTGATACGTGCTAAGTTGTGCGAGGACACTCCTGCGAGGTTCCCATCCCCATGGGGATGTGGGCCTTCTGCTCTGAAGTCCCACTGGCTGGGTTGCTCACAGTTTCATGATGTGGGCCCTCTGCTGTGAGTTCACTGTGGCCTGGATCCCATAGACTCCATGCTCTGGGCCACCTGCTGGGAGGTTCAAACTGCTGGATTCCTCACATTTTTTATTCTGTGGGCCCTGTGTTGTTAGGCTACTCCTGCCTGCCTCACTCGGAGCACCTTGGAAATGTGGGTCCTCTGGTTTAGGCCACATGTGCTGGGTTCCTCACCTTTCTATAATGTGGCCACACTGGTGTGAGGACACTCCTGCCTTGTTCCGATCCCCTTGGTGATGTGGGCCCTCTGGTGAGAGTCTTATCCTGGCTGGGTTCCTCACCCTTCTGTGCGGTAGGCCCTCTGCTGTGAGGTCACTCCTGCCTGGCTGGCACACGTCAACTTGGCGATGTGGGCCCTCAGTTGGGAGTTGGTGCCTGCTGGGAGTCTCCTCCCCTCGGTAATGAGGGCCCTCTGGCGTCAGACCCTAACTCCTGGGCTCCCAAAATTTTCTGATGTGCGCCCTGTGGTGCGAGTACACTCCTGCCAGGATCCCAACCCCATGGGAATGTGGGCCTTCTGCTCTAAGGTCCCACCGGCTGGGTTGCTCACAGTTTCATAATGAGGGCCCTCTGTTTTGAGTTCAGTCAGGCCTGGATCCCATAGCCTCGCTGCTCCTGGCCACCTGCTGGGAGGTTCCAACTGCGGGATTCCTCACCTTTTTTACGCTATGGGCCCTCTGTTTGGAGGCTCCTCCTGCCTGCCTCACTCCCAGCCCCTTGGTGATGTGTGTCCTGTAGTTTGAGGCCACGTGTGCTGGGTCCGTCACATTTCGGTGATGTGACCACACTGGTGTGAGAACACTCCTGCCTGGTTTCCATTCCCTTGGTGATGTGGGCCCTCCGGTGAGAGTCTGATCCTCTTTGGGTTCCTCACACTTTTGTGTGGTTGGCCCTCTGCTCTGAGGTCACTCCTGCCTGGCTGGCACACCCTGCATTGGCGACGTCGGCCTTCTGGTAGCAGTTGGAGCTTGCTGGGAGCCTCCTCTCCTCAGTGATGAGGGCCCTCTGGCGTCCGGCCCTAACTGCTGGGCTCCCCACCTTTTCTGATGTGTGCCCACTGGTGCGATGACACTCTTGCTTGGTTCCCTTCCCCATGGGGATGTGGGCCTTGTGCTCTGAGGTTACAACGGCTGGGTTGCTTACAGTATCACGATGAGGGCCCTCTGTTGTGAGTTCATCACTGCCTGGATCCCATAGCCTCGGTGCTCTGGGCCGCCTGCTGGGATGTTCCAACTGCTGGATTCCTCACCTTTTTTATACAATGGGCCATGGGTTTTGAGGTTAATCCTGCCTTCCTCGCTCCGAGACCCATGGTGATGTGGGTCCTCTGGTTTGAGGCCACATGTGCTGGGTACCTCAACTTTCGATGATGTGGCCCCACGGGTGTGAGGACACTCCTGCCTGGTTCCCAGCCCCTTGCTTATGTGGGCACTCTGGTGAGAGTCTGATCTTGACTGGGTTCCTTACCCTTCTGTGAGGTGGGCCCTCTGATGTGAGGTCACTCCTGCCTGGATGGCTCATGTCGCCTTGGCGACGTAGGCCCTCTGTTGGCCACTGAAGCATGCTGGGAGCCTCCTACCCTCTTTAATAAGGGCCCTGGAAGAAACGCATATGCCCTTTTTGACCAAGTGCATCATTGTCGAGGTTCTGCCTCTTCTCCTATACTTTCAGAGGACTTCCCGTCTACCTCCTGAAATCGTATTCCTGGAATTCTGCCCCGCGTTCAAGTCCTCTTTGCAGCCTTACTTCAATATATTTTTGGACGATAGCTGTCATTTATAACTCTGCAGGTTTGTGAATTACAGTGCCCCTGAGCTCCTTTCTTCAACTCGCTTTCTTGTGAGCTGGCCGCAAAACCGCAGGATTGCTTCAGGCCCTAATCTGGTTCCGACACGGCATGCTGAGCCTTTGGCTAATTCCTCTTCCTGGTGGGAAATGAGCGTTAAATTTGTTCGTGCAGACACCTACAGCTAATCTCTCATTGGTTCTCCCTATTCCTGTTCATCTTGCGCAGAAATTCCAAACTGTGCCAAACAGGAGGTTAAAGGCACTGACTCTCCAAGTGGGGAGAGTGTTAGTAAAGCGTCTGGAATGGTAAAACCGAGTACGAGGGGACGAAAACTGAGACGCATTTAAAAAGTTTTCCCGGTCACACGGTGGACCATATTCTGGGTTGCCCATGCATGTTTTACCTGAAGGAAGAATCCCTTCAACCTGGAGAGTTGGGACCCATGGAATGGGTACCACGCAGTATGACTTCAAAGGGTTGCCTTTGCTCACCGAACGTCACCAATGCTATCAGCCCGAAGTGTCCAGCCTTATGTCTCACTCAGCTCGGGGTGTAGATGTGGTAAATCCACGTTGCATCACAAGCCCTGAATGAATTATTTAAGAATTGCTCTCTATTTCACTGTCATTGTGTTTTGTTTTTGTAATTTATTTTGATAATGGGATTTATCGGATTTTCACTGCTGCGTTTATGCCGCTGTACACATGCTTGATTCTCTTATGGAGACATATAAATCCATGGGTTTTCAGATTCTTACTAGTCAGGTATATTCCTAGGCATTGAATATGGGGTGTTGAGTCCATTTCGTGGAGCAAGGAGTAGGTCCTGACTATTACATATTTGCTTATGGAAAGGTATCTGTGCTAATTTCAATCTCTGGTTTTATGCAGCACCACAACTCACCTTTCCCCTTAAGCAAGCATAAGTTGGTTTTCTAAATTTGAGACCCTTTTCTGTTTTGTAATTGAGTTCATGTGCAGCCATGTTTGCATTCCGTGTATTTGAGATATCTTATGGTGTTTCTTTTTCTGTGTGACTTAGTTAACTTAGAATGATCGTACCTGAATCCACTCATTATGCCGCGACGGGCCTCATGACATAGATTTCATTGCTGAGTGATATTCCATTGTACGTACGTACAACAACTTCTTTATCCATTTTTTGCTTTCTGGGATATTTCACTTGTACCGTAAATGAGGTTCTTGTAAGCAGAGCCGTCCAAAATTTATGGGTGGCTGTGTCTTTTTGATTTTAATTTCCCTAAGCTATAGAACCATAAGTTGAAGTGCCGTAGGCTCCGTTGCTTAGTTTTTTAGGTGTTTGAGGAAACACCATACACTTCTCCAGAGTGGCTGTTGGCAATTTACATCCCGCCCATCAGCATAACAAGGCTCCCTGTTCTCCATGGCCTGTCCTGCCTTTCTGGATTTTTCACTTTTTTCAGATGTCCCTTTTGACAGGGGGGCAGTGAGACTTCATTGTAATGCAGATTTCTTTACAGGCTTGCTTGTTTGGCCAAAAAGGGCGTATGTGTTTTTTCTTGAATATATTCAGGAAAAAACGCATACGCCCTTTTTGACCAAGTGCATCATTGTCGACTTTCTGTCTCTTTCCTTATGCTTTAAATGCAATTCCAGTCTGCCCCTGAACTCGTTTTCCTGCAATTCTGCCCCGCTTTCAAGTCCTCTACGCAGCCTTACTTCAATACATTTTTGGACAATAGCTGACATTTATAACTCTGCAGGTTTGTGAATGACAGTGCGCCTGAGCTCCTTTCTTCTACTCGCTTTCTTGTGAGCTGGCCGCAAACCCGCAGGATTGCTTCATGCCCTAATCTGGTTCCGGCACAGCATGCTGATCCTTTGGTAAATTCCTCTTCCTGGTGGGAAATGAGTGTTATATTTGAATGTGCAGACACCTAGAGCTAGTCTCTCATTGGTTCTCCCTATTCTTGTTCATCTTGCGCAGAAATTGCAAACTGTGCCAAACAGGAGGTTAAAGGCACTGACTCTCTAAGTGGGGAGAGTATTAGTAAAGGGTCTTCAATCGTGAACCCGAGTAAAAGGGGACGAAAACTGAGATGCATTTGAAAAGGTTTCCCGGTCACACGGTGCACCATACTGTGGGTTTCCCATGCATGTTTTAGCTGAAGGAAGAATCCCTTAAACCTGGAGAGTTGGGACCCATGGAATGGGTACCATGCAGTATGACTTCAAAGGGCCTGCATTTTCTCAACGAACCTCACCAATGCTATCAGGCCGAAGTGTACAGCCTTATGTCTCACTCAGCTCTGGTTGTAGATGTGGTAAATCCAGGTTGCATCACAAGCCCTGAATGAATTATTTAAGAATTGCTCTCTATTTCACTGTCATTGTGTTTGTTTTTGTAATTCATTTTGATAATGGGATTTATCGGATTTTCTCTGCTGCATTCATGCCGCTGTACACACACTTGAGTCTCTTATGGAGACATATAAATCCATGGGTTTGAAGATACTTACTAGTCAGGTGTATTCCTAGGCGTTGAATATGGGGTGTTTAGTCCATTTCGTTGAGCAAGGGCTAGGTCTTGACTATTACATATTTGGCTTATGGAAAGGTATCTGTGCTAATTTCTATCTCTGGTTTTATGCAGCACCCCAACTCACTTTTCCCCTTAAGCAAGCATAAGGTGGTTTTCTAAATTTGAGACCCTGTTCTGTTTTGTAATTCAGTTCATGTGTAGCCAAGTTTACATTCCGTGTATTAGTGATATCTTATGATGTTTCATTTTCTGTGTGACTTATTTCACTTAGAATCATCGTACCTGAATCCACTCATTATGCCACGATGGGCCTGATGACATAGATTTCATTGCTGAGTGATATTCCATTGAATGTGTGTACCACAACTTCTTTATCCATTTTTTACATTCTGGGATATTTAACTTGTACCGTAGACGAGATTCCTGTAAACAGAGCCGTCTGAAACTTTGGGGTGGCTGTCTGTTTTTGATTTTAATTTCCGTGATCTATAAGACCATAAGTGGAAGTGCCGTAGTCTCCGTTGCTTTGTTTCTTAGGTGTTTCAGGAAACACCATACACTTCTCCAGAGTGGCTGTTGGCAATTTACATCCCGCCCATCAGCATAACAAGGCTCCCTGTTCTCCATGGCCTGTGCTGTCTTTCTGGATTTTACACTTTTTTCAGATGGCCCTTTTGACCTGGGGGCAGTGAGACTTCTTTGTAGTGCAGATTTCTTTAACATGCTGGCTTGGTTGGCCAAAAAGGGCGTATGCGTTTTTTCCTGAATATATTCAGGAAAAAACGCATACGCCCTTTTTGGCCAAGTGCATCATTGTCGACGTTCTGCCTCTTTTCCTATGCTTTAAATGCAATTCCAGTCTACCCCCTGAAATCGTTTTCCTGCAATTCTGCCCCGCTTTCCAGTCCTCTTCGCAGCCTTCCTTCAATATATTTTTGGACGATAGCTGTCATTTATAACTCTGCAGGTTTGTGAATTACAGTGCCCCTGAGCTCCTTTCTTCAACTCGCTTTCTTGTGAGCTGGCCGCAAACCCGCAGGAATGCTTCAGGCCCTAATCTGGTTCCGGCACGGCATGCTGAGCCTTTGGTTAATTCCTCTTCCTGGTGGGAAATGAGCGTTCCATTTGCCCGTCCAGACACCTACAGCTAGTCTCTCATTGGTTCTCCCTATTCCTGTTCATCTTGCGCAGAAATTGCAAACTGTGCCAAACAGGAGGTTAAAGGCACTGACTCTCCAAGTGGGGAGAGTGTTAGTAAACGGTCTGGAATGGTGAACCCGAGTAAAAGGGGACGAAAACTGAGATGCATTTGAAAACGTTTCCCGGTCACACAGTGCACTGTACTGTGGGTTTCCCATGCATGTTTTAGCTGAAGGAAGAATCCCTTAAACCTGGAGAGTTGGGACCCATGGAATGGGTACCATGCAGTATGACTTCAAAGGGTCTGCATTTGCTCATCGAACCTCACCAATGCTATCAGCCCGAAGTGTCCAGCCTTATGTCTCACTCAGCTCTGGGTGTAGATGTGGTAAATCCAGGTTGCATCACAAGCCCTGAATGAATTATTTAAGAATTGCTCTCTATTTCACTGTCATTGTGTTTGTTTTTGTAATTCATTTTGATAATGGGTTTTATCGGATTTTCTCTGCTGCATTCATGCCGCTGTACACACACTTGAGTCTCTTACGGAGACATATAAATCCATGGGTTTGAAGATTCTTACTAGTCATGTGTAATCCTAGGCGTTGAATATGGGGTGTTTAGTCCATTTCGTTGAGCAAGGGCTAGGTCTTGACTATTACATATTTGGCTTATGGAAAGGTATCTGTGCTAATTTCTATCTCTGGTTTTATGCAGCACCACAACTCACCTTTCCCCTTAAGCAAGCATAAGTTGGTTTTCTAAATTTGAGACCCTGTTCTGTTTTGTAATTCAGTTCATGTGTAGCCAAGTTTACATTCCGTGTATTAGTGATATCTTATGATGTTTCATTTTCTGTGTGACTTATTTCACTTAGAATCATCGTACGTGAATCCACTCATTATGCCGCGACGGGCCTGATGACATAGATTTCATTGGTGAGTGATATTCCTTTGTACGTACGTACCACACTTCTTTATCCATTTTTCGCTTTCTGGGATATTTAACTTGTACCGTAGACGAGGTTCTTGTAAACAGAGCCGTAAACAGAAACTTTGCGGTGGCTGTGTGTTTTTGATTTTAATTTCCCTAAGCTATAGGAAAATAAGTGGTAATGCCGTAGGCTCCGTTGCTTTGTTTTTTAGGTTTTTGAGGAAACACCATACACATCTCCAGAGTGGCTGTTGGCAATTTACATCCCGCCCATCAGCATAACAAGGCTCCCTGTTCTCCATGGCCTGTGCTGCCTTTCTGGATTTTACACTTTTTTCAGATGGCCCTTTTGAACGGGGGGCAGTGAGACTTCATTGTAGTGCAGATTTCTTTAACATGCTTGCTTGGTTGGCCAAAAAGGGCGTATGCGTTTTTTCCTGAATATATTCAGGAAAAAACGCATACGCCCTTTTTGGCCAAGTGCATCATTGTCGACGTTCTGCCTCTTTTCCTATGCTTTAAATGCAATTCCAGTCTACCCCCTGAAATCGTTTTCTTGCAATTCTGCCCCGCTTTCAAGTCCTCTTCGCAGCCTTCCTTCAATATATTTTTGGGTGATAGCTGTCATTTATAACTCTGCAGGTTTGTGAATTACAGTGTCCCTGAGCTCCTTTCTTCAACTCGCTTTCTTGTGAGCTGGCCCCAAACCCGCAGGATTGCTTCAGGCCCTAATCTGGTTCCGGCACGGCATGCTGAGCCTTTGGTTAATTCCTCTTCCTGGTGGGAAATGAGCGTTAAATTTGCCCGTGCAGACACCTTCACACGAGTCTTCATGGTGCCACTTTGCCCCGGTTATCTCTATGGAGGTTGGAGTTGGAGGGCCTCCTCGCTCAAGGTCAGTGTGCCCATGGAGCCAACCCTGCAACTTCAGGGCATGGTTGGGTGTTAGGATCACCACGTGGGGTCCTTTTCCCTTAGGAGGGAGGTGGCCTTTTGGGCTGCTGATTTCCAGGTTTTCAGATACTGCCAGTATCTTGGCCAGATGTGGCGGTGGGCCAAGCCCCTTGGTGACCGTAGTTTATCCTACCTGGATCGCATTCTTGCATTGTTCCATTTCAAGTGGTCCCAGGTTTTGCACTAATACTCCAATGGCGATTCACCGTTCACCAGGAATGTAAAGGTCAAAGGGTTTAGCTAAATTAGGGAGTTCCAGGGCAAGGGTCTGAATTGACTGCTCTTTCCATTCTTGAAAGGCCACTTCTGCATTCTATTCAAAAGGATCATCATCTTTTCCTTTCAGTGTTTCATATAGAGGCCCAGCTAGTAGACTGTAGTTAGGGATCCAGAAGCAGCAAACCCTGGCCTCCCCAGGAACCCCTAAGCTGTCTTCTAGTTTCAGAAATGGGTAAGGCTGTAAATTGTTTCTTCCCTTTCCTGGGATGGGCTTCTCCGACCTTCTGTGAGAATGAAGCCCAGGCAGGTCACCGTAGTCTGTGATATTTGAGCTTTTTCTTGGACAACTTGTATCCTTTATTGGCTTGGTAGTTCAGAGGTCTCCTTAGTAGGGCTGGCGATCAGTATTCATCTGCATATTGAAGGAGTGTTTCCTTTTCCAGAGGTAGAACTTTTAGTTCTTTAGCTGAGCTTTCCCCAAAGATGGTGTGGGAATTTTTGAACCCTTGGGGCAACACGGCCCGGAAGTATTGTTTTAGTTGTATGTTGAGTCCTGCCACTCACAAGCCAAAATTTCTTGTGACTCTGGGACTAATAGAATACAAAAGAAGGCATCATTGAAGACTAATACAGAATACCATGTCCTGGTGGTTGGTAGAATGACCAGCAGGGTGTAGGATTTAGGAACTACTGGAGGTATATCCTTGGTGGCTTCACTGACTGTCCTGACATTCTTTACCAGGACTCCAGCAGCCCATGGGGCTCTCGAGGTCAGGCCAATCCCAGGATATGGAGCTCACCTGGGCAGGTACCCCACCCCCACCCCAGCCCATGGGGCTCTCGTGTTCAGGCCCCTCCCAGGATATGGGGTTCCCTGGGCAGGTTCCCCTGCAGCCCATGGGGCTCTCGTGGTCAGGCCCCTCCCAGGATACAGAGCTACCCTTGCAGGTACCATGGCAGGGCTGGGAACACAGGAACCGTGCATATCGCCCTCATTGCAGAGCACTCCCAGCTCACCTGTCACTCAGATCTGACACAGAGCACCTCAGAGCAGGACTTGAACTAACAAACAGCAGCTCCGACAGGTCTGTGACCCTGGGCATCACTCTGTGTGGCCTCCCTCCACCTGGTCTTCCAGAGACTTCCACTGCACCCGGGGCACCAGGCCTCTGTCTCCACCCACCAGCCACCCCTCCTCTCCCTGACTCCTGGGTTCCTCTCATTAGGAGAGGGTTTTCTTGAAGTTGTCTCCCACTCATGGGCCAGATAATATAATTAGAAAACAAGCCAGAGCTGCAGCCCCTTGTCTATCCTGACTCTCAGGAGCCCACACCTGTTCCTTGGACCTGGCCGATTCAGCAAGTTCCAGTTTCTGCAACTGTGAGCCCCTGAGGGGTGATTATTGGCTGGCCTGGGAAGCCCGACCGTGCCGGCCAGACCTCCCCAGGTGTGCCTGGGTTCAGATCAATATAAACACCGCTCCAGGCAGCAAGAGCCCCTGCAGCTGTGCCTGACGCCATTTTCTCTGCCCTGTCAGCAGTCTTGGGGCTGGACTGGTGGGAGGGAGTGAGAGGCCACGGCTTTGTGGGTGGCCCAGTGTGAGTGGGGCTCTGCTGGACTTTCTGCAGCAGTTGCCAAGATGTCTCCTGCTAAAGAAGAGGATGTGTCACCCATACCTGCCGCTGGAATTTCTCCCTGGGCAGAGGTGAGTGAGGAAGAAAGCAGTGGGGGCCGGGACAGCAGGGGTATCTCAGGCAGGGAAATGGAAAGCTTCCAGAAGAGCACCCAGGGCCAGGACCATCCTGGCTGGCCTGCAGGCACCAAGTCGGCTGGCATGCTGTCACTCATGTGGCTCCATGGCCCTTCCTCTAGGCTTTCAAGTCCTTGTACATATTCAAGTGTTTTACCTGGGAAGGGTGGGAACATTTCAGCAGCAGCTGGCCTGGGGCTCAGCACACGTTTACTCACAGATGCCTCGGCACGGTCCCCCAGCTTTGCAATGAGGACGCTTGTTGCGTGGGGCCTGCTGGCTGAATGGGGGATGATTCCCCACCACTGACCAACTTCAGAATTGTTTACAACTAGAGCAAGTGCCCTGATACGGATTTCCTCTGTGTAACTGGTGGGTTCTGTTTTTTTTTCGTTTTTGGTTCAAGGTAGATTTTATTCCTCTTTTTTGTATTTACAGATATAAGCATGGAAATAATTTATTCATATAAATACATGTATGTGAAGGGAAGAATATTTTTTCTGTTTTACTTTTTGTAATTTGAATTTTATTTTATTTTTTTATACAGCAGGTTCTTTTTGGTTATCTATTTTATACATATAAATGTATACATGCCAATCCCAATCTCTCAACTCCTCCCACCACCACACCCCAACAGCTTTCCCCCCTTGGTGTCCATACGTTTGTTGTCTACATCTGTTGCTCTATTTCTGCCTGGCAAAACGGTTCATCTGTACAATTTTTCTAGGTTCCACATATAGGCATTAATAGACAAGATTTGTTTTTCTCTTTCTGACTTACTTCACTCTGTATGACAGTCTCTAGATCCATCAACGTCTCTACAAATGACCCAATTTCATTCCTTTTTATGGCTTAGTAATATTCCATTTTATATATGTACCACTTCTTTATGCATTCGTCTGTCTGTGGGCATTTAGGTTGCTTCCATTACCTGGATATTGTAAATAGTGATGCAATGAACATTGCGGTGAATGTCTCTTTTTGATTTATGGTTTTGTCTGGGTATATGCCCAGTAGTGGGATTGCTGTATCATATGGTAATTCTATTCTTAGTTTTATAAGAAACTCCATAATGTTCTCCACAGTGACTGTATCAATTTACATTCCCAACAATAGTGGAAGAGGGTTCCTTATCTCCACACCCTTTCCAGCATTTGTTGTTTGTAGATTTTCTGATGATGCCCATTCTAACAGGTGTGAGGTGATACACCATGGATGAGTCTATTTCGTTGAGCAAAGAGTAGGTCTTGTCTATTACATATTTGGCTTATGGAACGGTATGTGTGCTAATTTCAATCTCTGGTTTTATACAGCACCCCAACTCAACTTTCCCCTTAAGCAAGCATAAGTTTTTATCTAAATGTGAGACTCTGTTCGGTTTTGGAATTCAGTTTATGTGTAGCCAAGTTTACACTCTCTCTATTAGTGATATCTTATGATAATTATCTTTCTCTGTGTGACCTATTTCTCTTAGAATCATCATACTTAAATCCACTCAATTTGGTGCTACAGGCCTGATGACATTGATTTCATTGCTGAGTGATATTCCGTTGTACGTAAGTAGCACAACTCCTTTATCCATTTTTTTCTTTCTGGGATATTTAATTTGTACTGGACTCAAGGTTCTTGTAAACACAGCAGCCCTAAATTTTGTGTTGGCTGTGTCTTGTTGATTTTAATTTTCCTAAGCTATAGGGCCAAAAGTGGAAGTGCCCTAGGGTCTGTAGCTTTGTTTTTCAGATGTTTCAGGATACACCATAAACATCTCCAGAGTGTCTGTTGGCAATTTACATCCCGCCCATCAGCATAACAAGGCTCCCTGTTCTCCATGGCCTGTCCTGTGTTTCTGGTTTTTACACTTTTTTCAGATGGCCCTTTTGACGAATGGGAAATGAGACTTCATTGTAGTGCGGATTTCCATTTCTCGAGTGCTTGGTTGGCCAAAAAGGGCATATGTGTTTTTTCCTGAATATATTCAGGAAAAAATGTTTACGCACTCTTGTCCAAGTGCATCACTGTCAAAGATCTGCCGCTTTTCACATGCTTTAAATGCAATTCCAATCTACCTCCTGAAATATGATTCCTGCAATTCTGCCTCGTTTTCAAGTCCTCTTTGCAGACTTACTTCCATATAATTTTGCCAATAGCTGTCATTTATAACACTGCAGGTTTGTGAATTACAGTGCCCGTGATTTCCTTTCTTAACTCGTTTCCTTGAAAACTGGCCACAGAACCGCAGGTTTGCTTCAGGCCGTAATCAGGGTCCGGCACGGCACTCTGAGACTTTGGTTCATTCCACTTCCTGGTGGGAAATTAGAGTTAAATGTGCCCCTCCAGACACCTGCCTCACTCCTAGCCCCTTGGTGATGTGTGTCCTGTGGTTTGAGGCCACATGTGCTGGGTTCCTCACCTTTGGCTGATGTGGCCCCACTGGTGTGAGGACACTCCTGCCTGGTTCCCATCCCCTTGGTGATGTGGGCCCTCCGGTGAGAGTCTGATCCTGGTTGGGTTCCTCACACTTCTGTGAGGTGGGCCCTCTTCTCTGAGGTCACTCCTGCCTGGGTGGCACACCCCGCCTTGGCGACGTCGGCTCTCTGGTGGGATTTGGTGCCTGCTGGGTGTCTCCTCCCCTTGGTAAAGAGGGCCCTCTGGCGTCAGGCCCTAACTCCTGGGCTCCCAATATTTTCTGATATGCGCCCTGTGGTTCGAGTACACTCCTGCAAGGTTCCCAACCCCATGGGAATGTGGGCCTTCTGCTCTGAGGTCCCAACCGTGGGTTGCTCAGTTTCATGATGAGGGCCCTCTGCTGTGAGTTCTCTCCGGCCTGGATCCCATAGCCTCGCTGCTCCTGGCCACCTGCTGGGAGGTTACAACTGCGGGATTCCTCACCTTTTTTCTTCTATGGGCCCTCTGTTTTGAGACTCCTCCTGCCTGCCTCACTCCCAGCCCCTTGGTGATGTGTGTCCTCTGGTTTGAGGCCATGTATGCTGGGTCCCTCGCCTTTCGATGATGTGGCCCCACTGGTGTGAGGACACTCCTGCCTGGTTCCTATCCCCTTGATGATGTGGGCCCTCTGGTGAGAGTCTGATCCTGGCTGGGTTCCTCACCCTTCTGTGAGGGGGGCCCTCTGCTGTGAGGTCACTCCTGCCTGGCTGGCACACCCCACCTGGGCAACATCGGCCCTCTTGTGGCAGTTGGAGCCTGCTGGGAACCTCCCCTCGGTGATGGGGGCCCTCATGCCTCAGGCCCTAACTGCTGGGTACCCACAATTTCTGATACGTGCTAAGTGGTGCGAGGACACTCCTGCGAGGTTCCCATCCCCATGGGCATGTGGGCCTTCTGCTCTAAGTTCCCAACACCTGTGTTGTTCACCGTTTCATGATGTTGGCTCTCTGGTGTTAGTTCACCCAGGCCTAGATCCCATAGCCTCTGTGCTCTGAGCGGCCTGCTGGGAGGTTCCTACTGCTGGATTCCTTACCTTTTTTATTCTTTGGGTCCTGTGTTTTCATGCTCCTACTTCCTGACTCACTCCCAGCCCATTTGTGATGTAGGTCCTCTGGTTTAAGGCCACATGTACCGGTTTCCTCACCTTTATTGATGTGGCCCCACTGGTGTGAGGACACTCCTGCCTGGTTCCCATCCCCTTGGTGATGGGGGCCCTCTGGTGAGAGTCTGATCCTGTCTGGATTCCTCACACTTCTGGGAGGTGGGCCCTCTGCTGTGAGGTCACTCCTGCCTGGCTGGCACACGTCACCTTGGCGATGTGGTCCCTCAGTTGGGAGTTGGTGCCTGCTGGGAGTCTCCTCCCCTCGGTAATGAGGGCCCTCTGGCGTCAGGCCCTAACTCATGGGCTCCCAAAATTTTCTGATGTGCGCCCTGTCGTGCGAGTACACTCCAGCCAGGGTCCCATCCCCATGGGGATGTGGGCTTTCTGCCCTGAGGTCCCAACGGCTGGGTTGCTCACAGTGTCAGAATGTGGGCCCTCTGCTGTGAGTTCACTCCGGCATGGATCCCATAGCCTCGGTGCTCTGGGCCACCTGCTTGGAGCTTCCAACTGCGGGGTTCCTCACCTTTTTTATTCTATGGGCGCTCTGTTGTGAGTCTCCTCCTGCATGCCTCACTCCCAGCCCTTGCGTGATGTGTGTCCCCTTGTTTGAGGCCACATGTGCTGTGCTCCTCACCTTTCGCTGATGTGGCCCCACTGGTGTGAGGACACTCCTGCCTGGTTTCCATCCCCTTGGTGATGTGGGCCCTCTGGTTAGAGTCTGATCCTGTTTGGGCTCCTCACACTTCTGTGAGGTGGGCCCTCTGCTGTGAGGTAACTCCTGCCTGGCTTGCTCCCATTGCCTTGGTGACGTCGGCCCTCTGGTGGCATTTGGAGCCTGCTGGTAGCCTCCTCTCCTCCGTGATGAGGGCCCTCTGGCGCCAGGCCATAACTGCTGGGTTCCCACATTTTCTGATACGTGCTAAGTTGTGCGAGGACACTCCTGCGAGGTTCCCATCCCCATGGGGATGTGGGCCTTCTGCTCTGAGGTCCCACTGGCTGGGTTGCTCACAGTTTCATGATGTGGGCCCTCTGCTGTGAGTTCACTGTGGCCTGGATCCCATAGACTCCATGCTCTGGGCCACCTGCTGGGAGGTTCAAACTGCTGGATTCCTCACATTTTTTATTCTGTGGGCCCTGTGTTGTTAGGCTACTCCTGCCTGCCTCACTCGGAGCACCTTGGAAATGTGGGTTCTCTGGTTTAGGCCACATGTGCTGGGTTCCTCACCTTTCTATAATGTGGCCACACTGGTGTGAGGACACTCCTGCCTTGTTCCGATCCCCTTGGTGATGTGGGCCCTCTGGTGAGAGTCTTATCCTGGCTGGGTTCCTCACCCTTCTGTGCGGTAGGCCCTCTGCTGTGAGGTCACTCCTGCCTGGCTGGCACACGTCAACTTGGCGATGTGGGCCCTCAGTTGGGAGTTGGTGCCTGCTGGGAGTCTCCTCCCCTCGGTAATGAGGGCCCTCTGGCGTCAGACCCTAACTCCTGGGCTCCCAAAATTTTCTGATGTGCGCCCTGTGGTGCGAGTACACTCCTGCCAGGATCCCAACCCCATGGGAATGTGGGCCTTCTGCTCTAAGGTCCCACCGCCTGGGTTGCTCACAGTTTCATAATGAGGGCCCTCTGTTTTGAGTTCAGTCAGGCCTGGATCCCATAGCCTCGCTGCTCCTGGCCACCTGCTGGGAGGTTCCAACTGCGGGATCCCTCACCTTTTTTACGCTATGGGCCCTCTGTTTGGAGGCTCCTCCTGCCTGCCTCACTCCCAGCCCCTTGGTGATGTGTGTCCTGTAGTTTGAGGCCACGTGTTCTGGGTCCGTCACATTTCGGTGATGTGACCACACTGGTGTGAGAACACTCCTGCCTAGTTTCCATTCCCTTGGTGATGTGGGCCCTCCGGTGAGAGTCTGATCCTCTTTGGGTTCCTCACACTTTTGTGTGGTTGGCCCTCTGCTCTGAGGTCACTCCTGCCTGGCTGGCACACCCTGCATTGGCGACGTCGGCCTTCTGGTAGCAGTTGGAGCTTGCTGGGAGCCTCCTCTCCTCAGTGATGAGGGCCCTCTGGCGTCCGGCCCTAACTGCTGGGCTCCCCACCTTTTCTGATGTATGCCCACTGGTGCACTGACACTCCTGCTTGGTTCCCTTCCCCATGGGGATGTGGGCCTTGTGCTCTGAGGTTACAACGGCTGGGTTGCTTACAGTATCACGATGAGGGCCCTCTGTTGTGAGTTCATCACTGCCTGGATCCCATAGCCTCGGTGCTCTGGGCCGCCTGCTGGGATGTTCCAACTGCTGGATTCCTCACCTTTTTTATACAATGGGCCATGGGTTTTGAGGTTAATCCTGCCTTCCTCGCTCCGAGACCCATGGTGATGTGGGTCCTCTGGTTTGAGGCCACATGTGCTGGGTACCTCAACTTTCGATGATGTGGCCCCACGGGTGTGAGGACACTCCTGCCTGGTTCCCAGCCCCTTGCTTATGTGGGCACTCTGGTGAGAGTCTGATCTTGACTGGGTTCCTTACCCTTCTGTGAGGTGGGCCCTCTGATGTGAGGTCACTCCTGCCTGGATGGCTCATGTCGCCTTGGCGACGTAGGCCCTCTGTTGGCCACTGAAGCATGCTGGGAGCCTCCTACCCTCTTTAATAAGGGCCCTGGAAGAAACGCATATGCCCTTTTTGACCAAGTGCATCATTGTCGAGGTTCTGCCTCTTCTCCTATACTTTCAGAGGACTTCCCGTCTACCTCCTGAAATCGTATTCCTGGAATTCTGCCCCGCGTTCAAGTCCTCTTTGCAGCCTTACTTCAATATATTTTTGGACGATAGCTGTCATTTATAACTCTGCAGGTTTGTGAATTACAGTGCCCCTGAGCTCCTTTCTTCAACTCGCTTTCTTGTGAGCTGGCCGCAAAACCGCAGGATTGCTTCAGGCCCTAATCTGGTTCCGACACGGCATGCTGAGCCTTTGGCTAATTCCTCTTCCTGGTGGGAAATGAGCGTTAAATTTGTTCGTGCAGACACCTACAGCTAATCTCTCATTGGTTCTCCCTATTCCTGTTCATCTTGCGCAGAAATTCCAAACTGTGCCAAACAGGAGGTTAAAGGCACTGACTCTCCAAGTGGGGAGAGTGTTAGTAAAGCGTCTGGAATGGTAAAACCGAGTACGAGGGGACGAAAACTGAGACGCATTTAAAAAGTTTTCCCGGTCACACGGTGGACCATATTCTGGGTTGCCCATGCATGTTTTACCTGAAGGAAGAATCCCTTCAACCTGGAGAGTTGGGACCCATGGAATGGGTACCACGCAGTATGACTTCAAAGGGTTGCCTTTGCTCACCGAACGTCACCAATGCTATCAGCCCGAAGTGTCCAGCCTTATGTCTCACTCAGCTCGGGGTGTAGATGTGGTAAATCCACGTTGCATCACAAGCCCTGAATGAATTATTTAAGAATTGCTCTCTATTTTACTGTCATTGTGTTTTGTTTTTGTAATTTATTTTGATAATGGGATTTATCGGATTTTCACTGCTGCGTTTATGCCGCTGTACACATGCTTGATTCTCTTATGGAGACATATAAATAAATGGGTTTTCAGATTCTTACTAGTCAGGTATATTCCTAGGCATTGAATATGGGGTGTTGAGTCCATTTCGTGGAGCAAGGAGTAGGTCCTGACTATTACATATTTGCTTATGGAAAGGTATCTGTGCTAATTTCAATCTCTGGTTTTATGCAGCACCACAACTCACCTTTCCCCTTAAGCAAGCATAAGTTGGTTTTCTAAATTTGAGACCCTTTTCTGTTTTGTAATTGAGTTCATGTGCAGCCATGTTTGCATTCCGTGTATTTGAGATATCTTATGGTGTTTCTTTTTCTGTGTGACTTAGTTAACTTAGAATGATCGTACCTGAATCCACTCATTATGCCGCGACGGGCCTCATGACATAGATTTCATTGCTGAGTGATATTCCATTGTACGTACGTACAACAACTTCTTTATCCATTTTTTGCTTTCTGGGATATTTCACTTGTACCGTAAATGAGGTTCTTGTAAGCAGAGCCGTCCAAAATTTATGGGTGGCTGTGTCTTTTTGATTTTAATTTCCCTAAGCTATAGAACCATAAGTTGAAGTGCCGTAGGCTCCGTTGCTTAGTTTTTTAGGTGTTTGAGGAAACACCATACACTTCTCCAGAGTGGCTGTTGGCAAGTTACATCCCGCCCATCAGCATAACAAGGCTCCCTGTTCTCCATGGCCTGTCCTGCCTTTCTGGATTTTTCACTTTTTTCAGATGTCCCTTTTGACAGGGGGGCAGTGAGACTGCATTGTAATGCAGATTTCTTTACAGGCTTGCTTGTTTGGCCAAAAAGGGCGTATGTGTTTTTTCTTGAATATATTCAGGAAAAAACGCATACGCCCTTTTTGACCAAGTGCCTCATTGTCGACTTTCTGTCTCTTTCCTTATGCTTTAAATGCAATTCCAGTCTGCCCCTGAACTCGTTTTCCTGCAATTCTGCCCCGCTTTCAAGTCCTCTACGCAGCCTTACTTCAATACATTTTTGGACAATAGCTGACATTTATAACTCTGCAGGTTTGTGAATGACAGTGCGCCTGAGCTCCTTTCTTCTACTCGCTTTCTTGTGAGCTGGCCGCAAACCCGCAGGATTGCTTCATGCCCTAATCTGGTTCCGGCACAGCATGCTGATCCTTTGGTAAATTCCTCTTCCTGGTGGGAAATGAGTGTTATATTTGAACGTGCAGACACCTAGAGCTAGTCTCTCATTGGTTCTCCCTATTCTTGTTCATCTTGCGCAGAAATTGCAAACTGTGCCAAACAGGAGGTTAAAGGCACTGACTCTCTAAGTGGGGAGAGTATTAGTAAAGGGTCTTCAATCGTGAACCCGAGTAAAAGGGGACGAAAACTGAGATGCATTTGAAAAGGTTTCCCGGTCACACGGTGCACCATACTGTGGGTTTCCCATGCATGTTTTAGCTGAAGGAAGAATCCCTTAAACCTGGAGAGTTGGGACCCATGGAATGGGTACCATGCAGTATGACTTCAAAGGGCCTGCATTTTCTCAACGAACCTCACCAATGCTATCAGGCCGAAGTGTACAGCCTTATGTCTCACTCAGCTCTGGTTGTAGATGTGGTAAATCCAGGTTGCATCACAAGCCCTGAATGAATTATTTAAGAATTGCTCTCTATTTCACTGTCATTGTGTTTGTTTTTGTAATTCATTTTGATAATGGGATTTATCGGATTTTCTCTGCTGCATTCATGCCGCTGTACACACACTTGAGTCTCTTATGGAGACATATAAATCCATGGGTTTGAAGATACTTACTAGTCAGGTGTATTCCTAGGCGTTGAATATGGGGTGTTTAGTCCATTTCGTTGAGCAAGGGCTAGGTCTTGACTATTACATATTTGGCTTATGGAAAGGTATCTGTGCTAATTTCTATCTCTGGTTTTATGCAGCACCCCAACTCACTTTTCCCCTTAAGCAAGCATAAGGTGGTTTTCTAAATTTGAGACCCTGTTCTGTTTTGTAATTCAGTTCATGTGTAGCCAAGTTTACATTCCGTGTATTAGTGATATCTTATGATGTTTCATTTTCTGTGTGACTTATTTCACTTAGAATCATCGTACCTGAATCCACTCATTATGCCACGATGGGCCTGATGACATAGATTTCATTGCTGAGTGATATTCCATTGAATGTGTGTACCACAACTTCTTTATCCATTTTTCACATTCTGGGATATTTAACTTGTACCGTAGACGAGATTCCTGTAAACAGAGCCGTCTGAAACTTTGGGGTGGCTGTCTGTTTTTGATTTTAATTTCCGTGATCTATAAGACCATAAGTGGAAGTGCCGTAGTCTCCGTTGCTTTGTTTCTTAGGTGTTTCAGGAAACACCATACACTTCTCCAGAGTGGCTGTTGGCAATTTACATCCCGCCCATCAGCATAACAAGGCTCCCTGTTCTCCATGGCCTGTGCTGTCTTTCTGGATTTTACACTTTTTTCAGATGGCCCTTTTGACCTGGGGGCAGTGAGACTTCTTTGTAGTGCAGATTTCTTTAACATGCTGGCTTGGTTGGCCAAAAAGGGCGTATGCGTTTTTTCCTGAATATATTCAGGAAAAAACGCATACGCCCTTTTTGGCCAAGTGCATCATTGTCGACGTTCTGCCTCTTTTCCTATGCTTTAAATGCAATTCCAGTCTACCCCCTGAAATCGTTTTCCTGCAATTCTGCCCCGCTTTCCAGTCCTCTTCGCAGCCTTCCTTCAATATATTTTTGGACGATAGCTATCAATTATAACTCTGCAGGTTTGTGAATTACAGTGCCCCTGAGCTCCTTTCTTCAACTCGCTTTCTTGTGAGCTGGCCGCAAACCCACAGGAATGCTTCAGGCCCTAATCTTGTTCCGGCATGGCATGCTGAGCCTTTGGTTAATTCCTCTTCCTGGTGGGAAATGAGCGTTCCATTTGCCCGTCCAGACACCTACGGCTAGTCTCTCATTGGTTCTCCCTATTCCTGTTCATCTTGCGCAGAAATTGCAAACTGTGCCAAACAGGAGGTTAAAGGCACTGACTCTCCAAGTGGGGAGAGTGTTAGTAAACGGTCTGGAATGGTGAACCGGAGTAAAAGGGGACGAAAACTGAGATGCATTTGAAAACGTTTCCCGGTCACACAGTGCACTGTACTGTGGGTTTCCCATGCATGTTTTAGCTGAAGGAAGAATCCCTTAAACCTGGAGAGTTGGGACCCATGGAATGGGTACCATGCAGTATGACTTCAAAGGGTCTGCGTTTGCTCATCGAACCTCACCAATGCTATCAGCCCGAAGTGTCCAGCCTTATGTCTCACTCAGCTCTGGGTGTAGATGTGGTAAATCCAGGTTGCATCACAAGCCCTGAATGAATTATTTAAGAATTGCTCTCTATTTCACTGTCATTGTGTTTGTTTTTGTAATTCATTTTGATAATGGGTTTTATCGGATTTTCTCTGCTGCATTCATGCCGCTGTACACACACTTGAGTCTCTTACGGAGACATATAAATCCATGGGTTTGAAGGTTCTTACTAGTCATGTGTAATCCTAGGCGTTGAATATGGGGTGTTTAGTCCATTTCGTTGAGCAAGGGCTAGGTCTTGACTATGACGTATTTGGCTTATGGAAAGGTATCTGTGCTAATTTCTATCTCTGGTTTTATGCAGCACCACAACTCACCTTTCCCCTTAAGCAAGCATAAGTTGGTTTTCTAAATTTGAGACCCTGTTCTGTTTTGTAACTCAGTTCATTTGTAGCCAAGTTTACATTCCGTGTATTAGTGATATCTTATGATGTTTCATTTTCTGTGTGACTTATTTCACTTAGAATCATCGTACGTGAATCCACTCATTATGCCGCGACGGGCCTGATGACATAGATTTCATTGGTGAGTGATATTCCTTTGTACGTACGTACCACACTTCTTTATCCATTTTTCGCTTTCTGGGATATTTAACTTGTACCGTAGACGAGGTTCTTGTAAACAGAGCCGTAAACAGAAACTTTGCGGTGGCTGTGTGCTTTTGATTTTAATTTCCCTAAGCTATAGGAAAATAAGTGGTAATGCCGTAGGCTCCGTTGCTTTGTTTTTTAGGTTTTTGAGGAAACACCATACACATCTCCAGAGTGGCTGTTGGCAATTTACATCCCGCCCATCAGCATAACAAGGCTCCCTGTTCTCCATGGCCTGTGCTGCCTTTCTGGATTTTACACTTTTTTCAGATGGCCCTTTTGAACGGGGGGCAGTGAGACTTCATTGTAGTGCAGATTTCTTTAACATGCTTGCTTGGTTGGCCAAAAAGGGCGTATGCGTTTTTTCCTGAATATATTCAGGAAAAAACGCATACGCCCTTTTTGGCCAAGTGCATCATTGTCGACGTTCTGCCTCTTTTCCTATGCTTTAAATGCAATTCCAGTCTACCCCCTGAAATCGTTTTCTTGCAATTCTGACCCGCTTTCAAGTCCTCTTCGCAGCCTTCCTTCAATATATTTTTGGGTGATAGCTGTCATTTATAACTCTGCAGGTTTTTGAATTACAGAGTCCCTGAGCTCCTTTCTTCAACTCGCTTTCTTGTGAGCTGGCCGCAAACCCGCAGGATTGCTTCAGGCCCTAATCTGGTTCCGGCACGGCATGCTGAGCCTTTGGTTAATTCCTCTTCCTGGTGGGAAATGAGCGTTAAATTTGCCCGTGCAGACACCTTCACACGAGTCTTCATGGTGCCACTTTGCCCCGGTTATCTCTATGGAGGTTGGAGTTGGAGGGCCTCCTCACTCAAGGTCAGTGTGCCCATGGAGCCAACCCTGCAACTTCAGGGCATGGTTGGGTGTTAGGATCACCACGTGGGGTCCTTTTCCCTTAGGAGGGAGGTGGCCTTTTGGGCTGCTGATTTCCAGGTTTTCAGATACTGCCAGTATCTTGGCCAGATGTGGCGGTGGGCCAAGCCCCTTGGTGACCGTAGTTTATCCTACCTGGATCGCATTCTTGCATTGTTCCATTTCAAGTGGTCCCAGGTTTTGCACTAATACTCCAATGGCGATTCACCGTTCACCAGGAATGTAAAGGTCAAAGGGTTTAGCTAAATTAGGGAGTTCCAGGGCAAGGGTCTGAATTGACTGCTCTTTCCATTCTTGAAAGGCCACTTCTGCATTCTATTCAAAAGGATCATCATCTTTTCCTTTCAGTGTTTCATATAGAGGCCCAGCTAGTAGACTGTAGTTAGGGATCCAGAAGCAGCAAACCCTGGCCTCCCCAGGAACCCCTAAGCTGTCTTCTAGTTTCAGAAATGGGTAAGGCTGTAAATTGTTTCTTCCCTTTCCTGGGATGGGCTTCTCCGACCTTCTGTGAGAATGAAGCCCAGGCAGGTCACCGTAGTCTGTGATATTTGAGCTTTTTCTTGGACAACTTGTATCCTTTATTGGCTTGGTAGTTCAGAGGTCTCCTTAGTAGGGCTGGAGATCAGTATTCATCTGCATATTGAAGGAGTGTTTCCTTTTCCAGAGGTAGAAATTTTAGTTCTTTAGCTGAGCTTTCCCCAAAGATGGTGTGGGAATTTTTGAACCCTTGGGGCAACACGGCCCGGAAGTATTGTTTTAGTTGTATGTTGAGTCCTGCCACTCACAAGCCAAAATTTCTTGTGACTCTGGGACTAATAGAATACAAAAGAAGGCATCATTGAAGACTAATACAGAATACCATGTCCTGGTGGTTGGTAGAATGACCAGCAGGGTGTAGGATTTAGGAACTACTGGAGGTATATCCTTGGTGGCTTCACTGACTGTCCTGACATTCTTTACCAGGACTCCAGCAGCCCATGGGGCTCTCGAGGTCAGGCCAATCCCAGGATATGGAGCTCACCTGGGCAGGTACCCCACCCCCACCCCAGCCCATGGGGCTCTCGTGTTCAGGCCCCTCCCAGGATATGGGGTTCCCTGGGCAGGTTCCCCTGCAGCCCATGGGGCTCTCGTGGTCAGGCCCCTCCCAGGATACAGAGCTACCCTTGCAGGTACCATGGCAGGGCTGGGAACACAGGAACCGTGCATATCGCCCTCATTGCAGAGCACTCCCAGCTCACCTGTCACTCAGATCTGACACAGAGCACCTCAGAGCAGGACGTGAACTAACAAACAGCAGCTCCGACAGGTCTGTGACCCTGGGCATCACTCTGTGTGGCCTCCCTCCACCTGGTCTTCCAGAGACTTCCACTGCACCCGGGGCACCAGGCCTCTGTCTCCACCCACCAGCCACCCCTCCTCTCCCTGACTCCTGGGTTCCTCTCATTAGGAGAGGGTTTTCTTGAAGTTGTCTCCCACTCATGGGCCAGATAATATAATTAGAAAACAAGCCAGAGCTGCAGCCCCTTGTCTATCCTGACTCTCAGGAGCCCACACATGTTCCTTGGACCTGGCCGATTCAGCAAGTTCCAGTTTCTGCAACTGTGAGCCCCTGAGGGGTGATTATTGGCTGGCCTGGGAAGCCCGACCGTGCCGGCCAGACCTCCCCAGGTGTGCCTGGGTTCAGATCAATATAAACACCGCTCCAGGCAGCAAGAGCCCCTGCAGCTGTGCCTGACGCCATTTTCTCTGCCCTGTCAGCAGTCTTGGGGCTGGACTGGTGGGAGGGAGTGAGAGGCCACGGCTTTGTGGGTGGCCCAGTGTGAGTGGGGCTCTGCTGGACTTTCTGCAGCAGTTGCCAAGATGTCTCCTGCTAAAGAAGAGGATGTGTCACCCATACCTGCCGCTGGAATTTCTCCCTGGGCAGAGGTGAGTGAGGAAGAAAGCAGTGGGGGCCGGGACAGCAGGGGTATCTCAGGCAGGGAAATGGAAAGCTTCCAGAAGAGCACCCAGGGCCAGGACCATCCTGGCTGGCCTGCAGGCACCAAGTCGGCTGGCATGCTGTCACTCATGTGGCTCCATGGCCCTTCCTCTAGGCTTTCAAGTCCTTGTACATATTCAAGTGTTTTACCTGGGAAGGGTGGGAACATTTCAGCAGCAGCTGGCCTGGGGCTCAGCACACGTTTACTCACAGATGCCTCGGCACGGTCCCCCAGCTTTGCAATGAGGACGCTTGTTGCGTGGGGCCTGCTGGCTGAATGGGGGATGATTCCCCACCACTGACCAACTTCAGAATTGTTTACAACTAGAGCAAGTGCCCTGATACGGATTTCCTCTGTGTAACTGGTGGGTTCTGTTTTTTTTTCGTTTTTGGTTCAAGGTAGATTTTATTCCTCTTTTTTGTATTTACAGATATAAGCATGGAAATAATTTATTCATATAAATACATGTATGTGAAGGGAAGAATATTTTTTCTGTTTTACTTTTTGTAATTTGAATTTTATTTTATTTTTTTATACAGCAGGTTCTTTTTGGTTATCTATTTTATACATATAAAGGTATACATGCCAATCCCAGTCTCTCAACTCCTCCCACCACCACACCCCAACAGCTTTCCCCCCTTGGTGTCCATACGTTTGTTGTCTACATCTGTTGCTCTATTTCTGCCTGGCAAAACGGTTCATCTGTACAATTTTTCTAGGTTCCACATATAGGCATTAATAGACAAGATTTCTTTTTCTCTTTCTGACTTACTTCACTCTGTATGACAGTCTCTAGATCCATCAACATCTCTACAAATGACCCAATTTCATTCCTTTTTATGGCTTAGTAATATTCCATTTTATATATGTACCACTTCATTATGCATTCGTCTGTCTGTGGGCATTTAGGTTGCTTCCATTACCTGGATATTGTAAATAGTGATGCAATGAACATTGCGGTGAATGTCTCTTTTTGATTTATGGTTTTGTCTGGGTATATGCCCAGTAGTGGGATTGCTGTATCATATGGTAATTCTATTCTTAGTTTTATAAGAAACTCCATAATGTTCTCCACAGTGACTGTATCAATTTACATTCCCAACAATAGTGGAAGAGGGTTCCTTATCTCCACACCCTTTCCAGCATTTGTTGTTTGTAGATTTTCTGATGATGCCCATTCTAACAGGTGTGAGGTGATACACCATGGATGAGTCTATTTCGTTGAGCAAAGAGTAGGTCTTGTCTATTACATATTTGGCTTATGGAACGGTATGTGTGCTAATTTCAATCTCTGGTTTTATACAGCACCCCAACTCAACTTTCCCCTTAAGCAAGCATAAGTTTTTATCTAAATGTGAGACTCTGTTCGGTTTTGGAATTCAGTTTATGTGTAGCCAAGTTTACACTCTCTCTATTAGTGATATCTTATGATAATTCTCTTTCTCTGTGTGACCTATTTCTCTTAGAATCATCATACTTAAATCCACTCAATTTGGTGCTACAGGCCTGATGATTTTGATTTCATTGCTGAGTGATATTCCGTTGTACGTAAGTAGCACAACTCCTTTATCCATTTTTTTCTTTCTGGGATATTTAATTTGTACTGGACTCAAGGTTCTTGTAAACACAGCAGCCCTAAATTTTGTGTTGGCTGTGTCTTGTTGATTTTAATTTTCCTAAGCTATAGGGCCAAAAGTGGAAGTGCCCTAGGGTCTGTAGCTTTGTTTTTCAGATGTTTCAGGATACACCATAAACATCTCCAGAGTGTCTGTTGGCAATTTACATCCCGCCCATCAGCATAACAAGGCTCCCTGTTCTCCATGGCCTGTCCTGTGTTTCTGGTTTTTACACTTTTTTCAGATGGCCCTTTTGACGAATGGGAAATGAGACTTCATTGTAGTGCGGATTTCCATTTCTCGAGTGCTTGGTTGGCCAAAAAGGGCATATGTGTTTTTTCCTGAATATATTCAGGAAAAAATGTTTACGCACTGTTGTCCAAGTGCATCACTGTCAAAGATCTGCCGCTTTTCACATGCTTTAAATGCAATTCCAATCTACCTCCTGAAATATGATTCCTGCAATTCTGCCTCGTTTTCAAGTCCTATTTGCAGACTTACTTCCATATAATTTTGCCAATAACTGTCATTTATAACACTGCAGGTTTGTGAATTACAGTGCCCGTGATTTCCTTTCTTAACTCTTTTCCTTGAAAACTGGCCACAGAACCGCAGGTTTGCTTCAGACCGTAATCAGGGTCCGGCACGGCACTCTGAGACTTTGGTTCATTCCACTTCCTGGTGGGAAATTAAAGTTAAATGTGCCCCTCCAGACACCTGCCTCACTCCTAGCCCCTTGGTGATGTGTGTCCTCTGGTTTGAGGCCACATGTGCTGGGTTCCTCACCTTTGGCTGATGTGGCCCCACTGGTGTGAGGACACTCCTGCCTGGTTCCCATCCCCTTGGTGATGTGGGCCCTCCGGTGAGAGTCTGATCCTGGTTGGGTTCCTCACACTTCTGTGAGGTGGGCCCTCTTCTCTGAGGTCACTCCTGCCTGGCTGGCACACCCCGCCTTGGCGACGTCGGCTCTCTGGTGGGATTTGGTGCCTGCTGGGTGTCTCCTCCCCTTGGTAATGAGGGCCCTCTGGCGTCAGGCCCTAACTCCTGGGCTCCCAATATTTTCTGATATGCGCCCTGTGGTTCGAGTACACTCCTGCCAGGTTCCCAACCCCATGGGAATGTGGGACTTCTGCTCTGAGGTCCCAACCGTGGGTTGCTCAGTTTCATGATGAGGGGCCTCTGCTGTGAGTTCTCTCCGGCTTGGATCCCATAGCCTCGCTGCTCCTGGCCACCTGCTGGGAGGTTCCAACTGCGGGATTCCTCACCTTTTTTCTTCTATGGACCCTCTGTTTTGAGACTCCTCCTGCCTGCCTCACTCCCAGCCCCTTGGTGATGTGTGTCCTCTGGTTTGAGGCCATGTATGCTGGGTCCCTCGCCTTTCGATGATGTGGCCCCACTGGTGTGAGGACACTCCTGCCTGGTTCCTATCCCCTTGATGATGTGGGCCCTCTGGTGAGAGTCTGATCCTGGCTGGGTTCCTCACCCTTCTGTGAGGGGGGCCCTCTGCTGTGAGGTCACTCCTGCCTGGCTGGCACACCCCACCTGGGCAACATCGGCCCTCTTGTGGCAGTTGGAGCCTGCTGGGAACCTCCCCTCGGTGATGGGGGCCCTCTTGCCTCAGGCCCTAACTGCTGGGTACCCACATTTTCTGATACGTGCTAAGTGGTGCGAGGACACTCCTGCGAGGTTCCCATCCCCATGGGCATGTGGGCCTTCTGCTCTAAGGTCCCAACACCTGTGTTGTTCACCGTTTCATGATGTTGGCTCTCTGGTGTTAGTTCACCCAGGCCTAGATCCCATAGCCTCTGTGCTCTGAGCGGCCTGCTGGGAGGTTCCTACTGCTGGATTCCTTACCTTTTTTATTCTTTGTGTCCTGTGTTTTCATGCTCCTACTTCCTGACTCACTCCCAGCCCATTTGTGATGTAGGTCCTCTTGTTTAAGGCCACATGTACCAGTTTCCTCACCTTTATTGATGTGGCCCCACTGGTGTGAGGACACTCCTGCCTGGTTCCCATCCCCTTGGTGATGTGGACCCTCCGGTGAGAGTCTGATCCTGGCTGGGTTCCTCACACTTCTGAGAGGTGGGCCCTCTTCTCTGAGGTCACTCCTGCCTGGCTGGCCCACCCCGCCTTGACGACGTCGGCTCTCTCGTGGGAGTTGGTGCCTGCTGCGAGTCTCCTTCCCTTGGTAATGAGGGACCTCTGGCGTCAGGCCCTAACTCCTGGCCTCCCAAAATTTTCTGATGTGCGCCCTGTGGTGCGAGTACACTCCTGCCAGGTTCCCAACACCATGGGAATGTGGGCCTTCTGCTCTGAGTTCCCAACGATGGGTTGCTCAGTTTCATGATGAGGGCCCTCTGGTGTGAGTTCACTCCGGCCTGGATCCCATAGCCTCGCTGCTCCTGGCCACCTGCGGGGAGGTTACAACTGCGGGATTCCTCACCTTTTTTCTTCTATGGGCCCTCTGTTTTGAGACTCCTCCTGCCTGCCTCACTCCCAGCCCCTTGGTGATGTGTGTCCTCTGGTTTGAGGCCACGTGTGCTGGGTCCCTCACCTTTCGATGATGTGGCCCCACTGGTGTGAGGACACTCTTGCCTGGTTCCTATCCCCTTGAAGATGTGGGCTCTCTGGTGAGAGTCTGATCCTGGCTGGGTTCCTCACCCTTCTGTGAGGTGGGCCCTCTGCTGTGAGGTCACTCCTGCCTGGCTGGCACACCCCGCCTGGGCAACATCGGCCCTCTTGTGGCAGTTGGAGCATGCTGGGAGCCTCCTCCCCTCGGTGATGAGGGCCCTCTTGCGTCAGGCCCTAACTGCTGGGTACCCACATTTTCTGATACGTGCTAAGTGGTGCGAGGACACTCCTGCGAGGTTCCCATCCCCATGGGGATGTGGGCCTTCTGCTCTGAGGTCCCAATGGCTGGGTTGCTCCCAGTTTCATGATGTGGGCCCTCTGCTGTGAGTTCACTGCAGCCTGGATCACATAGACTCGGTGCTCTGGGCCCCCTGCTGGGAGGTTCCCACTGCAGGATTCCTCACCTTTTTTATTCTATTGGCCCTGTGTTGTGAGGCTACTCATGCCTGCCTCAATCCGAGCCCCTTGAAGATGTGGGTCCTCTGGTTTAGGCCTCATGTGCTGGTTTCCTCACCTTTCTATGATGTGGTCACCCTGGTGTGAAGACAGTCCTGCCTGGTTCTGATCCCCTTGGTGATGTGGGCCCTCTGGTGAGAGTCTTATCCTGGCTGGGTTCCTCACCCTTCTGTGAGGTAGGCCCTCTGCTGTGAGGTCACTCCTGCCTGGCTGTCACACGTCACCTTGTCGACATGGGCCCTCAGTTGGGAGTTGGTGCCTGCTTGGAGTCTCCTCCCCTTGGTAATGAGGGCCCTCTGGCGTCAGACCCTAACTTCTGGGCTCCCAAAATTCTCTGATGTGTGCCCTGAGGTGCGAGTACACTTATGCCATGTTCCCAACCACATAGGAATGTGGGCCTTCTGCTCTGAGGTCCCAAAGCCTGGGTTGCTCACAGTTTCATGATGAGGGCCCTCTGTTTTGAGTTCAGTCAGGTCTGGATCCCATAGCCTCGCTGCTCCTGGCCGCCTGCTGGGAGGTTCCAACTGCAGGATTCCTCACCTTTTTTCTTCTATGGGCCCTCTGTTTTGAGACTCCTCCTGCCTGCCTCACTCCCAGCCCCTTGGTGATGTGTGTCCTCTGGTTTGAGGCCACGTGTGCTGGGTCACTCACATTTCGTTGATGAGGTCCCACTGGTGTGAGGACACTCCAGCCTGGTTCCCATTCTCTTGGTGATGTGGGCCCTCTGGTGAGAGTCTGATCCTCCTTGGGTTCCTCACACTTTTGTGAGGTGGGCCCTCTGCTCTGAGGTCACTCTTGCCTGGCTGGCACACCCCGCATTGGCGACGGCGGCCCACTGGTAGCAGTTGGAGCCTGCTGGGAGCCTCCTCTCCTCGGTGATGAGAGCCCTCTGGTGTCAGGCCCTAACTGCTGGGCTCCCCACATTTTCTGATGTGTGCCCACTGGTGCGATGACACTCCTACTTGGTTCCCTTCCCCATGGGGATGTGGGCCTTGTGCTCTGAGGTCACAACGGCTGGTTTGCTCACAGTTTCATGATGAGGGCCCTCTGTTGTGAGTTCATCACTGCCTGGATCCCATAGCCTCGGTGCTCTGGGCCGCCTGCTGGGATGTTCCAACTGCTGGATTCCTCACCTTTTTTATACAATGGGCCATGTGTTGTGAGGTTAATCCTGCCTGCCTCGCTCCAAGACCCATGGTGATGTGGGTCCTCTGGTTTGAGGCCACATTTTCTTGTTACCTCAACTTTTGATGATATGGCCCCACGGGTGTGATGACACTCCTGCCTGGTTCACAGCCCCTTGCTGATGTGGGCACTCTGGTGAGAGTCTGATCCTGGCTGGGTTCCTTACCCTTCTGTGAGGTGGGCCCTCTGATGTGAGGTCACTCCTGCCTGGCTGGCTCACGTCGCCTTGATGATGTGGGCCCTCTGTTGGCCACTAAAGCATTCTGGGAGCCTCCTACCCTCTTTAATGAGGGCCCTGGAAAAAACGCATATGCACATTTTGACCAAGTGCATCATTGTCCAGGATCTGCCTCTTCTCCTATGCTTTCAGAGCACTTCCCGTCTACGTCCTGAAATCATATTCCAGGAATACTGCCCCGCTTTCAAGTCCTCCTCGCAGCCTTACTTCAATATATTTTTGTATGATACCTGTCATTAATAACTCTGCAGGTTTGTTAAATACAGTGTCCCTGAGCTCCTTTCTTCAACATGCTTTCTTGTGAGCTGGCCGCAAAACCGCAGGATTGCTTCAGGCCGTAATCTGGTTTCGGCACGGCACGCTGAGCCTTTGGTAAATTCCTCTTTCTGGTGAGAAATGAGCATTCAATTTGCCCGTGGAGACACCTACAGCTAGTCTCTCATTGGTTCTCCCTATTCCTGTTCATCTTGTGCAGAAATTGCAAACTGTGCCAAACAGGAGGTTAAAGGCACTGACTCTCCAAGTGGGTAGAGGGTTAGTAAAGCATCTGGAATGGTGAACCCGAGTACCAGGGAACGAAACCTGAGAGCCATTTAAAATGGTTTCCCAGTCTCACAGTGGACAATACTCTGGGTTTCCCATGCATGTTTTAGCTGAAGGAAGAATTCCTTAAACCTGCAGATTATTGACCCATGGAATGGGTACCATGCAGTATGACTAAAAAGGGTCTGAATTTGCTCACCGAACCTCACCAATGCTATCAGTTCGAAGTGTCCAGCCTTATGCCTCACCCAGCTCTGGGTGTAGATGTGGTAAATCCAGGTTTCATCACAAGCCCTGAATCAATTATTTAAGAATTGCTGTCTCTTTCACTGTCATTGTGTTTTGTTTTTGTAATTTATTTTGATAATGGGATTTATCGGATTTTCACTGCTGCGTTCATGCCGCTGTACAAACGCTTGATTCTCCTACAGAGAAATAGAAATCCACGGGTTTTAAGATTCTTACTAGTCAGGTATATTCCTAGGCGTTGAATATGTGGTGTTGAGTCCATGTCGTTGAACAAGGAGTAGGTCTTGACTATTACATATTTGGCTTATGGAACGGTATCTGTGCTATTTTCAATCTCTGGTTTTATGCAGCACCCCAACTCACCTTTGCCCTTAAGCAAGCATAAGTTGGTTTTCTAAATTTGAGTCCCTGTTCTGTTTTGTAATTCAGTTCATGTGTAGCCAAGTTTACATTCCGTGTATTAGTGATATCTTATGATGTTTCATTTTCTGTGTGACTTATTTCACTTAGAATCACTGTAGCTGAATCCACTCATTATGCTGTGATGGGCCTGATGACATAGATTTCATTGCTGAGTGATATTCCATTGTACGTACGAACCACAACTTCTTTATCCATTTTTCACATTCTGGGATATTTAACTTGTACCGTAGATGAGGTTCTTGTAAACAGAGCCGTCCGAAAATTTGGGGTGGCTGTGTGTTTTTGATTTTAATTTCCCTAAGCTATAGGACCATAACTGGAAGTGCCGTAGACTCCGTTGCTTTGTTTTTTAGGTGTTTCAGGAAACACCATACACTTCTCCAGGGTGGCTGTTGGCAATTTACATCCCGCCCATCAGCATAACAAGGCTCCCTGTTCTCCATGGCCTGTGCTGTCTTTCTGGATTTTACACTTTTTTTAGATGGCCCTTTTGACCAGGGGGCTGTGAGACTTCATTGTAGTGCATAATTCTTTAACATGCTTGCATGGTTGGCCAAAAAGGGCGTATGCGTTTTTTCCTGAATATATTCAGGAAAAAACGCATACGCCCTTTTTGGCCAAGTGCATCATTGTCGACGTTCTGCCTCTTTTCCTATGCTTTAAATGCAATTCCAGCCTACCCCCGAAATCGTTTTCTTGCAATTCTGCCCACTTACAAGTCCTCTTCGCAGGCTTCCTTCAATATATTTTTGGACGATAGCTGTCATTTATAACTCTGCAGGTTTGTGAATTACAGTGCCCCTGAGCTCCTTTCTTCAACTCGCTTTCTTGTGAGCTGGCTGCAAACACACATGATTGCTTCAGGCCCTAATCTGGTTCCGGCACGGCATGCTGAGCCTTTGGTGAATTCCTCTTCCTGGTGGGAAATGAGCGTTAAATTTGCCTGTGCAGACACCTCCAGCTAGTCTCTCATTGATTCCCCCTATTCCTGTTCATCTTGCGCAGATATTGCAAACTGTGCCAAACAGGAGGTTAAAGGCACTGAGTCTCCAAGTGGGGAGAGTGTTAGTAAAGGGTCTGGAATGGTGAACCCGAGTAAAAGGGGACGAAAACTGAGATGCATTTGAAAACGTTTCCCGGTCACATGGTGCACCATACTTGGGTTTTCCATGCATGTTTTAGCTGAAGGAAGAATCCCTCAAACCTGGAGAGTTGGGACCCATGGAATGGGTACCATGCAGTATGACTTCAAAGGGTCTGCACTTGCTCATCGAACCTCACCAATGCTATCAGCCCGAAGTGTCCAACCTTATGTCTCACTCAGCTCTGGGTGTAGATGTGGTAAATCCAGGTTGCATCACAAGCCCTGAATGAATTATTTAAAAATTGCTCTCTATTTCACTGTCATTGTGTTTTGTTTCTGTAATTCATTTTGATAATGGGATTTATCGGATTTTCTCTGCTGCATTCTTGCAGCTGTACACACGCTTTATTCTCTTATGGAGACATATAAATCCATGGGTTTGAAGATTCTGATCAGTCAGGTGTATTCCTAGGCTTTGAATATGGGGTGTTTAGTCCATTTCGTTGAGCAAGGGGTAGGTCTTGAGTATTATATATTTGGCTTATGGAAAGCTATCTGTGCTAATTTCTATCTCTGGTTTTATGCAGCACCCCAACTCACATTTCCCCTTAAGCAAGCATAAGTTGGTTTTCTAAATTTGAAACCCTGTTCTGTTTTGTAATTCAGTTCATGTGTAGCCAAGTTTACATTCCTTGTATTAGTGATATCTTATGATGTTTCAATTTCTGTGTGACTTATTTCACTTAGAATCATCGTACCTGAATCCACTCATTATGCCGCAATGGGCCTGATGACATAGATTTCATTGGTGAGTGATATTCCATTGTACATACGTACCACAATTTCTTTATCCATTTTTCGCTTTCTTGGATATTTAACTTGTACCGTAGACGAGGTTCTTGTAAACAGAGCCATCCGAAACTTTGGGGTGGCTGTGTGTTTTTGATTTTAATTTCCCTAAGCTATAGGACCATAAGTGGAAGTGCCATAGGCTGTGTTGCTTTGTTTCCTACGTGTTTCTGGAAACACCATACACTTCTCCAGAGTGGTTGTTGGCAATTTACATCCCGCCCATCAGCATGACAAGGCTCCCTGTTCTCCATGACCTGTCCTGACTTTCTGGATTTTACATTTTTTTCAGATGGCCCTTTTGACCGGGGGGCAGTGAAACTTCATTGTAGTGCAGATTTCCATTACACGCTTGCTTGGTTGGCCAAAAAGGGCGTATGCGTTTTTTCCTGAATATATTCAGGAAAAAACGCATACGCCCTTTTTGGCCAAGTGCATCATTGTCGACATTCTGCCTCTTTTCCTATGCTTTTAGTACAATTCCAGTCTACCCCCTGAAATCGTTTTCCTGAAATTCTGCCCCGCTTTCAAGTCCTCTTCGAAGACTTACTTCAATACATTTTTGGACGATAGCTGTCATTCATAACTCTGCAGGTTTGTGAATTACAGTGCCCCTGAGCTCATTTCTTCAACTCGCTTTCTTGTGAGCTGGCCGAAAACCGCAGGATTGCTTCAGGCCCTAATCTGTTTCCGGCAGGGCACGCTGAGCCTTTGGTTAATTCCTCTTCCTGGTGGGAAATGAGCGTTCCATTTGCCCGTGCAGACACCTACAGCTAGTCTCTCATTGCTTCTCCCTATTCCTGTTCATCTTGCGCAGAAATTGCAAACTGTGCCAAACAGGAGGTTAATGGCACTGACTCTCCAAGTGGGGAGGGTATTAGTAAAGCGTTCAAATGTTGAACCCGAGTACCAGGGGACGAAAACTGAGATGCATTTGAAAACGTTTCCCAATCACACGGTGGACCATACTCTGGGTTTCCCATGCATGTTTTAGCTGAAGGAAGAATCCCTTAAACCTGGAGAGTTGGGACCCATGGAATGGGTCCATGCAGTATGACTTCAAAGTGTCTGCGTTTGCTCACCGAACCTCACCAATGCTATCAGCCCGAAGTGTCCAGCCTTATGTCTCATCCAGCTCTGGGTGTAGATGTGGTAAATACAGGTTGCATCACAAGCCCTGAATGAATTATTTAAGAATTGCTCTCTATTTCACTCTCATTGTGTTTTGTTTTTGAAATTCATTTTGATAATGGGATTTATCGTATTTTCACTGCTGCTTTTAGGCCACTGTACACACGCTTGATTTCCTTATGGAGACATATAAATCCATGGGTTTTAAGATTCTTACTTGTCAGGTATCTTCCCAGGCGTTGAATATAGGGTGTTGAGTCCATTTCGTTGAGCAAGGAGTAGGTTTTGTCTATTATATATTTGGCTTATGGAACGGTATCTGTGCTAATTTCAAACTCTGGTTTTATTCAGCATCCCAACTGACCTTTCCCCATTAGCAAGCATAAGTTGGTTTTCTAAATTTGAGACCCTGTTCTGTTTTGTAATTCAGTTCATGGGTAGCCAAGTTTACATTCCGTGTATTAGTGATAACTTATGATTTTTCTTTTTCTGTCTGACTTATTTCTCATAGAATCATCATACCTGAATCCACTCATTATGCCGCTACGGTCCTGATGACGTAGATTTCATTGCTGAGTGATATTCCATTGTACGTGCGTACCACAACTTCTTTATCTATTTTATGCTTTCTCGGATATTTAACTTCTACTGTAGATGAGGTTCTTGTAAACAGAGCCATCCCAAACTTTGGGGTGGCTGTGTGTTTTTGATTTTAATTTCCCTATGCTATAGGACCATAAGTGGAGGTGCCATAGGCTGTGTTGCTTTGTTTCCTACGTGTTTCAGGAAACACCATACACTTCTCCAGAGTGGCTGTTGGCTATTTACATCCCGCCCATCAGCATAACAAGGCTCCCTGTTCTCCATGACCTGTCCTGCCTTTCTGGATTTTACAATATTTTCAGATGCCCCTTTTGACCGGGGGGCAGTGAGACTTCATTGTAGTGCAGATTTCTTTTACACGCATGGTTGGTTGTCCAAAAAGTGTGTATGCGTTTTTTCCTGAATATATTCAGGAAAAAACGCATACGCAATTTTTGGCCAAGTGCATCATTGTCGACATTCTGCCTTTTTTCCTATGCTTTAAGTGCAATTCCAGTCTACCCCCTGAAATCGTTTTCCTGAAATTCTGCCCCGCTTTCAAGCCCTCTTTGAAGACTTACTTCAATACATTTTTGGACGATAGCTGTCATTCATAACTCTGCAGGTTTGTGAATTACAGTGTCCCTGAGCTCCTTTCTTCAACTCGCTTTCTTGTGAGCTGTCCGCAAAACTACAGGATGACTTCAGTCCCTAATCTGTTTCTGGCAGGGCACGCTGAGCCTTTGTTTAATTCCTCATCCTGGTGGGAAATGTGCGTTCCATTTGCCCGTGAAGACACCTACAGCTAGTCTCTCATTTGTTCTCCCTATTCCTGTTCATCTTGCGCAGAAATTGCAAACTGTGCCAAACAGGAGGTTAATGGCACTGACTCTCCAAGTGGGGAGAGTGTTAGTAAAGCGTCTGGAATGGTGAACCCGAGTACCAGGGGACGAAAACTGAGATGCATCTGAAAACGTTTCCCAATCACATGGTGGACCATACTCTGGGTTTCCCATGCATGTTTTAGCTGAAGGAAGAATCCCTTAAACCTGGAGAGTTGGGAACCATGGAATGGGTACCATGCAGTATGACTTCAAAGGGTCTGCGTTTGCTCACCGAACCTCACCAATTCTATCAGCCCGAAGTGTCCAGCCTTATGTCTCACACAGCTCTGGGTGTAGATGTGGTAAATCCAGGTTGCATCACAAGTCCTGAATGAATTATTTAAGCATTGCTCTCTATTTCACTGTCATTTTTTTTGTTTCTGAAATTTATTTTCATAATGGGATTTATCGGATTTTCACTGCTGCATTTAGGCCGCTGTACACACGCTTGATTTCCTTACAGAGACATATAAATCCATGGGTTTAAAGATTCTTACTTGTCAGGTGTCTTCCCAGGCGTTGAATATGGGGTGTTGAGTCCATTTCGTTGAGCAAGGAGTAGGGCTTGTCTATTATATATTTGGCTTATGGAACGGTATCTGTGCTAATTTCAATCTCTGGTTTTATGCAGCACCCCAACTCACCTTTCCCCATAAGCAAGCAGAAGCTGGTTTTCTAAATTTGAGACCCTGTTCTGTTTTGTAATTCAGTTCATGTGTAACCAATTTTACATTCGGTGTATTAGTGATATCTTATGATGTTTCTTTTTCTGTGTGACTTATTTTTCGTAGAATCATCGTACCTGAATCCACTCATTATGCCGCTACGGGCCTGAAGACGTAGATTTCATTGCTGAGTGATATTCCATTGTACGTGCGTACCACAACTTCTTTATCCATTTTTTGCTTTCTCGGATATTTAACTTGTACCGTAGACGAGATTCTTGTAAACAGAGCCGTCCCAAACTTTGGGGTGGCTGTGTGTTTTTGATTTTAATTTCCCTAATCTATAGGACCATAAGTGGAAGTGCCATAGGCTGTGTCGCTTTGTTTCCTACGTGTTTCTGGAAACACCATACACTTCTCTAGAGTGGTTGTTGGCAATTTACATCCCGACCATCAGCATGAGAAGGCTCCCTGTTCTCCATGACCTGTCCTGCCTTTCTGGATTTTACACTTTTTTCAGATGGCCCTTTTGACCGGGGGGCAGTGAGACTTCATTGTAGTGCAGATTTCCTTTACACGCTTGCTTGGTTGGCCAAAAAGGGCGTATGCGTTTTGTCCTGAATATATTCAGGAAAAAACGCATACGCCCTTTTTGGCCAAGTGCATCATTGTCGACATTCTGCCTCTTTTCCTATGCTTTAAGTGCAATTCCAGTCTACCCCCTGAAATCGTGTTCCTGAAATTCTGCCCCGCTTTCAAGTCCTCTTCGAACACTTACTTCAATACATTTTTGGACGATAGCTGTCATTCATAACTCTGCAGCTTTCTGAATTACACTGCCCCTGAGCTCCGTTCTTCAACTCGCTTTCTTGTGAGCTCGCCGCAAAACCGCAGGATTGCTTCACGCCATAATCTCTTTCTGGCAGGGCACGCTGAGCCTTTGGTTAATTCCTCTTCCTGGTGGGAAATGAGCGTTCCGTTTGCACGTGCAGACACCTACATCTAGTCTCTCATTGGTTGTCCCTATTCCTGTTCATCTTGCGCAGAAATTGCAAACTGTGCCAAACAGGAGGTTAAAGGCACTGACTCTCCAAGTGGGGAGAGTGTTAGTAAAGCGTCTGGAATGGTGAACCCGAGTACCAGGGGCGAAAACTGAGATGCATTTGAAAACGTTTCCCAATCACACGGTGGTCCATACTCTGGGTTTCCCATGCATGTTTTAGCTGAAGGAAGAATCCCTTAAACCTGGAGAGTTGGGACCCTTAGAATGGGTACCATGCAGTATGACTTCAAAGGGTCTGCGTTTGCTCACCGAACCTCACCAATGCTATCAGCCCGAAGTGCCCAGCCTTATGTCTCACCCAGCTCTGGGTGTACATGTGGTAAATCCAGGTTTCATCACAAGCCCTGAATCAATTATTTAAGAAATGCTCTCTATTTCACTGTCATTGTGTTTTGTTTTTGAAATTTATTTTGATAATGGGATTTATCGTATTTTCACTGCTGCGTTTAGGCCGATGTACAGACATTTGATTTCCTTATGGAGACATATAAATCCATGGGTTTTAAGATTCTTACTTGTCAGGTATATTCCCAGGCGTTGAATATGGGGTGTTGAGTCTATTTCGCTGAGCATGGAGTAGGTCTTGTCTATTATATATTTGGCTTATGGAACGGTATCTGTGCTAATTTCAATCTCTGTTTTTATGCAGCACCCCAACTCACCTTTCCCCATAAGCAAGCATAAGTTGGTTGTCTCAATTTGAGACCCTTTTCTGTTTTGTAATTCAGTTCATGTGTAGCCAAGTTTACATTCCGTGTATTAGTCATATCTTATGATGTTTCTTTTTCTGTGTGACTTATTTCTCGTAGAATCATCGTACCTGAATCCACTCATTATGGCGCTACGGGCCTGATGACGTAGATTTCATTGCTGTGTGATATTCCATTGTACGTACGTAGCACTACTTCTTTATCCATTTTTTGCTTTCTCGGATATTTAACTTGTACCGTAGACGAGGTTCCTGTAAACGGAGCCGTCCCAAACTTTGGGGGGGCTGTGTGTTTTTGATTTTAATTTCCCTAAGCTATAGATCCATAAGTGGAAGTGTCATAGGCTGTGTTGTTTTGTTTCCTACGTGTTTCAGGAAACACCATACACTTCTCCAGAGTGGCTGTTGGCAATTTACATCCTGCCCATCAGCATAACAAGGCTCCATGTTCTCCATGACCTGTCCTGCCTTTCTGGATTTTACACTTTTTTCAGATGGCCCTTTTGACCGGGGGGCAGTTAGACTTCATTTTAGTGCAGATTTCTTAAACACGCTTGCTTGGTTGACCAAAAAGTGCGTATGCGTTTTTTCCTGAATATATTCAGGAAAAAACACATACGCCCTTTTTGGCCAAGTGCATCATTGTCGACATTCTGCCTCATTACCTATGCTTTAAGTGCAATTCCAGTCTACCCCCTGAAATCGTTTTCCAGAAATTCTGCCCCGCTTTCAAGTCCTCTTCGAAGACTTACTTCAATACATTTTTGGACGATAGCTGTCATTCATAACTCTGCAGGTTTGTGAATTTCAGTGGCCCTGAGCTCCTTTCTTCAACTCACTTTCTTGTGAGCTGGCTGCAAAACCGCAGGATTGCTTCAGGCCCTAATCTGTTTCTGGCAGGGCACGCTGAGCCTTTGGTTAATTCGTCTTCCTGGTGGGAAATGAGCGTTCCATTTGCCCGTGCAGACACCTACAGCTAGTCTCTCATTGGTTCTCCCTATTCCTGTTCATCTTGCGCAGAAATTGCAAACTGTGCGAAACAGGAGTTTAAAGGCACTGACTCTCCAAGTGGGGAGAGTGTTAGTAAAGCGTCTGGAATGGTGAACCCGAGTACCAGCGTTCGAAAACTGAGATGCATTTGAAAACGTTTCCCAATCACACGGTGGACCATACTCTGGGTTTCCCATGCATGATTTAGCTGAAGGAAGAATCCCTTAAACCTGGAGAGTTGGGACCCATGGAATGGGTACCATGCAGTATGACTTCAAAGGGTCTGCGTTTGCTCACCGAACCTCACCAAAGCTATCAGCCCAAAGTGTCCAGCCTTATGTGTCACCCAGCTCTGGGTGTAGATGTGGTAAATCCAGGTTTCATCACAAGCCCTGAATGAATTATTTAAGAATTGCTCTCTATTTCACTGTCATTGTGTTTTGTTTTTGACATTTATTTTGATAATGGGATTTATCGGATTTTCACTGCTGCGTTTATGCCGCTGTACACACGCTTTATTTCCTTGTGGAGACATATAAATCCATGGGTTTTAAGATTCTTACTTGTCAGGTATATTCCCAGGCATTGAATATAGGGTGTTGAGTCCATTTCGTTGAGCAAGGAGTAGGTCTTGTCTATTATATATTTGGCTTATGGAAAGGTATCTGTGCTAATTTCAATCTCTGGTTTTATGCAGCACCCCAACTCACCTTTCCCCATAAGCAAGCATAAGTTGGTTTTCTAAATTTGAGACCCTGTTCTGTTGGTATTTCTGTTCATGTGTAGCCAAGTTTACATTCCGTGTATTAGTGATATCTTATGAGGTTTCTTTTTCTGTGTGACTTATTTCTCGTAGAATCATCATACCTGAATCCACTCATTATGCCGCTACAGGCCTGATGACGTAGATTTCATTGCTGAGTGATATTCCATTGTACTTGCATACCACAACTTCTTTATGAATTTTTTGCTTTCTCGGATATTTAACTTGTACCATAGACGAGGTTCTTGTAAACAGAGACGTCCCAAACATTGGGGTGGGTGTGTGTTTTTGATTTTAATTTCCCTAAGCTATAGGACCATAAGTGGAAGTGCCATAGGCTGTGTTGCTTTGTTTCCTACGTGTTTCAGGAAACACCATACACTTCTCCAGAGTGGCTGTTGGCAATTTACATCCCGCCCATCAGCATAACAAGGCTCCCTGTTCTCCATGACCTGTCCTGCCTTTCTGGATTTTACACTTTTTTCAGATGGCCCTTTTGACCGGGGGGCAGTGAGACTTCATTGTAGTGCAGATTTCCTTTACACGCTTGCTTGGTTGGCCAAAAAGGGCGTATGAGTTTTTTCCTGAATATATTCAGGAAAAAACGCATACGCCCTTTTTGGCCAAGTGCATCATTGTCGACATTCTGCCTCTTTTCCTATGCTTTAAGTGCAATTCCGGTCTACCCCCTGAAACCGTTTTCCTGAAATTCTGCCCCACTTTCAAGTCCTCTTCGAAGACTTACTTCAGTACATTTTTGGACGATAGCTGTCATTCATAACTCTGCAGGTTTGTGAATTACAGTGCCCCTGAGCTCCTTTCCTCAACTCGCTTTCTCGTGAGCTGGCCGCAAAACCGCAGGATTGCTTCAGGCCCTAATCTGTTTCTGGCAGGGCACGCTGAGCCTTTGGTTAATTCCTCTTCCTGGTGGGAAATGAGCGTTCCATTTGCCCGTGCAGACACCTACAGCTAGTCTCTCATTGGTTCTCCCTATTCCTGTTCATCTTGCGCAGAAATTGCAAACTGTGCCAAACAGGAGGTTAAAGTCCCTGACTCTCCAAGTGGGGAGAGTGTTAGTAAAGCGTCTGGAATGGTGAACCCGAGTACCAGAGGCGAAAACTGAGATGCATTTGAAAACGTTTCCCAATCACACGGTGGTCCATACTCTGGGTTTCCCATGCATGTTTTAGCTGAAGGAAGAATCCCTTAAACCTGGAGAGTTGGGACCCTTAGAATGGGTACCATGCAGTATGACTTCAAAGGGTCTGCGTTTGCTCACCGAACCTCACCAATGCTATCAGCCCGAAGTGCCCAGCCTTATGTCTCACCCAGCTCTGGGTGTACATGTGGTAAATCCAGGTTTCATCACAAGCCCTGAATCAATTATTTAAGAAATGCTCTCTATTTCACTGTCATTGTGTTTTGTTTTTGAAATTTATTTTGATAATGGGATTTATCGTATTTTCACTGCTGCGTTTAGGCCGATGTACAGACATTTGATTTCCTTATGGAGACATATAAATCCATGGGTTTTAAGATTCTTACTTGTCAGGTATATTCCCAGGCGTTGAATATGGGGTGTTGAGTCTATTTCGCTGAGCATGGAGTAGGTCTTGTCTATTATATATTTGGCTTATGGAACGGTATCTGTGCTAATTTCAATCTCTGTTTTTATGCAGCACCCCAACTCACCTTTCCCCATAAGCAAGCATAAGTTGGTTGTCTCAATTTGAGACCCTTTTCTGTTTTGTAATTCAGTTCATGTGTAGCCAAGTTTACATTCCGTGTATTAGTCATATCTTATGATGTTTCTTTTTCTGTGTGACTTATTTCTCGTAGAATCATCGTACCTGAATCCACTCATTATGGCGCTACGGGCCTGATGACGTAGATTTCATTGCTGTGTGATATTCCATTGTACGTACGTAGCACTACTTCTTTATCCATTTTTTGCTTTCTCGGATATTTAACTTGTACCGTAGACGAGGTTCCTGTAAACGGAGCCGTCCCAAACTTTGGGGGGGCTGTGTGTTTTTGATTTTAATTTCCCTAAGCTATAGATCCATAAGTGGAAGTGTCATAGGCTGTGTTGTTTTGTTTCCTACGTGTTTCAGGAAACACCATACACTTCTCCAGAGTGGCTGTTGGCAATTTACATCCTGCCCATCAGCATAACAAGGCTCCATGTTCTCCATGACCTGTCCTGCCTTTCTGGATTTTACACTTTTTTCAGATGGCCCTTTTGACCGGGGGGCAGTTAGACTTCATTTTAGTGCAGATTTCTTAAACACGCTTGCTTGGTTGACCAAAAAGTGCGTATGCGTTTTTTCCTGAATATATTCAGGAAAAAACACATACGCCCTTTTTGGCCAAGTGCATCATTGTCGACATTCTGCCTCATTACCTATGCTTTAAGTGCAATTCCAGTCTACCCCCTGAAATCGTTTTCCAGAAATTCTGCCCCGCTTTCAAGTCCTCTTCGAAGACTTACTTCAATACATTTTTGGACGATAGCTGTCATTCATAACTCTGCAGGTTTGTGAATTTCAGTGGCCCTGAGCTCCTTTCTTCAACTCACTTTCTTGTGAGCTGGCTGCAAAACCGCAGGATTGCTTCAGGCCCTAATCTGTTTCTGGCAGGGCACGCTGAGCCTTTGGTTAATTCGTCTTCCTGGTGGGAAATGAGCGTTCCATTTGCCCGTGCAGACACCTACAGCTAGTCTCTCATTGGTTCTCCCTATTCCTGTTCATCTTGCGCAGAAATTGCAAACTGTGCGAAACAGGAGTTTAAAGGCACTGACTCTCCAAGTGGGGAGAGTGTTAGTAAAGCGTCTGGAATGGTGAACCCGAGTACCAGCGTTCGAAAACTGAGATGCATTTGAAAACGTTTCCCAATCACACGGTGGACCATACTCTGGGTTTCCCATGCATGATTTAGCTGAAGGAAGAATCCCTTAAACCTGGAGAGTTGGGACCCATGGAATGGGTACCATGCAGTATGACTTCAAAGGGTCTGCGTTTGCTCACCGAACCTCACCAAAGCTATCAGCCCAAAGTGTCCAGCCTTATGTGTCACCCAGCTCTGGGTGTAGATGTGGTAAATCCAGGTTTCATCACAAGCCCTGAATGAATTATTTAAGAATTGCTCTCTATTTCACTGTCATTGTGTTTTGTTTTTGACATTTATTTTGATAATGGGATTTATCGGATTTTCACTGCTGCGTTTATGCCGCTGTACACACGCTTTATTTCCTTGTGGAGACATATAAATCCATGGGTTTTAAGATTCTTACTTGTCAGGTATATTCCCAGGCATTGAATATAGGGTGTTGAGTCCATTTCGTTGAGCAAGGAGTAGGTCTTGTCTATTATATATTTGGCTTATGGAAAGGTATCTGTGCTAATTTCAATCTCTGGTTTTATGCAGCACCCCAACTCACCTTTCCCCATAAGCAAGCATAAGTTGGTTTTCTAAATTTGAGACCCTGTTCTGTTGGTATTTCTGTTCATGTGTAGCCAAGTTTACATTCCGTGTATTAGTGATATCTTATGAGGTTTCTTTTTCTGTGTGACTTATTTCTCGTAGAATCATCATACCTGAATCCACTCATTATGCCGCTACAGGCCTGATGACGTAGATTTCATTGCTGAGTGATATTCCATTGTACTTGCATACCACAACTTCTTTATGAATTTTTTGCTTTCTCGGATATTTAACTTGTACCATAGACGAGGTTCTTGTAAACAGAGACGTCCCAAACATTGGGGTGGGTGTGTGTTTTTGATTTTAATTTCCCTAAGCTATAGGACCATAAGTGGAAGTGCCATAGGCTGTGTTGCTTTGTTTCCTACGTGTTTCAGGAAACACCATACACTTCTCCAGAGTGGCTGTTGGCAATTTACATCCCGCCCATCAGCATAACAAGGCTCCCTGTTCTCCATGACCTGTCCTGCCTTTCTGGATTTTACACTTTTTTCAGATGGCCCTTTTGACCGGGGGGCAGTGAGACTTCATTGTAGTGCAGATTTCCTTTACACGCTTGCTTGGTTGGCCAAAAAGGGCGTATGAGTTTTTTCCTGAATATATTCAGGAAAAAACGCATACGCCCTTTTTGGCCAAGTGCATCATTGTCGACATTCTGCCTCTTTTCCTATGCTTTAAGTGCAATTCCGGTCTACCCCCTGAAACCGTTTTCCTGAAATTCTGCCCCACTTTCAAGTCCTCTTCGAAGACTTACTTCAGTACATTTTTGGACGATAGCTGTCATTCATAACTCTGCAGGTTTGTGAATTACAGTGCCCCTGAGCTCCTTTCCTCAACTCGCTTTCTCGTGAGCTGGCCGCAAAACCGCAGGATTGCTTCAGGCCCTAATCTGTTTCTGGCAGGGCACGCTGAGCCTTTGGTTAATTCCTCTTCCTGGTGGGAAATGAGCGTTCCATTTGCCCGTGCAGACACCTACAGCTAGTCTCTCATTGGTTCTCCCTATTCCTGTTCATCTTGCGCAGAAATTGCAAACTGTGCCAAACAGGAGGTTAAAGTCCCTGACTCTCCAAGTGGGGAGAGTGTTAGTAAAGCGTCTGGAATGGTGAACCCGAGTACCAGGGGCGAAAACTGAGATGCATTTGAAAACGTTTCCCAATCACACGGTGGTCCATACTCTGGGTTTCCCATGCATGTTTTAGCTGAAGGAAGAATCCCTTAAACCTGGAGAGTTGGGACCCTTAGAATGGGTACCATGCAGTATGACTTCAAAGGGTCTGCGTTTGCTCACCGAACCTCACCAATGCTATCAGCCCGAAGTGCCCAGCCTTATGTCTCACCCAGCTCTGGGTGTACATGTGGTAAATCCAGGTTTCATCACAAGCCCTGAATCAATTATTTAAGAAATGCTCTCTATTTCACTGTCATTGTGTTTTGTTTTTGAAATTTATTTTGATAATGGGATTTATCGTATTTTCACTGCTGCATTTAGGCCGATGTACAGACATTTGATTTCCTTATGGAGACATATAAATCCATGGGTTTTAAGATTCTTACTTGTCAGGTATCTTCCCAGGCGTTGAATATGGGGTGTTGAGTCCATTTCGTTGAGCAAGGAGTAGGTCTTGTCTATTATATAATTAGCTTATGGAACGGTATCTGTGCTAATTTCAATCTCTGGTTTTATGCAGCACCCCAACTCACCTTTCCCCATATGCAAACATAAGTTGGTTTTCTAAATTTGAGACCCTGTTCTGTTTTGTAATTCAGTTCGTGTGTAGCAAAGATTACATTCGGTGTATTAGTGATATCTTATGATGTTTCTTTTTCTGTGTGACTTATTTCTCGTAGAATCATCGTACCTGAATCCACTCATTATGCCGCTACGGGCCTGATGACATAGATTTCATTGCTGAGTGATATTCCATTGTACGTGCGTACCACAACTTCTTTATCCATTTTTTGCTTTCTCGGATAGTTAACTTATACCGTAGACAAGGTTCTTGTAAACAGAGCCGTCCCAAACTTTGGGGTGGCTGTGTGTTTTTGATTTTAATTTCCCTAAGCTATAGGACCATAAGTGGAAGTGCCATAGGCTGTGTTGCTTTGTTTCCTACGTGTTTCAGGAAACACCATACACTTCTCCAGAGTGGCTGTTGGCAATTTACATCCCGCCCATCAGCATAACAAGGCTCCCTGTTCTCCATGACCTGTCCTGCCTTTCTGGATTTTACACTTTGTTCAGATGGGCCTTTTGACCGGTGGGCAGTGAGACTTCATTGTAGTGCAGATTTCCTTTACACGCTTGCTTGGTTGGCCAAAAACCGCGTATGCGTTTTTTCCTGAATATATTCAGGAAAAAACGCATACGTCCTTTTTGGCCAAGTGCATCATTTTCGACATTCTGCCTCTTTTCCTATGCTTTAAGTGCAATTCCTGTCTACCCCCTGAAATCTTTATCGTGAAATTCTTCCCCGCTTTCAAGTCCTCTTCGAAGACTTACTTCAGTACATTTTTGGACGATAACTGTCATTAATAACTCTGCAGGTTTGTGAATTACAGTGCCCCTGAGCTCGTTTCCTCAACACGCTTTCTTGTGAGCTGGCCGCAAAACCACAGGATTTCTTCAGGCCCTAATATCTTTCCGGCAGGGCATGCTGAGCCTTTGGTTAATTCCACTTCCTGGTGGGAAATGAGCGTTCCATTTGCCAGTGCAGACACCTACAGCTAGTCTCTCATTGGTTCTCCCTATTCCTGTTCATCTTGCGCAGAAATTGCAAACTGTGCCAAACAGGAGGTTAAAGGCACTGACTCTCCAAGTGGTGAGAATGTTAGTAAAGCGTCTGGAATGGTGAACCCGAGTACCAGGGTTCGAAAACTGAGATGCATTTGAAAACGTTTCCCAATCGCACGGTGGACCATACTCTGGGTTTCCCATGCATGATTTAGCTGAAGGAAGAATCCCTTAAACCTGGAAAGTTGGGACCCATGGAATGGGTACCAGGCAGTATGAGTTCAAAGGGTCTGCGTTTGCTCACCGAACCTCACCAATGCTATCAGCCTGAAGTGTCCAGCCTTATGTCTCACACAGCTCTGCATGTAGATGTGGTAAATCCAGGTTGCATCACAAGCCCTGAATGAATTATTTAAGAATTGCTCTCTATTTCACTCTCATTGTGTTTTGTTTTCGAAATTTATCTTGATAATGGGAGTTATCTGATTTTCACTGCTGCGTTTAGGCCGCTGTACACATGCTTGATTTCCTTATGGAGACATATAAATCCATGGGTTTTAAGATTCTTACTTGTCAGGTATGTTCCCAGGCGTTGAATATGGGCTGTTGAGTCCATTTCGCTGAGCAAGGAGTAGGTCTTGTCTATTATATATTTGGCTTATGGAATTGTATCTGTGCTAATTTCAATCTCTGGTTTTATACAGCACAAAAATTCAGCTTTCCCCATAAGCAAGCATAAGTTGGTTTTCTAAATTTGAGACCCTGTTCTGTTTTGTAATTCAGTTCATGTGTAGTCAAGTTTACATTCCGTGTATTAGTGATATCTTATGATGTTTCTTATTCTGTGTGACTTATTTCCCGTAGAATCATCGTACTTGGATCCACTCATTATGCCGCTACGGGCCTGATGATGGAGATTTCATTGCTGAGTGATATTCCATTGTACGTGCGTACCACAACTTCTTTATCCATTTTTTGCTTTCTCGGATATTTAACTTGTACCGTAGATGAGGTTCTTGTAAACAGAGCCGTCCCAAACTTTGGGGTGGCTGTGTGTTTTTGATTTTAATTTCCCTAAGCTATAGGACCATAAGTGGAAGTGCAATAGGCTGTGTTGCTTTGTTTCCTACGTGTTTCAGGAAACACCATACACTTCTCCAGAGTGGCTGTTGGCAATTTACATCCTGCCCAGCAGCATAAGAAGGCTCCCTGTTCTCCATGACCTGTCCTGCCTTTCTGGATTTTACACTTTTTTCAGATGGCCCTTTTGACCGGGGGGCAGTGAGACGCCATTGTAGTGCAGATTTCCTTTACACGCATGCTTGGTTGGCCAAAAAGGGCGTATGCTTTTTTTCCTGAATATATTCAGGAAAAAACGCATACACCCTTTTTGGCCAAGTGCATCATTGTCGACATTCTGCCTCTTTTCCTATGCTTTAAGTGCAATTCCAGTCTACCCCCTGAAATCGTTTTCCTGAAATTCTGCCCCGCTTTCAAGTCCTCTTTGAAGACTTACTTCAATACATTTTTGGACGATAGCTGTCATTCATAACTCTGCAGGTTTCTGAATTACAGTGCCCCAGAACTCCTTTCCTCAACTCGCTTTCATGTGAACTGGCCGCAAAACCGCAGGATTGCTTCAGGCCCTAATCTGATTCCGGCCGGGCACGCTGAGCCTTTGGTTAATTCGTCTTCCTGGTGGGAAATGAGCATTCCATTTGCCCGTGCAGACACCTACAGGTAGTCTCTCATTGGTTCTCCCTATTCCTGTTCATCTTGCACAGAAATTGCAAACTGTGCCAAACAGGAGGTTAAAGGCACTGACTCTCCAAGTGGGGAGAGTTTTAGTAAAGCGTCTGGAATGGTGAACCCGAGTACCAGGGTTCGAAAACTGAGATGCATTTGGAAACGTTTCCCAATCACACGGTGGACCATACTCTGGGTTTCCCATGCATGTTTTAGCTGAAGGAAGAATCCCTTAAACCTGGAGAGTTGGGACCCATGGAATGAGTACCATGCAGTATGACTTCAAAGGGTCTGCGTTTGCTCACCGAACCTCACCAATGCTATCAGCCCGAAGTGCCCAGCCTTATGTTTCACCCAGCTCTGGGTGTACATGTGGTAAATCCAGGTTTCATCACAAGCCCTGAATCAGTTATTTAAGAAATGCTCTCTATTTCACTGTCATTGTGTTTTGTTTTTGAAATTTATTTTGATAATGGGATTTATCGTATTTTCACTGCTGCGTTTAGGCCGATGTACAGACATTTGATTTCCTTATGGAGATATATAAATCCATGGGTTTTAAGATTCTTACTTGTCAGGTATATTCCCAGGCGTTGAATATGGGGTGTTGAGTCTATTTCGCTGAGCAAGGAGTAGGTCTTGTCTATTATATATTTGGCTTATGGAACGGTATCTGTGCTAATTTCAATCTCTGTTTTTATGCAGCACCCCAACTCACCTTTCCCCATAAGCAAGCATAAGTTGGTTGTCTCAATTTGAGACCCTTTTCTGTTTTGTAATTCAGTTCATGTGTAGCCAAGTTTACATTCCGTGTATTAGTCATATCTTATGATGTTTCTTTTTCTGTGTGACTTATTTCTCGTAGAATCATCGTACCTGAATCCACTCATTATGGCGCTACGGGCCTGATGACGTAGATTTCATTGCTGTGTGATATTCCATTGTACGTACGTAGCACTACTTCTTTATCCATTTTTTGCTTTCTCGGATATTTAACTTGAACCATAGACGAGGTTCCTGTAAACGGAGCCGTCCCAAACTTTGGGGTGGCTGTGTGTTTTTGTTTTTAATTTCCCTAAGCTATAGATCCATAAATGGAAGTGCCATAGGCTGTGTTGTTTTGTTTCCTACGTGTTTCAGGAAACACCATACACTACTCCAGAGTGGCTGTTGGCAATTTACATCCTGCCCATCAGCATAACAAGGCTCCCTGTTCTCCATGACCTGTCCTGCCTTTCTGGATTTTACACTTTTTTCAGATGGCCCTTTTGACCGGGGGGCAGTGAGACTTCATTGTAGTACATATTTCATTTACTCACTTGCTTGGTTGCCAAAAAGTGCGTTTGCGTTTTTTCCTGAATATATTCAGGAAAAAACGCATACCCCCTTTTTGGCCAAGTGCATCATTGTCGACATTCTGCCTCATTTCCTATGCTTTAAGTGCAATTCCAGTCTACCCCCTGAAATCGTTTTCCAGAAATTCTGTCCCGCTTTCAAGTCCTCTTCGAAGACTTACTTCAATACATTTTTGGACGATAGCTGTCATTCATAACTCTGCAGGTTTGTGAATTTCAGTGGCCCTGAGCTCCTTTCTTCAACTCACTTTCTTGTGAGCTGGCTGCAAAACCGCAGGATTGCTTCAGGCCCTAATATTTTTCCGGCAGGGCATGCTGAGCCTTTGGTTAATTCGTCTTCCTGGTGGGAAATGAGCGTTCCATTTGCCCGTGCAGACACCTACAGCTAATCTCTCATTGGTTCTCCCTATTCCTGTTCATCTTGCGCAGAAATTGCAAACTGTGCCAAACAGGAGTTTAAAGGCACTGGCTCTCCAAGTGGGGAGAGTGTTAGTAAAGCGTCTGGAATGGTGAACCCGAGTACCAGCGTTCGAAAACTGAGATGCATTTGAAAATGTTTCCCAATCACACGGTGGACCATACTCTGGGTTTCCCATGCATGTTTTAGCTGAAGGAAGAATCCCTTAAACCTGGAGAGTTGGGACCCATGGAATGGGTACCATGCAGTATGACTTCAAAGGGTCTGCGTTTGCTCACCGAACCTCACCAAAGCTATCAGCCCGAAGTGTCCAGCCTTATGTGTCACCCAGCTCTGGGTGTAGATGTGGTAAATCCAGGTTTCATCACAAGCCCTGAATGAATTATTTAAGAATTGCTCTCTATTTCACTCTCATTGTGTTTTGTTTTGACATTTATTTTGATCATGGGATTTATCGGATTTTCACTGCTGCATTTATGCCGCTGTACACACGCTTTATTTCCTTGTGGAGACATATAAATCCATGGGTTTTAAGATTCTTACTTGTCAGGTATATTCCCAGGCGTTGAGTATGGAGTGTTGAGTCCATTTCGTTGAGCAAGGAGTAGGTCTTGTCTATTATATATTTGGCTTATGGAAAGGTATCTGTGCTAATTTCAATCTCTGGTTTTATGCAGCACCCCAACTCACCTTTCCCCATAAGCAAGCATAAGTTGGTTTTCTAAATTTGAGACCCTGTTCTGTTTTGTAATTCAGTTCATGTGTAGCCAAGTTTACATTCCGTGTATTAGTGATATCTTATGATGTTTCATTTTCTGTGTGACTTATTTCACTTAGAATCATCGTACGTGAATCCACTCATTATGCCGCGACGGGCCTGATGACATAGATTTCATTGGTGAGTGATATTCCTTTGTACGTACGTACCACACTTCTTTATCCATTTTTCGCTTTCTGGGATATTTAACTTGTACCGTAGACGAGGTTCTTGTAAACAGACCCATAAACAGAAACTTTGCGGTGGCTGTGTGTTTTTGATTTTAATTTCCCTAAGCTATAGGAAAATAAGTGGTAATGCCGTAGGCTCCGTTGCTTTGTTTTTTAGGTTTTTGAGGAAACACCATACACATCTCCAGAGTGGCTGTTGGCAATTTACATCCCGGCCATCAGCATAACAAGGCTCCCTGTTCTCCATGGCCTGTGCTGCCTTTCTGGATTTTACACTTTTTTCAGATGGCCCTTTTGAACGGGGGGCAGTGAGACTTCATTGTAGTGCAGATTTCTTTAACATGCTTGCTTGGTTGGCCAAAAAGGGCGTATGCGTTTTTTCCTGAATATATTCAGGAAAAAACGCATACGCCCTTTTTGGCCAAGTGCTTCATTGTCGACGTTCTGCCTCTTTTCCTATGCTTTAAATGCAATTCCAGTCTACCCCCTGAAATCGTTTTCTTGCAATTCTGCCCCGCTTTCAAGTCCTCTTCGCAGCCTTCCTTCAATATATTTTTGGGTGATAGCTGTCATTTATAACTCTGCAGGTTTGTGAATTACAGTGTCCCTGAGCTCCTTTCTTCAACTCGCTTTCTTGTGAGCTGGCCGCAAACCCGCAGGATTGCTTCAGGCCCTAATCTGGTTCCGGCACGGCATGCTGAGCCTTTGGTTAATTCCTCTTCCTGGTGGGAAATGAGCGTTAAATTTGCCCGTGCAGACACCTTCACACGAGTCTTCATGGTGCCACTTTGCCCCGGTTATCTCTATGGAGGTTGGAGTTGGAGGGCCTCCTCGCTCAAGGTCAGTGTGCCCATGGAGCCAACCCTGCAACTTCAGGGCATGGTTGGGTGTTAGGATCACCACGTGGGGTCCTTTTCCCTTCGGAGGGAGGTGGCCTTTTGGGCTGCTGATTTCCAGGTTTTCAGATACTGCCAGTATCTTGGCCAGATGTGGCGGTGGGCCAAGCCCCTTGGTGACCGTAGTTTATCCTACCTGGATCGCGTTCTTGCATTGTTCCATTTCAAGTGGTCCCAGGTTTTGCACTAATACTCCAATGGCGATTCACCATTCACCAGGAATGTAAAGGTCAAAGGGTTTAGCTAAATTAGGGAGTTCCAGGGCAAGGGTCTGAATTGACTGCTCTTTCCATTCTTGAAAGGCCACTTCTGCATTCTATTCAAAAGGATCATCATCTTTTCCTTTCAGTGTTTCATATAGAGGCCCAGCTAGTAGACTGTAGTTAGGGATCCAGAAGCAGCAAACCCTGGCCTCCCCAGGAACCCCTAAGCTGTCTTCTAGTTTCAGAAATGGGTAAGGCTGTAAATTGTTTCTTCCCTTTCCTGGGATGGGCTTCTCCGACCTTCTGTGAGAATGAAGCCCAGGCAGGTCACCGTAGTCTGTGATATTTGAGCTTTTTCTTGGACAACTTGTATCCTTTATTGGCTTGGTAGTTCAGAGGTCTCCTTAGTAGGGCTGGCGATCAGAATGTCGTCTGCATATTGAAGGAGTGTTTCCTTTTCCAGAGGTAGAACTTTTAGTTCTTTAGCTGAGCTTTCCCCAAAGATGGTGTGGGAATTTTTGAACCCTTGGGGCAACACGGCCCGGAAGTATTGTTTTAGTTGTATGTTGAGTCCTGCCACTCACAAGCCAAAATTTCTTGTGACTCTGGGACTAATAGAATACAAAAGAAGGCATCATTGAAGACTAATACAGAATACCATGTCCTGGTGGTTGGTAGAATGACCAGCAGGGTGTAGGATTTAGGAACTACTGGAGGTATATCCTCGGTGGCTTCACTGACTGTCCTGACATCCTTTACCAGGACTCCAGCAGCCCATGGGGCTCTCGAGGTCAGGCCAATCCCAGGATATGGAGCTCACCTGGGCAGGTACCCCACCCCCACCCCAGCCCATGGGGCTCTCGTGTTCAGGCCCCTCCCAGGATATGGGGTTCCCTGGGCAGGTTCCCCTGCAGCCCATGGGGCTCTCGTGGTCAGGCCCCTCCCAGGATACAGAGCTACCCTTGCAGGTACCATGGCAGGGCTGGGAACACAGGAACCGTGCATATCGCCCTCATTGCAGAGCACTCCCAGCTCACCTGTCTCTCAGATCTGACACAGAGCACCTCAGAGCAGGACTTGAACTAACAAACAGCAGCTCCGACAGGTCTGTGACCCTGGGCATCACTCTGTGTGGACTCCCTCCACCTGGTCTTCCAGAGACTTCCACTGCACCCAGGGCACCAGGCCTCTGTCTACACCCACCAGCCACCCCTCCTCTCCCTGACTCTTGGGTTCCTCTCATTAGGAGAGGGTTTTCTTGAAGTTGTCTCCCACTCATGGGCCAGATAATATAATTAGAAAACAAGCCAGAGCTGCAGCCCCTTGTCTATCCTGACTCTCAGGAGCCCACACCTGTTCCTTGGACCTGGCCGATTCAGCAAGTTCCAGTTTCTGCAACTGTGAGCCCCTGAGGGGTGATTATTGGCTGGCCTGGGAAGCCCGACCGTGCCGGCCAGCCCTCCCCAGGTGTGCCTGGGTTCAGATCAATATAAACACCGCTCCAGGCAGCAAGAGCCCCTGCAGCTGTGCCTGACGCCATTTTCTCTGCCCTGTCAGCAGTCTTGGGGCTGGACTGGTGGGAGGGAGTGAGAGGCCACGGCTTTGTGGGTGGCCCAGTGTGAGTGGGGCTCTGCTGGACTTTCTGCAGCAGTTGCCAAGATGCCACCTGCTAAAGAAGAGGATGTGTCACCCATACCTGCCGCTGGAATTTCTCCCTGGGCAGAGGTGAGTGAGGAAGAAAGCAGTGGGGGCCGGGACAGCAGGGGTATCTCAGGCAGGGAAATGGAAAGCTTCCAGAAGAGCACCCAGGGCCAGGACCACCCTGGCTGGCCTGCAGGCACCAAGTCGGCTGGCATGCTGTCGCTCATGTGGCTCCATGGCCCTTCCTCTAGGCTTTCAAGTCCTTGTACATATTCAGGTGTTTTACCTGGGAAGGGTGGGAACATTTCAGCAGCAGCTGGCCTGGGGCTCAGCCCACGTTTACTCACAGATGCCTCGGCACGGTCCCCCAGCTTTGCAATGAGGACGCTTGTTGCGTGGGGCCTGCTGGCTGAATGGGAGATGATTCCCCACCACTGACCAACTTCAGAATTGTTTACAACTGGAGCAAGTGCCCTGATACGGTTTTCCTCTGTGTAACTGGTGGGTTCTGTTTCTTTTTCTTTTTTTCGTTTTTGGTTCAAGGTAGATTTTATTCCTCTTTTTTGTATTTACAGATATAAGCATGGAAATAATTTATTCATATAAATACATGTATGTGAAGGGAAGAATATTTTCTCTGTTTTACTTTTTGTAATTTGAATTTTATTTTATTTTTTTATACAGCAGGTTCTTTTTGGTTATCTCTTTTATACATATAAATGTATATATGCCAATCCCAATCTCTCAACTCCTCCCACCACCACCCCCCAACAGCTTTCCCCCCTTGGTGTCCATACGTTTGTTGTCTACATCTGTTGCTCTATTTCTGCCTTGCAAAACGGTTCATCTGTAAAATTTGTCTAGGTTCCACATATAGGCATTAATATACAAGATTTGTTTTTCTATTTCTGACTTACTTCACTCTGTATGACAGTCTCTAGATCCATCAACGTCTCTACAAATGACCCAATTTCATTCCTTTTTATGGCTTAGTAATATTCCATTTTATATATGTACCACTTCTTTATGCATTCGTCTGTCTGTGGGCATTTAGGTTGCTTCCATTACCTGGATATTGTAAATAGTGATGCAATGAACATTGCGGTGAATGTCTCTTTTTGATTTATGGTTTTGTCTGGGTATATGCCCAGTAGTGGGATTGCTGTATCATATGGTAATTCTATTCTTAATTTTATAAGAAACTCCATAATGTTCTCCACAGTGACTGTATCAATTTACATTCCCAACAATAGTGGAAGAGGGTTCCTTATCTCCACACCCTTTCCAGCATTTGTTGTTTGTAGATTTTCTGATGATGCCCATTCTAACATGTGTGAGGTGATACACCATGGATGAGTCTATTTCGTTGAGCAAAGAGTAGGTCTTTTCTAGTACATATTTGGCTTATGGAACGGTATGTGTGCTAATTTCAATCTCTGGTTTTATACAGCACCCCAACTCAACATTCCCCTTAAGCAAGCATAAGTTTTTATCTAAATGTGAGACTCTGTTCGGTTTTGTATTTCAGTTTATGTGTAGCCAAGTTTACACTCCCTCTATTAGTGATATCTTATGATACTTATCTTTCTCTGTGTGACGTATTTCTCTTAGAATCATCATATTTAAATCCACTCAATTTGCTGCTACAGGCCTGATGACATTGATTTCATTGCTGAGTGATATTCCGTTGTACGTAAGTAGCACAACTCCTTTATCCATTTTTTTCTTTCTGGGATATTTAATTTGTACTGGACTCGAGTTTCTTGTAAACACAGCAGCCCTAAATTTTGTGCTGGCTGTGTCTTGTTGATTTTAATTTTCCTAAGCTATAGGGCTAAAAGTGGAAGTACCCTAGGCTCTGTAGCTTTGTTTTTCAGATGTTTCAGGATACACCATAAACATCTCCAGAGTGTCTGTTGGCAATTTACATCCCGCCCATCAGCATAACAAGGCTCCCTGTTCTCCATGGCCTGTCCTGTGTTTCTGGTTTTTACACTTTTTTCAGATGGCCCTTTTGACGAATGGGAAATGAGACTTCATTGTAGTGCGGATTTCCATTGCTGGAGTGCTTGGTTGGCCAAAAAGGGCATATGCGTTTTTTCCTGAATATATTCAGGAAAAAATGTTTACGCACTTTTGTCCAAGTGCATCAGTGTCAAAGATCTGCCGCTTTTCACATGCTTTAAATGCAATTCCAATCTACCTCCTGAAATATGATTCCTGCAATTCTGCCTCGTTTTCAAGTCCTCTTTGCAGACTTACTTCAATATATTTTTGCCAATAGCTGTCATTTATATCTCTGCAGGTTTGTGAATTACAGTGCCCGTGATTTCCTTTCTTAACTCGTTTCCTTGAAAGCTGGCCACAGAACCGCAGGTTTGCTTTAGGCCATAATCAGGGTCCGACACGGCACTCTGAGCCTTTGGTTAATTCCTCTTCCTGGTGGGAAATTAGAGTTAAATGTGCCCCTCCGGACACCTGCCTCACTCCCAGCCCCTTGGTTATGTGTGTCCTGTAGTTTGAGGCCACATGTGCTGGGTTCCTCACCTTCGGCTGATGTGGCCCCACTGGTGTGAGGACACTCCTGCCTGGTTCCCATCCCCTTGGTGATGTGGACCCTCCGGTGAGAGTCTGATCCTGGCTGGGTTCCTCACACTTCTGAGAGGTGGGCCCTCTTCTCTGAGGTCACTCCTGCCTGGCTGGCCCACCCCGCCTTGACGACGTCGGCTCTCTCGTGGGAGTTGGTGCCTGCTGCGAGTCTCCTCTCCTTGGTAATGAGGGCCCTCTGGCGTCAGGCCCTAACTCCTGGCCTCCCAAAATTTTCTGATGTGCGCCCTGTGGTGCGAGTACACTCCTGCCAGGTTCCCAACACCATGGGAATGTGGGCCTTCTGCTCTGAGGTCCCAACGATGGGTTGCTCAGTTTCATGATGAGGGCCCTCTGGTGTGAGTTCACTCCGGCCTGGATCCCATAGCCTCGCTGCTCCTGGCCACCTGCGGGGAGGTTACAACTGCGGGATTCCTCACCTTTTTTCTTCTATGGGCCCTCTGTTTTGAGACTCCTCCTGCCTGCCTCACTCCCAGCCCCTTGGTGATGTGTGTCCTCTGGTTTGAGGCCACGTGTGCTGGGTCCCTCACCTTTCGATGATGTGGCCCCACTGGTGTGAGGACACTCTTGCCTGGTTCCTATCCCCTTGAAGATGTGGGCTCTCTGGTGAGAGTCTGATCCTGGCTGGGTTCCTCACCCTTCTGTGAGGTGGGCCCTCTGCTGTGAGGTCACTCCTGCCTGGCTGGCACACCCCGCCTGGGCAACATCGGCCCTCTTGTGGCAGTTGGAGCATGCTGGGAGCCTCCTCCCCTCGGTGATGAGGGCCCTCTTGCGTCAGGCCCTAACTGCTGGGTACCCACATTTTCTGATACGTGCTAAGTGGTGCGAGGACACTCCTGCGAGGTTCCCATCCCCATGGGGATGTGGGCCTTCTGCTCTGAGGTCCCAATGGCTGGGTTGCTCACAGTTTCATGATGTGGGCCCTCTGCTGTGAGTTCACTGCAGCCTGGATCACATAGACTCGGTGCTCTGGGCCGCCTGCTGGGAGGTTCCCACTGCAGGATTCCTCACCTTTTTTATTCTATTGGCCCTGTGTTGTGAGGCTACTCATGCCTGCCTCAATCCGAGCCCCTTGGAGATGTGGGTCCTCTGGTTTAGGCCTCATGTGCTGGTTTCCTCACCTTTCTATGATGTGGTCACCCTGGTGTGAAGACAGTCCTGCCTGGTTCTGATCCCCTTGGTGATGTGGGCCCTCTGGTGAGAGTCTTATCCTGGCTGGGTTCTTCACCCTTCTGTGAGGTAGGCCCTCTGCTGTGAGGTCACTCCTGCCTGGCTGTCACACGTCACCTTGTCGACATGGGCCCTCAGTTGGGAGTTGGTGCCTGCTTGGAGTCTCCTCCCCTTGGTAATGAGGGCCCTCTGGCGTCAGACCCTAACTTCTCGGCTCCCAAAATTCTCTGATGTGTGCCCTGAGTTGCGAGTACACTTATGCCATGTTCCCAACCACATAGGAATGTGGGCCTTCTGCTCTGAGGTCCCAAAGCCTGGGTTGCTCACAGTTTCATGATGAGGGCCCTCTGTTTTGAGTTCAGTCAGGTCTGGATCCCATAGCCTCGCTGCTCCTGGCCGCCTGCTGGGAGGTTCCAACTGCGGGATTCCTCACCTTTTTTCTTCTATGGGTCCTCTGTTTTGAGACTCCTCCTGCCTGCCTCACTCCCAGCCCCTTGGTGATGTGTGTCCTCTGGTTTGAGGCCACGTGTGCTGGGTCACTCACATTTCGTTGATGAGGTCCCACTGGTGTGAGGACACTCCAGCCTGGTTCCCATTCTCTTGGTGATGTGGGCCCTCTGGTGAGAGTCTGATCCTCCTTGGGTTCCTCACACTTTTGTGAGGTGGGCCCTCTGCTCTGAGGTCACTCTTGCCTGGCTGGCACACCCCGCATTGGCGACGGCAGCCCACTGGTAGCAGTTGGAGCCTGCTGGGAGCCTCCTCTCCTCGGTGATGAGAGCCCTCTGGTGTCAGGCCCTAACTGCTGGGCTCCCCACATTTTCTGATGTGTGCCCACTGGTGCGATGACACTCCTACTTGGTTCCCTTCCCCATGGGGATGTGGGCCTTGTGCTCTGAGGTCACAACGGCTGGTTTGCTCACAGTTTCATGATGAGGGCCCTCTGTTGTGAGTTCATCACTGCCTGGATCCCATAGCCTCGGTGCTCTGGGCCGCCTGCTGGGATGTTCCAACTGCTGGATTCCTCACCTTTTTTATACAATGGGCCATGTGTTGTGAGGTTAATCCTGCCTGCCTCGCTCCAAGACCCATGGTGATGTGGGTCCTCTGGTTTGAGGCCACATTTTCTTGTTACCTCAACTTTTGATGATATGGCCCCACGGGTGTGATGACACTCCTGCCTGGTTCACAGCCCCTTGCTGATGTGGGCACTCTGGTGAGAGTCTGATCCTGGCTGGGTTCCTTACCCTTCTGTGAGGTGGGCCCTCTGATGTGAGGTCACTCCTGCCTGGCTGGCTCACGTCGCCTTGATGATGTGGGCCCTCTGTTGGCCACTAAAGCATTCTGGGAGCCTCCTACCCTCTTTAATGAGGGCCCTGGAAAAAACGCATATGCACATTTTGACCAAGTGCATCATTGTCCAGGATCTGCCTCTTCTCCTATGCTTTCAGAGCACTTCCCGTCTACGTCCTGAAATCATATTCCAGGAATACTGCCCCGCTTTCAAGTCCTCCTCGCAGCCTTACTTCAATATATTTTTGTATGATACCTGTCATTAATAACTCTGCAGGTTTGTTAAATACAGTGTCCCTGAGCTCCTTTCTTCAACATGCTTTCTTGTGAGCTGGCCGCAAAACCGCAGGATTGCTTCAGGCCGTAATCTGGTTTCGGCACGGCACGCTGAGCCTTTGGTAAATTCCTCTTTCTGGTGAGAAATGAGCATTCAATTTGCCCGTGGAGACACCTACAGCTAGTCTCTCATTGGTTCTCCCTATTCCTGTTCATCTTGTGCAGAAATTGCAAACTGTGCCAAACAGGAGGTTAAAGGCACTGACTCTCCAAGTGGGTAGAGGGTTAGTAAAGCATCTGGAATGGTGAACCCGAGTACCAGGGAACGAAACCTGAGAGCCATTTAAAATGGTTTCCCAGTCTCACAGTGGACAATACTCTGGGTTTCCCATGCATGTTTTAGCTGAAGGAAGAATTCCTTAAACCTGGAGATTATTGACCCATGGAATGGGTACCATGCAGTATGACTAAAAAGGGTCTGAATTTGCTCACCGAACCTCACCAATGCTATCAGTTCGAAGTGTCCAGCCTTATGCCTCACCCAGCTCTGGGTGTAGATGTGGTAAATCCAGGTTTCATCACAAGCCCTGAATCAATTATTTAAGAATTGCTGTCTCTTTCACTGTCATTGTGTTTTGTTTTTGTAATTTAGTTTGATAATGGGATTTATCGGATTTTCACTGCTGCGTTCATGCCGCTGTACAAACGCTTGATTCTCCTACAGAGAAATATAAATCCACGGGTTTTAAGATTCTTACTAGTCAGGTATATTCCTAGGCGTTGAATATGTGGTGTTGAGTCCATGTCGTTGAACAAGGAGTAGGTCTTGACTATTACATATTTGGCTTATGGAACGGTATCTGTGCTATTTTCAATCTCTGGTTTTATGCAGCACCCCAACTCACCTTTGCCCTTAAGCAAGCATAAGTTGGTTTTCTAAATTTGAGTCCCTGTTCTGTTTTGTAATTCAGTTCATGTGTAGCCAAGTTTACATTCCGTGTATTAGTGATATCTTATGATGTTTCATTTTCTGTGTGACTTATTTCACTTAGAATCACTGTAGCTGAATCCACTCATTATGCCGTGATGGGCCTGATGACATAGATTTCATTGCTGAGTGATATTCCATTGTACGTACGAACCACAACTTCTTTATCCATTTTTCACATTCTGGGATATTTAACTTGTACCGTAGATGAGGTTCTTGTAAACAGAGCCGTCCGAAAATTTGGGGTGGCTGTGTGTTTTTGATTTTAATTTCCCTAAGCTATAGGACCATAACTGGAAGTGCCGTAGGCTCCGTTGCTTTGTTTTTTAGGTGTTTCAGGAAACACCATACACTTCTCCAGGGTGGCTGTTGGCAATTTACATCCCGCCCATCAGCATGACAAGGCTCCCTCTTCTCCATGGTCTGTGCTGCCTTTCTGGATTTTACACTTTTTTCAGATGGCCCTTTTGACCTGGGGGCAGTGAGACTTCATTGTAGTGCAGATTTCCATTACACGCTTGCTTTGTTGGCCAAAAAGGGCGTATGCGTTTTTTCCTGAATATATTCAGGAAAAAACGCATACGCCCTTTTTGGCCAAGTGCATCATTGTTGACATTCTGCCTCTTTTCCTATGCTTTTAGTACAATTCCAGTCTACCCCCTGAAATTGTTTTCCTGAAATTCTGCCCCGCTTTCAAGTCCTCTTCGAAGACTTACTTCAATACATTTTTGACGATAGCTGTCATTCATAACTCTGCAGGTTTGTGAATTACAGTGCCCCTGAGCTCATTTCTTCAACTCGCTTTCTTGTGAGATGGCCGAAAACCACAGGATTGCTTCAGGCCCTAATCTGTTTCCGGCACGGCACGCTGAGCCTTTGGTTAATTCCTCTTCCTGGTGGGAAATGAGCGTTCCATTTGCCCGTGCAGACACCTACAGCTAGTCTCTCATTGCTTCTCCCTATTCCTGTTCATCTTGCGCAGAAATTGCAAACTGTGCCAAACAGGAGGTTAATGGCACTGACTCTCCAAGTGAGGAGGGTATTAGTAAAGCGTTCAAATGTTGAACCCGAGTACCAGGGGACGAAAACTGAGATGCATTTGAAAACGTTTCCCAATCACACTGTGGACCATACTCTGGGTTTCCCATGCATGTTTTAGCTGAAGGAAGGATCCCTTAAACCTGGAGAGTTGGGACCCATGGAATGGGTACCATGCAGTATGACTTCAAAGGGTCTGCGTTTGCTCACCGAACCTCACCAATGCTATCAGCCTGAAGTGTCCAGCCTTATGTCTCATCCAGCTCTGGGTGTAGATGTGGTAAATACAGGTTGCATCACAAGCCCTGAATGAATTATTTAAGAATTGCTCTCTATTTCACTCTCATTGTGTTTTGTTTTTGAAATTCATTTTGATAATGGGATTTATCGTATTTTCACTGCTGCTTTTAGGCCACTGTACACACGCTTGATTTCCTTATGGAGACATATAAATCCATGGGTTTTAAGATTCTTACTTGTCAGGTATCTTCCCAGGCATTGAATATAGGGTGTTGAGTCCATTTCGTTGAGCAAGGAGTAGGTTTTGTCTATTATATATTTCGCTTATGGAACGGTATCTGTGCTAATTTCAATCTCTGGTTTTATTCAGCATCCCAACTGACCTTTCCCCATTAGCAAGCATAAGTTGGTTTGCTGAATTTGAGACCCTCTTCTGTTTTGTAATTCAGTTCATGGGTAGCCAAGTTTACATTCCGTGTATTAGTGATATCTTATGAGGTTTCTTTTTCTGTGTGACTTATTTCTCATAGATTCATCGTACCTGAATCCACTCATTATGCCGCTACGGGCCTGATGACGTAGATTTCATTGCTGAGTGATATTCCATTGTACTTGCATACCACAACTTCTTTATGAATTTTTTGCTTTCTCGGATATTTAACTTGTACCGTAGACGAGGTTCTTGTAAACAGAGACGTCCCAAACATTGGGGTGGCTGTGTGTTTTTGATTTTAATTTCCATAATCTATAGGACCATAAGTGGAAGTGCCATAGGCTGTGTTGCTTTGTTTCCTACGTGTTTCAGGAAACACCATACACTTCTCCAGAGTGGCTGTTGGCAATTTACATCCCGCCCATCAGCATAACAAGGCTCCCTTTTCTCCATGACCTGTCCTGCCTTTCTGGATTTTACACTTTTTTCAGATGGCCCTTTTGACCGGGGGGCAGTGAGACTTCATTGTAGTGCAGATTTCCTTTACACGCTTGCTTGGTTGGCCAAAAAGGGCGTATGCGTTTTTTCCTGAATATATTCAGGAAAAAACGCATACGCACTTTTTGGCCAAGTGCATTATTGTTGACATTCTGCCTCTTTTCCTATGCTTTAAGTGCAATTCCAGTCTACCCCCTGAAATCGTTTTCCTGAAATTCTGCCCCACTTTCAAGTCCTCTTCGGAGACTTACTTCAATACATTTTTGGACGATAGCTGTCATTCATAACTCTGCAGGTTTGTGAATTACAGTGCCCCTGAGCTCCTTTCCTCAACTCGCTTTCTCGTGAGCTGGCTGCAAAACCGCAGGATTGCTTCAGGCCCTTATCTGTTTCCGGCAGGGCATGCTGAGCCTTTGGTTAATTCCTCTTCCTGGTGGGAAATGAGCATTCCATTTGCCCGTCCAGACACCTACAGCTAGTCTCTCATTGGTTCTCCCTATTCCTGTTCATCTTGCGCAGAAATTGCAAACTGTGCCAAACAGGAGGTTAAAGGCACTGACTCTCCAAGTGGGGAGAGTTTTAGTAAAGCGTCTGGAATGGTGCACCCGAGTACCGGGGTTCGAAAACTGAGATGCATTTGGAAACGTTTCCCAATCACACGGTGGACCATACTCCGGGTTTCCCATGCATGTTTTAGCTGAAGGAAGAATCCCTTAAACCTCGAGAGTTGGGACCCATGGAATGAGTACCATGAAGTATGACTTCAAAGGGTCTGCGTTTGCTCACCGAACCTCACCAATGCTATCAGCCCAAAGTGCCAAGCCTTATGTCTCACCCAGCTCTGGGTGTACATGTGGTAAATCCAAGTTGCATCACAAGCCCTGAATCAATTATTTAAGAATTGCTCTCTATTTCACTGTCACTGTGTTTTGTTTTTGAAATTTATTTTGATAATGGGATTTATCAGATTTTCACTGCTGCGTTTAGGCCGATGTACAGACATTTGATTTCCTTATGGAGACATATAAATCCATGGGTTTTAAGATTCTTACTTGTCAGGTATATTCCCAGGCGTTGAATATGTGGTGTTGAGTCTATTTCGCTGAGCAAGGAGTAGGTCTTGTCTATTATATATTTGGCTTATGGAACGGTATCTGTGCTAATTTCAATCTCTGTTTTTATGCAGCACCCCAACTCACCTTTCCCCATAAGCAAGCATAAGTTGGTTTTCTAAATTTGAGACCCTGTTCTGTTTTGTAATTCAGTTCATGTGTAGCCAAGTTTACATTCCGTGTATTAGTGATATCTTATGATGTTTCTTTTTCTGTATAACTTATTTCTCGTAGAATCATCGTTCCTGAATCCACTCATTATGCCGCTACGGGCCTGATGACGTAGATTTCATTGCTGTGTGATATTCCATTGTACGTGAGTACCACAACTTCTTTATCCGTTTTTTGCTTTCTCGGATAGTTAACTTATACCGTAGACAAGGTTCTTGTTAACAGAGCCGTCCGAAACTTTGGGGTGGCTGTGTGTTTTTGATTTTAATTTCCCTAAGCTATAGGACCATAAGTGGAAGTGCCATAGGCTGTGTTGCTTTGTTTCCTACGTGTTTCAGGAAACACCATACACTTCTCCAGAGTGGCTGTTGGCAATTTATATCCCGCACATCAGCATAACAAAGCTCCCTGTTCTCCATGACCTGTCCTGCCTTTCTGGATTTTACACTTTTTTCAGATGGCCCTTTTGACCGGGGGGCAGTGAGACTTCATTGTAGTGCAGATTTCCTTTACACGCTTGCTTGGTTGGCCAAAAAGGGTGTATGCGTTTTTTACTGAATATATTCAGGAAAAAACGCATACGCCCTTTTTGGCCAAGTGCATCATTGTCGACATTCTGCCTCTTTTCCTATGCTTTAAGTGCAATTCCAGTTTACCCCCTGAAATCGTTTTCCGGAAATTCTTCCCCGCTTTCAAGTCGTCTTGGACGACTTACTTCAATACATTTTTGGACGATAGCTGACATTCATAACTCTGCAGGTTTGTGAATTACAGTGCCCCTGAGCTCCTTTCCTCAACTCGCTTTCTCCTGAGCTGGCCGCAAAACCGCAGGATTGCTTCAGGCCCTAAACTGTTTCTGGCAGGGCACGCTGAGCCTTTGGTTAATTCCTCTTCCTGGTGGGAAATGAGCGTTCCATTTGGCCGTGCAGACACCTACAGCTAGTCTCTCATTGGTTCTCCCTATTCCTGTTCATCTTGCGCAGAAATTGCAAACTGTGCCAAACAGGAGGTTAAAGTCCCTGACTCTCCAAGTGGGGAGAGTGTTAGTAAAGCGTCTGGAATGGTGAACCCGAGTACCAGGGTTCGAAAATTGAGATGCATTTGAAAACGTTTCCCAATCACACGGTGGACCATACTCTGGGTTTCCCATGCATGTTTTAGCTGAAGGAAGAATCCCTTAAACGTTGAGAGTTGGGACCCATGGAATGGGTACCATGCAGTATGACTTCAAAGGGTCTGCGTTTGCTCACCGAACCTCACCAATGCTATCAGCCCGAAGTGTCCAGCCTTATGTCTCACCCAACTCTGGGTGTAGATGTGGTAAATCCAGGTTGCATCACAAGCCCTCAATGAATTATTTAAGAATTGCTCTCTATTTCACTGTCATTGTGTTTTGTTTTTGAAATTTATGTTGATAATGGGATTTATCGGATTTTCACTGCTGCGTTTAGGCCGCTGTACACATGCTTGATTTCCTTATGGAGACATATAAATCCATGGGTTTTAAGATTCTTACTTGTCAGGTATCTTCCCAGGCGTTGAATATGGGGTGTTGAGTCCATTTCGTTGAGCAAGGAGTAGGTCTTGTCTATTATATATTTGGCTTATGGAACGGTATCTGTGCTAATTTCAATCTCTGGTTTTATGCAGCACCCCAACTCACCGTTCCCCATATGCAAACATAAGTTGGTTTTCTAAATTTGAGACCCTGTTCTGTTTTGTAATTCAGTTCGTGTGTAGCCAAGATTACATTCGGTGTATTAGTGATATCTTATGATGTTTCTTTTTCTGTGTGACTTATTTCTCGTAGAATCATCGTACCTGAATCCACTCATTATGCCGCTACGGGCCTGAAGACGTAGATTTCATTACTGAGTGATATTCCATTGTACGTGCGTACCACAACTTCTTTATCCATTTTTTGCTTTCTCGGATAGTTAACTTATACCGTAGACAAGGTTCTTGTAAACAGAGCCGTCCCAAACTTTGGGGTGGCTGTGTGTTTTTGATTTTAATTTCCCTAAGCTATAGGACCATAAGTGGAAGTGCCATAGGCTGTGTTGCTTTGTTTCCTACGTGTTTCAGGAAACACCATACACTTCTCCAGAGTGGCTGTTGGCAATTTACATCCCGCCCATCAGCATAACAAGGCTCCCTGTTCTCCATGACCTGTCCTGCCTTTCTGGATTTTACACTTTGTTCAGATGTGCCTTTTGACCGGTGGGCAGTGTGACTTCATTTTAGTGCAGATTTCCTTTACACGCTTGCTTGTTTGGCCATAAACCGCGTATGCGTTTTTTCCTGAATATATTCAGGAAAAAACGCATACGTCCTTTTTGGCCAAGTGCATCATTTTCGACATTCTGCCTCTTTTCCTATGCTTTAAGTGCAATTCCTGTCTACCCCCTGAAATTGTGTTCCTGAAATTCTGCCCCGCTTTCAAGTCCTCTTCGAAGACTTACTTCAATACATTTTTGGACGATAGCTGTCATTCATAACTCTGCAGGTTTCTGAATTACACTGCCCCTGAGCTCCGTTCTTCAACTCGCTTTCTTGTGAGCTCGCCGCAAAACCGCAGGATTGCTTCAGGCCCTAAACTGTTTCTGGCAGGGCACGCTGAGCCTTTGGTTAATTCCTCTTCCTGGTGGGAAATGAGCGTTCCATTTGGCCGTGCAGACACCTACAGCTAGTCTCTCATTGGTTCTCCCTATTCCTGTTCATCTTGCGCAGAAATTGCAAACTGTGCCAAACAGGAGGTTAAAGTCCCTGACTCTCCAAGTGGGGAGAGTGTTAGTAAAGCGTCTGGAATGGTGAACCCGAGTACCAGGGTTCGAAAATTGAGATGCATTTGAAAACGTTTCCCAATCACACGGTGGACCATACTCTGGGTTTCCCATGCATGTTTTAGCTGAAGGAAGAATCCCTTAAACGTTGAGAGTTGGGACCCATGGAATGGGTACCATGCAGTATGACTTCAAAGGGTCTGCGTTTGCTCACCGAACCTCACCAATGCTATCAGCCCGAAGTGTCCAGCCTTATGTCTCACCCAACTCTGGGTGTAGATGTGGTAAATCCAGGTTGCATCACAAGCCCTCAATGAATTATTTAAGAATTGCTCTCTATTTCACTGTCATTGTGTTTTGTTTTTGAAATTCATTTTGATAATGGGATTTATCGTATTTTCACTGCTGCTTTTAGGCCACTGTACACACGCTTGATTTCCTTATGGAGACATATAAATCCATGGGTTTTAAGATTCTTACTTGTCAGGTATCTTCCCAGGCATTGAATATAGGGTGTTGAGTCCATTTCGTTGAGCAAGGAGTAGGTTTTGTCTATTATATATTTCGCTTATGGAACGGTATCTGTGCTAATTTCAATCTCTGGTTTTATTCAGCATCCCAACTGACCTTTCCCCATTAGCAAGCATAAGTTGGTTTGCTGAATTTGAGACCCTCTTCTGTTTTGTAATTCAGTTCATGGGTAGCCAAGTTTACATTCCGTGTATTAGTGATATCTTATGAGGTTTCTTTTTCTGTGTGACTTATTTCTCATAGATTCATCGTACCTGAATCCACTCATTATGCCGCTACGGGCCTGATGACGTAGATTTCATTGCTGAGTGATATTCCATTGTACTTGCATACCACAACTTCTTTATGAATTTTTTGCTTTCTCGGATATTTAACTTGTACCGTAGACGAGGTTCTTGTAAACAGAGACGTCCCAAACATTGGGGTGGCTGTGTGTTTTTGATTTTAATTTTCATAATCTATAGGACCATAAGTGGAAGTGCCATAGGCTGTGTTGCTTTGTTTCCTACGTGTTTCAGGAAACACCATACACTTCTCCAGAGTGGCTGTTGGCAATTTACATCCCGCCCATCAACATAACAAGGCTCCCTTTTCTCCATGACCTGTCCTGCCTTTCTGGATTTTACACTTTTTTCAGATGGCCCTTTTGACCGGGGGGCAGTGAGACTTCATTGTAGTGCAGATTTCCTTTACACGCTTGCTTGGTTGGCCAAAAAGGGCGTATGCGTTTTTTCCTGAATATATTCAGGAAAAAACGCATACGCACTTTTTGGCCAAGTGCATTATTGTTGACATTCTGCCTCTTTTCCTATGCTTTAAGTGCAATTCCAGTCTACCCCCTGAAATCGTTTTCCTGAAATTCTGCCCCACTTTCAAGTCCTCTTCGGAGACTTACTTCAATACATTTTTGGACGATAGCTGTCATTCATAACTCTGCAGGTTTGTGAATTACAGTGCCCCTGAGCTCCTTTCCTCAACTCGCTTTCTCGTGAGCTGGCTGCAAAACCGCAGGATTGCTTCAGGCCCTTATCTGTTTCCGGCAGGGCATGCTGAGCCTTTGGTTAATTCCTCTTCCTGGTGGGAAATGAGCATTCCATTTGCCCGTCCAGACACCTACAGCTAGTCTCTCATTGGTTCTCCCTATTCCTGTTCATCTTGCGCAGAAATTGCAAACTGTGCCAAACAGGAGGTTAAAGGCACTGACTCTCCAAGTGGGGAGAGTTTTAGTAAAGCGTCTGGAATGGTGCACCCGAGTACCGGGGTTCGAAAACTGAGATGCATTTGGAAACGTTTCCCAATCACACGGTGGACCATACTCCGGGTTTCCCATGCATGTTTTAGCTGAAGGAAGAATCCCTTAAACCTCGAGAGTTGGGACCCATGGAATGAGTACCATGAAGTATGACTTCAAAGGGTCTGCGTTTGCTCACCGAACCTCACCAATGCTATCAGCCCAAAGTGCCAAGCCTTATGTCTCACCCAGCTCTGGGTGTACATGTGGTAAATCCAAGTTGCATCACAAGCCCTGAATCAATTATTTAAGAATTGCTCTCTATTTCACTGTCACTGTGTTTTGTTTTTGAAATTTATTTTGATAATGGGATTTATCAGATTTTCACTGCTGCGTTTAGGCCGATGTACAGACATTTGATTTCCTTATGGAGACATATAAATCCATGGGTTTTAAGATTCTTACTTGTCAGGTATATTCCCAGGCGTTGAATATGTGGTGTTGAGTCTATTTCGCTGAGCAAGGAGTAGGTCTTGTCTATTATATATTTGGCTTATGGAACGGTATCTGTGCTAATTTCAATCTCTGTTTTTATGCAGCACCCCAACTCACCTTTCCCCATAAGCAAGCATAAGTTGGTTTTCTAAATTTGAGACCCTGTTCTGTTTTGTAATTCAGTTCATGTGTAGCCAAGTTTACATTCCGTGTATTAGTGATATCTTATGATGTTTCTTTTTCTGTATAACTTATTTCTCGTAGAATCATCGTTCCTGAATCCACTCATTATGCCGCTACGGGCCTGATGACGTAGATTTCATTGCTGTGTGATATTCCATTGTACGTGAGTACCACAACTTCTTTATCCGTTTTTTGCTTTCTCGGATAGTTAACTTATACCGTAGACAAGGTTCTTGTTAACAGAGCCGTCCGAAACTTTGGGGTGGCTGTGTGTTTTTGATTTTAATTTCCCTAAGCTATAGGACCATAAGTGGAAGTGCCATAGGCTGTGTTGCTTTGTTTCCTACGTGTTTCAGGAAACACCATACACTTCTCCAGAGTGGCTGTTGGCAATTTATATCCCGCACATCAGCATAACAAAGCTCCCTGTTCTCCATGACCTGTCCTGCCTTTCTGGATTTTACACTTTTTTCAGATGGCCCTTTTGACCGGGGGGCAGTGAGACTTCATTGTAGTGCAGATTTCCTTTACACGCTTGCTTGGTTGGCCAAAAAGGGTGTATGCGTTTTTTACTGAATATATTCAGGAAAAAACGCATACGCCCTTTTTGGCCAAGTGCATCATTGTCGACATTCTGCCTCTTTTCCTATGCTTTAAGTGCAATTCCAGTTTACCCCCTGAAATCGTTTTCCGGAAATTCTTCCCCGCTTTCAAGTCGTCTTGGACGACTTACTTCAATACATTTTTGGACGATAGCTGTCATTCATAACTCTGCAGGTTTGTGAATTACAGTGCCCCTGAGCTCCTTTCCTCAACTCGCTTTCTCCTGAGCTGGCCGCAAAACCGCAGGATTGCTTCAGGCCCTAAACTGTTTCTGGCAGGGCACGCTGAGCCTTTGGTTAATTCCTCTTCCTGGTGGGAAATGAGCGTTCCATTTGGCCGTGCAGACACCTACAGCTAGTCTCTCATTGGTTCTCCCTATTCCTGTTCATCTTGCGCAGAAATTGCAAACTGTGCCAAACAGGAGGTTAAAGTCCCTGACTCTCCAAGTGGGGAGAGTGTTAGTAAAGCGTCTGGAATGGTGAACCCGAGTACCAGGGTTCGAAAATTGAGATGCATTTGAAAACGTTTCCCAATCACACGGTGGACCATACTCTGGGTTTCCCATGCATGTTTTAGCTGAAGGAAGAATCCCTTAAACGTTGAGAGTTGGGACCCATGGAATGGGTACCATGCAGTATGACTTCAAAGGGTCTGCGTTTGCTCACCGAACCTCACCAATGCTATCAGCCCGAAGTGTCCAGCCTTATGTCTCACCCAACTCTGGGTGTAGATGTGGTAAATCCAGGTTGCATCACAAGCCCTCAATGAATTATTTAAGAATTGCTCTCTATTTCACTGTCATTGTGTTTTGTTTTTGAAATTTATGTTGATAATGGGATTTATCGGATTTTCACTGCTGCGTTTAGGCCGCTGTACACATGCTTGATTTCCTTATGGAGACATATAAATCCATGGGTTTTAAGATTCTTACTTGTCAGGTATCTTCCCAGGCGTTGAATATGGGGTGTTGAGTCCATTTCGTTGAGCAAGGAGTAGGTCTTGTCTATTATATATTTGGCTTATGGAACGGTATCTGTGCTAATTTCAATCTCTGGTTTTATGCAGCACCCCAACTCACCGTTCCCCATATGCAAACATAAGTTGGTTTTCTAAATTTGAGACCCTGTTCTGTTTTGTAATTCAGTTCGTGTGTAGCCAAGATTACATTCGGTGTATTAGTGATATCTTATGATGTTTCTTTTTCTGTGTGACTTATTTCTCGTAGAATCATCGTACCTGAATCCACTCATTATGCCGCTACGGGCCTGATGACGTAGATTTCATTACTGAGTGATATTCCATTGTACGTGCGTACCACAACTTCTTTATCCATTTTTTGCTTTCTCGGATAGTTAACTTATACCGTAGACAAGGTTCTTGTAAACAGAGCCGTCCCAAACTTTGGGGTGGCTGTGTGTTTTTGATTTTAATTTCCCTAAGCTATAGGACCATAAGTGGAAGTGCCATAGGCTGTGTTGCTTTGTTTCCTACGTGTTTCAGGAAACACCATACACTTCTCCAGAGTGGCTGTTGGCAATTTACATCCCGCCCATCAGCATAACAAGGCTCCCTGTTCTCCATGACCTGTCCTGCCTTTCTGGATTTTACACTTTGTTCAGATGTGCCTTTTGACCGGTGGGCAGTGTGACTTCATTTTAGTGCAGATTTCCTTTACACGCTTGCTTGTTTGGCCATAAACCGCGTATGCGTTTTTTCCTGAATATATTCAGGAAAAAACGCATACGTCCTTTTTGGCCAAGTGCATCATTTTCGACATTCTGCCTCTTTTCCTATGCTTTAAGTGCAATTCCTGTCTACCCCCTGAAATTGTGTTCCTGAAATTCTGCCCCGCTTTCAAGTCCTCTTCGAAGACTTAATTCAGTACATTTTTGGACGATAGCTGTCATTCATAACTCTGCAGGTTTCTGAATTACACTGCCCCTGAGCTCCGTTCTTCAACTCGCTTTCTTGTGAGCTCGCCGCAAAACCACAGGATTGCTTCACGCCATAATCTCTTTCTGGCAGGGCACGCTGAGCCTTTGGTTAATTCCTCTTCCTGGTGGGAAATGAGCGTTCCATTTGCACGTGCAGACACCTACATCTAGTCTCTCATTGCTTCTCCCTATTCCTGTTCATCTTGCGCAGAAATTGCAAACTGGGCCAAACAGGAGGTTAAAGGCACTGACTCTCCAAGTGGGGAGAGTGTTAGTAAAGCGTCTGGAATGGTGAACCCGAGTACCAGGGGCAAAAACTGAGATGCATTTGAAAACGTTTCCCAATCACACGGTGGTCCATACTCTGGGTTTCCCATGCATGTTTTAGCTGAAGGAAGAATCCCTTAAACCTGGAGAGTTGGGACCCATAGAATGGGTACCATGCAGTATGACTTCAAAGGGTCTGCGTTTGCTCACCGAACCTCACCAATGCTATCAGCCCGAAGTGCCCAGCCTTATGTCTCACCCAGCTCTGGGTGTACATGTGGTAAATCCAGGTTGCATCACAAGCCCTGAATCAATTATTTAAGAAATGCTCTCTATTTCACTGTCATTGTGTTTTGTTTTTGAAATTTATTTTGATAATGGGATTTATCGTATTTTCACTGCTGCGTTTAGGCCGATGTACAGACATATGATTTCCTTATGGAGACATATAAATCCATGGGTTTTAAAATTCTTACTTGTCAGGTATATTCCCAGGCGTTGAATATGGGGTGTTGAGTCTATTTCGCTGAGCTAGGAGTAGGTCTTGTCTATTATATATTTGGCTTATGGAACGGTATCTGTGCTAATTTCAATCTCTGTTTTTATGCAGCACCCCAACTCACCTTTCCCCATAAGCAAGTATAAGTTGGTTGTCTCAATTTGAGACCCTTTTCTGTTTTGTAATTCAGTTTATGTGTAGTCAAGTTTACGTTCCGTGTATTAGTGATATCTTATGATGTTTCTTTTTCTGTGTGACTTATTTCTCGTAGAATCAGCGTACTTGAATCCACTCATTATGGCGCTACGGGCCTGATGACGTAGATTTCATTGCTGTGTGATATTCCATTGTACGTACGTAGCACTACTTCTTTATCCATTTTTGGCTTTCTCGGATATTTAACTTGTACCGTAGACGAGGTTCCTGTAAACGGAGCCGTCCCAAACTTTGGGGTGGCTGTGTGTTTTTGATTTTAATTTCCCTAAGCTATAGATCCATAAGTGGAAGTGCCATAGGCTGTGTTGTTTTGTTTCCTACGTGTTTCAGGAAACACCATACACTTCTCCAGAGTGGCTGTTGGCATTTTACATCCTGCCCATCAGCATAACAAGGCTCCCTGTTCTCCATGACCTGTCCTTCCTTTCTGGATTTTACACATTTTTCAGATAGCCCTTTTGACCGGGGGGCAGTTAGACTTCATTGTAGTGCAGATTTCCTTTACACGCTTGCTTTGTTGACCAAAAAGTGCGTATGCGTTTTTTCCTGAATATATTCAGGAAAAAACACATACGCCCTTTTTGGCCAAGTGCATCATTGTCGACATTCTGCCTCATTTCCTATGCTTTAAGTGCAATTCCAGTCTACCCCCTGAAATCGTTTTCCTGAAATTCTGTCCCGCTTTCAAGTCCTCTTCGAAGACTTACTTCAATACATTTTTGGACGATAGCTGTCATTCATAACTCTGCAGGTTTGTGAATTTCAGTGGCCCTGAGCTCCTTTCTTCAACTCACTTTCTTGTGAGCTGGCTGCAAAACCGCAGGATTGCTTCCGGCCCTAATCTGTTTCCAGCAGGGCACGCTGAGCCTTTGGTTAATTCGTCTTCCTGGTGGGAAATGAGCGTTCCATTTGCCCGTGCAGACACCTACAGCTAATCTCTCATTGGTTCTCCCTATTCCTGTTCATCTTGCGCAGAAATTGCAAACTGTGCGAAACAGGAGTTTAAAGGCACTGACTCTCCAAGTGGGGAGAGTGTTAGTAAAGCGTCTGGAATGGTGAACCCGAGTACCAGCGTTCGAAAACTGAGATGCATTTGAAAACGTTTCCCAATCACACGGTGGACCATACCCTGGGTTTCCCATGCATATTTTAGCTGAAGGAAGAATCCCTTAAACCTGGAGAGTTGGGACCCATGGAATGGGTACCATGCAGTATGACTTCAAAGGGTCTGCGTTTGCTCACCGAACCTCACCAAAGCTATCAGCCCGAAGTGTCCAGCCTTATGTGTCACCCAGCTCTGGGTGTAGATGTGGTAAATCCAGGTTTCATCACAAGCCCTGAATGAATTATTTAAGAATTGCTCTCTATTTCACTGTCATTGTGGGTTTTTTTGACATTTATTTTGATTATGGGATTTATTGGATTTTCACTGCTGCGTTTATGCCGCTGTACACACGCTTTATTTCCTTGTGGAGACATATAAATCCATGGGTTTTAAGATTCTTACTTGTCAGGTATATTCCCAAGCGTTGAATATGGAGTGTTGAGTCCATTTCGTTGAGCAAGGAGTAGGTCTTGTCTATTATATATTTGGCTTATGGAAAGGTATCTGTGCTAATTTCAATCTATGGTTTTATACAGCACCCCAACTCACCTTTCCCCATAAGCAAGCATAAGTTGCTTTTCTAAATTTGAGACCCTGTTCTGTTGGTATTTCTGTTCATGTGTAGCCAAGTTTACATTCCGTGTATTAGTGATATCTTATGAGGTTTCTTTTTCTGTGTGACTTATTTCTCGTAGAATCATCATACCTGAATCCACTCATTATGCCGCTACGGGCCTGATGACGTAGATTTCATTGCTGAGTGATATTCCATTGTACTTGCATACCACAACTTCTTTATGAATTTTTTGCTTTCTCGGATATTTAACTTGTACCGTAGACGAGGTTGTTGTAAACAGAGACGTCCCAAACATTGGGGTGGCTGTGTGTTTTTGATTTTAATTTCCATAATCTATAGGACCATAAGTGGAAGTGCCATAGGCTGTGTTGCTTTGTTTCCTACGTGTTTCAGGAAACACCATACACTTCTCCAGAGTGGCTGTTGGCAATTTACATCCCGCCCATCAGCATAACAAGGCTCCCTGTTCTCCATGGCCTGTGCTGTCTTTCTGGATTTTACACTTTTTTCAGATGGCCCTTTTGACCTGGGGGCAGTGAGACTTCTTTGTAGTGCAGATTTCTTTAACATGCTGGCTTGGTTGGCCAAAAAGGGCATATGCGTTTTTTCCTGAATATATTCAGGAAAAAACGCATACGCCCTTTTTGGCCAAGTGCATCATTGTCGACGTTCTGCCTCTTTTCCTATGCTTTAAATGCAATTCCAGTCTACCCCCTGAAATCGTTTTCCTGCAATTCTGCCCCGCTTTCCAGTCCTCTTCGCAGCCTTCCTTCAATATATTTTTGGACGATAGCTGTCATTTATAACTCTGCAGGTTTGTGAATTACAGTGCCCCTGAGCTCCTTTCTTCAACTCGCTTTCTTGTGAGCTGGCCGCAAACCCGCAGGAATGCTTCAGGCCCTAATCTGGTTCCAGGACGGCATGCTGAGCATTTGGTTAATTCCTCTTCCTGGTGGGAAATGAGCGTTCCATTTGCCCGTCCAGACACCTACAGCTAGTCTCTCATTGGTTCTCCCTATTCCTGTTCATCTTGCGCAGAAATTGCAAACTGTGCCAAACAGGAGGTTAAAGGCACTGACTCTCCAAGTGGGGAGAGTGTTAGTAAACGGTCTGGAATGGTGAACCCGAGTAAAAGGGGACGAAAACTGAGATGCATTTGAAAACATTTCCCGGTCACACAGTGCACTGTACTGTGGGTTTCCCATGCATGTTTTAGCTGAAGGAAGAATCCCTTAAACCTGGAGAGTTGGGACCCATGGAATGGGTACCATGCAGTATGACTTCAAAGGGTCTGCATTTGCTCATCGAACCTCACCAATGCTATCAGCCCGAAGTGTCCAGCCTTATGTCTCACTCAGCTCTGGGTGTAGATGTGGTAAATCCAGGTCGCATCACAAGCCCTGAATGAATTAAGAATTGCTCTCTATTTCACTGTCATTGTGTTTGTTTTTGTAATTCATTTTGATAATGGGTTTTATCGGATTTTCTCTGCTGCATTCATGCCGCTCTACACACACTTGAGTCTCTTACGGAGATATATAAATCCATGGGTTTGAAGATTCTTACTAGTCATGTGTAATCCTAGGCGTTGAATATGGGGTGTTTAGTCCATTTCGTTGAGCAAGGGCTAGGTCTTGACTATTACATATTTGGCTTATGGAAAGGTATCTGTGCTAATTTCTATCTCTGGTTTTATGCAGCACCACAACTCACCTTTCCCCTTAAGCAAGCATAAGTTGGTTTTCTAAATTTGAGACCCTGTTCTGTTTTGTAATTCAGTTCATGTGTAGCCAAGTTTACATTCCGTGTATTAGTGATATCTTATGATGTTTCATTTTCTGTGTGACTTATTTCACTTAGAATCATCGTACCTGAATCCACTCATTATGCCGCGACGGGCCTGATGACATAGATTTCATTGGTGAGTGATATTCCTTTGTACGTACGTACCACACTTCTTTATCCAGTTTTCGCTTTCTGGGATATTTAACTTGTACCGTAGACGAGGTTCTTGTAAACAGAGCCGTAAACAGAAACTTTGCGGTGGCTGTGTGTTTTTGATTTTAATTTCCCTAAGCTATAGGAAAAAAAGTGGTAATGCCGTAGGCTCCGTTGCTTTGTTTTTTAGGTTTTTGAGGAAACACCATACACATCTCCAGAGTGGCTGTTGGCAATTTACATCTCGCCCATCAGCATAACAAGGCTCCCTGTTCTCCATGGCCTGTGCTGCCTTTCTGGATTTTACACTTTTTTCAGATGGCCCTTTTGAACGGGGGGCAGTGAGACTTCATTGTAGTGCAGATTTCTTTAACATGCTTGCTTGGTTGGCCAAAAAGGGCGTATGCGTTTTCTCCTGAATATATTCAGGAAAAAACGCATACGCCCTTTTTGGCCAAGTGCATCATTGTCGACGTTCTGCCTCTTTTCCTATGCTTTAAATGCAATTCCAGTCTACCCCCTGAAATCGTTTTCTTGCAATTCTGCCCCGCTTTCAAGTCCTCTTCGCAGCCTTCCTTCAATATATTTTTGGGTGATAGCTGTCATTTATAACTCTGCAGGTTTGTGAATTACAGTGTCCCTGAGATCCTTTCTTCAACTCGCTTTCTTGTGAGCTGGCCGCAAACCCGCAGGATTGCTTCAGGCCCTAATCTGGTTCCGGCACGGCATGCTGAGCCTTTGGTTAATTCCTCTTCCTGGTGGGAAATGAGCGTTAAATTTGCCCGTGCAGACACCTTCACACGAGTCTTCATGGTGCCACTTTGCCCCGGGTATCTCTATGGAGGTTGGAGTTGGAGGGCCTCCTCACTCAAGGTCAGTGTGCCCATGGAGCCAACCCTGCAACTTCAGGGCATGGTTGGGGGTTAGGATCACCACGTGGGGTCCTTTTCCCTTCGGAGGGAGGTGGCCTTTTGGGCTGCTGATTTCCAGGTTTTCAGATACTGCCAGTATCTTGGCCAGATGTGGCGGTGGGCCAAGCCCCTTGGTGACCGTAGTTTATCCTACCTGGATCGCGTTCTTGCATTGTTCCATTTCAAGTGGTCCCAGGTTTTGCACTAATACTCCAATGGCGATTCACCATTCACCAGGAATGTAAAGGTCAAAGGGTTTAGCTAAATTAGGGAGTTCCAGGGCAAGGGTCTGAATTGACTGCTCTTTCCATTCTTGAAAGGCCACTTCTGCATTCTATTCAAAAGGATCATCATCTTTTCCTTTCAGTGTTTCATATAGAGGCCCAGCTAGTAGACTGTAGTTAGGGATCCAGAAGCAGCAAACCCTGGCCTCCCCAGGAGCCCCTAAGCTGTCTTCTAGTTTCAGAAATGGGTAAGGCTGTAAATTGTTTCTTCCCTTTCCTGGGATGGGCTTCTCCGACCTTCTGTGAGAATGAAGCCCAGGCAGGTCACCGTAGTCTGTGATATTTGAGCTTTTTCTTGGACAACTTGTATCCTTTATTGGCTTGGTAGTTCAGAGGTCTCCTTAGTAGGGCTGGCAATCAGAATGTCGTCTGCATATTGAAGGAGTGTTTCCTTTTCCAGAGGTAGAACTTTTAGTTCTTTAGCTGAGCTTTCCCCAAAGATGGTGTGGGAATTTTTGAACCCTTGGGGCAACATGGCCCGGAAGTATTGTTTAAGTTGTATGTTGAGTCCTGCCACTCACAAGCCAAAATTTCTTGTGACTCTGGGACTAATAGAATACAAAAGAAGGCATCATTGAAGACTAATACAGAATACCATGTCCTGGTGGTTGGTAGAATGACCAGCAGGGTGTAGGATTTAGGAACTACTGGAGGTATATCCTCGGTGGCTTCACTGACTGTCCTGACATCTTTTACCAGGATTCCAGCAGCCCATGGGGCTCTCGAGGTCAGGCCAATCCCAGGATATGGAGCTCACCTCGGCAGGTACCCCACCCCCAACCCAGCCCATGGGGCTCTCGTGTTCAGGCCCCTCCCAGGATATGGGGTTCCCTGGGCAGGTTCCCCTGCAGCCCATGGGGCTCTCGTGGTCAGGCCCCTCCCAGGATACAGAGCTACCCTTGCAGGTACCATGGCAGGGCTGGGAACACAGGAACCGTGCATATCGCCCTCATTGCAGAGCACTCCCAGCTCACCTGTCACTCAGATCTGACACAGAGCACCTCAGAGCAGGACTTGAACTAACAAACAGCAGCTCCGACAGGTCTGTGACCCTGGGCATCACTCTGTGTGGCCTCCCTCCACCTGGTCTTCCAGAGACTTCCACTGCACCCGGGGCACCAGGCCTCTGTCTCCACCCACCAGCCACCCCTCCTCTCCCTGACTCCTGGGTTCCTCTCATTAGGAGAGGGTTTTCTTGAAGTTGTCTCCCACTCATGGGCCAGATAATATAATTAGAAAACAAGCCAGAGCTGCAGCCCCTTGTCTATCCTGACTCTCAGGAGCCCACACCTGTTCCTTGGACCTGGCCGATTCAGCAAGTTCCAGTTTCTGCAACTGTGAGCCCTTGAGGGGTGATTATTGGCGGGCCTGGGAAGCCCGACCGTGCCGGCCAGCCCTCCCCAGGTGTGCCTGGGTTCAGATCAATATAAACACCGCTCCAGGCAGCAAGAGCCCCTGCAGCTGTGCCTGACGCCATTTTCTCTGCCCTGTCAGCAGTCTTGGGGCTGGACTGGTGGGAGGGAGTGAGAGGCCACGGCTTTGTGGGTGGCCCAGTGTGAGTGGGGCTCTGCTGGACTTTCTGCAGCAGTTGCCAAGATGCCACCTGCTAAAGAAGAGGATGTGTCACCCATACCTGCCGCTGGAATTTCTCCCTGGTCAGAGGTGAGTGAGGAAGAAAGCAGTGGGGGCCGGGACAGAAGGGGTATCTCAGGCAGGGAAATGGAAAGCTTCCAGAAGAGCACCCAGGGCCAGGACCATCCTGGCTGGCCTGCAGGCACCAAGTCGGCTGGCATGCTGTCACTCATGTGGCTCCATGGCCCTTCCTCTAGGCTTTCAAGTCCTTGTACATATTCAGGTGTTTTACCTGGGAAGGGTGGGAACATTTCAGCAGCAGCTGGCCTGGGGCTCAGCCCACGTTTACTCACAGATGCCTCGGCACGGTCCCCCAGCTTTGCAATGAGGACGCTTGTTGCGTGGGGCCTGCTGGCTGAATGGGAGATGATTCCCCACCACTGACCAACTTCAGAATTGTTTACAACTGGAGCAAGTGCCCTGATACGGTTTTCCTCTGTGTAACTGGTGGGTTCTGTGTTTTTTTCTTTTTTTCGTTTTTGGTTCAAGGTAGATTTTATTCCTCTTTTTTGTATTTACAGATATAAGCATGGAAATAATTTATTCATATAAATACATGTATGTGAAGGAAGAATATTTTTTCTGTTTTACTTTTTGTAATTTGAATTTTATTTTATTTTTTTATACAGCAGGTTCTTTTTGGTTATCTATTTTATACATATAAATGTATATATGCCAATCCCAATCTCTCAACTCCTCCCACCACCACCCCCCAACAGCTTTCCCCCCTTGGTGTCCATACGTTTGTTGTCTACATCTGTTGCTCTATTTCTGCCTGGCAAAACGGTTCATCTGTACAATTTTTCTAGGTTCCACATATATGCATTAATAGACAAGATTTGTTTTTCTCTTTCTGACTTACTTCACTCTGTATGACAGTCTCTAGATCCATCAACGTCTCTACAAATGACCCAATTTCATTCCTTTTTATGGCTTAGTAATATTCCATTTTATATATGTACCACATCTTTATGCATTCGTCTGTCTGTGGGCATTTAGGTTGCTTCCATTACCTGGATATTGTAAATAGTGATGCAATGAACATTGCGGTGAATATCTCTTTTTGATTTATGGTTTTGTCTGGGTATATGCCCAGTAGTGGGATTGCTGTATCATATGGTAATTCTATTCTTAGTTTTATAAGAAACTCCATAATGTTCTCCACAGTGACTGTATCAATTTACATTCCCAACAATAGTGGAAGAGGGTTCCTTATCTCCACACCCTTTCCAGCATTTGTTGTTTGTAGATTTTCTGATGATGCCCATTCTAACAGGTGTGAGGTGATACACCATGGATGAGTCTATTTCGTTGAGCAAAGAGTAGGTCTTGTCTATTACATATTTGGCTTATGGAACGGTATGTGTGCTAATTTCAATCTCTGGTTTTATACAGCACCCCAACTCAACTTTCCCCTTAAGCAAGCATAAGTTTTTATCTAAATGTGAGACTCTGTTCGGTTTTGGAATTCAGTTTATGTGTAGCCAAGTTTACACTCTCTCTATTAGTGATATCTTATGATAATTATCTTTCTCTGTGTGACCTATTTCTCTTAGAATCATCATACTTAAATCCACTCAATTTGCTGCTACAGGCTTGATGACATTGATTTCATTGCTGAGTGATATTCCGTTGTACGTAAGTAGCACAACTCCTTTATCCATTTTTTTCTTTCTGGGATATTTAATTTGTACTGGACTCAAGGTTCTTGTAAACACAGCAGCCCTAAATTTTGTGTTGGCTGTGTCTTGTTGATTTTAATTTTCCTAAGCTATAGGGCCAAAAGTGGAAGTGCCCTAGGTTCTGTAGCTTTGTTTTTCAGATGTTTCAGGATACACCATAAACATCTCCAGAGTGTCTGTTGGCAATTTACATCCCGCCCATCAGCATAACAAGGCTCCCTGTTCTCCATGGCCTGTCCTGTGTTTCTGGTTTTTACACTTTTTTCAGATGGCCCTTTTGACGAATGGGAAATGAGACTTCATTGTAGTGCGGATTTCCATTTCTCGAGTGCTTGGTTGGCCAAAAAGGGCATATGTGTTTTTTCCTGAATATATTCAGGAAAAAATGTTTACGCACTTTTGTCCAAGTGCATCACTGTCAAAGATCTGCCGCTTTTCACATGCTTTAAATGCAATTCCAATCTACCTACTGAAATATGATTCCTGCAATTCTGCCTCGTTTTCAAGGCCTCTTTGCAGACTTACTTCCATATAATTTTGCCAATAGCTGTCATTTATAACACTGCAGGTTTGTGAATTACAGTGCCCGTGATTTCCTTTCTTAACTCGTTTCCTTGAAAACTGGCCACAGAACCGCAGGTTTGCTTCAGGCCGTAATCAGGGTCCGGCACGGCACTCTGAGACTTTGGTTCATTCCACTTCCTGGTGGGAAATTAGAGTTAAATGTGCCCCTCCAGACACCTGCCTCACTCCTAGCCCCTTGGTGATGTGTGTCCTGTGGTTTGAGGCCACATGTGCTGGGTTCCTCACCTTTGGCTGATGTGGCCCCACTGGTGTGAGGACACCCCTGCCTGGTTCCAATCCCCTTGGTGATGTGGGCCCTCCGGTGAGAGTCTGATCCTGGTTGGGTTCCTCACACTTCTGTGAGGTGGGCCCTCTTCTCTGAGGTCAATCCTGCCTGGCTGGCACACCCCGCCTTGGCGACGTCGGCTCTCTGGTGGGATTTGGTGCCTGCTGAGTGTCTCCTCCCCTCGGTAATGAGGGCCCTCTGGCGTCAGGCCCTAACTCCTGGGCTCCCAATATTTTCTGATATGCGCCCTGTGGTTCGAGTACACTCCTGCAAGGTTCCCAACCCCATGGGAATGTGGGCCTTCTGCTCTGAGGTCCCAACCGTGGGTTGCTCAGTTTCATGATGAGGGCCCTCTGCTGTGAGTTCTCTCCGGCCTGGATCCCATAGCCTCGCTGCTCCTGGCCACCTGCTGGGAGGTTACAACTGCGGGATTCCTCACCTTTTTTCTTCTATGGGCCCTCTGTTTTGAGACTCCTCCTGCCTGCCTCACTCCCAGCCCCTTGGTGATGTGTGTCCTCTGGTTTGAGGCCATGTATGCTGGGTCCCTCGCCTTTCGATGATGTGGCCCCACTGGTGTGAGGACACTCCTGCCTGGTTCCTATCCCCTTGATGATGTGGGCCCTCTGGTGAGAGTCTGATCCTGGCTGGGTTCCTCACCCTTCTGTGAGGGGGGCCCTCTGCTCTGAGGTCACTCCTGCCTGGCTGGCACACCCCACCTGGGCAACATCGGCCCTCTTGTGGCAGTTGGAGCCTGCTGGGAACCTCCCCTCGGTGATGGGGGCCCTCTTGCCTCAGGCCCTAACTGCTGGGTACCCACATTTTCTGATACGTGCTAAGTGGTGCGAGGACACTCCTGCGAGGTTCCCATCCCCATGGGCATGTGGGCCTTCTGCTCTAAGGTCCCAACACCTGTGTTGTTCACCGTTTCATGATGTTGGCTCTCTGGTGTTAGTTCACCCAGGCCTAGATCCCATAGCCTCTGTGCTCTGAGCGGCCTGCTGGGAGGTTCCTACTGCTGGATTCCTTACCTTTTTTATTCTTTGTGTCCTGTGTTTTCATGCTCCTACTTCCTGACTCACTCCCAGCCCATTTGTGATGTAGGTCCTCTGGTTTAAGGCCACATGTACCGGTTTCCTCACCTTTATTGATGTGGCCCCACTGGTGTGAGGACACTCCTGCCTGGTTCCCATCCCCTTGGTGATGTGGGCCCTCTGGTGAGAGTCTGATCCTGTCTGGATTCCTCACACTTCTGTGAGGTGGGCCCTCTGCTGTGAGGTAACTCCTGCCTGGCTTGCTCCCATTGCCTTGGTGACGTCGGCCCTCTGGTGGCATTTGGAGCCTGCTGGTAGCCTCCTCTCCTCCGTGATGAGGGCCCTCTGGCGCCAGGCCATAACTGCTGGGTTCCCACATTTTCTGATACGTGCTAAGTTGTGCGAGGACACTCCTGCGAGGTTCCCATCCCCATGGGGATGTGGGCCTTCTGCTCTGAGGTCCCACTGGCTGGGTTGCTCACAGTTTCATGATGTGGGCCCTCTGCTGTGAGTTCACTGTGGCCTGGATCCCATAGACTCCATGCTCTGCGCCACATGCTGGGAGGTTCAAACTGCTGGATTCCTCACATTTTTTATTCTGTGGGCCCTGTGTTGTTAGGCTACTCCTGCCTGCCTCACTCGGAGCACCTTGGAAATGTGGGTCCTCTGGTTTAGGCCACATGTGCTGGGTTCCTCACCTTTCTATAATGTGGCCACACTGGTGTGAGGACACTCCTGCCTTGTTCCGATCCCCTTGGTGATGTGGGCCCTCTGGTGAGAGTCTTATCCTGGCTGGGTTCCTCACCCTTCTGTGCGGTAGGCCCTCTGCTGTGAGGTCACTCCTGCCTGGCTGGCACACGTCAACTTGGCGATGTGGGCCCTCAGTTGGGAGTTGGTGCCTGCTGGGAGTCTCCTCCCCTCGGTAATGAGGGCCCTCTGGCGTCAGACCCTAACTCCTGGGCTCCCAAAATTTTCTGATGTGCGCCCTGTGGTGCGAGTACACTCCTGCCAGGATCCCAACCCCATGGGAATGTGGGCCTTCTGCTCTAAGGTCCCACCGGCTGGGTTGCTCACAGTTTCATAATGAGGGCCCTCTGTTTTGAGTTCAGTCAGGCCTGGATCCCATAGCCTCGCTGCTCCTGGCCACCTGCTGGGAGGTTCCAACTGCAGGATTCCTCACCTTTTTTACGCTATGGGCCCTTTGTTTGGAGGCTCCTCCTGCCTGCCTCACTCCCAGCCCCTTGGTGATGTGTGTCCTGTAGTTTGAGGCCACGTGTGCTGGGTCCGTCACATTTCGGTGATGTGACCACACTGGTGTGAGAACACTCCTGCCTGGTTTCCATTCCCTTGGTGATGTGGGCCCTCCGGTGAGAGTCTGATCCTCTTTGGGTTCCTCACACTTTTTTGTGGTTGGCCCTCTGCTCTGAGGTCACTCCTGCCTGGCTGGCACACCCTGCATTGGCGACGTCGGCCTTCTGGTAGCAGTTGGAGCTTGCTGGGAGCCTCCTCTCCTCAGTGATGAGGGCCCTCTGGCGTCCGGCCCTAACTGCTGGGCTCCCCACCTTTTCTGATGTGTGCCCACTGGTGCGATGACACTCCTGCTTGGTTCCCTTCCCCATGGGGATGTGGGCCTTGTGCTCTGAGGTTACAACGGCTGGGTTGCTTACAGTATCACGATGAGGGCCCTCTGTTGTGAGTTCATCACTGCCTGGATCCCATAGCCTCGGTGCTCTGGGCCGCCTGCTGGGATGTTCCAACTGCTGGATTCCTCACCTTTTTTATACAATGGGCCATGGGTTTTGAGGTTAATCCTGCCTGCCTCGCTCCAAGACCCATGGTGATGTGGGTCCTCTGGTTTGAGGCCACATGTGCTGGGTACCTCAACTTTCGATGATGTGGCCCCACGGGTGTGAGGACACTCCTGCCTGGTTCCCAGCCCCTTGCTTATGTGGGCACTCTGGTGAGAGTCTGATCTTGACTGGGTTCCTTACCCTTCTGTGAGGTGGGCCCTCTGATGTGAGGTCACTCCTGCCTGGATGGCTCATGTCGCCTTGGCGACGTAGGCCCTCTGTTGGCCACTGAAGCATGCTGGGAGCCTCCTACCCTCTTTAATAAGGGCCCTGGAAGAAACGCATATGCCCTTTTTGACCAAGTACATCATTGTCGAGGTTCTGCCTCTTCTCCTATACTTTCAGAGGACTTCCCGTCTACCTCCTGAAATCGTATTCCTGGAATTCTGCCCCGCGTTCAAGTCCTCTTTGCAGCCTTACTTCAATATATTTTTGGACGATAGCTGTCATTTATAACTCTGCAGGTTTGTGAATTACACTGCCCCTGAGCTCCTTTCTTCAACTCGCTTTCTTGTGAGCTGGCCGCAAAACCGCAGGATTGCTTCAGGCCCTAATCTGGTTCCGACACGGCATGCTGAGCCTTTGGCTAATTCCTCTTCCTGGTGGGAAATGAGCGTTAAATTTGTTTGTGCAGACACCTACAGCTAATCTCTCATTGGTTCTCCCTATTCCTGTTCATCTTGCGCAGAAATTCCAAACTGTGCCAAACAGGAGGTTAAAGGCACTGACTCTCCAAGTGGGGAGAGTGTTAGTAAAGCGTCTGGAATGGTAAAACCGAGTACGAGGGGACGAAAACTGAGACGCATTTAAAAAGTTTTCCCGGTCACACGGTGGACCATATTCTGGGTTGCCCATGCATGTTTTACCTGAAGGAAGAATCCCTTAAACCTGGAGAGTTGGGACCCATGGAATGGGTATCACGCAGTATGACTTCAAAGGGTTGCCTTTGCTCACCGAACGTCACCAATGCTATCAGCCCGAAGTGTCCAGCCTTATGTCTCACTCAGCTCGGGGTGTAGATGTGGTAAATCCACGTTGCATCACAAGCCCTGAATGAATTATTTAAGAATTGCTCTCTATTTCACTGTCATTGTGTTTTGTTTTTGTAATTTATTTTGATAATGGGATTTATCGGATTTTCACTGCTGCGTTTATGCCGCTGTACACATGCTTGATTCTCTTATGGAGACATATAAATCCATGGGTTTTCAGATTCTTACTAGTCAGGTATATTCCTAGGCATTGAATATGGGGTGTTGAGTCCATTTCGTAGAGCAAGGAGTAGGTCCTGACTATTACATATTTGCTTATGGAAAGGTATCTGTGCTAATTTCAATCTCTGGTTTTATGCAGCACCACAACTCACCTTTCCCCTTAAGCAAGCATAAGTTGGTTTTCTAAATTTGAGACCCTTTTCTGTTTTGTAATTGAGTTCATGTGCAGCCATGTTTGCATTCCGTGTATTTGAGATATCTTATGGTATTTCTTTTTCTGTGTGACTTAGTTAACTTAGAATGATCGTACCTGAATCCACTCATTATGCCGCGACGGGCCTCATGACATAGATTTCATTGCTGAGTGATATTCCATTGTACGTACGTACAACAACTTCTTTATCCATTTTTTGCTTTCTGGGATATTTCACTTGTACCGTAAATGAGGTTCTTGTAAGCAGAGCCGTCCAAAATTTATGGGTGGCTGTGTCTTTTTGATTTTAATTTCCCTAAGCTATAGAACCATAAGTTGAAGTGCCGTAGGCTCCGTTGCTTAGTTTTTTAGGTGTTTGAGGAAACACCATACACTTCTCCAGAGTGGCTGTTGGCAAGTTACATCCCGCCCATCAGCATAACAAGGCTCCCTGTGCTCCATGGCCTGTCCTGCCTTTCTGGATTTTTCACTTTTTTCAGATGTCCCTTTTGACAGGGGGGCAGTGAGACTTCATTGTAATGCAGATTTCTTTACAGGCTTGCTTGTTTGGCCAAAAAGGGCGTATGTGTTTTTTCTTGAATATATTCAGGAAAAAACGCATACGCCCTTTTTGACCAAGTGCATCATTGTCGACTTTCTGTCTCTTTCCTTATGCTTTAAATGCAATTCCAGTCTGCCCCTGAACTCGTTTTCCTGCAATTCTGCCCCGCTTTCAAGTCCTCTACGCAGCCTTACTTCAATACATTTTTGGACAATAGCTGACATTTATAACTCTGCAGGTTTGTGAATGACAGTGCGCCTGAGCTCCTTTCTTCTACTCGCTTTCTTGTGAGCTGGCCGCAAACCCGCAGCATTGCTTCATGCCCTAATCTGGTTCCGGCACAGCATGCTGATCCTTTGGTAAATTCCTCTTCCTGGTGGGAAATGAGTGTTATATTTGAACGTGCAGACACCTAGAGCTAGTCTCTCATTGGTTCTCCCTATTCTTGTTCATCTTGCGCAGAAATTGCAAACTGTGCCAAACAGGAGGTTAAAGGCACTGACTCTCTAAGTGGGGAGAGTATTAGTAAAGGGTCTTCAATCGTGAACCCGAGTAAAAGGGGACGAAAACTGAGATGCATTTGAAAAGGTTTCCCGGTCACACGGTGCACCATACTGTGGGTTTCCCATGCATGTTTTAGCTGAAGGAAGAATCCCTTAAACCTGGAGAGTTGGGACCCATGGAATGGGTACCATGCAGTATGACTTCAAAGGGCCTGCATTTTCGCAACGAACCTCACCAATGCTATCAGGCCGAAGTGTACAGCCTTATGTCTCACTCAGCTCTGGTTGTAGATGTGGTAAATCCAGGTTGCATCACAAGCCCTGAATGAATTATTTAAGAATTGCTCTCTATTTCACTGTCATTGTGTTTGTTTTTGTAATTCATTTTGATAATGGGATTTATCGGATTTTCTCTGCTGCATTCATGCCGCTGTACACACACTTGAGTCTCTTATGGAGACATATAAATCCATGGGTTTGAAGATACTTACTAGTCAGGTGTATTCCTAGGCGTTGAATATGGGGTGTTTAGTCCATTTCGTTGAGCAAGGGCTAGGTCTTGACTATTACATATTTGGCTTATGGAAAGGTATCTGTGCTAATTTCTATCTCTGGTTTTATGCAGCACCCCAACTCACTTTTCCCCTTAAGCAAGCATAAGGTGGTTTTCTAAATTTGAGACCCTGTTCTGTTTTGTAATTCAGTTCATGTGTAGCCAAGTTTACATTCCGTGTATTAGTGATATCTTATGATGTTTCATTTTCTGTGTGACTTATTTCACTTAGAATCATCGTACCTGAATCCACTCATTATGCCACGATGGGCCTGATGACATAGATTTCATTGCTGAGTGATATTCCATTGAATGTGTGTACCACAACTTCTTTATCCATTTTTCACATTCTGGGATATTTAACTTGTACCGTAGACGAGATTCCTGTAAACAGAGCCGTCTGAAACTTTGGGGTGGCTGTCTGTTTTTGATTTTAATTTCCGTGATCTATAAGACCATAAGTGGAAGTGCCGTAGTCTCCGTTGCTTTGTTTCTTAGGTGTTTCAGGAAACACCATACACTTCTCCAGAGTGGCTGTTGGCAATTTACATCCCGCCCATCAGCATAACAAGGCTCCCTGTTCTCCATGGCCTGTGCTGTCTTTCTGGATTTTACACTTTTTTCAGATGGCCCTTTTGACCTGGGGGCAGTGAGACTTCTTTGTAGTGCAGATTTCTTTAACATGCTGGCTTGGTTGGCCAAAAAGGGCGTATGCGTTTTTTCCTGAATATATTCAGGAAAAAACGCATACGCCCTTTTTGGCCAAGTGCATCATTGTCGACGTTCTGCCTCTTTTCCTATGCTTTAAATGCAATTCCAGTCTACCCCCTGAAATCGTTTTCCTGCAATTCTGCCCCGCTTTCCAGTCCTCTTCGCAGCCTTCCTTCAATATATTTTTGGACGATAGCTGTCATTTATAACTCTGCAGGTTTGTGAATTACAGTGCCCCTGAGCTCCTTTCTTCAACTCGCTTTCTTGTGAGCTGGCCGCAAACCCGCAGGAATGCTTCAGGCCCTAATCTGGTTCCGGCACGGCATGCTGAGCCTTTGGTTAATTCCTCTTCCTGGTGGGAAATGAGCGTTCCATTTGCCCGTCCAGACACCTACAGCTAGTCTCTCATTGGTTCTCCCTATTCCTGTTCATCTTGCGCAGAAATTGAAAACTGTGCCAAACAGCAGGTTAAAGGCACTGACTCTCCAAGTGGGGAGAGTGTTAGTAAACGGTCTGGAATGGTGAACCCGAGTAAAAGGGGACGAAAACTGAGATGCATTTGAAAACGTTTCCCGGTCACACAGTGCACTGTACTGTGGGTTTCCCATGCATGTTTTAGCTGAAGGAAGAATCCCTTAAACCTGGAGAGTTGGGACCCATGGAATGGGTACCATGCAGTATGACTTCAAAGGGTCTGCATTTGCTCATCGAACCTCACCAATGCTATCAGCCCGAAGTGTCCAGCCTTATGTCTCACTCAGCTCTGGGTGTAGATGTGGTAAATCCAGGTCGCATCACAAGCCCTGAATGAATTATTTAAGAATTGCTCTCTATTTCACTGTCATTGTGTTTGTTTTTGTAATTCATTTTGATAATGGGTTTTATCGGATTTTCTCTGCTGCATTCATGCCGCTCTACACACACTTGAGTCTCTTACGGAGATATATAAATCCATGGGTTTGAAGATTCTTACTAGTCATGTGTAATCCTAGGCGTTGAATATGGGGTGTTTAGTCCATTTCGTTGAGCAAGGGCTAGGTCTTGACTATTACATATTTGGCTTATGGAAAGGTATCTGTGCTAATTTCTATCTCTGGTTTTATGCAGCACCACAACTCACCTTTCCCCTTAAGCAAGCATAAGTTGGTTTTCTAAATTTGAGACCCTGTTCTGTTTTGTAATTCAGTTCATGTGTAGCCAAGTTTACATTCCGTGTATTAGTGATATCTTATGATGTTTCATTTTCTGTGTGACTTATTTCACTTAGAATCATCGTACCTGAATCCACTCATTATGCCGCGACGGGCCTGATGACATAGATTTCATTGGTGAGTGATATTCCTTTGTACGTACGTACCACACTTCTTTATCCATTTTTCGCTTTCTGGGATATTTAACTTGTACCGTAGACGAGGTTCTTGTAAACAGAGCCGTAAACAGAAACTTTGCGGTGGCTGTGTGTTTTTGATTTTAATTTCCCTAAGCTATAGGAAAAAAAGTGGTAATGCCGTAGGCTCCGTTGCTTTGTTTTTTAGGTTTTTGAGGAAACACCATACACATCTCCAGAGTGGCTGTTGGCAATTTACATCTCGCCCATCAGCATAACAAGGCTCCCTGTTCTCCATGGCCTGTGCTGCCTTTCTGGATTTTACACTTTTTTCAGATGGCCCTTTTGAACGGGGGGCAGTGAGACTTCATTGTAGTGCAGATTTCTTTAACATGCTTGCTTGGTTGGCCAAAAAGGGCGTATGCGTTTTTTCCTGAATATATTCAGGAAAAAACGCATACGCCCTTTTTGGCCAAGTGCATCATTGTCGACGTTCTGCCTCTTTTCCTATGCTTTAAATGCAATTCCAGTCTACCCCCTGAAATCGTTTTCTTGCAATTCTGCCCCGCTTTCAAGTCCTCTTCGCAGCCTTCCTTCAATATATTTTTGGGTGATAGCTGTCATTTATAACTCTGCAGGTTTGTGAATTACAGTGTCCCTGAGCTCCTTTCTTCAACTCGCTTTCTTGTGAGCTGGCCGCAAACCCGCAGGATTGCTTCAGGCCCTAATCTGGTTCCGGCACGGCATGCTGAGCCTTTGGTTAATTCCTCTTCCTGGTGGGAAATGAGCGTTAAATTTGCCCGTGCAGACACCTTCACACGAGTCTTCATGGTGCCACTTTGCCCCGGTTATCTCTATGGAGGTTGGAGTTGGAGGGCCTCCTCGCTCAAGGTCAGTGTGCCCATGGAGCCAACCCTGCAACTTCAGGGCATGGTTGGGGGTTAGGATCACCACGTGGGGTCCTTTTCCCTTCGGAGGGAGGTGGCCTTTTGGGCTGCTGATTTCCAGGTTTTCAGATACTGCCAGTATCTTGGCCAGATGTGGCGGTGGGCCAAGCCCCTTGGTGACCGTAGTTTATCCTACCTGGATCGCATTCTTGCATTGTTCCATTTCAAGTGGTCCCAGGTTTTGCACTAATACTCCAATGGCGATTCACCGTTCACCAGGAATGTAAAGGTCAAAGGGTTTAGCTAAATTAGGGAGTTCCAGGGCAAGGGTCTGAATTGACTGCTCTTTCCATTCTTGAAAGGCCACTTCTGCATTCTATTCAAAAGGATCATCATCTTTTCCTTTCAGTGTTTCATATAGAGGCCCAGCTAGTAGACTGTAGTTAGGGATCCAGAAGCAGCAAACCCTGGCCTCCCCAGGAGCCCCTAAGCTGTCTTCTAGTTTCAGAAATGGGTAAGGCTGTAAATTGTTTCTTCCCTTTCCTGGGATGGGCTTCTCCGACCTTCTGTGAGAATGAAGCCCAGGCAGGTCACCGTAGTCTGTGATATTTGAGCTTTTTCTTGGACAACTTGTATCCTTTATTGGCTTGGTAGTTCAGAGGTCTCCTTAGTAGGGCTGGCGATCAGAATGTCGTCTGCATATTGAAGGAGTGTTTCCTTTTCCAGAGGTAGAACTTTTAGTTCTTTAGCTGAGCTTTCCCCAAAGATGGTGTGGGAATTTTTGAACCCTTGGGGCAACACGGCCCGGAAGTATTGTTTTAGTTGTATGTTGAGTCCTGCCACTCACAAGCCAAAATTTCTTGTGACTCTGGGACTAATAGAATACAAAAGAAGGCATCATTGAAGACTAATACAGAATACCATGTCCTGGTGGTTGGTAGAATGACCAGCAGGGTGTAGGATTTAGGAACTACTGGAGGTATATCCTCGGTGGCTTCACTGACTGTCCTGACATCCTTTACCAGGACTCCAGCAGCCCATGGGGCTCTCGAGGTCAGGCCAATCCCAGGATATGGAGCTCACCTGGGCAGGTACCCCACCCCCACCCCAGCCCACGGGGCTCTCGTGTTCAGGCCCCTCCCAGGATATGGGGTTCCCTGGGCAGGTTCCCCTGCAGCCCATGGGGCTCTCGTGGTCAGGCCCCTCCCAGGATACAGAGCTACCCTTGCAGGTACCATGGCAGGGCTGGGAACACAGGAACCGTGCATATCGCCCTCATTGCAGAGCACTCCCAGCTCACCTGTCACTCAGATCTGACACAGAGCACCTCAGAGCAGGACTTGAACTAACAAACAGCAGCTCCGACAGGTCTGTGACCCTGGGCATCACTCTGTGTGGCCTCCCTCCACCTGGTCTTCCAGAGACTTCCACTGCACCCGGGGCACCAGGCCTCTGTCTCCACCCACCAGCCACCCCTCCTCTCCCTGACTCCTGGGTTCCTCTCATTAGGAGAGGGTTTTCTTGAAGTTGTCTCCCACTCATGGGCCAGATAATATAATTAGAAAACAAGCCAGAGCTGCAGCCCCTTGTCTATCCTGACTCTCAGGAGCCCACACCTGTTCCTTGGACCTGGCCGATTCAGCAAGTTCCAGTTTCTGCAACTGTGAGCCCCTGAGGGGTGATTATTGGCTGGCCTGGGAAGCCCGACCGTGCCGGCCAGCCCTCCCCAGGTGTGCCTGGGTTCAGATCAATATAAACACCGCTCCAGGCAGCAAGAGCCCCTGCAGCTGTGCCTGACGCCATTTTCTCTGCCCTGTCAGCAGTCTTGGGGCTGGACTGGTGGGAGGGAGTGAGAGGCCACGGCTTTGTGGGTGGCCCAGTGTGAGTGGGGCTCTGCTGGACTTTCTGCAGCAGTTGCCAAGATGCCACCTGCTAAAGAAGAGGATGTGTCACCCATACCTGCCGCTGGAATTTCTCCCTGGGCAGAGGTGAGTGAGGAAGAAAGCAGTGGGGGCCGGGACAGCAGGGGTATCTCAGGCAGGGAAATTGAAAGCTTCCAGAAGAGCACCCAGGGCCAGGACCATCCTGGCTGGCCTGCAGGCACCAAGTCGGCTGGCATGCTGTCACTCATGTGGCTCCATGGCCCTTCCTCTAGGCTTTCAAGTCCTTGTACATATTCAGGTGTTTTACCTGGGAAGGGTGGGAACATTTCAGCAGCAGCTGGCCTGGGGCTCAGCCCACGTTTACTCACAGATGCCTCGGCACGGTCCCCCAGCTTTGCAATGAGGACGCTTGTTGCGTGGGGCCTGCTGGCTGAATGGGAGATGATTCCCCACCACTGACCAACTTCAGAATTGTTTACAACTGGAGCAAGTGCCCTGATACGGTTTTCCTCTGTGTAACTGGTGGGTTCTGTTTTTTTTTCTTTTTTTCGTTTTTGGTTCAAGGTAGATTTTATTCCTCTTTTTTGTATTTACAGATATAAGCATGGAAATAATTTATTCATATAAATACATGTATGTGAAGGGAAGAATATTTTTTCTGTTTTACTTTTTGTAATTTGAATTTTATTTTATTTTTTTATACAGCAGGTTCTTTTTGGTTATCTATTTTATACATATAAATGTATACATGCCAATCCCAATCTCTCAACTCCTCCCACCACCACCCCCCAACAGCTTTCCCCCCTTGGTGTCCATACGTTTGTTGTCTACATCTGTTGCTCTATTTCTGCCTGGCAAAACGGTTCATCTGTACAATTTTTCTAGGTTCCACATATATGCATTAATAGACAAGATTTGTTTTTCTCTTTCTGACTTACTTCACTCTGTATGACAGTCTCTAGATCCATCAACGTCTCTACAAATGACCCAATTTCATTCCTTTTTATGGCTTAGTAATATTCCATTTTATATATGTACCACATCTTTATGCATTCGTCTGTCTGTGGGCATTTAGGTTGCTTCCATTACCTGGATATTGTAAATAGTGATGCAATGAACATTGCGGTGAATGTCTCTTTTTGATTTATGGTTTTGTCTGGGTATATGCCCAGTAGTGGGATTGCTGTATCATATGGTAATTCTATTCTTAGTTTTATAAGAAACTCCATAATGTTCTCCACAGTGACTGTATCAATTTACATTCCCAACAATAGTGGAAGAGGGTTCCTTATCTCCACACCCTTTCCAGCATTTGTTGTTTGTAGATTTTCTGATGATGCCCATTCTAACAGGTGTGAGGTGATACACCATGGATGAGTCTATTTCGTTGAGCAAAGAGTAGGTCTTGTCTATTACATATTTGGCTTATGGAACGGTATGTGTGCTAATTTCAATCTCTGGTTTTATACAGCACCCCAACTCAACTTTCCCCTTAAGCAAGCATAAGTTTTTATCTAAATGTGAGACTCTGTTCGGTTTTGGAATTCAGTTTATGTGTAGCCAAGTTTACACTCTCTCTATTAGTGATATCTTATGATAATTCTCTTTCTCTGTGTGACCTATTTCTCTTAGAATCATCATACTTAAATCCACTCAATTTGCTGCTACAGGCCTGATGACATTGATTTCATTGCTGAGTGATATTCCGTTGTACGTAAGTAGCACAACTCCTTTATCCATTTTTTTCTTTCTGGGATATTTAATTTGTACTGGACTCAAGGTTCTTGTAAACACAGCAGCCCTAAATTTTGTGTTGGCTGTGTCTTGTTGATTTTAATTTTCCTAAGCTATAGGGCCAAAAGTGGAAGTGCCCTAGGGTCTGTAGCTTTGTTTTTCAGATGTTTCAGGATACACCATAAACATCTCCAGAGTGTCTGTTGGCAATTTACATCCCGCCCATCAGCATAACAAGGCTCCCTGTTCTCCATGGCCTGTCCTGTGTTTCTGGTTTTTACACTTTTTTCAGATGGCCCTTTTGACGAATGGGAAATGAGACTTCATTGTAGTGCGGATTTCCATTTCTCGAGTGCTTGGTTGGCCAAAAAGGGCATATGTGTTTTTTCCTGAATATATTCAGGAAAAAATGTTTACGCACTTTTGTCCAAGTGCATCACTGTCAAAGATCTGCCGCTTTTCACATGCTTTAAATGCAATTCCAATCTACCTACTGAAATATGATTCCTGCAATTCTGCCTCGTTTTCAAGGCCTCTTTGCAGACTTACTTCCATATAATTTTGCCAATAGCTGTCATTTATAACACTGCAGGTTTGTGAATTACAGTGCCCGTGATTTCCTTTCTTAACTCGTTTCCTTGAAAACTGGCCACAGAACCGCAGGTTTGCTTCAGGCCGTAATCAGGGTCCGGCACGGCACTCTGAGACTTTGGTTCATTCCAATTCCTGGTGGGAAATTAGAGTTAAATGTGCCCCTCCAGACACCTGCCTCACTCCTAGCCCCTTGGTGATGTGTGTCCTGTGGTTTGAGGCCACATGTGCTGGGTTCCTCACCTTTGGCTGATGTGGCCCCACTGGTGTGAGGACACCCCTGCCTGGTTCAAATCCCCTTGGTGATGTGGGCCCTCCGGTGAGAGTCTGATCCTGGTTGGGTTCCTCACACTTCTGTGAGGTGGGCCCTCTTCTCTGAGGTCACTCCTGCCTGGCTGGCACACCCCGCCTTGGCGACGTCGGCTCTCTGGTGGGATTTGGTGCCTGCTGGGTGTCTCCTCCCCTCGGTAATGAGGGCCCTCTGGCGTCAGGCCCTAACTCCTGGGCTCCCAATATTTTCTGATATGCGCCCTGTGGTTCGAGTACACTCCTGCAAGGTTCCCAACCCCATGGGAATGTGGGCCTTCTGCTCTGAGGTCCCAACCGTGGGTTGCTCAGTTTCATGATGAGGGCCCTCTGCTGTGAGTTCTCTCCGGCCTGGATCCCATAGCCTCGCTGCTCCTGGCCACCTGCTGGGAGGTTACAACTGCGGGATTCCTCACCTTTTTTCTTCTATGGGCCCTCTGTTTTGAGACTCCTCCTGCCTGCCTCACTCCCAGTCCCTTGGTGATGTGTGTCCTCTGGTGTGAGACCACATGTGCTGGGTCCCTCGCCTTTCGATGATGTGGCCCCACTGGTGTGAGGACACTCCTGCCTGGTTCCTATCCCCTTGATGATGTGGGCCCTCTGGTGAGAGTCTGATCCTGGCTGGGTTCCTCACCCTTCTGTGAGGGGGGCCCTCTGCTGTGAGGTCACTCCTGCCTGGCTGGCACACCCCACCTGGGCAACATCGGCCCTCTTGTGGCAGTTGGAGCCTGCTGGGAACCTCCCCTCGGTGATGGGGGCCCTCTTGCCTCAGGCCCTAACTGCTGGGTACCCACATTTTCTGATACGTGCTAAGTGGTGCGAGGACACTCCTGCGAGGTTCCCATCCCCATGGGCATGTGGGCCTTCTGCTCTAAGGTCCCAACACCTGTGTTGTTCACCGTTTCATGATGTTGGCTCTCTGGTGTTAGTTCACCCAGGCCTAGATCCCATAGACTCTGTGCTCTGAGCGGCCTGCTGGGAGGTTCCTACTGCTGGATTCCTTACCTTTTTTATTCTTTGGGTCCTGTGTTTTCATGCTCCTACTTCCTGACTCACTCCCAGCCCATTTGTGATGTAGGTCCTCTGGTTTAAGGCCACATGTACCGGTTTCCTCACCTTTATTGATGTGGCCCCACTGGTGTGAGGACACTCCTGCCTGGTTCCCATCCCCTTGGTGATGGGGGCCCTCTGGTGAGAGTCTGATCCTGTCTGGATTCCTCACACTTCTGGGAGGTGGGCCCTCTGCTGTGAGGTCACTCCTGCCTGGCTGGCACACGTCACCTTGGCGATGTGGGCCCTCAGTTGGGAGTTGGTGCCTGCTGGGAGTCTCCTCCCCTTGGTAATGAGGGCCCTCTGGCGTCAGGCCCTAACTCATGGGCTCCCAAAATTTTCTGATGTGCACCCTGTCGTGCGAGTACACTCCAGCCAGGGTCCCATCCCCATGGGGATGTGGGCTTTCTGCTCTGAGGTCCCAACGGCTGGGTTGCTCACAGTGTCAGAATGTGGGCCCTCTGCTGTGAGTTCACTCCGGCATGGATCCCATAGCCTCGGTGCTCTGGGCCACCTGCTTGGAGCTTCCAACTGTGGGGTTCCTCACCTTTTTTATTCTATGGGCGCTCTGTTGTGAGTCTTCTCCTGCATGCCTCACTCCCAGCCCTTTCGTGATGTGTGTCCCCTTGTTTGAGGCCACATGTGCTGTGTTCCTCACCTTTCGCTGATGTGGCCCCACTGGTGTGAGGACACTCCTGCCTGGTTTCCATCCCCTTGGTGATGTGGGCGCTCTGGTTAGAGTCTGATCCTGTTTGGGCTCCTCACACTTCTGTGAGGTGAGCCCTCTGCTGTGAGGTAACTCCTGCCTGGCTTGCTCCCATTGCCTTGGTGACGTCGGCCCTCTGGTGGCATTTGGAACCTGCTGGTAGCCTCCTCTCCTCCGTGATGAGGGCCCTCTGGCGTCAGGCCATAACTGCTGGGTTCCCACATTTTCTGATACGTGCTAAGTTGTGCGAGGACACTCCTGCGAGGTTCCCATCCCCATGGGGATGTGGGCCTTCTGCTCTGAGGTCCCACTGGCTGGGTTGCTCACAGTTTCATGATGTGGGCCCTCTGCTGTGAGTTCACTGTGGCCTGGATCCCATAGACTCCATACTCTGGGCCACCTGCTGGGAGGTTCAAACTGCTGGATTCCTCACATTTTTTATTCTGTGGGCCCTGTGTTGTTAGGCTACTCCTGCCTGCCTCACTCGGAGCACCTTTGAAATGTGGGTCCTCTGGTTTAGGCCACATGTACTGGGTTCCTCACCTTTCTATAATGTGGCCAAACTGGTGTGAGGACACTCCTGCCTTGTTCCGATCCCCTTGGTGATGTGGGCCCTCTGGTGAGAGTCTTATCCTGGCTGGGTTCCTCACCCTTCTGTGAGGTAGGCCCTCTGCTGTGAGGTCACTCCTGCCTGGCTGGCACACGTCAACTTGGCGACGTGGGCCCTCAGTTGGGAGTTGGTGCCTGCTGGGTGTCTCCTCCCCTCGGTAATGAGGGCCCTCTGGCGTCAGACCCTAACTCCTGGGCTCCCAAAATTTTCTGATGTGCACCCTGTGGTGCAAGTACACTCCTGCCAGGATCCCAACCCCATGTGAATGTGGGTCTTCTGCTCTGAAGTCCCAATGGTACGTTGTTCAGTTTCATGATGAGGGCCCTCTGGTGTGAGTTCACTCCGGCATGGGCCCCATAGCCTCGCTGCTCCTGGCCACCTGCGGGGAGGTTCCAACTGCGGGATTCCTCACCTTTTTCCTTCTATGGGCCCTCTGTTTTGAGACTTCTCTTGCCTGCCTCACTCCCAGCCCCTTGGTGATGTGTGTCCTGTAGTTTGAGTCCACGTGTGCTGGGTCCGTCACATTTCGGTGATGTGGCCCCACTGGTGTGAGGACACTCCTGCCTGGTTTCCATTCCCTTGGTGATGTGGGCCCTCCGGTGAGAGTCTGATCCTCTTTGGGTTCCTCACACTTTTGTGTGGTTGGCCCTCTGCTCTGAGGTCACTCCTGCCTGGCTGGCACACCCCGCATTGGTGACGTCGGCCTTCTGGTAGCAGTTGGAGCTTGCTGGGAGCCTCCTCTCCTCAGTGATGAGGGCCCTCTGGCGTCCGGCCCTAACTGCTGGGCTCCCCACCTTTTCTGATGTGTGCCCACTGGTGCGATGACACTCCTGCTTGGTTCCGTTCCCCATGGGGATGTGGGCATTGTGCTCTGAGGTTACAACGGCTGGGTTGCTTACAGTATCACGATGAGTGCCCTCTGTTGTGAGTTCATCACTGCCTGGATCCCATAGCCTCGGTGCTCTGGGCCGCCTGCTGGGATGTTCCAACTGCTGGTTTCCTCACCTTTTTTATACAATGGGCCATGTGTTTTGAGGTTAATCCTGCCTGCCTTGCTCCGAGACCCATGGTGATGTGGGTCCTCTGGTTTGAGGCCACATGTGCTGGGTACCTCAACTTTCGATGATGTGGCCCCACGGGTGTGAGGACACTCCTGCCTGGTTCCCAGCCCCTTGCTTATGTGGGCACTCTGGTGAGAGTCTGATCCTGACTGGGTTCCTTACCCTTCTGTGAGGTGGGCCCTCTGATGTGAGGTCACTCCTGCCTGGATGTCTCATGTCGCCTTGGCGACGTAGGCCCTCTGTTGGCCACTGAAGCATGCTGGGAGCCTCCTACCCTCTTTAATAAGGGCCCTGGAAGAAACGCATGTGCCCTTTTTGACCAAGTGCATCATTGTCGAGGTTCTGCCTCTTCTCCTATACTTTCAGAGGACTTCCCGTCTACCTCCTGAAATCGTATTCCTGGAATTCTGCCCCGCGTTCAAGTCCTCTTTGCAGCCTTACTTCAATATATTTTTGGACGATAGCTGTCATTTATAACTCTGCAGGTTTGTGAATTACAGTGCCCCTGAGCTCCTTTCTTCAACTCGCTTTCTTGTGAGCTGGCCGCAAAACCGCAGGATTGCTTCAGGCCCTAATCTGGTTCCGGCACGGCATGCTGAGCCTTTGGCTAATTCCTCTTCCTGGTGGGAAATGAGTGTTAAATTTTTTCGTGCAGACACCTACAGCTAATCTCTCATTGGTTCTCCCTATTCCTGTTCATCTTGCGCAGAAATTGCAAACTGTGCCAAACAGGAGGTTAAAGGCACTGACTCTGCAAGTGGGGAGAGAGTTAGTAAAGCGTCTGGAATGGTAAAACCGAGTACGAGGGGACGAAAACTGAGATGCATTTAAAAAGGTTTCCCGGTCACATGGTGGACCATATTCTGTGTTGCCCATGCATGTTTTACCTGAAGGAAGAATCCCTTCAACCTGGAGAGTTGGGACCCATGGAATGGGTACCATGCAGTATGACTTCAAAGGGTTGCCTTTGCTCACCGAACGTCACCAATGTTATCAGCCCGAAGTGTCCAGCCTTATGTCTCACTCAGCTCGGGGTGTAGATGTGGTAAATCCACGTTGCATCACAAGCCCTGAATGAATTATTTAAGAATTGCTCTCTATTTCACTGTCATTGTGTTTTGTTTTTGTAATTTATTTTGATAATGGGATTTATCGGATTTTCACTGCTGCGTTTATGCCGCTGTACACATGCTTGATTCTCTTATGGAGACATATAAATCCATGGGTTTTCAGATTCTTACTAGTCAGGTATATTCCTAGGCATTGAATATGGGGTGTTGAGTCCATTTCGTGGAGCAAGGAGTAGGTCCTGACTATTACATATTTGCTTAAGAAAGGTATCTGTGCTAATTTCAATCTCTGGTTTTATGCAGCACCACAACTCACCTTTCCCCTTAAGCAAGCATTAGTTGGTTTTCTAAATTTGAGACCCTTTTCTGTTTTGTAATTGAGTTCATGTGCAGCCATGTTTGCATTCCGTGTATTTGAGATATCTTATGGTGTTTCTTTTTCTGTGTGACTTAGTTAACTTAGAATGATCGTACCTGAATCCACTCATTATGCCGCGACGGGCCTCATGACATAGATTTCATTGCTGAGTGATATTCCATTGTACGTACGTACAACAACTTCTTTATCCATTTTTGCTTTCTGGGATATTTCACTTGTACCGTAAATGAGGTTCTTGTAAGCAGAGCCGTCCAAAATTTATGGGTGGCTGTGTCTTTTTGATTTTAATTTCCCTAAGCTATAGAACCATAAGTTGAAGTGCTGTAGGCTCCGTTGCTTAGTTTTTTAGGTGTTTGAGGAAACACCATACACTTCTCCAGAGTGGCTGTTGGCAATTTACATCCCGCCCATCAGCATAACAAGGCTCCCTGTTCTCCATGGCCTGTCCTGCCTTTCTGGATTTTTCACTTTTTTCAGATGTCCCTTTTGACAGGGGGGCAGTGAGACTTCATTGGAATGCAGATTTCTTTACAGGCTTGCTTGTTTGGCCAAAAAGGGCATATGTGTTTTTTCTTGAATATATTCAGGAAAAAACGCATACGCCCTTTTAGACCAAGTGCATCATTGTCGACTTTCTGTCTCTTTCCCTATGCTTTAAATGCAATTCCAGTCTGCCCCTGAAATCATTTTCCTGCAATTCTGCCCCGCTTTCCAGTCCTCTTCGCAGCCTTCCTTCAATATATTTTTGGACGATAGCTGTCATTTATAACTCTGCAGGTTTGTGAATTACAGTGCCCCTGAGCTCCTTTCTTCAACTCGCTTTCTTGTGAGCTGGCCGCAAACCCGCAGGATTGCTTCAGGCCTTAATCAGGTTCCGGTATGGCATGCTGAGCCTTTGGTTAATTCTTCTTCCTGGTGGGAAATGAGCGTTAAATTTCCAGTGCAGACACCTACAGCTAGTCTCTCATTGGTTCTCCCTATTCCTTTTCATCTTGCGCAGAAATTGCAAACTGTGCCAAACAGGAGGTTAAAGGCACTGACTCTCCAAGTGGGGAGAGTGTTAGTAAAGGTCTGGAATGGTGAACCCGAGTAAAAGGGGATGAAAACTGAGATGCATTTGAAAACGTTTCCAGGTCACACGGTGCACCATACTGTGGGTTTCCCATGCACGTTTTAGCTGAAGGAAGAATCCCTTAAAACTGGACAGTTGGGACCCATGGAATGGGTACCATGCAGTATGACTTCAAAGGGTCTGCATTTGCTCATCGAACCTCACCAATGCTATCAGCCCGAAGTGTCCAACCTTATGTCTCACTCAGCTCTGGGTGTAGATGTGGTAAATCCAGGTTGCATCACATGCCCTGAATGAATTATTTAAGAATTGCTCTCTATTTCACTGTCATTGTGTTTTGTTTTTGTAATTCATTTTGATAATGGGATTTATTGGATTTTCTCTGCTGCGTTCATGCAGCTGTACACACGCTTGATTGTCTTACGGAGACATATAAATCCATGGGTTTGAAGATTCTTACTAGTCAGGTGTATTCCTAGGTGTTGAATATGAGGTGTTTAGTCCATTTCGTTGAGCAAGGGGTAGGTCTTGACTATTACATATTTGGCTTATGGAAAGGTATCTGTGCTAATTTCTATCTCTGCTTTTATGCAGCACCCCAACTCACTTTTCCCCTTAAGCAAACATAAGGTGGTTTTCTAAATTTGAGACCCTGTTCTGTTTTGTAATTCAGTTCATGTGTAGCCAAGTTTACATTCCGTGTATTAGTGATAACTTATGATGTTTCATTTTCTGTGTGACTTATTTCACTTAGAATCATCGTACCTGAATCCACTCATTATGCCGCGACGGGCCTGATGAAATAGATTTCATTGGTGAGTGATATTCCTTTGTACGTACGTACCGCACTTCTTTATCCATTTTTCGCTTTCTGGGATATTTAACTTGTACCGTAGACGAGGTTTTTGTAAACAGAGCCATAAACAGAAACTTTGGGGTGGCTGTGTGTTTTTGATTTTAATTTCCCTAAGCTATAGGAAAATAAGTGGTAATGCCGTAGGCTCCGTTGCTTTGTTTTTTAGGTTTTTGAGGAAACACCATACACAACTCCAGAGTGGCAGTTGGCAATTTACATCCCGCCCATCAGCATAACAAGGCTCCCTGTTCTCCATGGCCTGTCCTGTGTTTCTGGTTTTTACACTTTTTTCAGATGGCCCTTTTGAACGGGGGGCAGTGAGACTTCATTGTAGTGCAGATTTCTTTAACATGCTTGCTTGGTTGGCCAAAAAGGGCGTATGCGTTTTTTCCTGAATATATTCAGGAAAAAACGCATACGCCCTTTTTGGCCAAGTGCATCATTGTCGACGTTCTGCCTCTTTTCCTATGCTTTAAATGCAATTCCAGTCTACCCCCTGAAATCGTTTTCTTGCAATTCTGCCCCGCTTTCAAGTCCTCTTCGAAGACTTACTTCAATACATTTTTGGACGATAGCTGTCATTCAGAACTCTGCAGGTTTGTGAATTACAGTGCCCCAGATCTCCTTTCCTCAACTCGCCTTCATGTGAACTGGTCGCAAAACCGCAGGATTGTTCCAGGCCCTAATCTGTTTCCGGCATGGCACGCTGAGCCTTTGGTTAATTCCTCTTCCTGGTGGGAAATGAGCATTCCATTTGCCAGTGCAGACACCTACAGTTAGTCTCTCATTGGTTTTCCCTATTCCTGTTCATCTTGCGCAGAAATTGCAAAGTGTGCCAAACAGGAGGTTAAAGGCACTGACTCTCCAAGTGGGGAGAGTGTTAGTAAAGCGTCTGGAATGGTGAACCCGAGTACCAGGGTTCGAAAACTGAGATGCATTTGGAAACGTTTCCCAATCACACGGTGGACCATACTCTGGGTTTCCCATGCATGTTTTAGCTGAAGGAAGAATCCCTTAAGCCTGGAGAGTTGGGACACATGGAATGAGTACCATGCAGTATGACTTCAAAGGGTCTGCGTTTGCTCACCGAACCTCACCAATGCTATCAGCCCGAAGTGCCCAGCCTTATGTCTCACCCAGCTCTGGGTGTAGATGTGGTAAATCCAGGTTGCATCACAAGCCCTGAATCAATTATTTAAGAATTGCTCTCTATTTCACTGTCATTGTGTTTTGTTTTTGAAATTTATTTTGATAATGGGATTTATCGGATTTTCACTGCTGCATTTAGGCCGATGTACAGACATTTGATTTCCTTATGGAGACATATAAATCCATGGGTTTTAAGATTCTTACTTGTCAGGTATATTCCCAGGCGTTGAATATGGGGTGTTGAGTCTATTTCGCTGAGGAAGGAGTAGGTCTTGTCTATTATATATTTGGCTTATGGAACGGTATCTGTGCTAATTTCAATCTCTGTTTTTATGCAGCACCCCAACTCACCTTTTCCCATAAGCAAGCATAAGTTGGTTGTCTCAATTTGAGACCCTTTTCTGTTTTGTAATTCAGTTCATGTGTAGCCAAGTTTACATTCCGTGTATTAGTCATATCTTATGATGTTTCTTTTTCTGTGTGACTTATTTCTCGTAGAATCATCGTACCTGAATCCACTCATTATGGCGCTACGGGCCTGATGACGTAGATTTCATTGCTGTGTGATATTCCATTGTACGTACGTAGCACTACTTCTTTATCCATTTTTTGCTTTCTCGGATATTTAACTTGTACCGTAGACGAGGTTCCTGTAAACGGAGCCGTCCCAAACTTTGGGGTGGCTGTGTGTTTTTGATTTTAATTTCCCTAAGCTATAGATCCATAAGTGGAAGTGCCATAGGCTGTGTTGTTTTGTTTCCTACGTGTTTCAGGAAACACCATACACTTCTCCAGAGTGGCTGTTGGCAATTTACATCCTGCCCATCAGCATAACAAGGCTCCCTGTTCTCCATGACCTGTCCTGCCTTTCTGGATTTTACACTTTTTTCAGATGGCCCTTTTGACCGGGGGGCAGTGAGACTTCATTGTAGTGTAGATTTCCTTTACACGCTTGCTTGGTTGACCAAAAAGTGCGTATGCATTTTTTCCTGAATATATTCAGGAAAAAACACATACGCCCTTTTTGGCCAAGTGCATCATTGTCGACATTCTGCCTCATTTCCTAAGCTTTAAGTGCAATTCCAGTCTACCCCCTGAAATCGTTTTCCAGAAATTCTGCCCCGCTTTCAAGTCCTCTTCGAAGACTTACTTCAATACATTTTTGGACGATAGCTGTCATTCATAACTCTGCAGGTTTGTGAATTTCAGTGGCCCTGAGCTCCTTTCTTCAACTCACTTTCTTGTGAGCTGGCTGCAAAACCGCAGGATTGCTTCAGGCCCTAATCTGTTTCTGGCAGGGCACGCTGAGCCTTTGGTTAATTCGTCTCCCTGGTGGGAAATGAGCGTTCCATTTGCCCGTGCAGACACCTACAGCTAGTCTCTCATTGGTTCTCCCTATTCCTGTTCATCTTACGCAGAAATTGCAAACTGAGCCAAACAGGAGTTTAAAGGCACTGACTCTCCAAGTGGGGAGAGTGTTAGTAAAGCGTCTGGAATTGTGAACCCGAGTACCAGCGTTCGAAAACTGAGATGCATTTGAAAACGTTTCCCAATCACACGGTGGACCATATTCTGGGTTTCCCATGCATGATTTAGCTGAAGGAAGAATCCCTTAAACCTGGAAAGTTGGGACCCATGGAATGGATACCAGGCAGTATGACTTCAAAGGGTCTGCGTTTGCTCACCGAACCTCACCAATGCTATCAGCCTGAAGTGTCCAGCCTTATGTCTCACACAGCTCTGCGTGTAGATGTGGTAAATCCAGGTTGCATCACAAGCCCTGAATGAATTATTTAAGAATTGCTCTCTATTTCACTCTCATTGTGTTTTGTTTTCGAAATTTATCTTGATAATGGGATTTATCTGATTTTCACTGCTGCGTTTAGGCCCCTTTACACATGCTTGATTTCCTTATGGAGACATATAAATCCATGGGTTTTAAGATTCTTACTTGTCAGATATGTTCCCAGGCGTTGAATATGGGCTGTTGAGTCCATTTCGCTGAGCAAGGAGTAGGTCTTGTCTATTATATATTTGGCTTATGGAATGGTATCTGTGCTAATTTCAATCTCTGTTTTTATGCAGCACCCCAACTCACCTTTCCCCATAAGCAAGCATAAGTTGGTTGTCTCAATTTGAGACCCTTTTCTGTTTTGTAATTCAGTTCATGTGTAGCCAAGTTTACATTCCGTGTATTAGTCATATGTTATGATGTTTCTTTTTCTGTGTGACTTATTTCTCGTAGAATCATCGTACCTGAATCCACTCATTATGGCGCTACGGGCCTGATGACGTAGATTTCATTGCTGTGTGATATTCCATTGTACATACGTAGCACTACTTCTTTATCCATTTTTTGCTTTCTCGGATATTTAACTTGTACCGTCGACGAGGTTCCTGTAAACGGAGCCGTCCCAAACTTTGGGGTAGCTGTGTGTTTTTGATTTTAATTTCCCTAAGCTATAGATCCATAAGTGGAAGTGCCATAGGCTGTGTTGTTTTGTTTCCTACGTGTTTCAGGAAACACCATACACTTCTCCAGAGTGGCTGTTGGCAATTTACATCCTGCCCATCAGCATAACAAGGCTCTCTGTTCTCCATGACCTGTCCTGCCTTTCTGGATTTTACACGTTTTTCAGATGGCCCTTTTGACCGGTGGGCAGTGAGACTTCATTGTAGTGCAGATTTCCTTTACACGCTTGCTTGGTTGGCCAAAAAGTGCGTATGCGTTTTTTCAGGAAAAAACGCATATGCCCTTTTTGGCCAAGTGCATCATTGTCGACATTCTGCCTCTTTTCCTATGCTTTAAGTGCAATTCCTGTCTACCTCCTGAAATCGTTTTCCTGAAATTCTTCCGCGCTTTCAAGTCCTCTTCGAAGACTTACTTCAATACATTTTTGGACGATAGCTGTCATTCATAACTCTGCAGGTTTGTGAATTACAGTGCCCCTGAGCTCCTTTCCTCAACACGCTTTCTTGTGAGCTGGCCGCAAAACCACAGGATTGCTTCAGGCCCTAATCTCTTTCCGGCAGGGCACGATGAGCCTTTAGTTAATTCCACTTCCTGGTGGGAAATGAGCGTTCCATTTGCCAGTGCAGACACCTACAGCTAGTCTCTCATTGGTTCTCCCAATTCCTGTTCATCTTGCGCAGAAATTGCAAACTGTGCCTAACAGGAGTTTAAAGTCCCTGACTCTCCAAGTGGGGAGAGTGTTAGTAAAGCGTCTGGAATGGTGAACCCGAGCACCAGGGTTCGAAAACTGAGATGCATTTGAAAACGTTTCCCAATCACTCGGTTGACCATACTCTGGGTTTCCCATGCATGTTTTAACTGAAGAAGAATCCCTTAAACCTGGAGAGTTGGGACCCATGGAATGGGTACCATGCAGTATGACTTCAAAGGGTCTGCGTTTGCTCACCAAACCTCACCAATGCTATCAGCCCGAAGTGTCCAGCTTTATGTCTCACCCAGCTCTGGGTGTAGATGTGGTAAATCCAGGTTTCATCACAAGCCCTGAATGAATGATTTAAGAATTGCTCTCTATTTCACTGTCATTGTGTTTTGTTTTTGAAATCCATTTTGATAATGGGATTTATCGGATGTTCACTTCTGCGTTTACGCCGCTGTACACACGCTTGATTTCCTTATGGAGACATATAAATCCATGGGTTTTAAGATTCTTACTTGTCAGGTATCTTCCCAGGCGTTGAATATGGGGTGTTGAGTCCATTTCGCTGAGCAAGGAGTAGGTCTTGTCTATTATATATTTGGCTTATGGAACGGTATCTGTGCTAATTTCAATCTCTGGTTTTATGCAGCACCCCAACTCACCTTTCCCCATAAGCAAGCATAAGTTGGTTTTCTAAATTTGAGACCCTGTTCTGTTTTGTAATTCAGTTCATGTGTAGCCAAGTTTACATTCCGTGTATTAGTGATATCTTATGATGTTTCTTTTTCTGTGTGACTTATTTCTCGTAGAATCATCGTACCTGAATCCACTCATTATGCCGCTACGGGCCTGATGACGTAGATTTCATTGCTGAGTGATATTCCATTGTACGTGCGTACCACAACATCTTTATCCATTTTTTGCTTTCTCGGATATTTACCTTGTACCGTAGACGAGGTTCTTGTAAACAGACCCGTCCCAAATTTTGGGGTGGCTGTGTCTTTTTGATTTTAATTTCCCTAAGCTAAAGGACCATAAGTGGAAGTGCCATAGGCTGTGTTGCTTTGTTTCCTACGTGTTTCAGGAAACACCATACACTTCTCCAGAGTGGCTGTTGGCAATTTACATCCCGCCCATCAGCATAACAAGGCTCCCTGTTCTCCATGACCTGTCCTGCCTTTCTGGATTTTACACTTTTTTCAGATGGCCCTTTTGACCGGGGGGCAGTGAGACTTCATTGTAGTGCAGATTTCCTTTACACGCTTGCTTGGTTGGCCAAAAAGGGCGTATGCGTTTTTTCCTGAATATATTCAGGAAAAAACGCATACGCCCTTTTTGGCCAAGTGCATCATTGTCGACATTCTGCCTCTTTCCTATGCTTTAAGTGCAATTACAGTCTACCCCCTGAAATCGTTTTCCTGAAATTCTGCCCCGCTTTCAAGTCCTCTTCGAAGACTTACTTCAATACATTTTTGGACGATAGCTGTCATTCATAACTCTGCAGGTTTCTGAATTACACTGCCCCTGAGCTCCTTTCTTCAACTCGCTTTCTTGTGAGCTGGCCGCAAAACCGCAGGATTGCTTCAGGCCCTAATCTGTTTCCGGCCGGGCACGCTGAGCATTTGGTTAATTCCTCATCCTGGCGGGAAATGAGCGTTCCATTTGCCCATGCAGGCACCTACAGCTAGTCTCTCTTTGGTTCTCCCTATGCCTGTTCATCTTGCGCAGAAATTGCAAACTGTACCAAACAGTAATTTAAACGCACTGACTCTCCAAGTGGGAAGAGTGTTAGTAAAGCGTCTAGAATGGTGAACCCGAGTACCAGGGGATGAAACCTGAGATGCATTTGAAAATGTTTCCCGGTCACACAGTGCACTGTACTGTGGGTTTCCCATGCATGTTTTAGCTGAAGGAAGTATCCCTTAAACCTGGAGAGTTGGGACCCTTGGAATGGGTACCATGCAGTATGACTTCAAAGGGTCTGCGTTTGCTCACCGAACCTCACCAATGCTATGAGCCCGAAGTGTCCAGCCTTATGTCTAACCCAGCTCTGGGTGTAGATGTGCTAAATCCAGGTGGCATCACAAGCCCTGAATGAATTATTTAAGAATTGCTCTCTATTTCACTGTCATTGTGTTTTGTTTTTGAAATTCATTTTGATAATGGGATTTATCGGATGTTCACTGCTGCGTTTAGGCCACTGTACACACGCTTGATTTCCTTATGGAGACATATAAATCCATGGGTTTTAAGATTCTTACTTGTCAGGTATCTTCCCAGGCGTTGAATATGGGGTGTTGAGTATATTTCGTTGAGCAAGGAGTAGGTCTTGTCTATTATATATTTGGCTTATGGAACGGTATCTGTGCTAATTTCAATCTCTGGTATTATGCAGCACCTCAACTCACTTTTCCCCATAAGCAAGCATAAGTTGGTTTTCTAAATTTGAGACCCTGTTCTGTTTTGTAATTCAGTTCATGTGTAGCCAAGGTGACATTCCGTGTATTAGTGATATCTTATGATGTTTCTTTTTCTGTGTGACTTATTTCTCGTAGAATCATCGTACCTGAATCCACTCATTATGCCGATAGGACCTGATGACGTAGATTTCATTGCTGAGTGATATTCCACTGTACGTGCGTACCACAACTTCTTTATGCATTTTTTGCTTTCTTGGATATTTAACTTGTACCGTAGGCAAGGTTCTTGTAAACAGAGCCATCCCAAACTTTGGGGTGGCTGTGTGTTTTTGATTTTAATTTCCCTAAGCTATAGGACCATAAGTGGAAGTGCCATAGGCTGTGTTGCTTTGTTTCCTACGTGTTTCAGGAAACACCATACACTTCTCCAGAGTGGCTGTTGGCAATTTACATCCCGCCCATCCGCATAACAAGGCTCCCTGTTCTCCATGACCTGTCCTGCCTTTCTGGATTTTACACTTTTTTCAGATGGCCCTTTTGACCACGGGGCAGTGAGACTTCATTGTAGTGACGATTTCATTTACACGCTTGCTTGGTTGGCCAAAAAGGGCGTTTGCGTTTTTTCCTGAATATATTCAGGAAAAAACGCATATGCCCTTTTTAGCCAAGTGCATCATTGTCGACATTCTGCCTCTGTTCCTATGCTTTAAGCGCAATTCCTGTCTACCCCCTGAAATCGTGTTCCTGAAATTCTGCCCCGCTTTCAAGTCCTCTTCGAAGACTTACTTCAGTACATTTTGGACGATAGCTGTCATTCATAACTCTGCAGGTTTGTGAATTACAGTGCCCCTGAGCTCCTTTCTTCAACTCGCTTCCATGTGAGCTGGCCGCCAATCCGCAGTATTGCTTCAGGCCCTAATCTGTTTCCGGCAGGGCACGTTGAGCCTTTGGTTAATTCCTCTTCCTGGTGGTAAATGTGCTTCCATTTGCCCGTGCAGGCACCTACAGCTAGTCTCTCATTGGTTCTCCCTATTCCTGTTCATCTTGCGCAGAAATTGCAAACTGTGCCAAACAGGAGGTGAAAGGCACTGACTCTCCAAGTGAGGAGAGTGTTAGTAAAGCGTCTGGAATGGTGAACTTGAGTACCAGGGGACGAAAACTGAGATGCATTTGAAAACGTTTCCCAATCACACGGTTGAACATACTCTGGGTTTCCCATGCATGTTTTAACTGAAGAAGAATTCCTAAACCTGGAGAGTTGGGACCCATGGAATGGGTACCATGCAGTATGACTTCAAAGGGTCTGCGTTTGCTCACCGAACTTCACCAATGCTATCAGCCCGAAGTGTCCAGCCTTATGTCTCACCCAGCTCTGGGTGTAGATGTGCTAAATCCAGGTTGCATCACAAGCCCTGAATGAATTATTTAAGAATTGCTCTCTATTTCACTGTCATTGTGTTTTGTTTTTGAAATTCATTTTGATAATGGGATTTATCGGATATTCACTGCTGCATTTAGGCCGCTCTACACACGCTTGATTTCCTTATGGAGACATATAAATCCATGGGTATTAAGATTCTTACTTGTCAGGTATCTTGCCAGGCGTTGAATATGGGGTGTTGAGTCCATTTCGTTGAGCAAGGAGTAGGGCTGGTCTATTATATATTTGGCTTATGGAACGGTATCTGTGCTAATTTCAATCTCTGGTTTTATGCAGCACCCCAACTCACCTTTCCCCAAAAGCAAGCATAAGTTGGTTTTCTAAATTTGAAACCCTGTTCTGTTTTGTAATTCAGTTTATGTGTAGCCAAGTTTACATTCCGTGTATTACTGATATATTATGATGTTTCTTTTTCTGTGTGACTTATTTCTCGTAGAATCATCGTACCTGAATCCACTCATTATGCCGCTACGGGCCTGAAGACGTAGATTTCATTGCTGAGTGATATTCCATTGTACGTGCGTACCAAAACTTCTTTATCCATTTTTTCCTTTCTCGGATATTTAACTTGTACCGTAGACAAGGTTCTTGTAAACAGAGCCATCCCAAACTTTGGGGTGGCTGTGTGTTTGTGATTTTAATTTCCCTAAGCTATAGGACCATAAGTGGAAGTGACATAGGCTGTGTTGCTTTGTTTCCTACGTGTTTCAGGATACACCATACATTTCTCCAGAGTGGCTGTTGGCAATTTACATCCCGCCCATCAGCATAACAAGGCTCCCTGTTCTCCATGACCTGTTCTGTCTTTCTGGATTTTACACTTTTTTCAGATGGCCCTTTTGACCGGGGGGCAGTGAGACTTCATTGTAGTGCAGATTTCCTTTACACGCTTGCTTGGTTGGCCAAAAAGGGCATATGCGTTTTTTCCTGAATATATTCAGGAAAAAACGCATACGCCCTTTTTGGCCAAGTGCATCATTGTCGACATTCTGCCTCTTTTCCTATGCTTTAAGTGCAATTCCAGTCTACCCCCTGAAATCGTTTTCTTGAAGTTCTGCCCCGCTTTCAAGTCCTCTTTGAAGACTTACTTCAGTACATTTTTTGACGATAGCTGTCATTCATAACTCTGCAGATTTGTGAATTACAGTGCCCCTGAGCTCCTTTCTTCAACTCGTTTTCTTGTGAGCTGGCCGCAAAACCGCAGGATTGCTTCAGGCCCTAATATGTTTCCGGCCAGGCACGCTGAGCCTTTGGTTAATTCCTCTTCCTGGTGGGAAATGAGCGTTCAATTTGCCCGTGCAGACACCAACAGGTAGTCTCTCATTGGTTCTCCCTATGCCTGATCATCTTGCGCAGAAATTGCAAACTGTGCCAAACAGGAGGTTAAAGGCACTGACTCTCCAAGTGGGGAGAGTGTTAGTAAAGCGTCTGGAATGGTGAACCCGAGTACCAGGGGACGAAAACTGAGATGCATTTGACAACGTTTCCCAATCACACGGCGGACGATAGTCTGGGTTTCCCATGCATGTTTTAGCTGAAGGAAGAATCCCTTAAACCTTGAGAGTTGGGACCATGGAATGGGTACCATGCAGTATGACTTCAAAGGGTCTGCGTTTGCTCACCGAACCTCACCAATGCTATCAGCCCGAAGTGCCCAGCCTTATGTCTCACCCAGCTCTGGGTGTAGATGTGGTAAATCCAGGTGGCATCACAAGCCCTGAATGAATTATTTAAGAATTGCTCTCTATTTCACTGTCATTGTGTTTTGTTTTTGAAATTTATTTTGATAATGGGATTTATCAGATTTTCACTGCTGCCTTTAGGCCGCTGTACACACGCTTGATTTCCTTATGGAGACATATAAATCCATGGGTTTTAAGATTCTTACTTGTCAGGTATCTTGCCAGGCGTTGAATATGGGGTGTTGAGTCCATTTCGTTGAGCAAGGAGTAGGGCTGGTCTATTATATATTTGGCTTATGGAACGGTATCTGTGCTAATTTCAATCTCTGGTTTTATGCAGCACCCCAACTCACCTTTCCCCAAAAGCAAGCATAAGTTGGTTTTCTAAATTTGAGACCCTGTTCTGTTTTGTAATTCAGTTTATGTGTAGCCAAGTTTACATTCCGTGTATTACTGATATATTATGTTGTTTCTTTTTCTGTGTGACTTATTTCTCGTAGAATCATCGTACCTGAATCCACTCATTATGCCGCTACGGGCCTGAAGACGTAGATTTCATTGCTGAGTGATATTCCATTGTACGTGCGTACCAAAACTTCTTTATCCATTTTTTCCTTTCTCGGATATTTAACTTGTACCGTAGACAAGGTTCTTGTAAACAGAGCCATCCCAAACTTTGGGGTGGCTGTGTGTTTGTGATTTTAATTTCCCTAATCTATAGGACCATAAGTGGAAGTGACATAGGCTGTGTTGCATTGTTTCCTACGTGTTTCAGGATACACCATACATTTCTCCAGAGTGGCTGTTGGCAATTTACATCCCGACCATCAGCATAACAAGGCTCCCTGTTCTCCAAGACCTGTCCTGCCTTTCTGGATTTTAAACTTTTTTCAGATGGCCCTTTTGACCGGGGGGCAGTGAGACTTCATTGTAGTGCAGATTTCCTTTACACGCTTGCTTGGTTGGCCAAAAAGGGCGTATGCGTTTTTTCCTGAATATATTCAGGAAAAAACGCATACGCCCTTTTTGGCCAAGTGCATCATTGTCGACATTCTGCCTCTTTTCCTATGCTTTAAGTGCAATTCCAGTCTACCCCCTGAAATCGTTTTCCTGAAATTCTGCCCCGCTTTCAAGTCCTCTTGGAAGACTTACTTCAGTACATTTTTGGACGATAGCTGTCATTCATAACTCTGCATGTTTCTGAATTACTGTGCCCCTGAACTCATTTCTTCAACTCGCTTTCTTGTGAGCTGGCCGCAAAACCGCAGGATTGCTTCAGGCCCTAATCTCTTTCCGGCCGGGCACGCTGAGCCTTTGGTTAATTCCTCTTCCTGGTGGGAAATGAGCGTTCAATTTGCCCGTGCAGACACCAACAGCTAGTCTCTCTTTGGTTCTCCCTATTCCTGTTCATCTTGCGCAGAAATTGCAAACTGTGCCAAAAGGAGGTTAAAGGCCCTGACTCTCTAAGTGGGGAGAGTATTAGTAAAGGGTCTTCAATCGTGAACCCGAGTAAAAGGGGACGAAAACTGAGATGCATTTGAAAAGGTTTCCTGGTCACACGGTGCACCATACTGTGGGTTTCGCATGCATGTTTTAGCTGAAGGAAGAATCCCTTAAACCTGGAGAGTTGGGACCCATGGAATGGGTACCATGCAGTATGACTTCAAAGGGCCTGCATTTTCGCAACGAACCTCACCAATGCTATCAGCCCGAAGTGCCCAGCCTTATGTCTCACTCAGCTCTGGTTGTAGATGTGGTAAATCCAGGTTGCATCACAAGCCCTGAATGAATTATTTAAGAATTGCTCTCTATTTCACTGTCATTGTGTTTGTTTTTGTAATTTATTTTGATAATGGGATTTATCGGATTTTCTCTGCTGCATTCATGCCACTGTACACACACTTGAGTCTCTTATGGATACATATAAATCCATGGGTTTGAAGATACTTACTAGTCAGGTGTATTCCTAGGCGTTGAATATGGGGTGTTGAGTCCATTTCGTTGAGCAAGGAGTAGGTCTTGACTATTACATATTTGGCTTATGGAAAGGTATCTGTGCTAATTTCAATCTCTGGTTTTATGCAGCACCCCAACTCACTTTTCCCCTTAAGCAAGCATAAGGTGGTTTTCTAAATTTGAGACACTGTTCTGTTTTGTAATTCAGTTCATGTGTAGCCAAGTTTACATTCCTTGTATTAGTGATATCTTATGATGTTTCATTTTCTGTGTGACTTATTTCACTTAGAATCATCGTACCTGAATCGACTCCTTATGCCACGATGGGCCTTATCACATAGATTTCATTGCTGAGTGATATTCCATTGAATGTGTGTACCACAATTTCTTTATCCATTTTTCACATTCTGGGATATTTAACTTGTACCGTAGACGAGATTCCTGTAAACAGAGCCGTCTGAAACTTTGGGGTGACTGTCTGTTTTTTATTTTAATTTCCGTGATCTATAAGACCATAAGTGGAAGTGCCGTAGTCTCCGTTGCTTTGTTTCTTAGGTGTTTCAGGAAACACCATACACTTCTCCAGAGTGGCTGTTGGCAATTTACATCCCGCCCATCAGCATAACAAGGCTCCCTGTTCTCCATGGCCTGTGCTGTCTTTCTGGATTTTACACTTTTTTCAGATGGCCCTTTTGACCTGGGGGCAGTGAGACTTCTTTGTAGTGGAGATTTCTTTAACATGCTTGCTTGGTTGGCCAAAAAGGGCGTATGCGTTTTTTCCTGAATATATTCAGGAAAAAACGCATACGCCCTTTTTGGCCAAGTGCATCATTGTCGACGTTCTGCCTCTTTTCCTATGCTTTAAATGCAATTCCAGTCTACCCCCTGAAATTGTTTTCTTGCAATTCTGCCCCGCTTTCCAGTCCTCTTCGCAGCCTTCCTCTAATATATTTTTGGAAAATAGCTGTCATTTATAACTCTGCAGGTTTGTGAATTACAGTGTCCCTGAGCTCCTTTCTTCAACTCGCTTTCTTCTGAGCTGGCCGCAAACCCGCAGGAATGCTTCAGGTCCTAATCTGGTTCCGGCACAGCATGCTGAGCCTTTGGTTAATTCCTCTTCCTGGTGGGAAATGAGTGTTAAATTTGCCCGTGCAGACACCTACAGCTAGTCTCTCATTGGTTCTCCCTATTCCTGTTCATCTTGCGCAGAAATTGCAAACTGTGCTAAACAGGGGATTAAAGGCACTGACTCTCCAAGTGGGGAGAGTGTTAGTAAAGGGTCTGGAATGGTGAAACCGAGTAAAAGGGGACGAAAATTGAGATGCATTTGAAAACATTTCCTGGTCACACAGTGCACTGTACTGTGGGTTTCTCATGCATGTTTTAGCTGAAGGAAGAATCCCTTCAACCTTGAGAGTTGGGACCCATGGAATGGGTACCATGCAGTATGACTTCAAAGGGTCTGCATTTGCTCATCGAACCTCACCAATGCTACCAGCCCGAAGTGTCCAGCCTTATGTCTCACTCAGCTCTGGTTGTAGATGTGGTAAATCCAGGTTGCATCACAAGCCCTGAATGAATTATTTAAGAATTGCTCTCTATTTCACTGTCATTTTGTTTGTTTTTGTAATTCATTTTGATAATGGATTTTATCGGATTTTCTCTGCTGCATTCATGTCGCTGTACACACACTTGAGTCTCTTACGGAGACATATAAATCCATGGGTTTGAAGATTCTTACTAGTCATGTGTAATGCTAGGCGTTGAATATGGCGTGTTTAGTCCATTTCGTTGAGCAAGGGCTAGGTCTTGACTATTACATATTTGGTTTATGGAAAGGTATCTGTGCTAATTTCTATCTCTGGTTTTATGCAGCACCCCAACTCACCTTTCCCCTTAAGCAAGCATATGTTGGTTTTCTCAATTTGAGACCCTGTTCTGTTTTGTAATTCAGTTCATGTGTAGCCAAGTTTACATTCCGTGTATTAGTCATATCTTATGATGTTTCATTTCCTCTGTGTATTTCACTTAGAATCATCGTACCTGAATCCCCTCATTATGCCGCGACGGGCCTGATGACATAGATTTCATTGCTGAGTGAGATTCCATTTTACGTACGTACCACAACTTCGTTATCCATTTTTCACATTCTGGGATATTTAACTTGTACCGTAGACGAGGTTCTTGTAAACAGAACCGTCCAAAACTTTGGGGTGGCTGTGTGTTTTTGATTTTAATTTCCCTAAATTATAGGACCATAAGTGGAAGTGCTATAGGCTCCGTTGCTTTGTTTTTTAGGTGTTTCAGGAAACACAATACACTTCTCCAGAGTGGCTGTTCGTAATTTACATCTCGCCCATCAGCATAACAAGGCTCCATGTTCTCCATGGCCTGTGCTGCGTTTCTGGATTTTACACTTTTTTCAGATTGCGCTATTGACCGTGGGGCATTGAGACTTCATTGTAGTGCAGATTTCTTTAACATGCTTGCTTGGTTGGCCAAAAAGGGCGTATGCGTTTTTTCCTGAATATATTCAGGAAAAAACGCATACGCCCTTTTTGGCCAACTGAATCATTGTGGACGTTCTGCCTCTTTTCCTATGCTTTAAATGCAATTCCAGTCTACCCCCTGAAATGGTTTTCCTGCAATTCTGTCCCACTTTCAAGTCCTCTTCACAGCCTCCCTTCAATATATTTTTGAACGAGAGCTGTCATTTATAACTCTGCAGGTTTGTGAATTACAGTGCCAATGAGCTCTTTTCTTCAACTCGCTTTCTTGTGAGCTGGCCGCAAACCCGCAGGATTGCTTCAGGCCCTAATCAGGTTCCGGCAAGGCATGCTGAGCCTTTGGTTAATTCTTCTTCCTGGTGGGAAATGAGCGTTAAATTTCCAGTGCAGACACCTACAGCTAGTCTCTCATTGGTTCTCCCTATTCCTGTTCATCTTGCGCAGAAATTGCAAACTGTGCCAAACAGGAGGTTAAAGGCACTGACTCTCCAAGTGGGGAGAGTGTTTGTAAAGGTCTGGAATGGTGAACCCGAGTACCAGGGGACGAAACCTGAGATGCATTTGAAAACGTTTTCCAATCACACGGTGGACCATACTCTGGGATTCCCATGCATGTTTTAGCTGAAGGAAGAATCCCTTAAACCTGGAGAGTTGGGCCCCATGGAATAGGTACCATGCAGTATGAGTTCAAAGGGTCTGCGTTTGCTCACCGAACCTCACCAATGCTATCAGCCCGAAGTGTCCAGCCTTATGTCTCACCCAGCTCTGGGTGTAGATGTGGTAAATCCAGGTTGCATCACAAGCTCTGAATGAGTTATTTAACAATTGCTCTCTATTTCACTGTCATTGTGTTTTGTTTTTGAAATTTATTTTGATAATGGGATTTATCGGATTTTCACTGCTCCGTTTAGGCCGCTGTACACACGCTTGATTTCCTTATGGAGACGTATAAATCCATGGGTTTTAAGATTCTTACTTGTCAGGTATCTTCCCAGGCGTTGAATATGGGGTGTTGAGTCCATTTCGTTGAGGAAGGAGTAGTTCTTGTCTATTATATATTTGGCTTATGGAACGGTATCTGTGCTAATTTCAATCTCTGGTTTTATACAGCACCCCAACTCACCTTTCCCCATAAGCAAGCATAAGTTGGTTTGCTAAATTTGAGACCCTGTTCTGTTTTGTAATTCAGTTCATGTGTAGCCAAGTTTACATTCCGTGTATTAGTGATATCTTATGATGTTTCATTTTCTGTGTGACTTATTTCACTTAGAATCACTGTAGCTGAATCCACTCATTATGCCGTGATGGGCCTGATGACATAGATTTCATTGCTGAGTGATATTCCATTGTACGTACGTACCACAATTTCTTTATCCATTTTTCGCTTTCTTGGATATTTAACTTGTACCGTAGACGAGGTTCTTGTAAACAGAGCCGTCCGAAACTTTGGGGTGGCTGTGTGTTTTTGATTTTAATTTCCCTAAGCTATAGGACCATAAGTGGAAGTGCCATAGGCTGTGTTGCTTTGTTTCCTACGTGTTTCTGGAAACACCATACACTTCTCCAGAGTGGTTGTTGGCAATTTACATCCCGCCCATCAGCATGACAAGGCTCCCTCTTCTCCATGGTCTGTGCTGCCTTTCTGGATTTTACACTTTTTTCAGATGGCCCTTTTGACCGGGGGGCAGTGAGACTTCATTGTAGTGCAGATTTCCTTTACACGCTTGCTTGGTTGGCCAAAAAGGGCGTATGCGTTTTTTCCTGAATATATTCAGGAAAAAACGCATACGCCCTTTTTGGCCAAGTGCATTATTGTTGACATTCTGCCTCTTTTCCTATGCTTTAAGTGCAATTCCAGTCTACCCCCTGAAATCGTTTTCCTGAAATTCTGCCCCACTTTCAAGTCCTCTTCGGAGACTTACTTCAATACATTTTTGGACGATAGCTGTCATTCATAACTCTGCAGGTTTGTGAATTACAGTGCCCCTGAGCTCCTTTCCTCAACTCGCTTTCTCGTGAGCTGGCTGCAAAACCGCAGGATTGCTTCAGGCCCTTATCTGTTTCCGGCAGGGCATGCTGAGCCTTTGGTTAATTCCTCTTCCTGGTGGGAAATGAGCATTCCATTTGCCCGTGCAGACACCTACAGATAGTCTCTCATTGGTTCTCCCTATTCCTGTTCATCTTGCGCAGAAATTGCAAACTGTGCCAAACAGGAGGTTAAAGGCACTGACTCTCCAAGTGGGGAGAGTTTCAGTAAAGCGTCTGGAATGGTGCACCCGAGTACCGGGGTTCGAAAACTGAGATGCATTTGGAAACGTTTCCCAATCACACGGTGGACCATACTCTGGGTTTCCCATGCATGTTTTAGCTGAAGGAAGAATCCCTTAAACCTCGAGAGTTGGGACCCATGGAATGAGTACCATGAAGTATGACTTCAAAGGGTCTGCGTTTGCTCACCGAACCTCACCAATGCTATCAGCCCAAAGTGCCAAGCCTTATGTCTCACCCAGCTCTGGGTGTACATGTGGTAAATCCAAGTTGCATCACAAGCCCTGAATCAATTATTTAAGAATTGCTCTCTATTTCACTGTCACTGTGTTTTGTTTTTGAAATTTATTTTGATAATGGGATTTATCAGATTTTCACTGCTGCGTTTAGGCCGATGTACAGACATTTGATTTCCTTATGGAGACATATAAATCCATGGGTTTTAAGATTCTTACTTGTCAGGTATATTCCCAGGCGTTGAATATGTGGTGTTGAGTCTATTTCGCTGAGCAAGGAGTAGGTCTTGTCTATTATATATTTGGCTTATGGAACGGTATCTGTGCTAATTTCAATCTCTGTTTTTATGCAGCACCCCAACTCACCTTTCCCCATAAGCAAGCATAAGTTGGTTTTCTAAATTTGAGACCCTGTTCTGTTTTGTAATTCAGTTCATGTGTAGCCAAGTTTACATTCCGTGTATTAGTGATATCTTATGATGTTTCTTTTTCTGTATAACTTATTTCTCGTAGAATCATCGTTCCTGAATCCACTCATTATGCCGCTACGGGCCTGATGACGTAGATTTCATTGCTGTGTGATATTCCATTGTACGTGAGTACCACAACTTCTTTATCCGTTTTTTGCTTTCTCGGATAGTTAACTTATACCGTAGACAAGGTTCTTGTTAACAGAGCCGTCCGAAACTTTGGGGTGGCTGTGTGTTTTTGATTTTAATTTCCCTAAGCTATAGGACCATAAGTGGAAGTGCCATAGGCTGTGTTGCTTTGTTTCCTACGTGTTTCAGGAAACACCATACACTTCTCCAGAGTGGCTGTTGGCAATTTATATCCCGCACATCAGCATAACAAAGCTCCCTGTTCTCCATGACCTGTCCTGCCTTTCTGGATTTTACACTTTGTTCAGATGTGCCTTTTGACCGGTGGGCAGTGGGACTTCATTGTAGTGCAGATTTCCTTTACACGCTTGCTTGGTTGGCCAAAAAGGGTGTATGCGTTTTTTACTGAATATATTCAGGAAAAAACGCATACGACCTTTTTGGCCAAGTGCATCATTGTCGACATTCTGCCTCTTTTCCTATGCTTTAAGTGCAATTCCAGTTTACCCCCTGAAATCGTTTTCCGGAAATTCTTCCCCGCTTTCAAGTCGTCTTGGACGACTTACTTCAATACATTTTTGGACGATAGCTGTCATTCATAACTCTGCAGGTTTGTGAATTACAGTGCCCCTGAGCTCCTTTCCTCAACTCGCTTTCTCCTGAGCTGGCCGCAAAACCGCAGGATTGCTTCAGGCCCTAAACTGTTTCTGGCAGGGCACGCTGAGCCTTTGGTTAATTCCTCTTCCTGGTGGGAAATGAGCGTTCCATTTGGCCGTGCAGACACCTACAGCTAGTCTCTCATTGGTTCTCCCTATTCCTGTTCATCTTGCGCAGAAATTGCAAACTGTGCCAAACAGGAGGTTAAAGTCCCTGACTCTCCAAGTGGGGAGAGTGTTAGTAAAGCGTCTGGAATGGTGAACCCGAGTACCAGGGTTCGAAAATTGAGATGCATTTGAAAACGTTTCCCAATCACACGGTGGACCATACTCTGGGTTTCCCATGCATGTTTTAGCTGAAGGAAGAATCCCTTAAACGTTGAGAGTTGGGACCCATGGAATGGGTACCATGCAGTATGACTTCAAAGGGTCTGCGTTTGCTCACTGAACCTCACCAATGCTATCAGCCCGAAGTGTCCAGCCTTATGTCTCACCCAACTCTGGGTGTAGATGTGGTAAATCCAGGTTGCATCACAAGCCCTCAATGAATTATTTAAGAATTGCTCTCTATTTCACTGTCATTGTGTTTTGTTTTTGAAATTTATGTTGATAATGGGATTTATCGGATTTTCACTGCTGCGTTTAGGCCGCTGTACACATGCTTGATTTCCTTATGGAGACATATAAATCCATGGGTTTTAAGATTCTTACTTGTCAGGTATCTTCCCAGGCGTTGAATATGGGGTGTTGAGTCCATTTCGCTGAGCAAGGAGTAGGTCTTGTCTATTATATATTTGGCTTATGGAACGGTATCTGTGCTAATTTCAATCTCTGGTTTTATGCAGCACCCCAACTCACCGTTCCCCATATGCAAACATAAGTTGGTTTTCTAAATTTGAGACCCTGTTCTGTTTTGTAATTCAGTTCGTGTGTAGCCAAGATTACATTCGGTGTATTAGTGATATCTCATGATGTTTCTTTTTCTGTGTGACTTATTTCTCGTAGAATCATCGTACCTGAATCCACTCATTATGCCGCTACGGGCCTGATGACGTAGATTTCATTACTGAGTGATATTCCATTGTACGTGCGTACCACAACTTCTTTATCCATTTTTTGCTTTCTCGGATAGTTAACTTATACCGTAGACAAGGTTCTTGTAAACAGAGCCGTCCCAAACTTTGGGGTGGCTGTGTGTTTTTGATTTTAATTTCCCTAAGCTATAGGACCATAAGTGGAAGTGCCATAGGCTGTGTTGCTTTGTTTCCTACGTGTTTCTGGAAACACCATACACTTCTCCAGAGTGGCTGTTGGCAATTTACATCCCGCCCATCAGCATAACAAGGCTCCCTGTTCTCCATGACCTGTCCTGCCTTTCTGGATTTTACACTTTGTTCAGATGTGCCTTTTGACCGGTGGGCAGTGTGACTTCATTTTAGTGCAGATTTCCTTTACACGCTTGCTTGTTTGGCCATAAACCGCGTATGCGTTTTTTCCTGAATATATTCAGGAAAAAACGCATACGTCCTTTTTGGCCAAGTGCATCATTTTCGACATTCTGCCTCTTTTCCTATGCTTTAAGTGCAATTCCTGTCTACCCCCTGAAATTGTGTTCCTGAAATTCTGCCCCGCTTTCAAGTCCTCTTCGAAGACTTACTTCAATACATTTTTGGACGATAGCTGTCATTCATAACTCTGAAGGTTTCTGAATTACACTGCCCCTGAGCTCCGTTCTTCAACTCGCTTTCTTGTGAGCTCGCCGCAAAACCGCAGGATTGCTTCACGCCATAATCTCTTTCTGGCAGGGCACGCTGAGCCTTTGGTTAATTCCTCTTCCTGGTGGGAAATGAGCGTTCCATTTGCACGTGCAGACACCTACATCTAGTCTCTCATTGCTTCTCCCTATTCCTGTTCATCTTGCGCAGAAATTGCAAACTGGGCCAAACAGGAGGTTAAAGGCACTGACTCTCCAAGTGGGGAGAGTGTTAGTAAAGCGTCTGGAATGGTGAACCCGAGTACCAGGGGCAAAAACTGAGATGCATTTGAAAACGTTTCCCAATCACACGGTGGTCCATACTCTGGGTTTCCCATGCATGTTTTAGCTGAAGGAAGAATCCCTTAAACCTGGAGAGTTGGGACCCATAGAATGGGTACCATGCAGTATGACTTCAAAGGGTCTGCGTTTGCTCACCGAACCTCACCAATGCTATCAGCCCGAAGTGCCCAGCCTTATGTCTCACCCAGCTCTGGGTGTACATGTGGTAAATCCAGGTTGCATCACAAGCCCTGAATCAATTATTTAAGAAATGCTCTCTATTTCACTGTCATTGTGTTTTGTTTTTGAAATTTATTTTGATAATGGGATTTATCGTATTTTCACTGCTGCGTTTAGGCCGATGTACAGACATATGATTTCCTTATGGAGACATATAAATCCATGGGTTTTAAAATTCTTACTTGTCAGGTATATTCCCAGGCGTTGAATATGGGGTGTTGAGTCTATTTCGCTGAGCTAGGAGTAGGTCTTTTCTATTATATATTTGGCTTATGGAACGGTATCTGTGCTAATTTCAATCTCTGTTTTTATGCAGCACCCCAACTCACCTTTCCCCATAAGCAAGTATAAGTTGGTTGTCTCAATTTGAGACCCTTTTCTGTTTTGTAATTCAGTTTATGTGTAGTCAAGTTTACGTTCTGTGTATTAGTGATATCTTATGATGTTTCTTTTTCTGTGTGACTTATTTCTCGTAGAATCAGCGTACTTGAATCCACTCATTATGGCGCTACGGGCCTGATGACGTAGATTTCATTGCTGTGTGATATTCCATTGTACGTACGTAGCACTACTTCTTTATCCATTTTTGGCTTTCTCGGATATTTAACTTGTACCGTAGACGAGGTTCCTGTAAACGGAGCCGTCCCAAACTTTGGGGTGGCTGTGTGTTTTTGATTTTAATTTCCCTAAGCTATAGATCCATAAGTGGAAGTGCCATAGGCTGTGTTGTTTTGTTTCCTACGTGTTTCAGGAAACACCATACACTTCTCCAGAGTGGCTGTTGGCATTTTACATCCTGCCCATCAGCATAACAAGGCTCCCTGTTCTCCATGACCTGTCCTTCCTTTCTGGATTTTACACTTTTTTCAGATAGCCCTTTTGACCGGGGGGCAGTTAGACTTCATTGTAGTGCAGATTTCCTTTACACGCTTGCTTTGTTGACCAAAAAGTGCGTATGCGTTTTTTCCTGAATATATTCAGGAAAAAACACATACGCCCTTTTTGGCCAAGTGCATCATTGTCGACATTCTGCCTCATTTCCTATGCTTTAAGTGCAATTCCAGTCTACCCCCTGAAATCGTTTTCCTGAAATTCTGTCCCGCTTTCAAGTCCTCTTCGAAGACTTACTTCAATACATTTTTGGACGATAGCTGTCATTCATAACTCTGCAGGTTTGTGAATTTCAGTGGCCCTGAGCTCCTTTCTTCAACTCACTTTCTTGTGAGCTGGCTGCAAAACCGCAGGATTGCTTCCGGCCCTAATCTGTTTCCAGCAGGGCACGCTGAGCCTTTGGTTAATTCGTCTTCCTGGTGGGAAATGAGCGTTCCATTTGCCCGTGCAGACACCTACAGCTAATCTCTCATTGGTTCTCCCTATTCCTGTTCATCTTGCGCAGAAATTGCAAACTGTGCGAAACAGGAGTTTAAAGGCACTGACTCTCCAAGTGGGGAGAGTGTTAGTAAAGCGTCTGGAATGGTGAACCCGAGTACCAGCGTTCGAAAACTGAGATGCATTTGAAAACGTTTCCCAATCACACGGTGGACCATACCCTGGGTTTCCCATGCATATTTTAGCTGAAGGAAGAATCCCTTAAACCTGGAGAGTTGGGACCCATGGAATGGGTACCATGCAGTATGACTTCAAAGGGTCTGCGTTTGCTCACCGAACCTCACCAAAGCTATCAGCCCGAAGTGTCCAGCCTTATGTGTCACCCAGCTCTGGGTGTAGATGTGGTAAATCCAGGTTTCATCACAAGCCCTGAATGAATTATTTAAGAATTGCTCTCTATTTCACTGTCATTGTGGGTTTTTTTGACATTTATTTTGATCATGGGATTTATCGGATTTTCACTGCTGCGTTTATGCCGCTGTACACACGCTTTATTTCCTTGTGGAGACATATAAATCCATGGGTTTTAAGATTCTTACTTGTCAGGTATATTCCCAAGCGTTGAATATGGAGTGTTGAGTCCATTTCGTTGAGCAAGGAGTAGGTCTTGTCTATTATATATTTGGCTTATGGAACGGTATCTGTGCTAATTTCAATCTCTGGTTTTATACAGCACCCCAACTCACCTTTCCCCATAAGCAAGCGTAAGTTGGTTTTCTAAATTTGAGACCCTGTTCTGTTGGTATTTCTGTTCATGTGTAGCCAAGTTTACATTCCGTGTATTAGTGATATCTTATGAGGTTTCTTTTTCTGTGTGACTTATTTCTCGTAGAATCATCATACCTGAATCCACTCATTATGCCGCTACGGGCCTGATGACGTAGATTTCATTGCTGAGTGATATTCCATTGTACTTGCATACCACAACTTCTTTATGAATTTTTTGCTTTCTCGGATATTTAACTTGTACCGTAGACGAGGTTCTTGTAAACAGAGACGTCCCAAACATTGGGGTGGCTGTGTGTTTTTGATTTTAATTTCCATAATCTATAGGACCATAAGTGGAAGTGCCATAGGCTGTGTTGCTTTGTTTCCTACGTGTTTCAGGAAACACCATACACTTCTCCAGAGTGGCTGTTGGCAATTTACATCCCGCCCATCAGCATAACAAGGCTCCCTGTTCTCCATGGCCTGTGCTGTCTTTCTGGATTTTACACTTTTTTCAGATGGCCCTTTTGACCTGGGGGCAGTGAGACTTCTTTGTAGTGCAGATTTCTTTAACATGCTTGCTTGGTTGGCCAAAAAGGGCGTATGCGTTTTTTCCTGAATATATTCAGGAAAAAACGCATACGCCCTTTTTGGCCAAGTGCATCATTGTCGACGTTCTGCCTCTTTTCCTATGCTTTAAATGCAATTCCAGTCTACCCCCTGAAATCGTTTTCTTGCAATTCTGCCCCGCTTTCATGTCCTCTTCGCAGCCTTCCTTCAATATATTTTTGGGTGATAGCTGTCATTTATAACTCTGCAGGTTTGTGAATTACAGTGTCCCTGAGCTCCTTTCTTCAACTCGCTTTCTTGTGAGCTGGCCGCAAACCCGCAGGATTGCTTCAGGCCCTAATCTGGTTCCGGCACGGCATGCTGAGCCTTTGGTTAATTCCTCTTCCTGGTGGGAAATGAGCGTTAAATTTGCCCGTGCAGACACCTTCACACGAGTCTTCATGGTGCCACTTTGCCCCGGTTATCTCTATGGAGGTTGGAGTTGGAGGGCCTCCTCACTCAAGGTCAGTGTGCCCATGGAGCCCACCCTGCAACTTCAGGGCATGGTTGGGGGTTAGAATCACCACGTGGGGTCCTTTTCCCTTCGGAGTGAGGTGGCCTTTAGGGCTGCTGATTTCCAGGTTTTCAGATACTGCCAGTATCTTGGCCAGATGTGGCGGTGGGCCAAGCCCCTTGGTGACCGTAATTTATCCTACCTGGATCGCATTCTTGCATTGTTCCATTTCAAGTGGTCCCAGGTTTTGCACTAATACTCCAATGGCGATTCACAGTTCACCAGGAATGTAAAGGTCAAAGGGTTTAGCTAAATTAGGGAGTTCCAGGGCAAGGGTCTGAATTGACTGCTCTTTCCATTCTTGAAAGGCCACTTCTGCATTCTATTCAAAAGGATCATCATCTTTTCCTTTCAGTGTTTCATATAGAGGCCGAGCTAGTAGACTGTAGTTAGGGATCCAGAAGCAGCAATCCCTGGCCTCCCCAGGAGCCCCTAAGCTGTCTTCTAGTTTCAGAAATGGGTAAGGCTGTAAATTGTTTCTTCCCTTTCCTGGGATGGGCTTCTCCGACCTTCTGTGAGAATGAAGCCCAGGCAGGTCACCGTAGTCTGTGATATTTGAGCTTTTTCTTGGACAACTTGTATCCTTTATTGGCTTGGTAGTTCAGAGGTCTCCTTAGTAGGGCTGGCGATCAGAATGTCGTCTGCATATTGAAGGAGTGTTTCCTTTTCCAGAGGTAGAACTTTTAGTTCTTTAGCTGAGCTTTCCCCAAAGATGGTGTGGGAATTTTTGAACCCTTGGGGCAACACGGCCCGGAAGTATTGTTTTAGTTGTATGTTGAGTCCTGCCACTCACAAGCCAAAATTTCTTGTGACTCTGGGACTAATAGAATACAAAAGAAGGCATCATTGAAGACTAATACAGAATACCATGTCCTGGTGGTTGGTAGAATGACCAGCAGGGTGTAGGATTTAGGAACTACTGGAGGTATATCCTCGGTGGCTTCACTGACTGTCCTGACATCCTTTACCAGGACTCCAGCAGCCCATGGGGCTCTCGAGGTCAGGCCAATCCCAGGATATGGAGCTCACCTGGGCAGGTACCCCACCCCCACCCCAGCCCACGGGGCTCTCGTGTTCAGGCCCCTCCCAGGATATGGGGTTCCCTGGGCAGGTTCCCCTGCAGCCCATGGGGCTCTCGTGGTCAGGCCCCTCCCAGGATACAGAGCTACCCTTGCAGGTACCATGGCAGGGCTGGGAACACAGGAACCGTGCATATCGCCCTCATTGCAGAGCACTCCCAGCTCACCTGTCACTCAGATCTGACACAGAGCACCTCAGAGCAGGACTTGAACTAACAAACAGCAGCTCCGACAGGTCTGTGACCCTGGGCATCACTCTGTGTGGCCTCCCTCCACCTGGTCTTCCAGAGACTTCCACTGCACCCGGGGCACCAGGCCTCTGTCTCCACCCACCAGCCACCCCTCCTCTCCCTGACTCCTGGGTTCCTCTCATTAGGAGAGGGTTTTCTTGAAGTTGTCTCCCACTCATGGGCCAGATAATATAATTAGAAAACAAGCCAGAGCTGCAGCCCCTTGTCTATCCTGACTCTCAGGAGCCCACACCTGTTCCTTGGACCTGGCCGATTCAGCAAGTTCCAGTTTCTGCAACTGTGAGCCCCTGAGGGGTGATTATTGGCTGGCCTGGGAAGCCCGACCGTGCCGGCCAGCCCTCCCCAGGTGTGCCTGGGTTCAGATCAATATAAACACCGCTCCAGGCAGCAAGAGCCCCTGCAGCTGTGCCTGACGCCATTTTCTCTGCCCTGTCAGCAGTCTTGGGGCTGGACTGGTGGGAGGGAGTGAGAGGCCACGGCTTTGTGGGTGGCCCAGTGTGAGTGGGGCTCTGCTGGACTTTCTGCAGCAGTTGCCAAGATGCCACCTGCTAAAGAAGAGGATGTGTCACCCATACCTGCTGCTGGAATTTCTCCCTGGGCAGAGGTGAGTGAGGAAGAAAGCAGTGGGGGCCGGGACAGCAGGGGTATCTCAGGCAGGGAAATTGAAAGCTTCCAGAAGAGCACCCAGGGCCAGGACCATCCTGGCTGGCCTGCAGGCACCAAGTCGGCTGGCATGCTGTCACTCATGTGGCTCCATGGCCCTTCCTCTAGGCTTTCAAGTCCTTGTACATATTCAGGTGTTTTACCTGGGAAGGGTGGGAACATTTCAGCAGCAGCTGGCCTGGGGCTCAGCCCACGTTTACTCACAGATGCCTCGGCACGGTCCCCCAGCTTTGCAATGAGGTCGCTTGTTGCGTGGGGCCTGCTGGCTGAATGGGAGATGATTCCCCACCACTGACCAACTTCAGAATTGTTTACAACTGGAGCAAGTGCCCTGATACGGTTTTCCTCTGTGTAACTGGTGGGTTCTGTGTTTTTTTCTTTTTTTCGTTTTTGGTTCAAGGTAGATTTTATTCCTCTTTTTTGTATTTACAGATATAAGCATGGAAATAATTTATTCATATAAATACATGTATGTGAAGGGAAGAATATTTTTTCTGTTTTACTTTTTGTAATTTGAATTTTATTTTATTTTTTTATACAGCAGGTTCTTTTTGGTTATCTATTTTATACATATAAATGTATACATGCCAATCCCAATCTCTCAACTCCTCCCACCACCACCCCCCAACAGCTTTCCCCCCTTGGTGTCCATACGTTTGTTGTCTACATCTGTTGCTCTATTTCTGCCTGGCAAAACGGTTCATCTGTACAATTTTTCTAGGTTCCACATATATGCATTAATAGACAAGATTTGTTTTTCTCTTTCTGACTTACTTCACTCTGTATGACAGTCTCTAGATCCATCAACGTCTCTACAAATGACCCAATTTCATTCCTTTTTATGGCTTAGTAATATTCCATTTTATATATGTACCACATCTTTATGCATTCGTCTGTCTGTGGGCATTTAGGTTGCTTCCATTACCTGGATATTGTAAATAGTGATGCAATGAACATTGCGGTGAATGTCTCTTTCTGATTTATGGTTTTGTCTGGGTATATGCCCAGTAGTGGGATTGCTGTATCATATGGTAATTCTATTATTAGTTTTATAAGAAACTCCATAATGTTCTCCACAGTGACTGTATCAATTTACATTCCCAACAATAGTGGAAGAGGGTTCCTTATCTCCACACCCTTTCCAGCATTTGTTGTTTGTAGATTTTCTGATGATGCCCATTCTAACAGGTGTGAGGTGATACACCATGGATGAGTCTATTTCGTTGAGCAAAGAGTAGGTCTTGTCTATTACATATTTGGCTTATGGAACGGTATGTGTGCTAATTTCAATCTCTGGTTTTATACAGCACCCCAACTCAACTTTCCCCTTAAGCAAGCATAAGTTTTTATCTAAATGTGAGACTCTGTTCGGTTTTGGAATTCAGTTTATGTGTAGCCAAGTTTACACTCTCTCTATTAGTGATATCTTATGATAATTATCTTTCTCTGTGTGACCTATTTCTCTTAGAATCATCATACTTAAATCCACTCAATTTGCTGCTACAGGCCTGATGACATTGATTTCATTGCTGAGTGATATTCCGTTGTACGTAAGTAGCACAACTCCTTTATCCATTTTTTTCTTTCTGGGATATTTAATTTGTACTGGACTCAAGGTTCTTGTAAACACAGCAGCCCTAAATTTTGTGCTGGCTGTGTCTTGTTGATTTTAATTTTCCTAAGCTATAGGGCCAAAAGTGGAAGTGCCCTAGGGTCTGTAGCTTTGTTTTTCAGATGTTTCAGGATACACCATAAACATCTCCAGAGTGTCTGTTGGCAATTTACATCCCGCCCATCAGCATAACAAGGCTCCCTGTTCTCCATGGCCTGTCCTGTGTTTCTGGTTTTTACACTTTTTTCAGATGGCCCTTTTGACGAATGGGAAATGAGACTTCATTGTAGTGCGGATTTCCATTTCTCGAGTGCTTGGTTGGCCAAAAAGGGCATATGTGTTTTTTCCTGAATATATTCAGGAAAAAATGTTTACGCACTTTTGTCCAAGTGCATCACTGTCAAAGATCTGCCGCTTTTCACATGCTTTAAATGCAATTCCAATCTACCTCCTGAAATATGATTCCTGCAATTCTGCCTCGTTTTCAAGTCCTCTTTGCAGACTTACTTCCATATAATTTTGCCAATAACTGTCATTTATAACACTGCAGGTTTGTGAATTACAGTGCCCGTGATTTCCTTTCTTAACTCGTTTCCTTGAAAACTGGCCACAGAACCGTAGGTTTGCTTCAGGCCGTAATCAGGGTCCGGCACGGCACTCTGAGACTTTGGTTCATTCCACTTCCTGGTGGGAAATTAGAGTTAAATGTGCCCCTCCAGACACCTGCCTCACTCCTAGCCCCTTGGTGATGTGTGTCCTGTGGTTTGAGGCCACATGTGCTGGGTTCCTCACCTTTGGCTGATGTGGCCCCACTGGTGTGAGGACACTCCTGCCTGGTTCCCATCCCCTTGGTGATGTGGGCCCTCCGGTGAGAGTCTGATCCTGGTTGGGTTCCTCACACTTCTGTGAGGTGGGCCCTCTTCTCTGAGGTCACTCCTGCCTGGCTGGCACACCCCGCCTTGGCGACGTCGGCTCTCTGGTGGGATTTGGTGCCTGCTGAGTGTCTCCTCCCCTTGGTAATGAGGGCCCTCTGGCGTCAGGCCCTAACTCCTGGGCTCCCAATATTTTCTGATATGCGCCCTGTGGTTCGAGTACACTCCTGCCAGGTTCCCAACCCCATGGGAATGTGGGCCTTCTGCTCTGAGGTCCCAACCGTGGGTTGCTCAGTTTCATGATGAGGGCCCTCTGCTGTGAGTTCTCTCCGGCCTGGATCCCATAGCCTCGCTGCTCCTGGCCACCTGCTGGGAGGTTACAACTGCGGGATTCCTCACCTTTTTTCTTCTATGGACCCTCTGTTTTGAGACTCCTCCTGCCTGCCTCACTCCCAGTCCCTTGGTGATGTGTGTCCTCTGGTGTGAGACCACATGTGCTGGGTCCCTCGCCTTTCGATGATGTGGCCCCACTGGTGTGAGGACACTCCTGCCTGGTTCCTATCCCCTTGATGATGTGGGCCCTCTGGTGAGAGTCTGATCCTGGCTGGGTTCCTCACCCTTCTGTGAGGGGGGCCCTCTGCTGTGAGGTCACTCCTGCCTGGCTGGCACACCCCACCTGGGCAACATCGGCCCTCTTGTGGCAGTTGGAGCCTGCTGGGAACCTCCCCTCGGTGATGGGGGCCCTCTTGCCTCAGGCCCTAACTGCTGGGTACCCACATTTTCTGATACGTGCTAAGTGGTGCGAGGACACTCCTGCGAGGTTCCCATCCCCATGGGCATGTGGGCCTTCTGCTCTAAGGTCCCAACACCTGTGTTGTTCACCGTTTCATGATGTTGGCTCTCTGGTGTTAGTTCACCCAGGCCTAGATCCCATAGCCTCTGTGCTCTGAGCGGCCTGCTGGGAGGTTCCTACTGCTGGATTCCTTACCTTTTTTATTCTTTGGGTCCTGTGTTTTCATGCTCCTACTTCCTGACTCACTCCCAGCCCATTTGTGATGTAGGTCCTCTGGTTTAAGGCCACATGTACCAGTTTCCTCACCTTTATTGATGTGGCCCCACTGGTGTGAGGACACTCCTGCCTGGTTCCCATCCCCTTGGTGATGGGGGCCCTCTGGTGAGAGTCTGATCCTGTCTGGATTCCTCACACTTCTGGGAGGTGGGCCCTCTGCTGTGAGGTCACTCCTGCCTGGCTGGCACACGTCACCTTGGCGATGTGGGCCCTCTGTTGGGAGTTGGTGCCTGCTGGGAGTGTCCTCCCCTCGGTAATGAGGGCCCTCTGGCGTCAGGCCCTAACTCATGGGCTCCCAAAATTTTCTGATGTGCGCCCTGTCGTGCGAGTACACTCCAGCCAGGTTACCATCCCCATGGGGATGTGGGCTTTCTGCCCTGTGGTCCCAACGCCTGGGTTGCTCACAGTGTCAGAATGTGGGCCCTCTGCTGTGAGTTCACTCCGGCATGGTTCCCATAGCCTCGGTGCTCTGGGCCACCTGCTTGGAGCTTCCAACTACGGGGTTCCTCACCTTTTTTATTCTATGGGCGCTCTGTTGTGAGTCTCCTCCTGCATGCCTCACTCCCAGCCCTTTCGTGATGTGTGTCCCCTTGTTTGAGGCCACATGTGCTGTGTTTCTCACCTTTCGCTGATGTGGCCCCACTGGTGTGAGGACACTCCTGCCTGGTTTCCATCCCCTTGGTGATGTGGGCGCTCTGGTTAGAGTCTGATCCTGTTTGGGCTCCTCACACTTCTGTGAGGTGGGCCCTCTGCTGTGAGGTAACTCCTGCCTGGCTTGCTCCCATTGCCTTGGTGACGTCGGCCCTCTGGTGGCATTTGGAGCCTACTGGTAGCCTCCTCTCCTCCGTGATGAGGGCCCTCTGGCGCCAGGCCATAACTGCTGGGTTCCCACATTTTCTGATACGTGCTAAGTTGTGCGAGGACACTCCTGCGAGGTTCCCATCCCCATGGAGATGTGGGCCTTCTGCTCTGAGGTCCCACTGGCTGGGTTGCTCACAGTTTCATGATGTGGGCCCTCTGCTGTGAGTTCACTGTGGCCTGGATCCCATAGACTCCATGCTCTGGGCCACCTGCTGGGAGGTTCAAACTGCTGGATTCCTCACATTTTTTATTCTGTGGGCCCTGTGTTGTTAGGCTACTCCTGCCTGCCTCACTCGGAGCACCTTGGAAATGTGGGTCCTCTGGTTTAGGCCACATGTGCTGGGTTCCTCACCTTTCTATAATGTGGCCACACTGGTGTGAGGACACTCCTGCCTTTTTCTGATCCCCTTGGTGATGTGGGCCCTCTGGTGAGAGTCTTATCCTGGCTGGGTTCCTCACCCTTCTGTGAGGTAGGCCCTCTGCTGTGAGGTCACTCCTGCCTGGCTGGCACACGTCAACGTGGCGACGTGGGCCCTCAGTTGGGAGTTGGTGCCTGCTGGGAGTCTCCTCCCCTCGGTAATGAGGGCCCTCTGGCGTCAGACCCTAACTCCTGGGCTCCCAAAATTTTCTGATGTGCGCCCTGTGGTGCGAGTACACTCCTGCCAGGATCCCAACCCCATGGGAATGTGGGCCTTCTGCTCTAAGGTCCCAACGGCTGGGTTGCTCACAGTTTCATAATGAGGGCCCTCTGTTTTGAGTTCAGTCAGGCCTGGATCCCATAGCCTCGCTGCTCCTGGCCACCTGCTGGGAGGTTCCAACTGCGGGATCCCTCACCTTTTTTACGCTATGGGCCCTCTGTTTGTAGGCTCCTCCTGCCTGCCTCACTCCCAGCCCCTTGGTGTTGTGTGTCCTGTAGTTTGAGGCCACGTGTGCTGGGTCCGTCACATTTCGGTGATGTGACCACACTGGTGTGAGAACACTCCTGCCTGGTTTCCATTCCCTTGGTGATGTGGGCCCTCCGGTGAGAGTCTGATCCTCTTTGGGTTCCTCACACTTTTGTGTGGTTGGCCCTCTGCTCTGAGGTCACTCCTGCCTGGCTGGCACACCCTGCATTGGCGACGTCGGCCTTCTGGTAGCAGTTGGAGCTTGCTGGGAGCCTCCTCTCCTCAGTGATGAATGCCCTCTGGCGTCCGGCCCTAACTGCTGGGCTCCCCACCTTTTCTGATGTGTGCCCACTGGTGCGATGACACTCCTGCTTGGTTCCCTTCCCCATGGGGATGTGGGCCTTTTGCTCTGAGGTTACAAAAGCTGGGTTGCTTACAGTATCACGATGAGGGCCCTCTGTTGTGAGTTCATCACTGCCTGGATCCCATAGCCTCGGTGCTCTGGGCCGCCTGCTGGGATGTTCCAACTGCTGGATTCCTCACCTTTTTTATACAATGGGCCATGTGTTTTGAGGTTAATCCTGCCTGCCTCGCTCCGAGACCCATGGTGATGTGGGTCCTCTGGTTTGAGGCCACATGTGCTGGGTACCTCAACTTTCGATGATGTGGCCCCACGGGTGTGAGGACACTCCTGCCTGGTTCCCAGCCCCTTGCTTATGTGGGCACTCTGGTGAGAGTCTGATCTTGACTGGGTTCCTTACCCTTCTGTGAGGTGGGCCCTCTGATGTGAGGTCACTCCTGCCTGGATGGCTCATGTCGCCTTGGCGACGTAGGCCCTCTGTTGGCCACTGAAGCATGCTGGGAGCCTCCTACCCTCTTTAATAAGGGCCCTGGAAGAAACGCATATGCCCTTTTTGACCAAGTGCATCATTGTCGAGGTTCTGCCTCTTCTCCTATACTTTCAGAGGACTTCCCGTCTACCTCCTGAAATCGTATTCCTGGAATTCTGCCCCGCGTTCAAGTCCTCTTTGCAGCCTTACTTCAATATATTTTTGGACGATAGCTGTCATTTATAACTCTGCAGGTTTGTGAATTACACTGCCCCTGAGCTCCTTTCTTCAACTCGCTTTCTTGTGAGCTGGCCGCAAAACCGCAGGATTGCTTCAGGCCCTAATCTGGTTCCGACACGGCATGCTGAGCCTTTGGCTAATTCCTCTTCCTGGTGGGAAATGAGCGTTAAATTTGTTCGTGCAGACACCTACAGCTAATCTCTCATTGGTTCTCCCTATTCCTGTTCATCTTGCGCAGAAATTCCAAACTGTGCCAAACAGGAGGTTAAAGGCACTGACTCTCCAAGTGGGGAGAGTGTTAGTAAAGCGTCTGGAATGGTAAAACCGAGTACGAGGGGACGAAAACTGAGACGCATTTAAAAAGTTTTCACGGTCACACGGTGGACCATATTCTGGGTTGCCCATGCATGTTTTAGCTGAAGGAAGAATCCCTTCAACCTGGAGAGTTGGGACCCATGGAATGGGTACCACGCAGTATGACATCAAAGGGTTGGTTTTGCTCACCGAACGTCACCAATGCTATCAGCCCAAAGTGTCCAGCCTTATGTCTCACTCAGCTCGGGGTGTAGATGTGGTAAATCCACGTTGCATCACAAGCCCTGAATGAATTATTTAAGAATTGCCCTCTATTTCACTGTCATTGTGTTTTGTTTTTGTAATTTATTTTGATAATGGGATTTATCGGATTTTCACTGCTGCGTTTATGTCGCCGTACACATGCTTGATTCTCTTATGGAGACATATAAATCCATGGGTTTTCAGATTCTTACTAGTCAGGTATATTCCTAGGCATTGAATATGGGATGTTGAGTCCATTTCGTGGAGCAAGGAGTAGGTCCTGACTATTACATATTTGCTTATGGAAAGGTATCTGTGCTAATTTCAATCTCTAGTTTTATGCAGCACCACAACTCACGTTTCCCCTTAAGCAAGCATAAGTTGGTTTTCTAAATTTGAGACCCTTTTCTGTTTTGTAATTGAGTTCATGTGCAGCCATGTTTGCATTCCTTGTATTTGAGATATCTTATGGTGTTTCTTTTTCTGTGTGACTTAGTTAACTTAGAATGATCGTACCTGAATCCACTCATTATGCCGCGACGGGCCTCATGACATAGATTTCATTGCTGAGTGATATTCCATTGTACGTACGTACAACAACTTCTTTATCCATTTTTTGCTTTCTGGGATATTTCACTTGTACCGTAAATGAGGTTCTTGTAAGCAGAGCCGTCCAAAATTTATGGGTGGCTGTGTCTTTTTGATTTTAATTTCCCTAAGCTATAGAACCATAAGTTGAAGTGCCGTAGGCTCCGTTGCTTAGTTTTTTAGGTGTTTGAGGAAACACCATACACTTCTCCAGAGTGGCTGTTGGCAAGTTACATCCCGCCCATCAGCATAACAAGGCTCCCTGTTCTCCATGGCCTGTCCTGCCTTTCTGGATTTTTCACTTTTTTCAGATGTCCCTTTAGACAGGGGGGCAGTGAGACTTCATTGTAATGCAGATTTCTTTACAGGCTTCCTTGTTTGGCCAAAAAGGGCGTATGTGTTTTTTCTTGAGTATATTCAGGAAAAAACGCATACGCCCTTTTTGACCAAGTGCATCATTGTCGACTTTCTGTCTCTTTCCTTATGCTTTAAATGCAATTCCAGTCTGCCCCTGAACTCGTTTTCCTGCAATTCTGCCCCGCTTTCAAGTCCTCTACGCAGCCTTACTTCAATACATTTTTGGACAATAGCTGACATTTATAACTCTGCAGGTTTGTGAATGACAGTGCGCCTGAGCTCCTTTCTTCTACTCGCTTTCTTGTGAGCTGGCCGCAAACCCGCAGGATTGCTTCATGCCCTAATCTGGTTCCGGCACAGCATGCTGATCCTTTGGTAAATTCCTCTTCCTGGTGGGAAATGAGTGTTATATTTGAACGTGCAGACACCTAGAGCTAGTCTCTCATTGGTTCTCCCTATTCTTGTTCATCTTGCGCAGAAATTGCAAACTGTGCCAAACAGGAGGTTAAAGGCACTGACTCTCTAAGTGGGGAGAGTATTAGTAAAGGGTCTTCAATCGTGAACCCGAGTAAAAGGGGACGAAAACTGAGATGCATTTGAAAAGGTTTCCCGGTCACACGGTGCACCATACTGTGGGTTTCCCATGCATGTTTTAGCTGAAGGAAGAATCCCTTAAACCTGGAGAGTTGGGACCCATGGAATGGGTACCATGCAGTATGACTTCAAAGGGCCTGCATTTTCTCAACGAACCTCACCAATGCTATCAGGCTGAAGTGTACAGCCTTATGTCTCACTCAGCTCTGGTTGTAGATGTGGTAAATCCAGGTTGCATCACAAGCCCTGAATGAATTACTTAAGAATTGCTCTCTATTTCACTGTCATTGTGTTTGTTTTTGTAATTCATTTTGATAATGGGATTTATCGGATTTTCTCTGCTGCATTCATGCCGCTGTACACACACTTGAGTCTCTTATGGAGACATATAAATCCATGGGTTTGAAGATACTTACTAGTCAGGTGTATTCCTAGGCGTTGAATATGGGGTGTTTAGTCCATTTCGTTGAGCAAGGGCTAGGTCTTGACTATTACATATTTGGCTTATGGAAAGGTATCTGTGCTAATTTCTATCTCTGGTTTTATGCAGCACCCCAACTCACTTTTCCCCTTAAGCAAGCATAAGGTGGTTTTCTAAATTTGAGACCCTGTTCTGTTTTGTAATTCAGTTCATGTGTAGCCAAGTTTACATTCCGTGTATTAGTGATATCTTATGATGTTTCATTTTCTGTGTGACTTATTTCACTTAGAATCATCGTACCTGAATCCACTCATTATGCCACGATGGGCCTGATGACATAGATTTCATTGCTGAGTGATATTCCATTGAATGTGTGTACCACAACTTCTTTATCCATTTTTCGCTTTCTGGGATATTTAACTTGTACCGTAGACGAGATTCCTGTAAACAGAGCCATCTGAAACTTTGGGGTGGCTGTCTGTTTTTGATTTTAATTTCCGTGATCTATAAGACCATAAGTGGAAGTGCCGTAGTCTCCGTTGCTTTGTTTCTTAGGTGTTTCAGGAAACACCATACACTTCTCCAGAGTGGCTGTTGGCAATTTACATCCCGCCCATCAGCATAACAAGGCTCCCTGTTCTCCATGGCCTGTGCTGTCTTTCTGGATTTTACACTTTTTTCAGATGGCCCTTTTGACCTGGGGGCAGTGAGACTTCTTTGTAGTGCAGATTTCTTTAACATGCTGGCTTGGTTGGCCAAAAAGGGCGTATGCGTTTTTTCCTGAATATATTCAGGAAAAAACGCATACGCCCTTTTTGGCCAAGTGCATCATTGTCGACGTTCTGCCTCTTTTCCTATGCTTTAAATGCAATTCCAGTCTACCCCCTGAAATCGTTTTCCTGCAATTCTGCCCTGCTTTCCAGTCCTCTTTGCAGCCTTCCTTCAATATATTTTTGGACGATAGCTGTCATTTATAACTCTGCAGGTTTGTGAATTACAGTGCCCCTGAGCTCCTTTCTTCAACTCGCTTTCTTGTGAGCTGGCCGCAAACCCGCAGGAATGCTTCAGGCCCTAATCTGGTTCCGGCACGGCATGCTGAGCCTTTGGTTAATTCCTCTTCCTGGTGGGAAATGAGCGTTCCATTTGCCCGTCCAGACACCTACAGCTAGTCTCTCATTGGTTCTCCCTATTCCTGTTCATCTTGCGCAGAAATTGCAAACTGTGCCAAACAGGAGGTTAAAGGCACTGACTCTCCAAGTGGGGAGAGTGTTAGTAAACGGTCTGGAATGGTGAACCCGAGTAAAAGGGGACGAAAACTGAGATGCATTTGAAAACGTTTCCCGGTCACACAGTGCACTGTACTGTGGGTTTCCCATGCATGTTTTAGCTGAAGGAAGAATCCCTTAAACCTGGAGAGTTGGGACCCATGGAATGGGTACCATGCAGTATGACTTCAAAGGGTCTGCATTTGCTCATTGAACCTCACCAATGCTATCAGCCTGAAGTGTCCAGCCTTATGTCTCACTCAGCTCTGGGTGTAGATGTGGTAAATCCAGGTTGCATCACAAGCCCTGAATGAATTATTTAAGAATTGCTCTCTATTTCACTGTCATTGTGTTTGTTTTTGTAATTCATTTTGATAATGGGTTTTATCGGATTTTCTCTGCTGCATTCATGCCGCTCTACACACACTTGAGTCTCTTACGGAGACATATAAATCCATGGGTTTGAAGATTCTTACTAGTCATGTGTAATCCTAGGTGTTGAATATGGGGTGTTTAGTCCATTTCGTTGAGCAAGGGCTAGGTCTTGACTATTACATATTTGGCTTATGGAAAGGTATCTGTGCTAATTTCTATCTCTGGTTTTATGCAGCACCACAACTCACCTTTCCCCTTAAGCAAGCATAAGTTGGTTTTCTAAATTTGAGACCCTGTTCTGTTTTGTAATTCAGTTCATGTGTAGCCAAGTTTACATTCCGTGTATTAGTGATATCTTATGATGTTTCATTTTCTGTGTGACTTATTTCACTTAGAATCATCGTACCTGAATCCACTCATTATGCCGCGACGGGCCTGATGACATAGATTTCATTGGTGAGTGATATTCCTTTGTACGTACGTACCACACTTCTTTATCCATTTTTCGCTTTCTGGGATATTTAACTTGTACCGTAGACGAGGTTCTTGTAAACAGAGCCGTAAACAGAAACTTTGCGGTGGCTGTGTGTTTTTGATTTTAATTTCCCTAAGCTATAGGAAAAAAAGTGGTAATGCCGTAGGCTCCGTTGCTTTGTTTTTTAGGTTTTTGAGGAAACACCATACACATCTCCAGAGTGGCTGTTGGCAATTTACATCTCGCCCATCAGCATAACAAGGCTCCCTGTTCTCCATGGCCTGTGCTGCCTTTCTGGATTTTACACTTTTTTCAGATGGCCCTTTTGAACGGGGGGCAGTGAGACTTCATTGTAGTGCAGATTTCTTTAACATGCTTGCTTGGTTGGCCAAAAAGGGCGTATGCGTTTTTTCCTGAATATATTCAGGAAAAAACGCATACGCCCTTTTTGGCCAAGTGCATCATTGTCGACGTTCTGCCTCTTTTCCTATGCTTTAAATGCAATTCCAGTCTACCCCCTGAAATCGTTTTCTTGCAATTCTGCCCCGCTTTCAAGTCCTCTTCGCAGCCTTCCTTCAATATATTTTTGGGTGATAGCTGTCATTTATAACTCTGCAGGTTTGTGAATTACAGTGTCCCTGAGATCCTTTCTTCAACTCGCTTTCTTGTGAGCTGGCCGCAAACCCGCAGGATTGCTTCAGGCCCTAATCTGGTTCCGGCACGGCATGCTGAGCCTTTGGTTAATTCCTCTTCCTGGTGGGAAATGAGCGTTAAATTTGCCCGTGCAGACACCTTCACACGAGTCTTCATGGTGCCACTTTGCCCCGGGTATCTCTATGGAGGTTGGAGTTGGAGGGCCTCCTCACTCAAGGTCAGTGTGCCCATGGAGCCAACCCTGCAACTTCAGGGCATGGTTGGGGGTTAGGATCACCACGTGGGGTCCTTTTCCCTTCGGAGGGAGGTGGCCTTTTGGGCTGCTGATTTCCAGGTTTTCAGATACTGCCAGTATCTTGGCCAGATGTGGCGGTGGGCCAAGCCCCTTGGTGACCGTAGTTTATCCTACCTGGATCGCGTTCTTGCATTGTTCCATTTCAAGTGGTCCCAGGTTTTGCACTAATACTCCAATGGCGATTCACCGTTCACCAGGAATGTAAAGGTCAAAGGGTTTAGCTAAATTAGGGAGTTCCAGGGCAAGGGTCTGAATTGACTGCTCTTTCCATTCTTGAAAGGCCACTTCTGCATTCTATTCAAAAGGATCATCATCTTTTCCTTTCAGTGTTTCATATAGAGGCCCAGCTAGTAGACTGTAGTTAGGGATCCAGAAGCAGCAAACCCTGGCCTCCCCAGGAGCCCCTAAGCTGTCTTCTAGTTTCAGAAATGGGTAAGGCTGTAAATTGTTTCTTCCCTTTCCTGGGATGGGCTTCTCCGACCTTCTGTGAGAATGAAGCCCAGGCAGGTCACCGTAGTCTGTGATATTTGAGCTTTTTCTTGGACAACTTGTATCCTTTATTGGCTTGGTAGTTCAGAGGTCTCCTTAGTAGGGCTGGCGATCAGAATGTCGTCTGCATATTGAAGGAGTGTTCCCTTTTCCAGAGGTAGAACTTTTAGGTCTTTAGCTGAGCTTTCCCCAAAGATGGTGTGGGAATTTTTGAACCCTTGCGACAACACGGCCCGGAAGTATTGTTTTAGTTGTATGTTGAGTCCTGCCACTCACAAGCCAAAATTTCTTGTGACTCTGGGACTAATAGAATACAAAAGAAGGCATCATTGAAGACTAATACAGAATACCATGTCCTGGTGGTTGGTAGAATGACCAGCAGGGTGTAGGGTTTAGGAACTACTGGAGGTATATCCTCAGTGGCTTAACTGACTGTCCTGACATCCTTTACCAGGACTCCAGCAGCCCATGGGGCTCTCGAGGTCAGGCCAATCCCAGGATATGGAGCTCACCTGGGCAGGTACCCCAACCCAGCCCACGGGGCTCTCATGTTCAGGACCCTCCCAGGATATGGTGTTCCCTGGGCAGGTCCCCCTGCAGCCCATGGGGCTCTCGTGGTCAGGCCCCTCCCAGGATACAGAGCTACCCTTGCAGGTACCATGGCAGGGCTGGGAACACAGGAACCGTGCATATCGCCCTCATTGCAGAGCACTCCCAGCTCACCTGTCACTCAGATCTGACACAGAGCACCTCAGAGCAGGACTTGAACTAACAAACAGCAGCTCCGACAGGTCTGTGACCCTGGGCATCACTCTGTGTGGCCTCCCTCCACCTGGTCTTCCAGAGACTTCCACTGCACCCGGGGCACCAGGCCTCTGTCTCCACCCACCAGCCACCCCTCCTCTCCCTGACTCCTGGGTTCCTCTCATTAGGAGAGGGTTTTCTTGAAGTTGTCTCCCACTCATGGGCCAGATAATATAATTAGAAAACAAGCCAGAGCTGCAGCCCCTTGTCTATCCTGACTCTCAGGAGCCCACACCTGTTCCTTGGACCTGGCCGATTCAGCAAATTCCAGTTTCTGCAACTGTGAGCCCCTGAGGGGTGATTATTGGCTGGCCTGGGAAGCCTGACCGTGCCGGCCAGCCCTCCCCAGGTGTGCCTGGGTTCAGATCAATATAAACACCGCTCCAGGCAGCAAGAGCCCCTGCAGCTGTGCCTGACGCCATTTTCTCTGCCCTGTCAGCAGTCTTGGGGCTGGACTGGTGGGAGGGAGTGAGAGGCCACGGCTTTGTGGGTGGCCCAGTGTGAGTGGGGCTCTGCTGGACTTTCTGCAGCAGTTGCCAAGATGCCACCTGCTAAAGAAGAGGATGTGTCACCCATACCTGCCGCTGGAATTTCTCCCTGGGCAGAGGTGAGTGAGGAAGAAAGCAGTGGGGGCCGGGACAGCAGGGGTATCTCAGGCAGGGAAATGGAAAGCTTCCAGAAGAGCACCCAGGGCCAGGACCACCCTGGCTGGCCTGCAGGCACCAAGTCGGCTGGCATGCTGTCGCTCATGTGGCTCCATGGCCCTTCCTCTAGGCTTTCAAGTCCTTGTACATATTCAGGTGTTTTACCTGGGAAGGGTGGGAACATTTCAGCAGCAGCTGGCCTGGGGCTCAGCCCACGTTTACTCACAGATGCCTCGGCACAGTCCCCCAGCTTTGCAATGAGGACGCTTGTTGCGTGGGGCCTGCTGGCTGAATGGGAGATGATTCCCCACCACTGACCAACTTCAGAATTGCTTACAACTGGAGCAAGTGCCCTGATACGGTTTTCCTCTGTGTAACTGGTGGGTTCTGTTTTTTTTTCTTTTTTTCGTTTTTGGTTCAAGGTAGATTTTATTCCTCTTTTTTGTATTTACAGATATAAGCATGGAAATAATTTATTCATATAAATACATGTATGTGAAGGGAAGAATATTTTCTCTGTTTTACTTTTTGTAATTTGAATTTTATTTTATTTTTTTATACAGCAGGTTCTTTTTGGTTATCTCTTTTATACATATAAATGTATATATGCCAATCCCAATCTCTCAACTCCTCCCACCACCACCCCCCAACAGCTTTCCCCCCTTGGTGTCCATACGTTTGTTGTCTACATCTGTTGCTCTATTTCTGCCTTGCAAAACGGTTCATCTGTAAAATTTGTCTAGGTTCCACATATAGGCATTAATATACAAGATTTGTTTTTCTATTTCTGACTTACTTCACTCTGTATGACAGTCTCTAGATCCATCAACGTCTCTACAAATGACCCAATTTCATTCCTTTTTATGGCTTAGTAATATTCCATTTTATATATGTACCACTTCTTTATGCATTCGTCTGTCTGTGGGCATTTAGGTTGCTTCCATTACCTGGATATTGTAAATAGTGATGTAATGAACATTGCGGTGAATGTCTCTTTTTGATTTATGGTTTTGTCTGGGTATATGCCCAGTAGTGGGATTGCTGTATCATATGGTAATTCTATTCTTAATTTTATAAGAAACTCCATAATGCTCCCCACAGTGACTGTATCAATTTACATTCCCAACAATAGTGGAAGAGGGTTCCTTATCTCCACACCCTTTCCAGCATTTGTTGTTTGTAGATTTTCTGATGATGCCCATTCTAACATGTGTGAGGTGATACACCATGGATGAGTCTATTTCGTTGAGCAAAGAGTAGGTCTTGTCTAGTACATATTTGGCTTATGGAACGGTATGTGTGCTAATTTCAATCTCTGGTTTTATACAGCACCCCAACTCAACATTCCCCTTAAGCAAGCATAAGTTTTTATCTAAATGTGAGACTCTGTTCGGTTTTGTATTTCAGTTTATGTGTAGCCAAGTTTACACTCCCTCTATTAGTGATATCTTATGATACTTATCTTTCTCTGTGTGACGTATTTCTCTTAGAATCATCATATTTAAATCCACTCAATTTGCTGCTACAGGCCTGATGACATTGATTTCATTTCTGAGTGATATTCCGTTGTACGTAAGTAGCACAACTCCTTTATCCATTTTTTTCTTTCTGGGATATTTAATTTGTACTGGACTCGAGTTTCTTGTAAACACAGCAGCCCTAAATTTTGTGCTGGCTGTGTCTTGTTGATTTTAATTTTCCTAAGCTATAGGGCTAAAAGTGGAAGTACCCTAGGCTCTGTAGCTTTGTTTTTCAGATGTTTCAGGATACACCATAAACATCTCCAGAGTGTCTGTTGGCAATTTACATCCCGCCCATCAGCATAACAAGGCTCCCTGTTCTCCATGGCCTGTCCTGTGTTTCTGGTTTTTACACTTTTTTCAGATGGCCCTTTTGACGAATGGGAAATGAGACTTCATTGTAGTGCGGATTTCCATTGCTGGAGTGCTTGGTTGGCCAAAAAGGACATATGCGTTTTTTCCTGAATATATTCAGGAAAAAATGTTTACGCACTTTTGTCCAAGTGCATCAGTGTCAAAGATCTGCCGCTTTTCACATGCTTTAAATGCAATTCCAATCTACCTCCTGAAATATGATTCCTGCAATTCTGCCTCGTTTTCAAGTCCTCTTTGCAGACTTACTTCAATATATTTTTGCCAATAGCTGTCATTTATATCTCTGCAGGTTTGTGAATTACAGTGCCCGTGATTTCCTTTCTTAACTCGTTTCCTTGAAAGCTGGCCACAGAACCGCAGGTTTGCTTTAGGCCATAATCAGGGTCCGACACGGCACTCTGAGCCTTTGGTTAATTCCTCTTCCTGGTGGGAAATTAGAGTTAAATGTGCCCCTCCGGACACCTGCCTCACTCCCAGCCCCTTGGTTATGTGTGTCCTGTAGTTTGAGGCCACATGTGCTGGGTTCCTCACCTTCGGCTGATGTGGCCCCACTGGTGTGAGGACACTCCTGCCTGGTTCCCATCCCCTTGGTGATGTGGACCCTCCGGTGAGAGTCTGATCCTGGCTGGGTTCCTCACACTTCTGAGAGGTGGGCCCTCTTCTCTGAGGTCACTCCTGCCTGGCTGGCCCACCCCGCCTTGACGACGTCGGCTCTCTCGTGGGAGTTGGTGCCTGCTGCGAGTCTCCTCCCCTTGGTAATGAGGGCCCTCTGGCGTCAGGCCCTAACTCCTGGCCTCCCAAAATTTTCTGATGTGCGCCCTGTGGTGCGAGTACACTCCTGCCAGGTTCCCAACACCATGGGAATGTGGGCCTTCTGCTCTGAGGTCCCAACGATGGGTTGCTCAGTTTCATGATGAGGGCCCTCTGCTGTGAGTTCACTCCGGCCTGGATCCCATAGCCTCGCTGCTCCTGGCCACCTGCGGGGAGGTTACAACTGCGGGATTCCTCACCTTTTTTCTTCTATGGGCCCTCTGTTTTGAGACTCCTCCTGCCTGCCTCACTCCCAGCCCCTTGGTGATGTGTGTCCTCTGGTTTGAGGCCACGTGTGCTGGGTCCCTCACCTTTCGATGATGTGGCCCCACTGGTGTGAGGACACTCTTGCCTGGTTCCTATCCCCTTGAAGATGTGGGCTCTCTGGTGAGAGTCTGATCCTGGCTGGGTTCCTCACCCTTCTGTGAGGTGGGCCCTCTGCTGTGAGGTCACTCCTGCCTGGCTGGCACACCCCGCCTGGGCAACATCGGCCCTCTTGTGGCAGTTGGAGCATGCTGGGAGCCTCCTCCCCTCGGTGATGAGGGCCCTCTTGCGTCAGGCCCTAACTGCTGGGTACCCACATTTTCTGATACGTGCTAAGTGGTGCGAGGACACTCCTGCGAGGTTCCCATCCCCATGGGGATGTGGGCCTTCTGCTCTGAGGTCCCAATGGCTGGGTTGCTCACAGTTTCATGATGTGGGCCCTCTGCTGTGAGTTCACTGCAGCCTGGATCACATAGACTCGGTGCTCTGGGCCGCCTGCTGGGAGGTTCCCACTGCAGGATTCCTCACCTTTTTTATTCTATTGGCCCTGTGTTGTGAGGCTACTCATGCCTGCCTCAATCCGAGCCCCTTGGAGATGTGGGTCCTCTGGTTTAGGCCTCATGTGCTGGTTTCCTCACCTTTCTATGATGTGGTCACCCTGGTGTGAAGACAGTCCTGCCTGGTTCTGATCCCCTTGGTGATGTGGGCCCTCTGGTGAGAGTCTTATCCTGGCTGGGTTCTTCACCCTTCTGTGAGGTAGGCCCTCTGCTGTGAGGTCACTCCTGCCTGGCTGTCACACGTCACCTTGTCGACATGGGCCCTCAGTTGGGAGTTGGTGCCTGCTTGGAGTCTCCTCCCCTTGGTAATGAGGGCCCTCTGGCGTCAGACCCTAACTTCTGGCTCCCAAAATTCTCTGATGTGTGCCCTGAGGTGCGAGTACACTTATGCCATGTTCCCAACCACATAGGAATGTGGGCCTTCTGCTCTGAGGTCCCAAAGCCTGGGTTGCTCACAGTTTCATGATGAGGGCCCTCTGTTTTGAGTTCAGTCAGGTCTGGATCCCATAGCCTCGCTGCTCCTGGCCGCCTGCTGGGAGGTTCCAACTGCGGGATTCCTCACCTTTTTTCTTCTATGGGCCCTCTGTTTTGAGACTCCTCCTGCCTGCCTCACTCCCAGCCCCTTGGTGATGTGTGTCCTCTGGTTTGAGGCCACGTGTGCTGGGTCACTCACATTTCGTTGATGAGGTCCCACTGGTGTGAGGACACTCCAGCCTGGTTCCCATTCTCTTGGTGATGTGGGCCCTCTGGTGAGAGTCTGATCCTCCTTGGGTTCCTCACACTTTTGTGAGGTGGGCCCTCTGCTCTGAGGTCACTCTTGCCTGGCTGGCACACCCCGCATTGGCGACGGCGGCCCACTGGTAGCAGTTGGAGCCTGCTGGGAGCCTCCTCTCCTCGGTGATGAGAGCCCTCTGGTGTCAGGCCCTAACTGCTGGGCTCCCCACCTTTTCTGATGTGTGCCCACTGGTGCGATGACACTCCTACTTGGTTCCCTTCCCCATGGGGATGTGGGCCTTGTGCTCTGAGGTCACAACGGCTGGTTTGCTCACAGTTTCATGATGAGGGCCCTCTGTTGTGAGTTCATCACTGCCTGGATCCCATAGCCTCGGTGCTCTGGGCCGCCTGCTGGGATGTTCCAACTGCTGGATTCCTCACCTTTTTTATACAATGGGCCATGTGTTGTGAGGTTAATCCTGCCTGCCTCGCTCCAAGACCCATGGTGATGTGGGTCCTCTGGTTTGAGGCCACATTTTCTTGTTACCTCAACTTTTGACGATATGGCCCCACGGGTGTGATGACACTCCTACCTGGTTCACAGCCCCTTGCTGATGTGGGCACTCTGGTGAGAGTCTGATCCTGGCTGGGTTCCTTACCCTTCTGTGAGGTGGGCCCTCTGATGTGAGGTCACTCCTGCCTGGCTGGCTCACGTCGCCTTGATGATGTGGGCCCTCTGTTGGCCACTAAAGCATTCTGGGAGCCTCCTACCCTCTTTAATGAGGGCCCTGGAAAAAACGCATATGCACATTTTGACCAAGTGCATCATTGTCCAGGATCTGCCTCTTCTCCTATGCTTTCAGAGCACTTCCCGTCTACGTCCTGAAATCATATTCCAGGAATACTGCCCCGCTTTCAAGTCCTCCTCGCAGCCTTACTTCAATATATTTTTGTATGATACCTGTCATTAATAACTCTGCAGGTTTGTTAAATACAGTGTCCCTGAGCTCCTTTCTTCAACATGCTTTCTTGTGAGCTGGCCGCAAAACCGCAGGATTGCTTCAGGCCGTAATCTGGTTTCGGCACGGCACGCTGAGCCTTTGGTAAATTCCTCTTTCTGGTGAGAAATGAGCATTCAATTTGCCCGTGGAGACACCTACAGCTAGTCTCTCATTGGTTCTCCCTATTCCTGTTCATCTTGTGCAGAAATTGCAAACTGTGCCAAACAGGAGGTTAAAGGCACTGACTCTCCAAGTGGGTAGAGGGTTAGTAAAGCATCTGGAATGGTGAACCCGAGTACCAGGGAACGAAACCTGAGAGCCATTTAAAATGGTTTCCCAGTCTCACAGTGGACAATACTCTGGGTTTCCCATGCATGTTTTAGCTGAAGGAAGAATTCCTTAAACCTGGAGATTATTGACCCATGGAATGGGTACCATGCAGTATGACTAAAAAGGGTCTGAATTTGCTCACCGAACCTCACCAATGCTATCAGTTCGAAGTGTCCAGCCTTATGCCTCACCCAGCTCTGGGTGTAGATGTGGTAAATCCAGGTTTCATCACAAGCCCTGAATCAATTATTTAAGAATTGCTGTCTCTTTCACTGTCATTGTGTTTTGTTTTTGTAATTTAGTTTGATAATGGGATTTATCGGATTTTCACTGCTGCGTTCATGCCGCTGTACAAACGCTTGATTCTCCGACAGAGAAATATAAATCCACGGGTTTTAAGATTCTTACTAGTCAGGTATATTCCTAGGCGTTGAATATGTGGTGTTGAGTCCATGTCGTTGAACAAGGAGTAGGTCTTGACTATTACATATTTGGCTTATGGAACGGTATCTGTGCTATTTTCAATCTCTGGTTTTATGCAGCACCCCAACTCACCTTTGCCCTTAAGCAAGCATAAGTTGGTTTTCTAAATTTGAGTCCCTGTTCTGTTTTGTAATTCAGTTCATGTGTAGCCAAGTTTACATTCCGTGTATTAGTGATATCTTATGATGTTTCATTTTCTGTGTGACTTATTTCACTTAGAATCACTGTAGCTGAATCCACTCATTATGCCGTGATGGGCCTGATGACATAGATTTCATTGCTGAGTGATATTCCATTGTACGTACGAACCACAACTTCTTTATCCATTTTTCACATTCTGGGATATTTAACTTGTACCGTAGATGAGGTTCTTGTAAACAGAGCCGTCCGAAAATTTGGGGTGGCTGTGTGTTTTTGATTTTAATTTCCCTAAGCTATAGGACCATAACTGGAAGTGCCGTAGGCTCCGTTGCTTTGTTTTTTAGGTGTTTCAGGAAACACCATACACTTCTCCAGGGTGGCTGTTGGCAATTTACATCCCGCCCATCAGCATGACAAGGCTCCCTCTTCTCCATGGTCTGTGCTGCCTTTCTGGATTTTACACTTTTTTCAGATGGCCCTTTTGAACGGGGGGCAGTGAGACTTCATTGTAGTGCAGATTTCTTTAACATGCTTGCTTGGTTGGCCAAAAAGGGCGTATGCGTTTTTTCCTGAATATATTCAGGAAAAAACGCATACGCCCTTTTTGGCCAAGTGCATCATTGTCGACATTCTGCCTCTTTTCCTATGCTTTTAGTACAATTCCAGTCTACCCCCTGAAATTGTTTTCCTGAAATTCTGCCCCACTTTCAAGTCCTCTTCGAAGACTTACTTCAATACATTTTTGACGATAGCTGTCATTCATAACTCTGCAGGTTTGTGAATTACAGTGCCCCTGAGCTCATTTCTTCAACTCGCTTTCTTGTGAGATGGCCGAAAACCACAGGATTGCTTCAGGCCCTAATCTGTTTCCGGCAGGGCACGCTGAGCCTTTGGTTAATTCCTCTTCCTGGTGGGAAATGAGCGTTCCATTTGCCCGTGCAGACACCTACAGCTAGTCTCTCATTGCTTCTCCCTTTTCCTGTTCATCTTGCGCAGAAATTGCAAACTGTGCCAAACAGGAGGTTAATGGCACTGACTCTCCAAGTGAGGAGGGTATTAGTAAAGCGTTCAAATGTTGAACCCGAGTACCAGGGTACGAAAACTGAGATGCATTTGAAAACGTTTCCCAATCACACTGTGGACCATACTCTGGGTTTCCCATGCATGTTTTAGCTGAAGGAAGGATCCCTTAAACCTGGAGAGTTGGGACCCATGGAATGGGTACCATGCAGTATGACTTCAAAGGGTCTGCGTTTGCTCACCGAACCTCACCAATGCTATCAGCCCGAAGTGTCCAGCCTTATGTCTCATCCAGCTCTGGGTGTAGATGTGGTAAATACAGGTTGCATCACAAGCCCTGAATGAATTATTTAAGAATTGCTCTCTATTTCACTCTCATTGTGTTTTGTTTTTGAAATTCATTTTGATAATGGGATTTATCGTATTTTCACTGCTGCTTTTAGGCCACTGTACACACGCTTGATTTCCTTATGGAGACATATAAATCCATGGGTTTTAAGATTCTTACTTGTCAGGTATCTTCCCAGGCATTGAATATAGGGTGTTGAGTCCATTTCGTTGAGCAAGGAGTAGGTTTTGTCTATTATATATTTCGCTTATGGAACGGTATCTGTGCTAATTTCAATCTCTGGTTTTATTCAGCATCCCAACTGACCTTTCCCCATTAGCAAGCATAAGTTGGTTTGCTGAATTTGAGACCCTCTTCTGTTTTGTAATTCAGTTCATGGGTAGCCAAGTTTACATTCCGTGTATTAGTGATATCTTATGAGGTTTCTTTTTCTGTGTGACTTATTTCTCATAGATTCATCGTACCTGAATCCACTCATTATGCCGCTACGGGCCTGATGACGTAGATTTCATTGCTGAGTGATATTCCATTGTACTTGCATACCACAACTTCTTTATGAATTTTTTGCTTTCTCGGATATTTAACTTGTACCGTAGACGAGGTTCTTGTAAACAGAGACGTCCCAAACATTGGGGTGGCTGTGTGTTTTTGATTTTAATTTCCATAATCTATAGGACCATAAGTGGAAGTGCCATAGGCTGTGTTGCTTTGTTTCCTACGTGTTTCAGGAAACACCATACACTTCTCCAGAGTGGCTGTTGGCAATTTACATCCCGCCCATCAGCATAACAAGGCTCCCTTTTCTCCATGACCTGTCCTGCCTTTCTGGATTTTACACTTTTTTCAGATGGCCCTTTTGACCGGGGGGCAGTGAGACTTCATTGTAGTGCAGATTTCCTTTACACGCTTGCTTGGTTGGCCAAAAAGGGCATATGCGTTTTTTCCTGAATATATTCAGGAAAAAACGCATACGCCCTTTTTGGCCAAGTGCATTATTGTTGACATTCTGCCTCTTTTCCTATGCTTTAAGTGCAATTCCAGTCTACCCCCTGAAATCGTTTTCCTGAAATTCTGCCCCACTTTCAAGTCCTCTTCGGAGACTTACTTCAATACATTTTTGGACGATAGCTGTCATTCATAACTCTGCAGGTTTGTGAATTACAGTGCCCCTGAGCTCCTTTCCTCAACTCGCTTTCTCGTGAGCTGGCTGCAAAACCGCAGGATTGCTTCAGGCCCTTATCTGTTTCCGGCAGGGCATGCTGAGCCTTTGGTTAATTCCTCTTCCTGGTGGGAAATGAGCATTCCATTTGCCCGTGCAGACACCTACAGATAGTCTCTCATTGGTTCTCCCTATTCCTGTTCATCTTGCGCAGAAATTGCAAACTGTGCCAAACAGGAGGTTAAAGGCACTGACTCTCCAAGTGGGGAGAGTTTTAGTAAAGCGTCTGGAATGGTGCACCCGAGTACCGGGGTTCGAAAACTGAGATGCATTTGGAAACGTTTCCCAATCACACGGTGGACCATACTCCGGGTTTCCCATGCATGTTTTAGCTGAAGGAAGAATCCCTTAAACCTCGAGAGTTGGGACCCATGGAATGAGTACCATGAAGTATGACTTCAAAGGGTCTGCGTTTGCTCACCGAACCTCACCAATGCTATCAGCCCAAAGTGCCAAGCCTTATGTCTCACCCAGCTCTGGGTGTACATGTGGTAAATCCAAGTTGCATCACAAGCCCTGAATCAATTATTTAAGAATTGCTCTCTATTTCACTGTCACTGTGTTTTGTTTTTGAAATTTATTTTGATAATGGGATTTATCAGATTTTCACTGCTGCGTTTAGGCCGATGTACAGACATTTGATTTCCTTATGGAGACATATAAATCCATGGGTTTTAAGATTCTTACTTGTCAGGTATATTCCCAGGCGTTGAATATGTGGTGTTGAGTCTATTTCGCTGAGCAAGGAGTAGGTCTTGTCTATTATATATTTGGCTTATGGAACGGTATCTGTGCTAATTTCAATCTCTGTTTTTATGCAGCACCCCAACTCACCTTTCCCCATAAGCAAGCATAAGTTGGTTTTCTAAATTTGAGACCCTGTTCTGTTTTGTAATTCAGTTCATGTGTAGCCAAGTTTACATTCCGTGTATTAGTGATATCTTATGATGTTTCTTTTTCTGTATAACTTATTTCTCGTAGAATCATCGTTCCTGAATCCACTCATTATGCCGCTACGGGCCTGATGACGTAGATTTCATTGCTGTGTGATATTCCATTGTACGTGAGTACCACAACTTCTTTATCCGTTTTTTGCTTTCTCGGATAGTTAACTTATACCGTAGACAAGGTTCTTGTTAACAGAGCCGTCCGAAACTTTGGGGTGGCTGTGTGTTTTTGATTTTAATTTCCCTAAGCTATAGGACCATAAGTGGAAGTGCCATAGGCTGTGTTGCTTTGTTTCCTACGTGTTTCAGGAAACACCATACACTTCTCCAGAGTGGCTGTTGGCAATTTATATCCCGCACATCAGCATAACAAAGCTCCCTGTTCTCCATGACCTGTCCTGCCTTTCTGGATTTTACACTTTTTTCAGATGGCCCTTTTGACCGGTGGGCAGTGGGACTTCATTGTAGTGCAGATTTCCTTTACACGCTTGCTTGGTTGGCCAAAAAGGGTGTATGCGTTTTTTACTGAATATATTCAGGAAAAAACGCATACGACCTTTTTGGCCAAGTGCATCATTGTCGACATTCTGCCTCTTTTCCTATGCTTTAAGTGCAATTCCAGTTTACCCCCTGAAATCGTTTTCCGGAAATTCTTCCCCGCTTTCAAGTCGTCTTGGACGACTTACTTCAATACATTTTTGGACGATAGCTGTCATTCATAACTCTGCAGGTTTGTGAATTACAGTGCCCCTGAGCTCCTTTCCTCAACTCGCTTTCTCCTGAGCTGGCCGCAAAACCGCAGGATTGCTTCAGGCCCTAAACTGTTTCTGGCAGGGCACGCTGAGCCTTTGGTTAATTCCTCTTCCTGGTGGGAAATGAGCGTTCCATTTGGCCGTGCAGACACCTACAGCTAGTCTCTCATTGGTTCTCCCTATTCCTGTTCATCTTGCGCAGAAATTGCAAACTGTGCCAAACAGGAGGTTAAAGTCCCTGACTCTCCAAGTGGGGAGAGTGTTAGTAAAGCGTCTGGAATGGTGAACCCGAGTACCAGGGTTCGAAAATTGAGATGCATTTGAAAACGTTTCCCAATCACACGGTGGACCATACTCTGGGTTTCCCATGCATGTTTTAGCTGAAGGAAGAATCCCTTAAACGTTGAGAGTTGGGACCCATGGAATGGGTACCATGCAGTATGACTTCAAAGGGTCTGCGTTTGCTCACTGAACCTCACCAATGATATCAGCCCGAAGTGTCCAGCCTTATGTCTCACCCAACTCTGGGTGTAGATGTGGTAAATCCAGGTTGCATCACAAGCCCTCAATGAATTATTTAAGAATTGCTCTCTATTTCACTGTCATTGTGTTTTGTTTTTGAAATTTATGTTGATAATGGGATTTATCGGATTTTCACTGCTGCGTTTAGGCCGCTGTACACATGCTTGATTTCCTTATGGAGACATATAAATCCATGGGTTTTAAGATTCTTACTTGTCAGGTATCTTCCCAGGCGTTGAATATGGGGTGTTGAGTCCATTTCGCTGAGCAAGGAGTAGGTCTTGTCTATTATATATTTGGCTTATGGAACGGTATCTGTGCTAATTTCAATCTCTGGTTTTATGCAGCACCCCAACTCACCGTTCCCCATATGCAAACATAAGTTGGTTTTCTAAATTTGAGACCCTGTTCTGTTTTGTAATTCAGTTCGTGTGTAGCCAAGATTACATTCGGTGTATTAGTGATATCTCATGATGTTTCTTTTTCTGTGTGACTTATTTCTCGTAGAATCATCGTACCTGAATCCACTCATTATGCCGCTACGGGCCTGATGACGTAGATTTCATTACTGAGTGATATTCCATTGTACGTGCGTACCACAACTTCTTTATCCATTTTTTGCTTTCTCGGATAGTTAACTTATACCGTAGACAAGGGTCTTGTAAACAGAGCCGTCCCAAACTTTGGGGTGGCTGTGTGTTTTTGATTTTAATTTCCCTAAGCTATAGGACCATAAGTGGAAGTGCCATAGGCTGTGTTGCTTTGTTTCCTACGTGTTTCTGGAAACACCATACACTTCTCCAGAGTGGCTGTTGGCAATTTACATCCCGCCCATCAGCATAACAAGGCTCCCTGTTCTCCATGACCTGTCCTGCCTTTCTGGATTTTACACTTTGTTCAGATGTGCCTTTTGACCGGTGGGCAGTGTGACTTCATTTTAGTGCAGATTTCCTTTACACGCTTGCTTGTTTGGCCATAAACCGCGTATGCGTTTTTTCCTGAATATATTCAGGAAAAAACGCATACGTCCTTTTTGGCCAAGTGCATCATTTTCGACATTCTGCCTCTTTTCCTATGCTTTAAGTGCAATTCCTGTCTACCCCCTGAAATTGTGTTCCTGAAATTCTGCCCCGCTTTCAAGTCCTCTTCGAAGACTTACTTCAATACATTTTTGGACGATAGCTGTCATTCATAACTCTGCAGGTTTCTGAATTACACTGCCCCTGAGCTCCGTTCTTCAACTCGCTTTCTTGTGAGCTCGCCGCAAAACCGCAGGATTGCTTCACGCCATAATCTCTTTCTGGCAGGGCACGCTGAGCCTTTGGTTAATTCCTCTTCCTGGTGGGAAATGAGCGTTCCATTTGCACGTGCAGACACCTACATCTAGTCTCTCATTGCTTCTCCCTATTCCTGTTCATCTTGCGCAGAAATTGCAAACTGGGCCAAACAGGAGGTTAAAGGCACTGACTCTCCAAGTGGGGAGAGTGTTAGTAAAGCGTCTGGAATGGTGAACCCGAGTACCAGGGGCAAAAACTGAGATGCATTTGAAAACGTTTCCCAATCACACGGTGGTCCATACTCTGGGTTTCCCATGCATGTTTTAGCTGAAGGAAGAATCCCTTAAACCTGGAGAGTTGGGACCCATAGAATGGGTACCATGCAGTATGACTTCAAAGGGTCTGCGTTTGCTCACCGAACCTCACCAATGCTATCAGCCCGAAGTGCCCAGCCTTATGTCTCACCCAGCTCTGGGTGTACATGTGGTAAATCCAGGTTGCATCACAAGCCCTGAATCAATTATTTAAGAAATGCTCTCTATTTCACTGTCATTGTGTTTTGTTTTTGAAATTTATTTTGATAATGGGATTTATCGTATTTTCACTGCTGCGTTTAGGCCGATGTACAGACATATGATTTCCTTATGGAGACATATAAATCCATGGGTTTTAAAATTCTTACTTGTCAGGTATATTCCCAGGCGTTGAATATGGGGTGTTGAGTCTATTTCGCTGAGCTAGGAGTAGGTCTTGTCTATTATATATTTGGCTTATGGAACGGTATCTGTGCTAATTTCAATCTCTGTTTTTATGCAGCACCCCAACTCACCTTTCCCCATAAGCAAGTATAAGTTGGTTGTCTCAATTTGAGACCCTTTTCTGTTTTGTAATTCAGTTTATGTGTAGTCAAGTTTACGTTCCGTGTATTAGTGATATCTTATGATGTTTCTTTTTCTGTGTGACTTATTTCTCGTAGAATCAGCGTACTTGAATCCACTCATTATGGCGCTACGGGCCTGATGACGTAGATTTCATTGCTGTGTGATATTCCATTGTACGTACGTAGCACTACTTCTTTATCCATTTTTGGCTTTCTCGGATATTTAACTTGTACCGTAGACGAGGTTCCTGTAAACGGAGCCGTCCCAAACTTTGGGGTGGCTGTGTGTTTTTGATTTTAATTTCCCTAAGCTATAGATCCATAAGTGGAAGTGCCATAGGCTGTGTTGTTTTGTTTCCTACGTGTTTCAGGAAACACCATACACTTCTCCAGAGTGGCTGTTGGCATTTTACATCCTGCCCATCAGCATAACAAGGCTCCCTGTTCTCCATGACCTGTCCTTCCTTTCTGGATTTTACACTTTTTTCAGATAGCCCTTTTGACCGGGGGGCAGTTAGACTTCATTGTAGTGCAGATTTCCTTTACACGCTTGCTTTGTTGACCAAAAAGTGCGTATGCGTTTTTTCCTGAATATATTCAGGAAAAAACACATACGCCCTTTTTGGCCAAGTGCATCATTGTCGACATTCTGCCTCATTTCCTATGCTTTAAGTGCAATTCCAGTCTACCCCCTGAAATCGTTTTCCTGAAATTCTGTCCCGCTTTCAAGTCCTCTTCGAAGACTTACTTCAATACATTTTTGGACGATAGCTGTCATTCATAACTCTGCAGGTTTGTGAATTTCAGTGGCCCTGAGCTCCTTTCTTCAACTCACTTTCTTGTGAGCTGGCTGCAAAACCGCAGGATTGCTTCCGGCCCTAATCTGTTTCCAGCAGGGCACGCTGAGCCTTTGGTTAATTCGTCTTCCTGGTGGGAAATGAGCGTTCCATTTGCCCGTGCAGACACCTACAGCTAATCTCTCATTGGTTCTCCCTATTCCTGTTCATCTTGCGCAGAAATTGCAAACTGTGCGAAACAGGAGTTTAAAGGCACTGACTCTCCAAGTGGGGAGAGTGTTAGTAAAGCGTCTGGAATGGTGAACCCGAGTACCAGCGTTCGAAAACTGAGATGCATTTGAAAACGTTTCCCAATCACACGGTGGACCATACCCTGGGTTTCCCATGCATATTTTAGCTGAAGGAAGAATCCCTTAAACCTGGAGAGTTGGGACCCATGGAATGGGTACCATGCAGTATGACTTCAAAGGGTCTGCGTTTGCTCACCGAACCTCACCAAAGCTATCAGCCCGAAGTGTCCAGCCTTATGTGTCACCCAGCTCTGGGTGTAGATGTGGTAAATCCAGGTTTCATCACAAGCCCTGAATGAATTATTTAAGAATTGCTCTCTATTTCACTGTCATTGTGGTTTTTTTTGACATTTATTTTGATCATGGGATTTATCGGATTTTCACTGCTGCGTTTATGCCGCTGTACACACGCTTTATTTCCTTGTGGAGACATATAAATCCATGGGTTTTAAGATTCTTACTTGTCAGGTATATTCCCAAGCGTTGAATATGGAGTGTTGAGTCCATTTCGTTGAGCAAGGAGTAGGTCTTGTCTATTATATATTTGGCTTATGGAACGGTATCTGTGCTAATTTCAATCTCTGGTTTTATACAGCACCCCAACTCACCTTTCCCCATAAGCAAGCGTAAGTTGGTTTTCTAAATTTGAGACCCTGTTCTGTTGGTATTTCTGTTCATGTGTAGCCAAGTTTACATTCCGTGTATTAGTGATATCTTATGAGGTTTCTTTTTCTGTGTGACTTATTTCTCGTAGAATCATCATACCTGAATCCACTCATTATGCCGCTACGGGCCTGATGACGTAGATTTCATTGCTGAGTGATATTCCATTGTACTTGCATACCACAACTTCTTTATGAATTTTTTGCTTTCTCGGATATTTAACTTGTACCGTAGACGAGGTTCTTGTAAACAGAGCCGTCCCAAACATTGGGGTGGCTGTGTGTTTTTGATTTTAATTTCCATAATCTATAGGACCATAAGTGGAAGTGCCATAGGCTGTGTTGCTTTGTTTCCTACCTGTTTCAGGAAACACCATACACTTCTCCAGAGTGGCTGTTGGCAATTTACATCCCGCCCATCAGCATAACAAGGCTCCCTGTTCTCCATGGCCTGTGCTGTCTTTCTGGATTTTACACTTTTTTCAGATGGCCCTTTTGACTTGGGGGCAGTGAGACTTCTTTGTAGTGCAGATTTCTTTAACATGCTTGCTTGGTTGGCCAAAAAGGGCGTATGCGTTTTTTCCTGAATATATTCAGGAAAAAACGCATACGCCCTTTTTGGCCAAGTGCATCATTGTCGACGTTCTGCCTCTTTTCCTATGCTTTAAATGCAATTCCAGTCTACCCCCTGAAATCGTTTTCTTGCAATTCTGCCCCGCTTTCATGTCCTCTTCGCAGCCTTCCTTCAATATATTTTTGGGTGATAGCTGTCATTTATAACTCTGCAGGTTTGTGAATTACAGTGTCCCTGAGCTCCTTTCTTCAACTCGCTTTCTTGTGAGCTGGCCGCAAACCCGCAGGATTGCTTCAGGCCCTAATCTGGTTCCGGCACGGCATGCTGAGCCTTTGGTTAATTCCTCTTCCTGGTGGGAAATGAGCGTTAAATTTGCCCGTGCAGACACCTTCACACGAGTCTTCATGGTGCCACTTTGCCCCGGTTATCTCTATGGAGGTTGGAGTTGGAGGGCCTCCTCACTCAAGGTCAGTGTGCCCATGGAGCCCACCCTGCAACTTCAGGGCATGGTTGGGTGTTAGGATCACCACGTGGGGTCCTTTTCCCTTAGGAGGGAGGTGGCCTTTAGGGCTGCTGATTTCCAGGTTTTCAGATACTGCCAGTATCTTGGCCAGATGTGGCGGTGGGCCAAGCCCCTTGGTGACCGTAGTTTATCCTACCTGGATCGCATTCTTGCATTGTTCCATTTCAAGTGGTCCCAGGTTTTGCACTAATACTCCAATGGCGATTCACCGTTCACCAGGAATGTAAAGGTCAAAGGGTTTAGCTAAATTAGGGAGTTCCAGGGCAAGGGTCTGAATTGACTGCTCTTTCCATTCTTGAAAGGCCACTTCTGCATTCTATTCAAAAGGATCATCATCTTTTCCTTTCAGTGTTTCATATAGAGGCCGAGCTAGTAGACTGTAGTTAGGGATCCAGAAGCAGCAGTCCCTGGCCTCCCCAGGAGCCCCTAAGCTGTCTTCTAGTTTCAGAAATGGGTAAGGCTGTAAATTGTTTCTTCCCTTTCCTGGGATGGGCTTCTCCGACCTTCTGTGAGAATGAAGCCCAGGCAGGTCACCGTAGTCTGTGATATTTGAGCTTTTTCTTGGACAACTTGTATCCTTTATTGGCTTGGTAGTTCAGAGGTCTCCTTAGTAGGGCTGGCGATCAGAATGTCGTCTGCATATTGAAGGAGTGTTTCCTTTTCCAGAGGTAGAACTTTTAGTTCTTTAGCTGAGCTTTCCCCAAAGATGGTGTGGGAATTTTTGAACCCTTGGGGCAACACGGCCCGGAAGTATTGTTTTAGTTGTATGTTGAGTCCTGCCACTCACAAGCCAAAATTTCTTGTGACTCTGGGACTAATAGAATACAAAAGAAGGCATCATTGAAGACTAATACAGAATACCATGTCCTGGTGGTTGGTAGAATGACCAGCAGGGTGTAGGATTTAGGAACTACTGGAGGTATATCCTCGGTGGCTTCACTGACTGTCCTGACATCCTTTACCAGGACTCCAGCAGCCCATGGGGCTCTCGAGGTCAGGCCAATCCCAGGATATGGAGCTCACCTGGGCAGGTACCCCACCCCCACCCCAGCCCATGGGGCTCTCGTGTTCAGGCCCCTCCCAGGATATGGGGTTCCCTGGGCAGGTTCCCCTGCAGCCCATGGGGCTCTCGTGGTCAGGCCCCTCCCAGGATACAGAGCTACCCTTGCAGGTACCATGGCAGGGCTGGGAACACAGGAACCGTGCATATCGCCCTCATTGCAGAGCACTCCCAGCTCACCTGTCACTCAGATCTGACACAGAGCACCTCAGAGCAGGACTTGAACTAACAAACAGCAGCTCCGACAGGTCTGTGACCCTGGGCATCACTCTGTGTGGCCTCCCTCCACCTGGTCTTCCAGAGACTTCCACTGCACCCGGGGCACCAGGCCTCTGTCTCCACCCACCAGCCACCCCTCCTCTCCCTGACTCCTGGGTTCCTCTCATTAGGAGAGGGTTTTCTTGAAGTTGTCTCCCACTCATGGGCCAGATAATATAATTAGAAAACAAGCCAGAGCTGCAGCCCCTTGTCTATCCTGACTCTCAGGAGCCCACACCTGTTCCTTGGACCTGGCCGATTCAGCAAGTTCCAGTTTCTGCAACTGTGAGCCCCTGAGGGGTGATTATTGGCTGGCCTGGGAAGCCCGACCGTGCCGGCCAGCCCTCCCCAGGTGTGCCTGGGTTCAGATCAATATAAACACCGCTCCAGGCAGCAAGAGCCCCTGCAGCTGTGCCTGACGCCATTTTCTCTGCCCTGTCAGCAGTCTTGGGGCTGGACTGGTGGGAGGGAGTGAGAGGCCACGGCTTTGTGGGTGGCCCAGTGTGAGTGGGGCTCTGCTGGACTTTCTGCAGCAGTTGCCAAGATGCCACCTGCTAAAGAAGAGGATGTGTCACCCATACCTGCCGCTGGAATTTCTCCCTGGGCAGAGGTGAGTGAGGAAGAAAGCAGTGGGGGCCGGGACAGCAGGGGTATCTCAGGCAGGGAAATGGAAAACTTCCAGAAGAGCACCCAGGGCCAGGACCATCCTGGCTGGCCTGCAGGCACCAAGTCGGCTGGCATGCTGTCACTCATGTGGCTCCATGGCCCTTCCTCTAGGCTTTCAAGTCCTTGTACATATTCAGGTGTTTTACCTGGGAAGGGTGGGAACATTTCAGCAGCAGCTGGCCTGGGGCTCAGCCCACGTTTACTCACAGATGCCTCGGCACGGTCCCCCAGCTTTGCAATGAGGACGCTTGTTGCGTGGGGCCTGCTGGTTGAATGGGAGATGATTCCCCACCACTGACCAACTTCAGAATTGTTTACAACTGGAGCAAGTGCCCTGATACGGTTTTCCTCTGTGTAACTGGTGGGTTCTGTTTTTTTTTCTTTTTTTCGTTTTTGGTTCAAGGTAGATTTTATTCCTCTTTTTTGTATTTACAGATATAAGCATGGAAATAATTTATTCATATAAATACATGTATGTGAAGGGAAGTATATTTTTTCTGTTTTACTTTTTGTAATTTGAATTTTATTTTATTTTTTTATACAGCAGGTTCTTTTTGGTTATCTATTTTATACGTATAAATGTATACATGCCAATCCCAATCTCTCAACTCCTCCCACCACCACCCCCCAACAGCTTTCCCCCCTTGGTGTCCATACGTTTGTTGTCTACATCTGTTGCTCTATTTCTGCCTGGCAAAACGGTTCATCTGTACAATTTTTCTAGGTTCCACATATATGCATTAATAGACAAGATTTGTTTTTCTCTTTCTGGCTTACTTCACTCTGTATGACAGTCTCTAGATCCATCAACGTCTCTACAAATGACCCAATTTCATTCCTTTTTATGGCTTAGTAATATTCCATTTTATATATGTACCACATCTTTATGCATTCGTCTGTCTGTGGGCATTTAGGTTGCTTCCATTACCTGGATATTGTAAATAGTGATGCAATGAACATTGCGGTGAATGTCTCTTTTTGATTTATGGTTTTGTCTGGGTATATGCCCAGTAGTGGGATTGCTGTATCATATGGTAATTCTATTCTTAGTTTTATAAGAAACTCCATAATGTTCTCCACAGTGACTGTATCAATTTACATTCCCAACAATAGTGGAAGAGGGTTCCTTATCTCCACACCCTTTCCAGCATTTGTTGTTTGTAGATTTTCTGATGATGCCCATTCTAACAGGTGTGAGGTGATACACCATGGATGAGTCTATTTCGTTGAGCAAAGAGTAGGTCTTGTCTATTATATATTTGGCTTATGGAACGGTATGTGTGCTAATTTCAATCTCTGGTTTTATACAGCACCCCAACTCAACTTTCCCCTTAAGCAAGCATAAGTTTTTATCTAAATGTGAGACTCTGTTCGGTTTTGGAATTCAGTTTATGTGTAGCCAAGTTTACACTCTCTCTATTAGTGATATCTTATGATAATTATCTTTCTCTGTGTGACCTATTTCTCTTAGAATCATCATACTTAAATCCACTCAATTTGCTGCTACAGGCCTGATGACATTGATTTCATTGCTGAGTGATATTCTGTTGTACGTAAGTAGCACAACTCCTTTATCCATTTTTTTCTTTCTGGGATATTTAATTTGTACTGGACTCAAGGTTCTTGTAAACACAGCAGCCCTAAATTTTGTGTTGGCTGTGTCTTGTTGATTTTAATTTTCCTAAGCTATAGGGCCAAAAGTGGAAGTGCCCTAGGGTCTGTAGCTTTGTTTTTCAAATGTTTCAGGATACACCATACACATCTCCAGAGTGTCTGTTGGCAATTTACATCCCGCCCATCAGCATAACAAGGCTCCCTGTTCTCCATGGCCTGTCCTGTGTTTCTGGTTTTTACACTTTTTTCAGATGGCCCTTTTGACGAATGGGAAATGAGACTTCATTGTAGTGCGGATTTCCATTTCTCGAGTGCTTGGTTGGCCAAAAAGGGCATATGTGTTTTTTCCTGAATATATTCAGGAAAAAATGTTTACGCACTTTTGTCCAAGTGCATCACTGTCAAAGATCTGCCGCTTTTCACATGCTTTAAATGCAATTCCAATCTACCTCCTGAAATATGATTCCTGCAATTCTGCCTCGTTTTCAAGTCCTCTTTGCAGACTTACTTCCATATATTTTTGCCAATAGCTGTCATTTATAACTCTGCAGGTTTGTGAATTACAGTGCCCGTGATTTCCTTTCTTAACTCGTTTCCTTGAAAACTGGCCACAGAACCGCAGGTTTGCTTCAGGCCGTAATCAGGGTCCGGCACGGCACTCTGAGACTTTGGTTCATTCCACTTCCTGGTGGGAAATTAGAGTTAAATGTGCCCCTCCAGACACCTGCCTCACTCCTAGCCCCTTGGTGATGTGTGTCCTCTGGTTTGAGGCCACATGTGCTGGGTTCCTCACCTTTGGCTGATGTGGCCCCACTGGTGTGAGGACACTCCTGCCTGCTTCCCATCCCCTTGGTGATGTGGGCCCTCCGGTGAGAGTCTGATCCTGGTTGGGTTCCTCACACTTCTGTGAGGTGGGCACTCTTCTCTGAGGTCACTCCTGCCTGGCTGGCACACCCCGCCTTGGCGACGTCGGCCCTCTGGTGGGATTTGGTGCCTGCTGTGTGTCTCCTCCCCTCGGTAATGAGGGCCCTCTGGCGTCAGGCCCTAACTCCTGGGCTCCCAATATTTTCTGATATGCACCCTGTGGTTCGAGTACACTCCTGCCAGGTTCCCAACCCCATGGGAATGTGGGCCTTCTGCTCTGAGGTCCCAACCGTGGGTTACTCAGTTTCATGATGAGGGCCCTCTGCTGCGAGTTCTCTCCGGCCTGGATCCCATAGCCTCGCTGCTCTTGGCCACCTGCTGGGAGGTTACAACTGCGGGATTCCTCACCTTTTTTCTTCTATGGGCCCTCTGTTTTGAGACTCCTCCTGCCTGCGTCACTCCCAGCCCCTTGGTGATGTGTGTCCTCTGGTTTGAGGCCACGTATGCTGGGTCCCTCGCCTTTCGATGATGTGGCCCCACTGGTGTGAGGACACTCCTGCCTGGTTCCTATACCCTTGATGATGTGGGCCCTCTGGTGAGAGTCTGATCCTGGCTGGGTTCCTCACCCTTCTGTGAGGGGGGCCCTCTGCTGTGAGGTCACTCCTGCCTGGCTGGCACACCCCACCTGGGCAACATCGGCCCTCTTGTGGCAGTTGGAGCCTGCTGGGAACCTCCCCTCGGTGATGGGGGCCCTCTTGCCTCAGGCCCTAACTGCTGGGTACCCACATTTTCTGATACGTGCTAAGTGGTGCGAGGACACTCCTGCGAGGTTCCCATCCCCATGGGCATGTGGGCCTTCTGCTCTAAGGTCCCAACACCTGTGTTGTTCACCGTTTCATGATGTTGGCTCTCTGGTGTTAGTTCACCCAGGCCTAGATCCCATAGACTCTGTGCTCTGAGCGGCCTGCTGGGAGGTTCCTACTGCTGGATTCCTTACCTCTTTTATTCTTTGGGTCCTGTGTTTTCATGCTCCTACTTCCTGACTCACTTCCAGCCCATTTGTGATGTAGGTCCTCTGGTTTAAAGTCACATGTACCGGTTTCCTCACCTTTATTGATGTGGCCCCACTGGTGTGAGGACACTCCTGCCTGGTTCCCATCCCCTTGGTGATGGGGGCCCTCTGGTGAGAGTCTGATCCTGTCTGGATTCCTCACACTTCTGGGAGGTGGGCCCTCTGCTGTGAGGTCACTCCTGCCTGGCTGGCACACGTCACCTTGGCGATGTGGGCCCTCAGTTGGGAGTTGGTGCCTGCTGGGAGTCTCCTCCCCTCGGTAATGAGGGCCCTCTGGCATCAGGCCCTAACTCATGGGCTCCCAAAATTTTCTGATGTGCGCCCTGTCGTGCGAGTACACTCCAGCCAGGGTCCCATCCCCATGGGGATGTGGGCTTTCTGCTCTAAGGTCCCAACGGCTGGGTTGCTCACAGTGTCAGAATGTGGGCCCTCTGCTGTGAGTTCACTCCGGCATGGATCCCATAGCCTCGGTGCTCTGGGCCACCTGCTTGGAGCTTCCAACTGCGGGGTTCCTCACCTTTTTTATTCTATGGGCCCTCTGTTGTGAGTCTCCTCCTGCATGCCTCACTCCCAGCCCTTTCGTGATGTGTGTCCCCTTGTTTGAGGCCACATGTGCTGTGTTCCTCACCTTTCGCTGATGTGGCCCCACTGGTGTGAGGACACTCCTGCCTGGTTTCCATCCCCTTGGTGATGTGGGCGCTCTGGTTAGAGTCTGATCCTGTTTGGGCTCCTCACACTTCTGTGAGGTGGGCCCTCTGCTGTGAGGTAACTCCTGCCTGGCTTGCTCCCATTGCCTTGGTGACGTCGGCCCTCTGGTGGCATTTGGAGCCTGCTGGTAGCCTCCTCTCCTCAGTGATGAGGGCCCTCTGGCGTCAGGCCATAACTGCTGGGTTCCCACATTTTCTGATACGTGCTAAGTTGTGCGAGGACAGTCCTGCGAGGTTCCCATCCCCATGGGGATGTGGGCCTTCTGCTCTGAGGTCCCACTGGCTGGGTTGCTCACAGTTTCATGATGTGGGCCCTCTGCTGTGAGTTCACTGTGGCCTGGATCCCATAGACTCCATGCTCTGGGCCACCTGCTGGGAGGTTCAAACTGCTGGATTCCTCACATTTTTTATTCTGTGGGCCCTGTGTTGTTAGGCTACTCCTGCCTGCCTCACTCGGAGCACCTTGGAAATGTGGGTCCTCTGGTTTAGGCCACATGTGCGGGGTTCCTCAACTTTCTATAATGTGGCCACACTGGTGTGAGGACACTCCTGCCTTGTTCCGATCCCCTTGGTGATGTGGGCCCTCTGGTGAGAGTCTTATCCTGGCTGGGTTCCTCACCCTTCTGTGAGGTAGGCCCTCTGCTGTGAGGTCACTCCTGCCTGGCTGGCACACGTCAACTTGGCGACGTGGGCCCTCAGTTGGGAGTTGGTGCCTGCTGGGAGTCTCCTACCCTCGGTAACGAGGGCCCTCTGTCTTCAGACCCTAACTCCTGGGCTCCCAAAATTTTCTGATGTGCGCCCTGTGGTGCGAGTACACTCCTGCCAGGATCCCAACCCCATGGGAATGTGGGTTTTCTGTTCTGAGGTCCCAATGGTACGTTGCTCAGTTTCATGATGAGGGCCCTCTGTTTTGAGTTCAGTCAGGTCTGGATCCCATAGCCTCGCTGCTCCTGGCCACCTGCTGGGAGGTTCCAACTGCGGGATTCCTCACCTTTTTTCTTCTATGGGCCCTCTGTTTTGAGACTCCTCCTGCCTGCCTCACTCCCAGCCCCTTGGTGATGTGTGTCCTCTGGTTTGAGGCCACGTGTGCTGGGTCACTCACATTTCGTTGATGAGGTCCCACTGGTGTGAGGACACTCCAGCCTGGTTCCCATTCTCTTGGTGATGTGGGCCCTCTGGTGAGAGTCTGATCCTCCTTGGGTTCCTCACACTTTTGTGAGGTGGGCCCTCTGCCCTGAGGTCACTCTTGCCTGGCTGGCACACCCCGCATTGGCGACGGCGGCCCACTGGTAGCAGTTGGAGCCTGCTGGGAGCCTCCTCTCCTCGGTGATGAGAGCCCTCTGGTGTCAGGCCCTAACTGCTGGGCTCCCCACATTTTCTGATGTGTGCCCACTGGTGCGATGACACTCCTACTTGGTTCCCTTCCCCATGGGGATGTGGGCCTTGTGCTCTGAGGTCACAACGGCTGGTTTGCTCACAGTTTCATGATGAGGGCCCTCTGTTGTGAGTTCATCACTGCCTGGATCCCATAGCCTCGGTGCTCTGGGCCGCCTGCTGGGATGTTCCAACTGCTGGATTCCTCACCTTTTTTATACAATGGGCCATGTGTTGTGAGGTTAATCCTGCCTGCCTCGCTCCAAGACCCATGGTGATGTGGGTCCTCTGGTTTGAGGCCACATTTTCTTGTTACCTCAACTTTTGATGATATGGCCCCACGGGTGTGATGACACTCCTGCCTGGTTCACAGCCCCTTGCTGATGTGGGCACTCTGGTGAGAGTCTGATCCTGGCTGGGTTCCTTACCCTTCTGTGAGGTGGGCCCTCTGATGTGAGGTCACTCCTGCCTGGCTGGCTCACGTCGCCTTGATGATGTGGGCCCTCTGTTGGCCACTAAAGCATTCTGGGAGCCTCCTACCCTCTTTAATGAGGGCCCTGGAAAAAACGCATATGCACATTTTGACCAAGTGCATCATTGTCCAGGATCTGCCTCTTCTCCTATGCTTTCAGAGCACTTCCCGTCTACGTCCTGAAATCATATTCCAGGAATACTGCCCCGCTTTCAAGTCCTCCTCGCAGCCTTACTTCAATATATTTTTGTATGATACCTGTCATTAATAACTCTGCAGGTTTGTTAAATACAGTGTCCCTGAGCTCCATTCTTCAACACGCTTTCTTGTGAGCTGGCCGCAAAACCGCAGGATTGCTTCAGGCTGTAATCTGGATTCGGCACGGCACGCTGAGCCTTTGGTAAATTCCTCTTTCTGGTGAGAAATGAGCATTCAATTTGCCCGTGGAGACACCTATAGCTAGTCTCTCATTGGTTCTCCCTATTCCTGTTCATCTTGTGCAGAAATTGCAAACTGTGCCAAACAGGAGGTTAAAGGCACTGACTCTCCAAGTGGGTAGAGGGTTAGTAAAGCATCTGGAATGGTGAACCCAAGTACCAGGGAACGAAACCTGAGAGCCATTTAAAATGGTTTCCCAGTCTCACAGTGGACAATACTCTGAGTTTCCCATGCATGTTTTAGCTGAAGGAAGAATTCCTTAAACCTGGAGATTATTGACCCATGGAATGGGTACCATGCAGTATGACTAAAAAGGGTCTGAATTTGCTCACCGAACCTCACCAATGCTATCAGTTCGAAGTGTCCAGCCTTATGCCTCACCCAGCTCTGGGTGTAGATGTGGTAAATCCAGGTTTCATCACAAGCCCTGAATCAATTATTTAAGAATTGCTGTCTCTTTCACTGTCATTGTGTTTTGTTTCCAAAACTTTGGGGTGGCTGTGTGTTTTTGATTTTAATTTCACTAAGCTATAGGACCATAAGTGGAAGTGCTGTAGGCTCCGTTGCTTGGTTTTTTAGGTGTTTGAGGAAACACCATACACTTCTCCAGAGTGGCTGTTGGCAAATTACATCCCGCCCATCAGCATAACAAGGCTCCCTCTTCTCCATGGTCTGTGCTGCCTTTCTGGATTTTACACTTTTTTCAGATGGCCCTTTTGACCGGGGGGCAGTGAGACTTCATTGTAGTGCAGATTTCCTTTACACGCTTGCTTGGTTGGCCAAAAAGTGCGTATGCCCTTTTTCCTGAATATATTCAGGAAAAAACGCATACGCCCTTTTTGGCCAAGTGCATCATTGTCGTCGTTCTGCCTCTTTTCCTATGCTTTAAATGCAATTCCAGTCTACCCCCTGAAATCGTTTTCCTGAAATTCTGCCCCACTTTCAAGTCCTCTTCGCAGCCTTCCTTCAATATATTTTTAGACCATAGCTGTCATTTATAACTCTGCAGGTTTGTGAATTACAGTGCCCGTGATTTTCTTTCTTAACTCGTTTCCTTGAAAACTGGACACAGAACCGCAGTGTTGCTTCAGGCCATAATCAGTGTCCGGCACGGAACTCTGAGACTTTGGTTCATTCCACTTCCTGGTGGGAAATTAGAGTTAAATGTGCCCCTCCAGACACCTGCCTCATTCCTAGCCCTTGGTGATGTGTTTCCTCTGGTTTGAGGCCACATGTGCTGGGTTCCTCACTTTGGCTGATGTGGCCCCACTGGTGTGAGGACACTCCTGCCTGCTTCCCATCCCCTTGGTGATGTGGGCCCTCCGGTGAGAGTCTGATCCTGGTTGGGTTCCTCACACTTCTGTGAGGTGGGCCCTCTTCTCTGAGGTCAATCCTGCCTGCCTGGCACACCCCGCCTTGGCGACGTGGGCCCTCAGTTGGGAGTTGGTGCCTGCTGGGAGTCTCCTCCCCTCAGTAATGAGGGCCCTCTGACGTCAGGCCCTAACTCCTGGGCTCCCATACTTTTCTGATGTGTGCCCTCTGGTGGGAGTACACTCCTGCCAGGTTCCCAACCCCATGGGAATGTGGGCCTTCTTCTCTGTGGTCCCAACCGCTGGGTTGTTCACAGTTTCGTGATGAGGGCCTTCTGTTGTGAGTTCACACCGGCCGGGATCCCATAGCCTCGCTGCTCCTTGCCGCCTGCTGGGAGGTTCCAACTGCGGGTTACCTCACCTTTTTTATTTTATGGCCCTCTGTTTGAGACACCTCCTGCCTGCCTCACTCTGAGCCCCTTGTTGATGTGGGTCCTCTGGTTTAGGCCATATGTTCTGGGTTCCTCACTTTTCTACGATTTGGCCACACTGGTGTGAGGCCACTCCTGCCTGGTTCTGATCCCCTTGGTGATGTGGGCCCTCTGGTGAGAGTCTTATCCTGGCTGGGTTCCTCCCCCTTCTGTGACATAGGCCCTCTGCTGTGAGGTCACTCCTGCCTGGCTAACGCACATCACCTTGGAGACGTGGGCCCTCAGGTGGGAGTTGGTGCCTTCTAGGAGTCTGCTCCCCTCGGTAATTAGGGCCGTCTGGCGTCAGGCCCTAACTCCTGGGCTCCCAAAATTTTCTGATGTGTGCCCTGTGGTGCGAGTACACTCCTGCCAGGTTCCCAACCCCATGGGAATGTGGGCCTTCTGTTCTGTGGTCCCAACAGCTGTGTTGTTCACAGTTTCATGATGAGGGTCCTCTGTTGTGAGTTCACAACGGCCGGGACCCCATAGCCTCGCTGCTCCTTGCTGCATGCTAGGAGGTTCCAACTGCGGGATTCCTCACCTTTTTTATTCTATGGGTCCTCTGTTTTGAGGCTCCTCCTGCCTGCCTCACTCCGAGCCCCTTGGAGATGTGGGTCCTCTTGTTTAGGCCACATGTTCTGGGTTCCTCACCTTTCTATGATTTGGCCACACTGGTGTGAGGCCACTCCTGCCTGGATCAGATCCCCTTGGTGATGTGGGCCCTCTGGTGAGAGTCTGATCCTGGCTGGGTTCCTCACTCTTCTGTGAGGTGGGCCCTCTGCTGTGAGGTAACTCCTGCCTGGCTTGCTCCCGTTGCCCTGGTGACGTCGGACTTCTGGTGGCAGTTGGAGCCTTCTTGTACCCTCCTCTCCAAGGTGATGAGGGCCCTCTTGCGTCAGGCTCTAACTGCTGGGCTCCCCACGATTTCTGATGTGAGCCCAGTGATGCCAGGACACTCCTGTAAGGTTCCAATACTCATGGGGATGTGTGCCTTCTGCTCTGTGGTCGCAACGCCTGGGTTGCTCACAGTTTCGTTATGTTGGCACTCCGGTGTTAGTTCACTCAGGCCTAGATCCCATAGCCTCTGTGCTCTGGGCCGCCTGCTGGGAGGTTCCAACTGCTGGATTCCTCACCTTTCTTATACTTTGGGCCCTGTGTGGTGAAGCTCCTCCTGCCTGCCTCACACCGAGCCCCTTGGTGATGTAGGTCTTCTGGTTTGAGACCACGTGTGCCGTTTGTCTCACCTTTTAGGGATGTGGCCCTACTGGTGTGAGGACACTCCTGACTGGTTCCCATTCCCTTGTTGATGTGGGCCCTCTGGTGAGAGTCTGATCCTGGCTTGATTCCTCACACTTCTGTGAGGCGGGCCCTCTGCTGTGAGGTCACACCTGCCTGGCTGGCACACGACGCCTTGGCCACATGGGCCCTCTGGTTGCAGTTGGAGCGTGCTGGGAACCTCCTCCCATCGGTGATGAGGGCCCTCTGGCGTCCGGCCCTAACTGCTGGGCTCACCACATTTTCTGATGTGCGCCCACTTGTGCGATGACACTCCTGCCAGGTTCCCATCCCCATGCAGATTTGGGCCTTCTGTTCTGAGGTGCCAACGGCTGGCTTGCTCACAGTGTCAGGATGTGGGCCTTCTGCTGTGAGTTCACTCCGACATGCATCCCATAGCCTCGGTGCTCTGGGCCACCTGCTTGGAGCTTCCAACTGCAGGATTCCTTACCTTTTTTCTTCTATGGGCCGTGTGTTGTGAGACACTTCCTGCCTGCCTCACTCTGAGCCCCTTGTTGATGTGGGTCTTCTGGTTTGAGGCCACATGTGGTGGGTTCCCTGCCTTTCAATGATGTGGCCCCACTGGTGTGATCACACTCCTGCCTGGTTCGCATCCCCTTGGTGATGTGGGCCCTCTGGTGAGAATCTGATCCGGGTTGGGTTCCTCACACTTCCGTGAGCTTGGCCCTCAGCTCTGAGGTCACTCCTGCCTGGCTGGCACACCCCGCCTTGGCGACGTCGGCCCTCTGGTGGCAGTTGGAGCCTGCTGGGAGCCTCCTCCCCTCAGTGATGAGAGCCCTTTGGCGTCAGACCCTAACTGCTGGGTACCCACATTTTCTAATACGTACTAAGTGGTGCGAGGATACGCCTGCCACGTTCCCATCCCCATGGGGATGTGGGCGTTCTGCTCTGAGGTCCCAACGGCTGGGTTGCTCACAGTTTCATGATGTGGGCCCTCTGCTGTGAGTTCACTTTGGCCTGGATCCCATAGACTCGGTGCTCTGGGCCTCCTGCTGCGAGGTTCCAACTGCTGGATTCCTCACATTTTTTAATCTATGGGCCCTGTGTTGTTAGGCTAGTCCTGCCTGCCTCACTCCGAGCCCCTTGGAGATGTGGTTCCTCTGGTTTAGGCCACATGTTCTGGGTCCCTCACCTTTCCATTATTTGGCCACACTGGTGTGAGTATACTTCTGCCTGGTTCCGATCCCCTTGGTGATGCGGGCCCTCTGGTGAGAGTCTTATCCTGGCTGGGTTCCTCACCCTTCTGTGACGTATGCCCTCTGCTGTGATGTCACTCCTGCCTGGCAGGCGCACGTCACCTTGGCGACGTGGGCCCTCAGTTGGGATTTGGTGTCTGCTGGGAGTTTCCTCCCTTTGGTAATGAGGGCCCTCTGGCGTCAGGCCTTAAATCCTGGGCTCCCAAACTTTTCTGATGTGTGCCCTGTGGTGCGAGTACACTCCTGCCAGGTTCCCAACCCCATGGCAATGTGGGCCTTCTGCTCTGTGGACCCAATGGCTGGGCTATTCACAGTTTCATGATGAGGGCCCTCTTTTGTGAGTTCACACCGGCCGGGATCCCATAGCCTCGTTGTTCCTTGCCGCCTGCTGGGATGTTCCAACTGCGGGATTCCTCACCTTTTTTATTCTATGGGCCCTCTGTTTTGAGACTACTCCTGCCTGCCTCCCTCCCAGCCCCTTGCTGATGTGTGTCCTCTGGTTTGAGGCCACCTGTGGTGGTTTCCTCGCCTTTCAATGATGTGGCCCCACTGGACTGAGAACACTCCTGCCTGGTTCCCATCCTCTTGGTGATGTGGGCCCTCTGGTGAGAGTCTGATCCTGGTTGGGTTCCTCACACTTCCGTGAACTTGGCCCTCTGCTCTGAGGTCACTCCTGCCTGGCTGGCACACCCCGCCTTGGTGACGTTGGCCCTCTGGTGGCAGTTGGAGCGTGCTGGGAGCCTCCTTCCCTCAGTAATGAGGGCCCTTTGGCGTCAGGCCCTAACTGCTGTGTACCCACATTTTCTAATACGTACTAAGTGGTGCGAGGACACTCCTGCCAGGTTCCCATCCCCGTGGGGATGTGGGACTTCTGCTCTGATGTCCAAACGGCTGGGTTGCTCAAAGTTTCATGATGTTGGCCCTCTGATATGAGTGCACTGCGGCCTGGATCCCATAGACTGGGTGCTCTGGGCCACCTGCTGGGAGGTTCCAACTGCGGGATTCCTCACCTTTTTTACGCAATGGGCCCTCTGTTTGGAGGCTCCTCCTGCCTGCCTCACTCCCAGCCCCTTGGTGATGTGTGTCCTGTAGTTTGAGGCCACGTGTGCTGGGTCCGTCACATTTCGGTGGTGTGGTCCCACTGGTGTGAGGACACTCCTGCCTGGTTTCCATTCCCTTGGTGACGTGGGCCCTCCGGTGAGAGTCTGATCCTCTTTGGGTTCCTCACACTTTTGTGTGGTTGGCCCTCTGCTCTGAGGTCACTCCTGCCTGGTTGGCAGACCCCGCATTGGCGACGTCTGCCTTCTGGTAGCAGTTGGAGCTTGCTGGGAGCCTCCTCTCCTCAGTGATGAGGGCCCTCTGGCGTCCGGCCCTAACTGCTGGGCTCCCCACCTTTTCTGATGTGTGCCCACTTGTGCGATGACACTCCTGCTTGGTTCCCTTCCCCATGGAGATGTGGGCCTTGTGCTCTGAGGTTACAGAGGCTGGGTTGCTTACAGTATCACGATGAGGGCCCTCTGTTTTGAGTTCATCACTGCCTGGATCCCATAGCCTCGGTGCTCTGGGCCGCCTGCTGGGATGTTCCAACTGCAGGATTCCTCACCTTTTTTATACAATGGGCCATGTGTTGTGAGGTTAATCCTGCCTGCCTCGCTCCGAGACCCATGGTGATGTGGGTCCTCTGGTTTGAGGCCACATGTGCTGGGTACCTCAACTTTCGATGATGTGGCCCCACGGGTGTGAGGACACTCCTGCCTGGTTCCCAGCCCCTTGCTTATGTGGGCACTCTGGTGAGAGTCTGATCCTGACTGGGTTCCTTACCCTTCTGTGAGGTGGGCCCTCTGATGTGAGGTCACTCCTGCCTGGATGGCTCATTTCACCTTGGCGACATAGGCCCTCTGTTGGCCACTGAAGCATGCTGGGAGCCTCCTACCCCCTTTAATAAGGGCCCTGGAAGAAACGCATATGCCTTTTTTGACCAAGTGCATCATTGTCGAGGTTCTGCCTCTTCTCCTATACTTTCAGAGGACTTCCCGTCTACCTCCTGAAATCGTATTCCTGGAATTCTGCCCCGCGTTCAAGTCCTCTTTGCAGCCTTACTTCAATATATTTTTGGACGATAGCTGTCATTTATAACTCTGCAGGTTTGTGAATTACACTGCCCCTGAGCTCCTTTCTTCAACTCGCTTTCTTGTGAGCTGGCCGCAAAACCACAGGATTGCTTCAGGCCCTAATCTGGTTCCGGCACGGCATGCTGAGCCTTTGGCTAATTCCTCTTCCTGGTGGGAAATGAGCGTTAAATTTGTTCGTGCAGACACCTACAGCTAATCTCTCATTGGTTCTCCCTATTCCTGTTCATCTTGCGCAGAAATTCCAAACTGTGCCAAACAGGAGGTTAAAGGCACTGACTCTCCAAGTGGGGAGAGTGTTAGTAAAGCGTCTGGAATGGTAAAACCGAGTACGAGGTGACGAAAACTGAGATGCATTTAAAAAGGTTTCCCGGTCACACGGTGGACGATATTCTGGGTTTCCCATGCATGTGTTACCTGAAGGAAGAATCCCTTCAACCTGGAGAGTTGGGACCCATGGAATGGGTACCATGCAGTATGACTTCAAAGGGTTGCCTTTGCTCACCGAACGTCACCAAGGCTATCAGCCCGAAGTGTCCAGCCTTATGTCTCACTCAGCTCGGGGTGTAGATGTGGTAAATCCACGTTGCATCACAAGCCCTGAATGAATTATTTAAGAATTGCTCTCTATTTCACTGTCATTGTGTTTTGTTTTTGTAATTTATTTTGATAATGGGATTTATCGGATTTTCACTGCTGCATTTATGCCGCTGTACACATGCTTGATTCTCTTATGGAGACATATAAAACATGGGTTTGAAGGTTCTTACTAGTCAGGTATATTCCTAGGCATTGAATATGGGGTGTTGAGTCCATTTCGTGGAGCAAGGAGTAGGTCCTGACTATTACATATTTGCTTATGGAGAGGTATCTGTGCTAATTTCAATCTCTGGTTTTATGCAGCCCCACAACTCACCTTTCCCCTTAAGCAAGCATAAGTTGGTTTTCTAAATTTGAGACCCTTTTCTGTTTTGTAATTGAGTTCATGTGCAGCCATGTTTGCATTCCGTGTATTTGAGATATCTTATGGTGTTTCTTTTTCTGTGTGACTTAGTTAACTTAGAATGATCGTACCTGAATCCACTCATTATGCCGCGACGGGCCTCATGACATAGATTTCATTGCTGAGTGATATTCCATTGTACGTACGTACAACAACTTCTTTATCCATTTTTGCTTCCTGGGATATTTCACTTGTACCGTAAACGCGGTTCTTGTAAGCAGAGCCGTGCAAAATTTATGGGTAGCTGTGTCTTTTTGATTTTAATTTCCCTAAGCTATAGAACCATAAGTTGAAGTGCCATAGGCTCCGTTGCTTAGTTTTTTAGGTGTTTGAGGAAACACCATACACTTCTCCAGAGTGGCTGTTGGCAATTTACATCCCGCCCATCAGCATAACAAGGCTTCCTCTTCTCCATGGTCTGTGCTGCCTTTCTGGATTTTACACTTTTTTCAGATGGCCCTTTTGACTGGGGGGCAGTCAGACTTCATTGTAGTGCAGATTTCTTTAACATGTTTGCTTGGTTGGCCAAAAAGTGCGTATGCGTGTTTTCCTGAATATATTCAAGAAAAAACGCATATGCCTCTTTTGGCCAAGTGCATCATTGTCGTCGTTCTGCCTCTTTTCCTATGCTTTAAATGCAATTCCAGTCTACCCCCTGAAATCCTTTTCCTGCAATTCTGCCCCACATTCAAGCCCTCTTCGTAGCCTTCCTTCAATATATTTTTGGACGATAGCTGTCATTTATAACTCTGCAGGTTTGTGAATTACAGTGCCCCTGAGCTCCTTTCTTCAACTTGCTTTCTTGTGAGCTGGCCGCAAACCCGCAGGAATGCTTCAGGCCCTAATCTGGTTCCGGCATGGCATGCTGAGCCTTTGGTTAATTCCTCTTCCTGGTGGGAAATGAGCATTAAATTTGCCCGTGCAGACACCTACTGCTACTCTCTCATTGATTCTCCCTATTCCTGTTCATCTTGCGCAGAAATTGCAAACTGTGCCAAACAGGAGGTTAAAGGCACTGACTCTCCAAGTGGGGAGAGTGTTAGTAAAGGGTCTGGAATCGTGAACCCGAGTAAAAGGGGACGAAAACTGAGATGCATTTGAAAACGTTTCCCGGTCACACGGTGCACCATACTGTGGGTTTCCCATGCACGTTTTAGCTGAAGGAAGAATCCCTTAAACCTGAAAATTTGGGAAACATGGAATGGGTACCATGCAGTATGACTTCAAAGGGTCTGCATTTCCTCATGGATCCTCACCAATGCTATTAGCCCGAAGTGTCCAACCTTATGTCTCACTCAGCTCTTGGTATAGATGTGGTAAATCCAGGTTGCATCACAAGCCCTGAATGAATTATTTAAGAAGTGCTCTCTATTTCACTGTAATTGTGTTTGTTTTTGTAATTCATTTTGATAATGGGATTTATCGGATTTTCTCTGCTGCATTCATGCCGCTGAACACACACTTGAGTCTCTTATGGAGACATATAAATCCATGGGTTTGTAGATTCTTACTAGTCAGGTGTATTCCTAGGCATTGAATATGGGGTGTTTAGTCGATTTCGTTGAGCAAGTAGTAGGTCTTGACTATTACATATTTGGCTTATGGAAAGGTATCTGTGCTAATTTCTATCTCTGGTATATGCAGCACCCCAACTTACCTTTCCCCTTAAGAAAGCATATGTTGGGTTTCTAAATTTGAGACCCTGTTCTGTTTTGTAATTCAGTTCATGTGTAGCAAAGTTTACATTCCGTGTATTAGTAATATCTTATGATGTTTCATTTTCTGTGTGACTTATTTCACTTAGAATCATCGTACCTGAATCCACTCATTATGCCGTGACGGGCCTGATGACATAGATTTCATTGCTGAGTGATATTCCATTGTACGTGCGTACCACATATTCTTCATACATTTTTCACGTTCTGGGATATTTAACTTGTTCCGTAGACAAGGTTCTTGTAAAAATAGATGTCCAAAACTTTAGGGTGGCTGTGTCTTTTTGATTTTATTTTCCCTAAGCTATAGGACCATAAGTGGAAGTGCCATAGGCTCCGTTGCTTTGTTTTTTAGGTGTTTCAGGGTACACCGTACACTTTTCCAAAGTGGCTGTTGGCAATTTACATCCCGACAATCAACATAATAAGGCTCCCTGTTCTCCAAGGCCTGTCCTGATTTTCTGGATTTTTCACTTTTTTCAGATAACCCTTTTGACCGGGGGGCAGTGAGACTTCTTTGTAGTGCAGATTTCCTTTACACGCTTGCTTGGTTGGCCAAAAAGGGCGTATGCATTTTTTCCTGAATATATTCAGGAAAAAACGCATACGCCCTTTTTGGCCAAGTGCATCATTGTCGTAGTTCTGCCTCTTTTCCTATGCTTTAAATGCAATTCCAGTCTACCCCCTGAAATCGTTTTCCTGAAATTCTGCCCCACTTTCAAGTCCTCTTCGCAGCCTTCCTTCAATATATTTTTAGACCATAGCTCTCATTTATAACTCTGCAGGTTTGTGAATTACAGTGCCCCTGAGCTCCTTTCTTCAACTCGCTTTCTTGTGAGCTGGCCGCAAACCCACAGGAATGCTTCAGGCCCTAATCTGGTTCCGGCACGGCATGCTGAGCCTTTGGTTAATTCCTCTTCCTGGTGGGAAATGAGCGTTAAATTTGCCCGTGCAGACACCTTCACATGAGTCGTCATGGTGCTCTTTGCCCCGGTTATCTCTATGGAGGTTGGAGTTGGAGGGCCTCCTCACTCAAGGTCAGTGTGCCCACGGAGCCAACCCTGCAACTTCAGGGCATGTTTGGTGGTTAGGATCACCACGTGGGGTCCTTTTACCTTAGGAGGGAGGTGGCCTTTTGGGCTGCTGATTTCCAGGTTTTCGGATACTGCCAGTATCTTGGCCAGATGTGGCGGTGGGCCAATCCCCTTGGTGACCGTAGTTTATCCTACCTGGATCGCATTCTTGCATTGTTCCATTTCAAGTGGTCCCAGGTTTTGCACTAATACTCCAATGGCGATTCACCGTTCACCAGGAATGTAAAGGTCAAAGGGTTTAGCTAAATTAGGGAGTTCCTGTGCAAGGGTCTGAATTGACTGCTCTTTCCATTCTTGAAAGGCCACTTCTGCATTCTATTCAAAAGGATCATCACCTTTTCCTTTCAGTGTTTCATATAGAGGCCGAGCTAGTAGACTGTAGTTAGGGATCCAGAAGCAGCAAACCCTGGCCTCCCCAGGAACCCCTAAGCTGTCTTCTAGTTTCAGAAATGGGTAAGGCTGTAAATTGTTTCTTCCCTTTCCTGGGATGGGCTTCTCCGACCTTCTGTGAGAATGAAGCCCAGGCAGGTCACCGTAGTCTGTGATATTTGAGCTTTTTCTTGGACAACTTGTATCCTTTATTGGCTTCGTAGTTCAGAGGTCTCCTTAGTAGGGCTGGCGATCAGAATGTCGTCTGCATATTGAAGGAGTGTTTCCTTTTCCAGAGGTAGAACTTTTAGGTCTTTAGCTGAGCTTTCCCCAAAGATGGTGTGGGAATTTTTGAACCCTTGGGACAACACGGCCCGGAAGTATTGTTTTAGTTGTATGTTGAGTCCTGCCACTAACAAGCCAAAATTTCTTGTGACTCTGGGACTAATAGAATACAAAAGAAGGCATCATTGAAGACTAATACAGAATACCATGTCCTGGTGGTTGGTAGAATGACCAGCAGGGTGTAGGGTTTAGGAACTACTGGAGGTATATCCTCAGTGGCTTAACTGACTGCCCTGACATCCTATACCAGGACTCCAGCAGCCCATGGGGCTCTCGAGGTCAGGCCAATCCCAGGATATGGAGCTCACCTGGGCAGGTACCCCACCCCAGCCCACGGGGCTCTCATGTTCAGGACCCTCCCAGGATATGGTGTTCCCTGGGCAGGTCCCCCTGCAGCCCATGGGGCTCTCGTGGTCAGGCCCCTCCCAGGATACAGAGCTACCCTTGCAGGTACCATGGCAGGGCTGGGAACACAGGAACCGTGCATATCGCCCTCATTGCAGAGCACTCCCAGCTCACCTGTCACTCAGATCTGACACAGAGCACCTCAGAGCAGGACTTGAACTAACAAACAGCAGCTCCGACAGGTCTGTGACCCTGGGCATCACTCTGTGTGGCCTCCCTCCACCTGGTCTTCCAGAGACTTCCACTGCACCCGGGGCACCAGGCCTCTGTCTCCACACACCAGCCACCCCTCCTCTCCCTGACTCCTGGGTTCCTCTCATTAGGAGAGGGTTTTCTTGAAGTTGTCTCCCACTCATGGGCCAGATAATATAATTAGAAAACAAGCCAGAGCTGCAGCCCCTTGTCTATCCTGACTCTCAGGAGCCCACACCTGTTCCTTGGACCTGGCCGATTCAGCAAGTTCCAGTTTCTGCAACTGTGAGTCCCTGAGGGGTGATTATTGGCTGGCCTGGGAAGCCCGACCGTGCCGGCCAGCCCTCCCCAGGTGTGCCTGGGTTCAGATCAATATAAACACCGCTCCAGGCAGCAAGAGCCCCTGCAGCTGTGCCTGACGCCATTTTCTCTGCCCTGTCAGCAGTCTTGGGGCTGGACTGGTGGGAGGGAGTGAGAGGCCACGGCTTTGTGGGTGGCCCAGTGTGAGTGGGGCTCTGCTGGACTTTCTGCAGCAGTTGCCAAGATGCCACCTGCTAAAGAAGAGGATGTGTCACCCATACCTGCCGCTGGAATTTCTCCCTGGGCAGAGGTGAGTGAGGAAGAAAGCAGTGGGGGCCGGGACAGCAGGGGTATCTCAGGCAGGGAAATGGAAAGCTTCCAGAAGAACACCCAGGGCCAGGACCACCCTGGCTGGCCTGCAGGCACCAAGTCGGCTGGCATGCTGTCACTCATGTGGCTCCATGGCCCTTCCTCTAGGCTTTCAAGTCCTTGTACATATTCAGGTGTTTTACCTGGGAAGGGTGGGAACATTTCAGCAGCAGCTGGCCTGGGGCTCAGCCCACGTTTACTCACAGATGCCTCGGCACGGTCCCCCAGCTTTGCAATGAGGACGCTTGTTGCGTGGGGCCTGCTGGCTGAATGGGAGATGATTCCCCACCACTGACCAACTTCAGAATTGTTTACAACTGGAGCAAGTGCCCTGATACGGTTTTCCTCTGTGTAACTGGTGGGTTCTGTTTTTTTTTCTTTTTTTCGTTTTTGGTTCAAGGTAGATTTTATTCCTCTTTTTTGTATTTACAGATATAAGCATGGAAATAATTTATTCATATAAATACATGTATGTGAAGGGAAGAATATTTTCTCTGTTTTACTTTTTGTAATTTGAATTTTATTTTATTTTTTTATACAGCAGGTTCTTTTTGGTTATCTCTTTTATACATATAAATGTATATATGCCAATCCCAATCTCTCAACTCCTCCCACCACCACCCCCCAACAGCTTTCCCCCCTTGGTGTCCATACGTTTGTTGTCTACATCTGTTGCTCTATTTCTGCCTTGGAAAACGGTTCATCTGTAAAGTTTGTCTAGGTTCCACATATAGGCATTAATATACAAGATTTGTTTTTCTATTTCTGACTTACTTCACTCTGTATGACAGTCTCTAGATCCATCAACGTCTCTACAAATGACCCAATTTCATTCTTTTTTATGGCTTAGTAATATTCCATTTTATATATGTACCACTTCTTTATGCATTCGTCTGTCTGTGGGCATTTAGGTTGCTTCCATTACCTGGATATTGTAAATAGTGATGCAATGAACATTGCGGTGAATGTCTCTTTTTGATTTATGGTTTTGTCTGGGTATATGCCCAGTAGTGGGATTGCTGTATCATATGGTAATTCTATTCTTAATTTTATAAGAAACTCCATAATGTTCTCCACAGTGACTGTATCAATTTACATTCCCAACAATAGTGGAAGAGGGTTCCTTATCTCCACACCCTTTCCAGCATTTGTTGTTTGTAGATTTTCTGATGATGCCCATTCTAACATGTGTGAGGTGATACACCATGGATGAGTCTATTTCGTTGAGCAAAGAGTAGGTCTTGTCTAGTACATATTTGGCTTATGGAACGGTATGTGTGCTAATTTCAATCTCTGGTTTTATACAGCACCCCAACTCAACATTCCCCTTAAGCAAGCATAAGTTTTTATCTAAATGTGAGACTCTGTTCGGTTTTGTATTTCAGTTTAAGTGTAGCCAAGTTTACACTCCCTCTATTAGTGATATCTTAATGATACTTATCTTTCTCTGTGTGACGTATTTCTCTTAGAATCATCATATTTAAATCCACTCAATTTGCTGCTACAGGCCTGATGACATTGATTTCATTGCTGAGTGACATTCCGTTGTACGTAAGTAGCACAACTCCTTTATCCATTTTTTTCTTTCTGGGATATTTAATTTGTACTGGACTCGAGTTTCTTGTAAACACAGCAGCCCTAAATTTTGTGCTGGCTGTGTCTTGTTGATTTTAATTTTCCTAAGCTATAGGGCTAAATGTGGAAGTACCCTAGGCTCTGTAGCTTTGTTTTTCAGATGTTTCAGGATACACCATAAACATCTCCAGAGTGTCTGTTGGCAATTTACATCCCGCCCATCAGCATAACAAGGCTCCCTGTTCTCCATGGCCTGTCCTGTGTTTCTGGTTTTTACACTTTTTTCAGATGGCCCTTTTGACGAATGGGAAATGAGACTTCATTGTAGTGCGGATTTCCATTGCTGGAGTGCTTGGTTGGCCAAAGAGGGCATATGCGTTTTTTCCTGAATATATGCAGGAAAAAATGTTTACGCACTTTTGTCCAAGTGCATCAGTGTCAAAGATCTGCCGCTTTTCACATGCTTTAAATGCAATTCCAATCTACCTCCTGAAATATGATTCCTGCAATTCTGCCTCGTTTTCAAGTCCTCTTTGCAGACTTACTTCAATATATTTTTGCCAATAGCTGTCATTTATATCTCTGCAGGTTTGTGAATTACAGTGCCCGTGATTTCCTTTCTTAACTCGTTTCCTTGAAAGCTGGCCACAGAACCGCAGGTTTGCTTTAGGCCATAATCAGGGTCCGACACGGCACTCTGAGCCTTTGGTTAATTCCTCTTCCTGGTGGGAAATTAGAGTTAAATGTGCCCCTCCAGACACCTGCCTCACTCCCAGCCCCTTGGTTATGTGTGTCCTGTAGTTTGAGGCCACATGTGCTGGGTTCCTCACCTTTGGCTGATGTGGCCCCACTGGTGTGAGGGCACTCCTGCCTGGTTCCCATCCCCTTGGTGATGTGGACCCTCCGGTGAGAGTCTGATCCTGGCTGGGTTCCTCACACTTCTGAGAGGTGGGCCCTCTTCTCTGAGGTCACTCCTGCCTGGCTGGCCCACCCCGCTTTGACGACGTCGGCTCTCTCGTGGGAGTTGGTGCCTGCTGCGAGTCTCCTCCCCTTGGAAATGAGGGCCCTCTGACGTCAGGCCCTAACTCCTGGCCTCCCAAAATTTTCTGATGTGCGCCCTGTGGTGCGAGTACACTCCTGCCAGGTTCCCAACACCATGGGAATGTGGGCCTTCTGCTCTGAGGTCCCAACGATGGGTTGCTCAGTTTCATGATGAGGGCCCTCTGGTGTGAGTTCACTCCGGCCTGGATCCCATAGCCTCGCTGCTCCTGGCCACCTGCGGGGAGGTTACAACTGCGGGATTCCTCACCTTTTTTCTTCTGTGGGCCCTCTGTTTTGAGACTCCTCCTGCCTGCCTCACTCCCAGCCCCTTGGTGATGTGTGTCCTCTGGTTTGAGGCCACGTGTGCTGGGTCCCTCACCTTTCGATGATGTGGCCCCACTGGTGTGAGGACACTCTTGCCTGGTTCCTATCCCCTTGATGATGTGGGCTCTCGGGTGAGAGTCTGATCCTGGCTGGGTTCCTCACCCTTCTGTGAGGTGGGCCCTCTGCTGTGAGGTCACTCCTGCCTGGCTGGCACACCCCGCCTGGGCAACATCGGCCCTCTTGTGGCAGTTGGAGCATGCTGGGAGCCTCCTCCCCTCGGTGATGAGGCCCTCTTGCGTCAGGCCCTAACTGCTAGGTACCCACATTTTCTGATACGTGCTAAGTGGTGCGAGGACACTCCTGCGAGGTTCCCATCCCCATGGGGATGTGGGCCTTCTGCTCTGAGGTCCCAATGGCTGGGTTGCTCACAGTTTCATGATGTGGGCCCTCTGCTGTGAGTTCACTGCAGCCTGGATCACATAGACTCGGTGCTCTGGGCCGCCTGCTGGGAGGTTCCCACTGCAGGATTCCTCACCTTTTTTATTCTATTGGCCCTGTGTTGTGAGGCTACTCATGCCTGCCTCAATCCGAGCCCCTTGGAGATGTGGGTCCTCTGGTTTAGGCCTCATGTGCTGGTTTCCCCACCTTTCTATGATGTGGTCACCCTGGTGTGAAGACAGTCCTGCCTGGTTCTGATCCCCTTTGTAATGTGGGCCCTCTGGTGAGAGTCTTATCCTGGCTGGGTTCCTCACCCTTCTGTGAGGTAGGCCCTCTGCTGTGAGGTCACTCCTGCCTGGCTGTCACACGTCACCTTGTCGACATGGGCCCTCAGTTGGGAGTTGGTGCCTGCTTGGAGTCTCCTCCCCTTGGTAATGAGGGCCCTCTGGCGTCAGACCCTAACTTCTGGGCTCCCAAAATTCTCTGATGTGTGCCCTGAGGTGCGAGTACACTTATGCCATGTTCCCAACCACATAGGAATGTGGGCCTTCTGCTCTGAGGTCCCAAAGCCTGGGTTGCTCACAGTTTCATGATGAGGGCCCTCTGTTTTGAGTTCAGTCAGGTCTGGATCCCATAGCCTCGCTGCTCCTGGCCGCCTGCTGGGAGGTTCCAACTGCGGGATTCCTCACCTTTTTTCTTCTATGGGCCCTCTGTTTTGAGACTCCTCCTGCCTGCCTCACTCCCAGCCCCTTGGTGATGTGTGTCCTCTGGTTTGAGGCCACGTGTGCTGGGTCACTCACATTTCGTTGATGAGGTCCCACTGGTGTGAGGACACTCCAGCCTGGTTCCCATTCTCTTGGTGATGTGGGCCCTCTGGTGAGAGTCTGATCCTCCTTGGGTTCCTCACACTTTTGTGAGGTGGGCCCTCTGCCCTGAGGTCACTCTTGCCTGGCTGGCACACCCCGCATTGGCGACGGCGGCCCACTGGTAGCAGTTGGAGCCTGCTGGGAGACTCCTCTCCTCGGTGATGAGAGCCCTCTGGTGTCAGGCCCTAACTGCTGGGCTCCCCACATTTTCTGATGTGTGCCCACTGGTGCGATGACACTCCTACTTGGTTCCCTTCCCCATGGGGATGTGGGCCTTGTGCTCTGAGGTCACAACGGCTGGTTTGCTCACAGTTTCATGATGAGGGCCCTCTGTTGTGAGTTCATCACTGCCTGGATCCCATAGCCTCGGTGCTCTGGGCCGCCTGCTGGGATGTTCCAACTGCTGGATTCCTCACCTTTTTTATACAATGGGCCATGTGTTGTGAGGTTAATCCTGCCTGCCTCGCTCCAAGACCCATGGTGATGTGGGTCCTCTGGTTTGAGGCCACATTTTCTTGTTACCTCAACTTTTGATGATATGGCCCCACGGGTGTGATGACACTCCTACCTGGTTCACAGCCCCTTGCTGATGTGGGCACTCTGGTGAGAGTCTGATCCTGGCTGGGTTCCTTACCCTTCTGTGAGGTGGGCCCTCTGATGTGAGGTCACTCCTGCCTGGCTGGCTCACGTCGCCTTGATGATGTGGGCCCTCTGTTGGCCACTAAAGCATTCTGGGAGCCTCCTACCCTCTTTAATGAGGGCCCTGGAAAAAACGCATATGCACATTTTGACCAAGTGCATCATTGTCCAGGATCTGCCTCTTCTCCTATGCTTTCAGAGCACTTCCCGTCTACGTCCTGAAATCATATTCCAGGAATACTGCCCCGCTTTCAAGTCCTCCTCGCAGCCTTACTTCAATATATTTTTGTATGATACCTGTCATTAATAACTCTGCAGGTTTGTTAAATACAGTGTCCCTGAGCTCCTTTCTTCAACACGCTTTCTTGTGAGCTGGCCGCAAAACCGCAGGATTGCTTCAGGCCGTAATCTGGTTTCGGCACGGCACGCTGAGCCTTTGGTAAATTCCTCTTTCTGGTGAGAAATGAGCATTCAATTTGCCCGTGGAGACACCTACAGCTAGTCTCTCATTGGTTCTCCCTATTCCTGTTCATCTTGTGCAGAAATTGCAAACTGTGCCAAACAGGAGGTTAAAGGCACTGACTCTCCAAGTGGGTAGAGGGTTAGTAAAGCATCTGGAATGGTGAACCCGAGTACCAGGGAACGAAACCTGAGAGCCATTTAAAATGGTTTCCCAGTCTCACAGTGGACAATACTCTGGGTTTCCCATGCATGTTTTAGCTGAAGGAAGAATTCCTTAAACCTGGAGATTATTGACCCATGGAATGGGTACCATGCAGTATGACTAAAAAGGGTCTGAATTTGCTCACCGAACCTCACCAATGCTATCAGTTCGAAGTGTCCAGCCTTATGCCTCACCCAGCTCTGGGTGTAGATGTGGTAAATCCAGGTTTCATCACAAGCCCTGAATCAATTATTTAAGAATTGCTGTCTCTTTCACTGTCATTGTGTTTTGTTTTTGTAATTTAGTTTGATAATGGGATTTATCGGATTTTCACTGCTGCGTTCATGCCGCTGTACAAACGCTTGATTCTCCGACAGAGAAATATAAATCCACGGGTTTTAAGATTCTTACTAGTCAGGTATATTCCTAGGCGTTGAATATGTGGTGTTGAGTCCATGTCGTTGAACAAGGAGTAGGTCTTGACTATTACATATTTGGCTTATGGAACGGTATCTGTGCTATTTTCAATCTCTGGTTTTATGCAGCACCCCAACTCACCTTTGCCCTTAAGCAAGCATAAGTTGGTTTTCTAAATTTGAGTCCCTGTTCTGTTTTGTAATTCAGTTCATGTGTAGCCAAGTTTACATTCCGTGTATTAGTGATATCTTATGATGTTTCATTTTCTGTGTGACTTATTTCACTTAGAATCACTGTAGCTGAATCCACTCATTATGCCGTGATGGGCCTGATGACATAGATTTCATTGCTGAGTGATATTCCATTGTACGTACGAACCACAACTTCTTTATCCATTTTTCACATTCTGGGATATTTAACTTGTACCGTAGATGAGGTTCTTGTAAACAGAGCCGTCCGAAAATTTGGGGTGGCTGTGTGTTTTTGATTTTAATTTCCCTAAGCTATAGGACCATAACTGGAAGTGCCGTAGGCTCCGTTGCTTTGTTTTTTAGGTGTTTCAGGAAACACCATACACTTCTCCAGGGTGGCTGTTGGCAATTTACATCCCGCCCATCAGCATAACAAGGCTCCCTGTTCTCCATGGCCTGTGCTGTCTTTCTGGATTTTACACTTTTTTTAGATGGCCCTTTTGACCAGGGGGCTGTGAGACTTCATTGTAGTGCATAATTCTTTAACATGCTTGCATGGTTGGCCAAAAAGGGCGTATGCGTTTTTTCCTGAATATATTCAGGAAAAAACGCATACGCCCTTTTTGGCCAAGTGCATCATTGTCGACGTTCTGCCTCTTTTCCTATGCTTTAAATGCAATTCCAGCCTACCCCCGAAATCGTTTTCTTGCAATTCTGCCCACTTACAAGTCCTCTTCGCAGGCTTCCTTCAATATATTTTTGGACGATAGCTGTCATTTATAACTCTGCAGGTTTGTGAATTACAGTGCCCCTGAGCTCCTTTCTTCAACTCGCTTTCTTGTGAGCTGGCCGCAAACACACATGATTGCTTCAGGCCCTAATCTGGTTCCGGCACGGCATGCTGAGCCTTTGGTGAATTCCTCTTCCTGGTGGGAAATGAGCGTTAAATTTGCCTGTGCAGACACCTCCAGCTAGTCTCTCATTGATTCCCCCTATTCCTGTTCATCTTGCGCAGATATTGCAAACTGTGCCAAACAGGAGGTTAAAGGCACTGAGTCTCCAAGTGGGGAGAGTGTTAGTAAAGGGTCTGGAATGGTGAACCCGAGTAAAAGGGGACGAAAACTGAGATGCATTTGAAAACGTTTCCCGGTCACATGGTGCACCATACTTGGGTTTTCCATGCATGTTTTAGCTGAAGGAAGAATCCCTCAAACCTGGAGAGTTGGGACCCATGGAATGGGTACCATGCAGTATGACTTCAAAGGGTCTGCACTTGCTCATCGAACCTCACCAATGCTATCAGCCCGAAGTGTCCAACCTTATGTCTCACTCAGCTCTGGGTGTAGATGTGGTAAATCCAGGTTGCATCACAAGCCCTGAATGAATTATTTAAAAATTGCTCTCTATTTCACTGTCATTGTGTTTTGTTTCTGTAATTCATTTTGATAATGGGATTTATCGGATTTTCTCTGCTGCATTCTTGCAGCTGTACACACGCTTGATTCACTTATGGAGACATATAAATCCATGGGTTTGAAGATTCTGATCAGTCAGGTGTATTCCTAGGCTTTGAATATGGGGTGTTTAGTCCATTTCGTTGAGCAAGGGGTAGGTCTTGAGTATTATATATTTGGCTTATGGAAAGGTATCTGTGCTAATTTCTATCTCTGGTTTTATACAGCACCCCAACTCACATTTCCCCTTAAGCAAGCATAAGTTGGTTTTCTAAATTTGAGACCCTGTTCTGTTTTGTAATTCAGTTCATGTGTAGCCAAGTTTACATTCCGTGTATTAGTGATATCTTATGATGTTTCATTTTCTGTGTGACATATTTCACTTAGAATCATCGTACCTGAATCCACTCATTATGCCGCAATGGGCCTGATGACATAGATTTCATTGGTGAGTGATATTCCATTGTACATACGTACCACAATTTCTTTATCCATTTTTCGCTTTCTTGGATATTTAACTTGTACCGTAGACGAGGTTCTTGTAAACAGAGCCGTCCGAAACTTTGGGGTGGCTGTGTGTTTTTGATTTTAATTTCCCTAAGCTATAGGACCATAAGTGGAAGTGCCATAGGCTGTGTTGCTTTGTTTCCTACGTGTTTCTGGAAACACATACACTTCTCCAGAGTGGTTGTTGGCAATTTACATCCCGCCCATCAGCATGACAAGGCTCCCACTTCTCCATGGTCTGTGCTGCCTTTCTGGATTTTACACTTTTTTCAGATGGCCCTTTTGACCGGGGGGCAGTGAGATTTCATTGTAGTGCAGATTTCCTTTACACGCTTGCTTGGTTGTCCAAAAAGGGCGTATGCGTTTTTTCCTGAATATATTCAGGAAAAAACGCATACGCCCTTTTTGGCCAAGTGCATCATTGTCGTCGTTCTGCCTCTTTTCCTATGCTTTAAATGCAATTCCAGTCTACCCCCTGAAATCGTTTTCCTGAAATTCTGCCCCACTTTCAAGTCCTCTTCGCAGCCTTCCTTCAATATATTTTTAGACCATAGCTGTCATTTAAAACTCTGCAGGTTTGTGAATTACAGTGCCCCTGAGCTCCTTTCTTCAACTCCCTTTCTTGTGAGCTGGCCGCAAACCCGCAGGAATGATTCAGGCCCTAATCTGGTTCCGGCACGGCGTGCTGAGCATTTGGTTAATTCCTCTTCCTGGTGGGAAATGAGCGTTAAATTTGCCCGTGCAGACACCTTCACACGAGTCGTCATGGTGCCCCTTTGCCCCGGTTATCTCTATGGAGGTTGGAGTTGGAGGGCCTCCTCACTCAAGGTCAGTGTGCCCACGGAGCCAACCCTGCAACTTCAGGGCATGTTTGGTGGTTAGGATCACCACGTGGGGTCCTTTTACCTTAGGAGGGAGGTGGCCTTTTGGGCTGCTGATTTCCAGGTTTTCGGATACTGCAAGTATCTTGGCCAGATGTGGCGGTGGGCCAATCCCCTTGGTGACCGTAATTTATCCTACCTGGATCGCATTCTTGCATTGTTCCATTTCAAGTGGTCCCAGGTTTTGCACTAATACTCCAATGGTGATTCACCGTTCACCAGGAATGTAAAGGTCAAAGGGTTTAGCTAAATTAGGGAGTTCCTGTGCAAGGGTCTGAATTGACTGCTCTTTCCATTCTTGAAAGGCCACTTCTGCATTCTATTCAAAAGGATCATCATCTTTTCCTTTCAGTGTTTCATATAGAGGCTGAGCTAGTAGACTGTAGTTAGGGATCCAGAAGCAGCAAACCCTGGCCTCCCCAGGAACCCCTAAGCTGTCTTCTAGTTTTAGAAATGGGTAAGGCTGTAAATTGTTTCTTCCCTTTCCTGGGATGGGCTTCTCCGACCTTCTGTGAGAATGAAGCCCAGGCAGGTCACCGTAGTCTGTGATATTTGAGCTTTTTCTTGGACAACTTGTATCCTTTATTGGCTTCGTAGTTCAGAGGTCTCCTTAGTAGGGCTGGCGATCAGAATGTCGTCTGCATATTGAAGGAGTGTTCCCTTTTCCAGAGGTAGAACTTTTAGGTCTTTAGCTGAGCTTTCCCCAAAGATGGTGTGGGAATTTTTGAACCCTTGGGACAACACGGCCCGGAAGTATTGTTTTAGTTGTATGTTGAGTCCTGCCACTCACAAGCCAAAATTTCTTGTGACTCTGGGACTAATAGAATACAAAAGAAGGCATCATTGAAGACTAATACAGAATACCATGTCCTGGTGGTTGGTAGAATGACCAGCAGGGTGTAGGGTTTAGGAACTACTGGAGGTATATCCTCAGTGGCTTAACTGACTGTCCTGACATCCTTTACCAGGACTCCAGCAGCCCATGGGGCTCTCGAGGTCAGGCCAATCCCAGGATATGGAGCTCACCTGGGCAGGTACCCCAACCCAGCCCACGGGGCTCTCATGTTCAGGACCCTCCCAGGATATGGTGTTCCCTGGGCAGGTCCCCCTGCAGCCCATGGGGCTCTCGTGGTCAGGCCCCTCCCAGGATACAGAGCTACCCTTGCAGGTACCATGGCAGGGCTGGGAACACAGGAACCGTGCATATCGCCCTCATTGCAGAGCACTCCCAGCTCACCTGTCACTCAGATCTGACACAGAGCACCTCAGAGCAGGACTTGAACTAACAAACAGCAGCTCCGACAGGTCTGTGACCCTGGGCATCACTCTGTGTGGCCTCCCTCCACCTGGTCTTCCAGAGACTTCCACTGCACCCGGGGCACCAGGCCTCTGTCTCCACCCACCAGCCACCCCTCCTCTCCCTGACTCCTGGGTTCCTCTCATTAGGAGAGGGTTTTCTTGAAGTTGTCTCCCACTCATGGGCCAGATAATATAATTAGAAAACAAGCCAGAGCTGCAGCCCCTTGTCTATCCTGACTCTCAGGAGCCCACACCTGTTCCTTGGACCTGGCCGATTCAGCAAATTCCAGTTTCTGCAACTGTGAGCCCCTGAGGGGTGATTATTGGCTGGCCTGGGAAGCCCGACCGTGCCGGCCAGCCCTCCCCAGGTGTGCCTGGGTTCAGATCAATATAAACACCGCTCCAGGCAGCAAGAGCCCCTGCAGCTGTGCCTGACGCCATTTTCTCTGCCCTGTCAGCAGTCTTGGGGCTGGACTGGTGGGAGGGAGTGAGAGGCCACGGCTTTGTGGGTGGCCCAGTGTGAGTGGGGCTCTGCTGGACTTTCTGCAGCAGTTGCCAAGATGCCACCTGCTAAAGAAGAGGATGTGTCACCCATACCTGCCGCTGGAATTTCTCCCTGGGCAGAGGTGAGTGAGGAAGAAAGCAGTGGGGGCCGGGACAGCAGGGGTATCTCAGGCAGGGAAATGGAAAGCTTCCAGAAGAGCACCCAGGGCCAGGACCACCCTGGCTGGCCTGCAGGCACCAAGTCGGCTGGCATGCTGTCGCTCATGTGGCTCCATGGCCCTTCCTCTAGGCTTTCAAGTCCTTGTACATATTCAGGTGTTTTACCTGGGAAGGGTGGGAACATTTCAGCAGCAGCTGGCCTGGGGCTCAGCCCACGTTTACTCACAGATGCCTCGGCACAGTCCCCCAGCTTTGCAATGAGGACGCTTGTTGCGTGGGGCCTGCTGGCTGAATGGGAGATGATTCCCCACCACTGACCAACTTCAGAATTGCTTACAACTGGAGCAAGTGCCCTGATACGGTTTTCCTCTGTGTAACTGGTGGGTTCTGTTTTTTTTTCTTTTTTTCGTTTTTGGTTCAAGGTAGATTTTATTCCTCTTTTTTGTATTTACAGATATAAGCATGGAAATAATTTATTCATATAAATACATGTATGTGAAGGGAAGAATATTTTCTCTGTTTTACTTTTTGTAATTTGAATTTTATTTTATTTTTTTATACAGCAGGTTCTTTTTGGTTATCTCTTTTATACATATAAATGTATATATGCCAATCCCAATCTCTCAACTCCTCCCACCACCACCCCCCAACAGCTTTCCCCCCTTGGTGTCCATACGTTTGTTGTCTACATCTGTTGCTCTATTTCTGCCTTGCAAAACGGTTCATCTGTAAAATTTGTCTAGGTTCCACATATAGGCATTAATATACAAGATTTGTTTTTCTATTTCTGACTTACTTCACTCTGTATGACAGTCTCTAGATCCATCAACGTCTCTACAAATGACCCAATTTCATTCCTTTTTATGGCTTAGTAATATTCCATTTTATATATGTACCACTTCTTTATGCATTCGTCTGTCTGTGGGCATTTAGGTTGCTTCCATTACCTGGATATTGTAAATAGTGATGTAATGAACATTGCGGTGAATGTCTCTTTTTGATTTATGGTTTTGTCTGGGTATATGCCCAGTAGTGGGATTGCTGTATCATATGGTAATTCTATTCTTAATTTTATAAGAAACTCCATAATGCTCCCCACAGTGACTGTATCAATTTACATTCCCAACAATAGTGGAAGAGGGTTCCTTATCTCCACACCCTTTCCAGCATTTGTTGTTTGTAGATTTTCTGATGATGCCCATTCTAACATGTGTGAGGTGATACACCATGGATGAGTCTATTTCGTTGAGCAAAGAGTAGGTCTTGTCTAGTACATATTTGGCTTATGGAACGGTATGTGTGCTAATTTCAATCTCTGGTTTTATACAGCACCCCAACTCAACATTCCCCTTAAGCAAGCATAAGTTTTTATCTAAATGTGAGACTCTGTTCGGTTTTGTATTTCAGTTTATGTGTAGCCAAGTTTACACTCCCTCTATTAGTGATATCTTATGATACTTATCTTTCTCTGTGTGACGTATTTCTCTTAGAATCATCATATTTAAATCCACTCAATTTGCTGCTACAGGCCTGATGACATTGATTTCATTTCTGAGTGATATTCCGTTGTACGTAAGTAGCACAACTCCTTTATCCATTTTTTTCTTTCTGGGATATTTAATTTGTACTGGACTCGAGTTTCTTGTAAACACAGCAGCCCTAAATTTTGTGCTGGCTGTGTCTTGTTGATTTTAATTTTCCTAAGCTATAGGGCTAAAAGTGGAAGTACCCTAGGCTCTGTAGCTTTGTTTTTCAGATGTTTCAGGATACACCATAAACATCTCCAGAGTGTCTGTTGGCAATTTACATCCCGCCCATCAGCATAACAAGGCTCCCTGTTCTCCATGGCCTGTCCTGTGTTTCTGGTTTTTACACTTTTTTCAGATGGCCCTTTTGACGAATGGGAAATGAGACTTCATTGTAGTGCGGATTTCCATTGCTGGAGTGCTTGGTTGGCCAAAAAGGACATATGCGTTTTTTCCTGAATATATTCAGGAAAAAATGTTTACGCACTTTTGTCCAAGTGCATCAGTGTCAAAGATCTGCCGCTTTTCACATGCTTTAAATGCAATTCCAATCTACCTCCTGAAATATGATTCCTGCAATTCTGCCTCGTTTTCAAGTCCTCTTTGCAGACTTACTTCAATATATTTTTGCCAATAGCTGTCATTTATATCTCTGCAGGTTTGTGAATTACAGTGCCCGTGATTTCCTTTCTTAACTCGTTTCCTTGAAAGCTGGCCACAGAACCGCAGGTTTGCTTTAGGCCATAATCAGGGTCCGACACGGCACTCTGAGCCTTTGGTTAATTCCTCTTCCTGGTGGGAAATTAGAGTTAAATGTGCCCCTCCGGACACCTGCCTCACTCCCAGCCCCTTGGTTATGTGTGTCCTGTAGTTTGAGGCCACATGTGCTGGGTTCCTCACCTTCGGCTGATGTGGCCCCACTGGTGTGAGGACACTCCTGCCTGGTTCCCATCCCCTTGGTGATGTGGACCCTCCGGTGAGAGTCTGATCCTGGCTGGGTTCCTCACACTTCTGAGAGGTGGGCCCTCTTCTCTGAGGTCACTCCTGCCTGGCTGGCCCACCCCGCCTTGACGACGTCGGCTCTCTCGTGGGAGTTGGTGCCTGCTGCGAGTCTCCTCCCCTTGGTAATGAGGGCCCTCTGGCGTCAGGCCCTAACTCCTGGCCTCCCAAAATTTTCTGATGTGCGCCCTGTGGTGCGAGTACACTCCTGCCAGGTTCCCAACACCATGGGAATGTGGGCCTTCTGCTCTGAGGTCCCAACGATGGGTTGCTCAGTTTCATGATGAGGGCCCTCTGCTGTGAGTTCACTCCGGCCTGGATCCCATAGCCTCGCTGCTCCTGGCCACCTGCGGGGAGGTTACAACTGCGGGATTCCTCACCTTTTTTCTTCTATGGGCCCTCTGTTTTGAGACTCCTCCTGCCTGCCTCACTCCCAGCCCCTTGGTGATGTGTGTCCTCTGGTTTGAGGCCACGTGTGCTGGGTCCCTCACCTTTCGATGATGTGGCCCCACTGGTGTGAGGACACTCTTGCCTGGTTCCTATCCCCTTGAAGATGTGGGCTCTCTGGTGAGAGTCTGATCCTGGCTGGGTTCCTCACCCTTCTGTGAGGTGGGCCCTCTGCTGTGAGGTCACTCCTGCCTGGCTGGCACACCCCGCCTGGGCAACATCGGCCCTCTTGTGGCAGTTGGAGCATGCTGGGAGCCTCCTCCCCTCGGTGATGAGGGCCCTCTTGCGTCAGGCCCTAACTGCTGGGTACCCACATTTTCTGATACGTGCTAAGTGGTGCGAGGACACTCCTGCGAGGTTCCCATCCCCATGGGGATGTGGGCCTTCTGCTCTGAGGTCCCAATGGCTGGGTTGCTCACAGTTTCATGATGTGGGCCCTCTGCTGTGAGTTCACTGCAGCCTGGATCACATAGACTCGGTGCTCTGGGCCGCCTGCTGGGAGGTTCCCACTGCAGGATTCCTCACCTTTTTTATTCTATTGGCCCTGTGTTGTGAGGCTACTCATGCCTGCCTCAATCCGAGCCCCTTGGAGATGTGGGTCCTCTGGTTTAGGCCTCATGTGCTGGTTTCCTCACCTTTCTATGATGTGGTCACCCTGGTGTGAAGACAGTCCTGCCTGGTTCTGATCCCCTTGGTGATGTGGGCCCTCTGGTGAGAGTCTTATCCTGGCTGGGTTCTTCACCCTTCTGTGAGGTAGGCCCTCTGCTGTGAGGTCACTCCTGCCTGGCTGTCACACGTCACCTTGTCGACATGGGCCCTCAGTTGGGAGTTGGTGCCTGCTTGGAGTCTCCTCACCTTGGTAATGAGGGCCCTCTGGCGTCAGACCCTAACTTCTGGCTCCCAAAATTCTCTGATGTGTGCCCTGAGGTGCGAGTACACTTATGCCATGTTCCCAACCACATAGGAATGTGGGCCTTCTGCTCTGAGGTCCCAAAGCCTGGGTTGCTCACAGTTTCATGATGAGGGCCCTCTGTTTTGAGTTCAGTCAGGTCTGGATCCCATAGCCTCGCTGCTCCTGGCCGCCTGCTGGGAGGTTCCAACTGCGGGATTCCTCACCTTTTTTCTTCTATGGGCCCTCTGTTTTGAGACTCCTCCTGCCTGCCTCACTCCCAGCCCCTTGGTGATGTGTGTCCTCTGGTTTGAGGCCACGTGTGCTGGGTCACTCACATTTCGTTGATGAGGTCCCACTGGTGTGAGGACACTCCAGCCTGGTTCCCATTCTCTTGGTGATGTGGGCCCTCTGGTGAGAGTCTGATCCTCCTTGGGTTCCTCACACTTTTGTGAGGTGGGCCCTCTGCTCTGAGGTCACTCTTGCCTGGCTGGCACACCCCGCATTGGCGACGGCGGCCCACTGGTAGCAGTTGGAGCCTGCTGGGAGCCTCCTCTCCTCGGTGATGAGAGCCCTCTGGTGTCAGGCCCTAACTGCTGGGCTCCCCACATTTTCTGATGTGTGCCCACTGGTGCGATGACACTCCTACTTGGTTCCCTTCCCCATGGGGATGTGGGCCTTGTGCTCTGAGGTCACAACGGCTGGTTTGCTCACAGTTTCATGATGAGGGCCCTCTGTTGTGAGTTCATCACTGCCTGGATCCCATAGCCTCGGTGCTCTGGGCCGCCTGCTGGGATGTTCCAACTGCTGGATTCCTCACCTTTTTTATACAATGGGCCATGTGTTGTGAGGTTAATCCTGCCTGCCTCGCTCCAAGACCCATGGTGATGTGGGTCCTCTGGTTTGAGGCCACATTTTCTTGTTACCTCAACTTTTGACGATATGGCCCCACGGGTGTGATGACACTCCTACCTGGTTCACAGCCCCTTGCTGATGTGGGCACTCTGGTGAGAGTCTGATCCTGGCTGGGTTCCTTACCCTTCTGTGAGGTGGGCCCTCTGATGTGAGGTCACTCCTGCCTGGCTGGCTCACGTCGCCTTGATGATGTGGGCCCTCTGTTGGCCACTAAAGCATTCTGGGAGCCTCCTACCCTCTTTAATGAGGGCCCTGGAAAAAACGCATATGCACATTTTGACCAAGTGCATCATTGTCCAGGATCTGCCTCTTCTCCTATGCTTTCAGAGCACTTCCCGTCTACGTCCTGAAATCATATTCCAGGAATACTGCCCCGCTTTCAAGTCCTCCTCGCAGCCTTACTTCAATATATTTTTGTATGATACCTGTCATTAATAACTCTGCAGGTTTGTTAAATACAGTGTCCCTGAGCTCCTTTCTTCAACATGCTTTCTTGTGAGCTGGCCGCAAAACCGCAGGATTGCTTCAGGCCGTAATCTGGTTTCGGCACGGCACGCTGAGCCTTTGGTAAATTCCTCTTTCTGGTGAGAAATGAGCATTCAATTTGCCCGTGGAGACACCTACAGCTAGTCTCTCATTGGTTCTCCCTATTCCTGTTCATCTTGTGCAGAAATTGCAAACTGTGCCAAACAGGAGGTTAAAGGCACTGACTCTCCAAGTGGGTAGAGGGTTAGTAAAGCATCTGGAATGGTGAACCCGAGTACCAGGGAACGAAACCTGAGAGCCATTTAAAATGGTTTCCCAGTCTCACAGTGGACAATACTCTGGGTTTCCCATGCATGTTTTAGCTGAAGGAAGAATTCCTTAAACCTGGAGATTATTGACCCATGGAATGGGTACCATGCAGTATGACTAAAAAGGGTCTGAATTTGCTCACCGAACCTCACCAATGCTATCAGTTCGAAGTGTCCAGCCTTATGCCTCACCCAGCTCTGGGTGTAGATGTGGTAAATCCAGGTTTCATCACAAGCCCTGAATCAATTATTTAAGAATTGCTGTCTCTTTCACTGTCATTGTGTTTTGTTTTTGTAATTTAGTTTGATAATGGGATTTATCGGATTTTCACTGCTGCGTTCATGCCGCTGTACAAACGCTTGATTCTCCGACAGAGAAATATAAATCCACGGGTTTTAAGATTCTTACTAGTCAGGTATATTCCTAGGCGTTGAATATGTGGTGTTGAGTCCATGTCGTTGAACAAGGAGTAGGTCTTGACTATTACATATTTGGCTTATGGAACGGTATCTGTGCTATTTTCAATCTCTGGTTTTATGCAGCACCCCAACTCACCTTTGCCCTTAAGCAAGCATAAGTTGGTTTTCTAAATTTGAGTCCCTGTTCTGTTTTGTAATTCAGTTCATGTGTAGCCAAGTTTACATTCCGTGTATTAGTGATATCTTATGATGTTTCATTTTCTGTGTGACTTATTTCACTTAGAATCACTGTAGCTGAATCCACTCATTATGCCGTGATGGGCCTGATGACATAGATTTCATTGCTGAGTGATATTCCATTGTACGTACGAACCACAACTTCTTTATCCATTTTTCACATTCTGGGATATTTAACTTGTACCGTAGATGAGGTTCTTGTAAACAGAGCCGTCCGAAAATTTGGGGTGGCTGTGTGTTTTTGATTTTAATTTCCCTAAGCTATAGGACCATAACTGGAAGTGCCGTAGGCTCCGTTGCTTTGTTTTTTAGGTGTTTCAGGAAACACCATACACTTCTCCAGGGTGGCTGTTGGCAATTTACATCCCGCCCATCAGCATGACAAAGCTCCCTCTTCTCCATGGTCTGTGCTGCCTTTCTGGATTTTACACTTTTTTCAGATGGCCCTTTTGACCGGGGGGGCAGTGAGACTTCTTTGTAGTGCAGATTTCCATTACACGCTTGCTTTGTTGGCCAAAAAGGGCGTATGCGTTTTTTCCTGAATATATTCAGGAAAAAACGCATACGCCCTTTTTGGCCAAGTGCATCATTGTCGACATTCTGCCTCTTTTCCTATGCTTTTAGTACAATTCCAGTCTACCCCCTGAAATTGTTTTCCTGAAATTCTGCCCCGCTTTCAAGTCCTCTTCGAAGACTTACTTCAATACATTTTTGACGATAGCTGTCATTCATAACTCTGCAGGTTTGTGAATTACAGTGCCCCTGAGCTCATTTCTTCAACTCGCTTTCTTGTGAGATGGCCGAAAACCACAGGATTGCTTCAGGCCCTAATCTGTTTCCGGCAGGGCACGCTGAGCCTTTGGTTAATTCCTCTTCCTGGTGGGAAATGAGCGTTCCATTTGCCCGTGCAGACACCTACAGCTAGTCTCTCATTGCTTCTCCCTTTTCCTGTTCATCTTGCGCAGAAATTGCAAACTGTGCCAAACAGGAGGTTAATGGCACTGACTCTCCAAGTGAGGAGGGTATTAGTAAAGCGTTCAAATGTTGAACCCGAGTACCAGGGTACGAAAACTGAGATGCATTTGAAAACGTTTCCCAATCACACTGTGGACCATACTCTGGGTTTCCCATGCATGTTTTAGCTGAAGGAAGGATCCCTTAAACCTGGAGAGTTGGGACCCATGGAATGGGTACCATGCAGTATGACTTCAAAGGGTCTGCGTTTGCTCACCGAACCTCACCAATGCTATCAGCCCGAAGTGTCCAGCCTTATGTCTCATCCAGCTCTGGGTGTAGATGTGGTAAATACAGGTTGCATCACAAGCCCTGAATGAATTATTTAAGAATTGCTCTCTATTTCACTCTCATTGTGTTTTGTTTTTGAAATTCATTTTGATAATGGGATTTATCGTATTTTCACTGCTGCTTTTAGGCCACTGTACACACGCTTGATTTCCTTATGGAGACATATAAATCCATGGGTTTTAAGATTCTTACTTGTCAGGTATCTTCCCAGGCATTGAATATAGGGTGTTGAGTCCATTTCGTTGAGCAAGGAGTAGGTTTTGTCTATTATATATTTCGCTTATGGAACGGTATCTGTGCTAATTTCAATCTCTGGTTTTATTCAGCATCCCAACTGACCTTTCCCCATTAGCAAGCATAAGTTGGTTTGCTGAATTTGAGACCCTCTTCTGTTTTGTAATTCAGTTCATGGGTAGCCAAGTTTACATTCCGTGTATTAGTGATATCTTATGAGGTTTCTTTTTCTGTGTGACTTATTTCTCATAGATTCATCGTACCTGAATCCACTCATTATGCCGCTACGGGCCTGATGACGTAGATTTCATTGCTGAGTGATATTCCATTGTACTTGCATACCACAACTTCTTTATGAATTTTTTGCTTTCTCGGATATTTAACTTGTACCGTAGACGAGGTTCTTGTAAACAGAGACGTCCCAAACATTGGGGTGGCTGTGTGTTTTTGATTTTAATTTCCATAATCTATAGGACCATAAGTGGAAGTGCCATAGGCTGTGTTGCTTTGTTTCCTACGTGTTTCAGGAAACACCATACACTTCTCCAGAGTGGCTGTTGGCAATTTACATCCCGCCCATCAGCATAACAAGGCTCCCTTTTCTCCATGACCTGTCCTGCCTTTCTGGATTTTACACTTTTTTCAGATGGCCCTTTTGACCGGGGGGCAGTGAGACTTCATTGTAGTGCAGATTTCCTTTACACGCTTGCTTGGTTGGCCAAAAAGGGCATATGCGTTTTTTCCTGAATATATTCAGGAAAAAACGCATACGCCCTTTTTGGCCAAGTGCATTATTGTTGACATTCTGCCTCTTTTCCTATGCTTTAAGTGCAATTCCAGTCTACCCCCTGAAATCGTTTTCCTGAAATTCTGCCCCACTTTCAAGTCCTCTTCGGAGACTTACTTCAATACATTTTTGGACGATAGCTGTCATTCATAACTCTGCAGGTTTGTGAATTACAGTGCCCCTGAGCTCCTTTCCTCAACTCGCTTTCTCGTGAGCTGGCTGCAAAACCGCAGGATTGCTTCAGGCCCTTATCTGTTTCCGGCAGGGCATGCTGAGCCTTTGGTTAATTCCTCTTCCTGGTGGGAAATGAGCATTCCATTTGCCCGTGCAGACACCTACAGATAGTCTCTCATTGGTTCTCCCTATTCCTGTTCATCTTGCGCAGAAATTGCAAACTGTGCCAAACAGGAGGTTAAAGGCACTGACTCTCCAAGTGGGGAGAGTTTTAGTAAAGCGTCTGGAATGGTGCACCCGAGTACCGGGGTTCGAAAACTGAGATGCATTTGGAAACGTTTCCCAATCACACGGTGGACCATACTCCGGGTTTCCCATGCATGTTTTAGCTGAAGGAAGAATCCCTTAAACCTCGAGAGTTGGGACCCATGGAATGAGTACCATGAAGTATGACTTCAAAGGGTCTGCGTTTGCTCACCGAACCTCACCAATGCTATCAGCCCAAAGTGCCAAGCCTTATGTCTCACCCAGCTCTGGGTGTACATGTGGTAAATCCAAGTTGCATCACAAGCCCTGAATCAATTATTTAAGAATTGCTCTCTATTTCACTGTCACTGTGTTTTGTTTTTGAAATTTATTTTGATAATGGGATTTATCAGATTTTCACTGCTGCGTTTAGGCCGATGTACAGACATTTGATTTCCTTATGGAGACATATAAATCCATGGGTTTTAAGATTCTTACTTGTCAGGTATATTCCCAGGCGTTGAATATGTGGTGTTGAGTCTATTTCGCTGAGCAAGGAGTAGGTCTTGTCTATTATATATTTGGCTTATGGAACGGTATCTGTGCTAATTTCAATCTCTGTTTTTATGCAGCACCCCAACTCACCTTTCCCCATAAGCAAGCATAAGTTGGTTTTCTAAATTTGAGACCCTGTTCTGTTTTGTAATTCAGTTCATGTGTAGCCAAGTTTACATTCCGTGTATTAGTGATATCTTATGATGTTTCTTTTTCTGTATAACTTATTTCTCGTAGAATCATCGTTCCTGAATCCACTCATTATGCCGCTACGGGCCTGATGACGTAGATTTCATTGCTGTGTGATATTCCATTGTACGTGAGTACCACAACTTCTTTATCCGTTTTTTGCTTTCTCGGATAGTTAACTTATACTGTAGACAAGGTTCTTGTTAACAGAGCCGTCCGAAACTTTGGGGTGGCTGTGTGTTTTTGATTTTAATTTCCCTAAGCTATAGGACCATAAGTGGAAGTGCCATAGGCTGTGTTGCTTTGTTTCCTACGTGTTTCAGGAAACACCATACACTTCTCCAGAGTGGCTGTTGGCAATTTATATCCCGCACATCAGCATAACAAAGCTCCCTGTTCTCCATGACCTGTCCTGCCTTTCTGGATTTTACACTTTTTTCAGATGGCCCTTTTGACCGGTGGGCAGTGGGACTTCATTGTAGTGCAGATTTCCTTTACACGCTTGCTTGGTTGGCCAAAAAGGGTGTATGCGTTTTTTACTGAATATATTCAGGAAAAAACGCATACGACCTTTTTGGCCAAGTGCATCATTGTCGACATTCTGCCTCTTTTCCTATGCTTTAAGTGCAATTCCAGTTTACCCCCTGAAATCGTTTTCCGGAAATTCTTCCCCGCTTTCAAGTCGTCTTGGACGACTTACTTCAATACATTTTTGGACGATAGCTGTCATTCATAACTCTGCAGGTTTGTGAATTACAGTGCCCCTGAGCTCCTTTCCTCAACTCGCTTTCTCCTGAGCTGGCCGCAAAACCGCAGGATTGCTTCAGGCCCTAAACTGTTTCTGGCAGGGCACGCTGAGCCTTTGGTTAATTCCTCTTCCTGGTGGGAAATGAGCGTTCCATTTGGCCGTGCAGACACCTACAGCTAGTCTCTCATTGGTTCTCCCTATTCCTGTTCATCTTGCGCAGAAATTGCAAACTGTGCCAAACAGGAGGTTAAAGTCCCTGACTCTCCAAGTGGGGAGAGTGTTAGTAAAGCGTCTGGAATGGTGAACCCGAGTACCAGGGTTCGAAAATTGAGATGCATTTGAAAACGTTTCCCAATCACACGGTGGACCATACTCTCGGTTTCCCATGCATGTTTTAGCTGAAGGAAGAATCCCTTAAACGTTGAGAGTTGGGACCCATGGAATGGGTACCATGCAGTATGACTTCAAAGGGTCTGCGTTTGCTCACTGAACCTCACCAATGATATCAGCCCGAAGTGTCCAGCCTTATGTCTCACCCAACTCTGGGTGTAGATGTGGTAAATCCAGGTTGCATCACAAGCCCTCAATGAATTATTTAAGAATTGCTCTCTATTTCACTGTCATTGTGTTTTGTTTTTGAAATTTATGTTGATAATGGGATTTATCGGATTTTCACTGCTGCGTTTAGGCCGCTGTACACATGCTTGATTTCCTTATGGAGACATATAAATCCATGGGTTTTAAGATTCTTACTTGTCAGGTATCTTCCCAGGCGTTGAATATGGGGTGTTGAGTCCATTTCGCTGAGCAAGGAGTAGGTCTTGTCTATTATATATTTGGCTTATGGAACGGTATCTGTGCTAATTTCAATCTCTGGTTTTATGCAGCACCCCAACTCACCGTTCCCCATATGCAAACATAAGTTGGTTTTCTAAATTTGAGACCCTGTTCTGTTTTGTAATTCAGTTCGTGTGTAGCCAAGATTACATTCGGTGTATTAGTGATATCTCATGATGTTTCTTTTTCTGTGTGACTTATTTCTCGTAGAATCATCGTACCTGAATCCACTCATTATGCCGCTACGGGCCTGATGACGTAGATTTCATTACTGAGTGATATTCCATTGTACGTGCGTACCACAACTTCTTTATCCATTTTTTGCTTTCTCGGATAGTTAACTTATACCGTAGACAAGGGTCTTGTAAACAGAGCCGTCCCAAACTTTGGGGTGGCTGTGTGTTTTTGATTTTAATTTCCCTAAGCTATAGGACCATAAGTGGAAGTGCCATAGGCTGTGTTGCTTTGTTTCCTACGTGTTTCTGGAAACACCATACACTTCTCCAGAGTGGCTGTTGGCAATTTACATCCCGCCCATCAGCATAACAAGGCTCCCTGTTCTCCATGACCTGTCCTGCCTTTCTGGATTTTACACTTTGTTCAGATGTGCCTTTTGACCGGTGGGCAGTGTGACTTCATTTTAGTGCAGATTTCCTTTACACGCTTGCTTGTTTGGCCATAAACCGCGTATGCGTTTTTTCCTGAATATATTCAGGAAAAAACGCATACGTCCTTTTTGGCCAAGTGCATCATTTTCGACATTCTGCCTCTTTTCCTATGCTTTAAGTGCAATTCCTGTCTACCCCCTGAAATTGTGTTCCTGAAATTCTGCCCCGCTTTCAAGTCCTCTTCGAAGACTTACTTCAATACATTTTTGGACGATAGCTGTCATTCATAACTCTGCAGGTTTCTGAATTACACTGCCCCTGAGCTCCGTTCTTCAACTCGCTTTCTTGTGAGCTCGCCACAAAACCGCAGGATTGCTTCACGCCATAATCTCTTTCTGGCAGGGCACGCTGAGCCTTTGGTTAATTCCTCTTCCTGGTGGGAAATGAGCGTTCCATTTGCACGTGCAGACACCTACATCTAGTCTCTCATTGCTTCTCCCTATTCCTGTTCATCTTGCGCAGAAATTGCAAACTGGGCCAAACAGGAGGTTAAAGGCACTGACTCTCCAAGTGGGGAGAGTGTTAGTAAAGCGTCTGGAATGGTGAACCCGAGTACCAGGGGCAAAAACTGAGATGCATTTGAAAACGTTTCCCAATCACACGGTGGTCCATACTCTGGGTTTCCCATGCATGTTTTAGCTGAAGGAAGAATCCCTTAAACCTGGAGAGTTGGGACCCATAGAATGGGTACCATGCAGTATGACTTCAAAGGGTCTGCGTTTGCTCACCGAACCTCACCAATGCTATCAGCCCGAAGTGCCCAGCCTTATGTCTCACCCAGCTCTGGGTGTACATGTGGTAAATCCAGGTTGCATCACAAGCCCTGAATCAATTATTTAAGAAATGCTCTCTATTTCACTGTCATTGTGTTTTGTTTTTGAAATTTATTTTGATAATGGGATTTATCGTATTTTCACTGCTGCGTTTAGGCCGATGTACAGACATATGATTTCCTTATGGAGACATATAAATCCATGGGTTTTAAAATTCTTACTTGTCAGGTATATTCCCAGGCGTTGAATATGGGGTGTTGAGTCTATTTCGCTGAGCTAGGAGTAGGTCTTGTCTATTATATATTTGGCTTATGGAACGGTATCTGTGCTAATTTCAATCTCTGTTTTTATGCAGCACCCCAACTCACCTTTCCCCATAAGCAAGTATAAGTTGGTTGTCTCAATTTGAGACCCTTTTCTGTTTTGTAATTCAGTTTATGTGTAGTCAAGTTTACGTTCCGTGTATTAGTGATATCTTATGATGTTTCTTTTTCTGTGTGACTTATTTCTCGTAGAATCAGCGTACTTGAATCCACTCATTATGGCGCTACGGGCCTGATGACGTAGATTTCATTGCTGTGTGATATTCCATTGTACGTACGTAGCACTACTTCTTTATCCATTTTTGGCTTTCTCGGATATTTAACTTGTACCGTAGACGAGGTTCCTGTAAACGGAGCCGTCCCAAACTTTGGGGTGGCTGTGTGTTTTTGATTTTAATTTCCCTAAGCTATAGATCCATAAGTGGAAGTGCCATAGGCTGTGTTGTTTTGTTTCCTACGTGTTTCAGGAAACACCATACACTTCTCCAGAGTGGCTGTTGGCATTTTACATCCTGCCCATCAGCATAACAAGGCTCCCTGTTCTCCATGACCTGTCCTTCCTTTCTGGATTTTACACTTTTTTCAGATAGCCCTTTTGACCGGGGGGCAGTTAGACTTCATTGTAGTGCAGATTTCCTTTACACGCTTGCTTTGTTGACCAAAAAGTGCGTATGCGTTTTTTCCTGAATATATTCAGGAAAAAACACATACGCCCTTTTTGGCCAAGTGCATCATTGTCGACATTCTGCCTCATTTCCTATGCTTTAAGTGCAATTCCCGTCTACCCCCTGAAATCGTTTTCCTGAAATTCTGTCCCGCTTTCAAGTCCTCTTCGAAGACTTACTTCAATACATTTTTGGACGATAGCTGTCATTCATAACTCTGCAGGTTTGTGAATTTCAGTGGCCCTGAGCTCCTTTCTTCAACTCACTTTCTTGTGAGCTGGCTGCAAAACCGCAGGATTGCTTCCGGCCCTAATCTGTTTCCAGCAGGGCACGCTGAGCCTTTGGTTAATTCGTCTTCCTGGTGGGAAATGAGCGTTCCATTTGCCCGTGCAGACACCTACAGCTAATCTCTCATTGGTTCTCCCTATTCCTGTTCATCTTGCGCAGAAATTGCAAACTGTGCGAAACAGGAGTTTAAAGGCACTGACTCTCCAAGTGGGGAGAGTGTTAGTAAAGCGTCTGGAATGGTGAACCCGAGTACCAGCGTTCGAAAACTGAGATGCATTTGAAAACGTTTCCCAATCACACGGTGGACCATACCCTGGGTTTCCCATGCATATTTTAGCTGAAGGAAGAATCCCTTAAACCTGGAGAGTTGGGACCCATGGAATGGGTACCATGCAGTATGACTTCAAAGGGTCTGCGTTTGCTCACCGAACCTCACCAAAGCTATCAGCCCGAAGTGTCCAGCCTTATGTGTCACCCAGCTCTGGGTGTAGATGTGGTAAATCCAGGTTTCATCACAAGCCCTGAATGAATTATTTAAGAATTGCTCTCTATTTCACTGTCATTGTGGTTTTTTTTGACATTTATTTTGATCATGGGATTTATCGGATTTTCACTGCTGCGTTTATGCCGCTGTACACACGCTTTATTTCCTTGTGGAGACATATAAATCCATGGGTTTTAAGATTCTTACTTGTCAGGTATATTCCCAAGCGTTGAATATGGAGTGTTGAGTCCATTTCGTTGAGCAAGGAGTAGGTCTTGTCTATTATATATTTGGCTTATGGAACGGTATCTGTGCTAATTTCAATCTCTGGTTTTATACAGCACCCCAACTCACCTTTCCCCATAAGCAAGCGTAAGTTGGTTTTCTAAATTTGAGACCCTGTTCTGTTGGTATTTCTGTTCATGTGTAGCCAAGTTTACATTCCGTGTATTAGTGATATCTTATGAGGTTTCTTTTTCTGTGTGACTTATTTCTCGTAGAATCATCATACCTGAATCCACTCATTATGCCGCTACGGGCCTGATGACGTAGATTTCATTGCTGAGTGATATTCCATTGTACTTGCATACCACAACTTCTTTATGAATTTTTTGCTTTCTCGGATATTTAACTTGTACCGTAGACGAGGTTCTTGTAAACAGAGCCGTCCCAAACATTGGGGTGGCTGTGTGTTTTTGATTTTAATTTCCATAATCTATAGGACCATAAGTGGAAGTGCCATAGGCTGTGTTGCTTTGTTTCCTACCTGTTTCAGGAAACACCATACACTTCTCCAGAGTGGCTGTTGGCAATTTACATCCCGCCCATCAGCATAACAAGGCTCCCTGTTCTCCATGGCCTGTGCTGTCTTTCTGGATTTTACACTTTTTTCAGATGGCCCTTTTGACCTGGGGGCAGTGAGACTTCTTTGTAGTGCAGATTTCTTTAACATGCTTGCTTGGTTGGCCAAAAAGGGCGTATGCGTTTTTTCCTGAATATATTCAGGAAAAAACGCATACGCCCTTTTTGGCCAAGTGCATCATTGTCGACGTTCTGCCTCTTTTCCTATGCTTTAAATGCAATTCCAGTCTACCCCCTGAAATCGTTTTCTTGCAATTCTGCCCCGCTTTCATGTCCTCTTCGCAGCCTTCCTTCAATATATTTTTGGGTGATAGCTGTCATTTATAACTCTGCAGGTTTGTGAATTACAGTGTCCCTGAGCTCCTTTCTTCAACTCGCTTTCTTGTGAGCTGGCCGCAAACCCGCAGGATTGCTTCAGGCCCTAATCTGGTTCCGGCACGGCATGCTGAGCCTTTGGTTAATTCCTCTTCCTGGTGGGAAATGAGCGTTAAATTTGCCCGTGCAGACACCTTCACACGAGTCTTCATGGTGCCACTTTGCCCCGGTTATCTCTATGGAGGTTGGAGTTGGAGGGCCTCCTCACTCAAGGTCAGTGTGCCCATGGAGCCCACCCTGCAACTTCAGGGCATGGTTGGGGGTTAGGATCACCACGTGGGGTCCTTTTCCCTTCGGAGTGAGGTGGCCTTTAGGGCTGCTGATTTCCAGGTTTTCAGATACTGCCAGTATCTTGGCCAGATGTGGCGGTGGGCCAAGCCCCTTGGTGACCGTAGTTTATCCTACCTGGATCGCATTCTTGCATTGTTCCATTTCAAGTGGTCCCAGGTTTTGCACTAATACTCCAATGGCGATTCACCGTTCACCAGGAATGTAAAGGTCAAAGGGTTTAGCTAAATTAGGGAGTTCCAGGGCAAGGGTCTGAATTGACTGCTCTTTCCATTCTTGAAAGGCCACTTCTGCATTCTATTCAAAAGGATCATCATCTTTTCCTTTCAGTGTTTCATATAGAGGCCGAGCTAGTAGACTGTAGTTAGGGATCCAGAAGCAGCAGTCCCTGGCCTCCCCAGGAGCCCCTAAGCTGTCTTCTAGTTTCAGAAATGGGTAAGGCTGTAAATTGTTTCTTCCCTTTCCTGGGATGGGCTTCTCCGACCTTCTGTGAGAATGAAGCCCAGGCAGGTCACCGTAGTCTGTGATATTTGAGCTTTTTCTTGGACAACTTGTATCCTTTATTGGCTTGGTAGTTCAGAGGTCTCCTTAGTAGGGCTGGCGATCAGAATGTCGTCTGCATATTGAAGGAGTGTTTCCTTTTCCAGAGGTAGAACTTTTAGTTCTTTAGCTGAGCTTTCCCCAAAGATGGTGTGGGAATTTTTGAACCCTTGGGGCAACACGGCCCGGAAGTATTGTTTTAGTTGTATGTTGAGTCCTGCCACTCACAAGCCAAAATTTCTTGTGACTCTGGGACTAATAGAATACAAAAGAAGGCATCATTGAAGACTAATACAGAATACCATGTCCTGGTGGTTGGTAGAATGACCAGCAGGGTGTAGGATTTAGGAACTACTGGAGGTATATCCTCGGTGGCTTCACTGACTGTCCTGACATCCTTTACCAGGACTCCAGCAGCCCATGGGGCTCTCGAGGTCAGGCCAATCCCAGGATATGGAGCTCACCTGGGCAGGTACCCCACCCCCACCCCAGCCCATGGGGCTCTCGTGTTCAGGCCCCTCCCAGGATATGGGGTTCCCTGGGCAGGTTCCCCTGCAGCCCATGGGGCTCTCGTGGTCAGGCCCCTCCCAGGATACAGAGCTACCCTTGCAGGTACCATGGCAGGGCTGGGAACACAGGAACCGTGCATATCGCCCTCATTGCAGAGCACTCCCAGCTCACCTGTCACTCAGATCTGACACAGAGCACCTCAGAGCAGGACTTGAACTAACAAACAGCAGCTCCGACAGGTCTGTGACCCTGGGCATCACTCTGTGTGGCCTCCCTCCACCTGGTCTTCCAGAGACTTCCACTGCACCCGGGGCACCAGGCCTCTGTCTCCACCCACCAGCCACCCCTCCTCTCCCTGACTCCTGGGTTCCTCTCATTAGGAGAGGGTTTTCTTGAAGTTGTCTCCCACTCATGGGCCAGATAATATAATTAGAAAACAAGCCAGAGCTGCAGCCCCTTGTCTATCCTGACTCTCAGGAGCCCACACCTGTTCCTTGGACCTGGCCGATTCAGCAAGTTCCAGTTTCTGCAACTGTGAGCCCCTGAGGGGTGATTATTGGCTGGCCTGGGAAGCCCGACCGTGCCGGCCAGCCCTCCCCAGGTGTGCCTGGGTTCAGATCAATATAAACACCGCTCCAGGCAGCAAGAGCCCCTGCAGCTGTGCCTGACGCCATTTTCTCTGCCCTGTCAGCAGTCTTGGGGCTGGACTGGTGGGAGGGAGTGAGAGGCCACGGCTTTGTGGGTGGCCCAGTGTGAGTGGGGCTCTGCTGGACTTTCTGCAGCAGTTGCCAAGATGCCACCTGCTAAAGAAGAGGATGTGTCACCCATACCTGCCGCTGGAATTTCTCCCTGGGCAGAGGTGAGTGAGGAAGAAAGCAGTGGGGGCCGGGACAGAAGGGGTATCTCAGGCAGGGAAATGGAAAGCTTCCAGAAGAGCACCCAGGGCCAGGACCATCCTGGCTGGCCTGCAGGCACCAAGTCAACTGGCATGCTGTCACTCATGTGGCTCCATGGCCCTTCCTCTAGGCTTTCAAGTCCTTGTACATATTCAGGTGTTTTACCTGGGAAGGGTGGGAACATTTCAGCAGCAGCTGGCCTGGGGCTCAGCCCACGTTTACTCACAGATGCCTCGGCACGGTCCCCCAGCTTTGCAATGAGGACGCTTGTTGCGTGGGGCCTGCTGGCTGAATGGGAGATGATTCCCCACCACTGACCAACTTCAGAATTGTTTACAACTGGAGCAAGTGCCCTGATACGGTTTTCCTCTGTGTAACTGGTGGGTTCTGTTTTTTTTTCTTTTTTTCGTTTTTGGTTCAAGGTAGATTTTATTCCTCTTTTTTGTATTTACAGATATAAGCATGGAAATAATTTATTCATATAAATACATGTATGTGAAGGGAAGTATATTTTTTCTGTTTTACTTTTTGTAATTTGAATTTTATTTTATTTTTTTATACAGCAGGTTCTTTTTGGTTATCTATTTTATACATATAAATGTATACATGCCAATCCCAATCTCTCAACTCCTCCCACCACCACCCCCCAACAGCTTTCCCCCCTTGGTGTCCATACGTTTGTTGTCTACATCTGTTGCTCTATTTCTGCCTGGCAAAACGGTTCATCTGTACAATTTTTCTAGGTTCCACATATATGCATTAATAGACAAGATTTGTTTTTCTCTTTCTGACTTACTTCACTCTGTATGACAGTCTCTAGATCCATCAACGTCTCTACAAATGACCCAATTTCATTCCTTTTTATGGCTTAGTAATATTCCATTTTATATATGTACCACATCTTTATGCATTCGTCTGTCTGTGGGCATTTAGGTTGCTTCCATTACCTGGATATTGTAAATAGTGATGCAATGAACATTGCGGTGAATGTCTCTTTCTGATTTATGGTTTTGTCTGGGTATATGCCCAGTAGTGGGATTGCTGTATCATATGGTAATTCTATTCTTAGTTTTATAAGAAACTCCATAATGTTCTCCACAGTGACTGTATCAATTTACATTCCCAACAATAGTGGAAGAGGGTTCCTTATCTCCACACCCTTTCCAGCATTTGTTGTTTGTAGATTTTCTGATGATGCCCATTCTAACAGGTGTGAGGTGATACACCATGGATGAGTCTATTTCGTTGAGCAAAGAGTAGGTCTTGTCTATTACATATTTGGCTTATGGAACGGTATGTGTGCTAATTTCAATCTCTGGTTTTATACAGCACCCCAACTCAACTTTCCCCTTAAGCAAGCATAAGTTTTTATCTAAATGTGAGACTCTGTTCGGTTTTGGAATTCAGTTTATGTGTAGCCAAGTTTACACTCTCTCTATTAGTGATATCTTATGATAATTATCTTTCTCTGTGTGACCTATTTCTCTTAGAATCATCATACTTAAATCCACTCAATTTGCTGCTACAGGCCTGATGACATTGATTTCATTGCTGAGTGATATTCCGTTGTACGTAAGTAGCACAACTCCTTTATCCATTTTTTTCTTTCTGGGATATTTAATTTGTACTGGACTCAAGGTTCTTGTAAACACAGCAGCCCTAAATTTTGTGCTGGCTGTGTCTTGTTGATTTTAATTTTCCTAAGCTATAGGGCCAAAAGTGGAAGTGCCCTAGGGTCTGTAGCTTTGTTTTTCAGATGTTTCAGGATACACCATAAACATCTCCAGAGTGTCTGTTGGCAATTTACATCCCGCCCATCAGCATAACAAGGCTCCCTGTTCTCCATGGCCTGTCCTGTGTTTCTGGTTTTTACACTTTTTTCAGATGGCCCTTTTGACGAATGGGAAATGAGACTTCATTGTAGTGCGGATTTCCATTTCTCGAGTGCTTGGTTGGCCAAAAAGGGCATATGTGTTTTTTCCTGAATATATTCAGGAAAAAATGTTTACGCACTTTTGTCCAAGTGCATCACTGTCAAAGATCTGCCGCTTTTCACATGCTTTAAATGCAATTCCAATCTACCTCCTGAAATATGATTCCTGCAATTCTGCCTCGTTTTCAAGTCCTCTTTGCAGACTTACTTCCATATAATTTTGCCAATAACTGTCATTTATAACACTGCAGGTTTGTGAATTACAGTGCCCGTGATTTCCTTTCTTAACTCGTTTCCTTGAAAACTGGCCACAGAACCGTAGGTTTGCTTCAGGACGTAATCAGGGTCCGGCACGGCACTCTGAGACTTTGGTTCATTCCACTTCCTGGTGGGAAATTAGAGTTAAATGTGCCCCTCCAGACACCTGCCTCACTCCTAGCCCCTTGGTGATGTGTGTCCTGTGGTTTGAGGCCACATGTGCTGGGTTCCTCACCTTTGGCTGATGTGGCCCCACTGGTGTGAGGACACTCCTGCCTGGTTCCCATCCCCTTGGTGATGTGGGCCCTCCGGTGAGAGTCTGATCCTGGTTGGGTTCCTCACACTTCTGTGAGGTGGGCCCTCTTCTCTGAGGTCACTCCTGCCTGGCTGGCACACCCCGCCTTGGCGACGTCGGCTCTCTGGTGGGATTTGGTGCCTGCTGAGTGTCTCCTCCCCTTGGTAATGAGGGCCCTCTGGCGTCAGGCCCTAACTCCTGGGCTCCCAATATTTTCTGATATGCGCCCTGTGGTTCGAGTACACTCCTGCCAGGTTCCCAACCCCATGGGAATGTGGGCCTTCTGCTCTGAGGTCCCAACCGTGGGTTGCTCAGTTTCATGATGAGGGCCCTCTGCTGTGAGTTCTCTCCGGCCTGGATCCCATAGCCTCGCTGCTCCTGGCCACCTGCTGGGAGGTTACAACTGCGGGATTCCTCACCTTTTTTCTTCTATGGACCCTCTGTTTTGAGACTCCTCCTGCCTGCCTCACTCCCAGTCCCTTGGTGATGTGTGTCCTCTGGTGTGAGACCACATGTGCTGGGTCCCTCGCCTTTCGATGATGTGGCCCCACTGGTGTGAGGACACTCCTGCCTGGTTCCTATCCCCTTGATGATGTGGGCCCTCTGGTGAGAGTCTGATCCTGGCTGGGTTCCTCACCCTTCTGTGAGGGGGGCCCTCTGCTGTGAGGTCACTCCTGCCTGGCTGGCACACCCCACCTGGGCAACATCGGCCCTCTTGTGGCAGTTGGAGCCTGCTGGGAACCTCCCCTCGGTGATGGGGGCCCTCTTGCCTCAGGCCCTAACTGCTGGGTACCCACATTTTCTGATACGTGCTAAGTGGTGCGAGGACACTCCTGCGAGGTTCCCATCCCCATGGGCATGTGGGCCTTCTGCTCTAAGATCCCAACACCTGTGTTGTTCACCGTTTCATGATGTTGGCTCTCTGGTGTTAGTTCACCCAGGCCTAGATCCCATAGCCTCTGTGCTCTGAGCGGCCTGCTGGGAGGTTCCTACTGCTGGATTCCTTACCTTTTTTATTCTTTGGGTCCTGTGTTTTCATGCTCCTACTTCCTGACTCACTCCCAGCCCATTTGTGATGTAGGTCCTCTGGTTTAAGGCCACATGTACCAGTTTCCTCACCTTTATTGATGTGGCCCCACTGGTGTGAGGACACTCCTGCCTGGTTCCCATCCCCTTGGTGATGGGGGCCCTCTGGTGAGAGTCTGATCCTGTCTGGATTCCTCACACTTCTGGGAGGTGGGCCCTCTGCTGTGAGGTCACTCCTGCCTGGCTGGCACACGTCACCTTGGCGATGTGGGCCCTCTGTTGGGAGTTGGTGCCTGCTGGGAGTGTCCTCCCCTCGGTAATGAGGGCCCTCTGGCGTCAGGCCCTAACTCATGGGCTCCCAAAATTTTCTGATGTGCGCCCTGTCGTGCGAGTACACTCCAGCCAGGTTACCATCCCCATGGGGATGTGGGCTTTCTGCCCTGTGGTCCCAACGCCTGGGTTGCTCACAGTGTCAGAATGTGGGCCCTCTGCTGTGAGTTCACTCCGGCATGGTTCCCATAGCCTCGGTGCTCTGGGCCACCTGCTTGGAGCTTCCAACTACGGGGTTCCTCACCTTTTTTATTCTATGTGCGCTCTGTTGTGAGTCTCCTCCTGCATGCCTCACTCCCAGCCCTTTCGTGATGTGTGTCCCCTTGTTTGAGGCCACATGTGCTGTGTTCCTCACCTTTCGCTGATGTGGCCCCACTGGTGTGAGGACACTCCTGCCTGGTTTCCATCCCCTTGGTGATGTGGGCGCTCTGGTTAGAGTCTGATCCTGTTTGGGCTCCTCACACTTCTGTGAGGTGGGCCCTCTGCTGTGAGGTAACTCCTGCCTGGCTTGCTCCCATTGCCTTGGTGACGTCGGCCCTCTGGTGGCATTTGGAGCCTACTGGTAGCCTCCTCTCCTCCGTGATGAGGGCCCTCTGGCGCCAGGCCATAACTGCTGGGTTCCCACATTTTCTGATACGTGCTAAGTTGTGCGAGGACACTCCTGCGAGGTTCCCATCCCCATGGGGATGTGGGCCTTCTGCTCTGAGGTCCCACTGGCTGGGTTGCTCACAGTTTCATGATGTGGGCCCTCTGCTGTGAGTTCACTGTGGCCTGGATCCCATAGACTCCATGCTCTGGGCCACCTGCTGGGAGGTTCAAACTGCTGGATTCCTCACATTTTTTATTCTGTGGGCCCTGTGTTGTTAGGCTACTCCTGCCTGCCTCACTCGGAGCACCTTGGAAATGTGGGTCCTCTGGTTTAGGCCACATGTGCTGGGTTCCTCACCTTTCTATAATGTGGCCACACTGGTGTGAGGACACTCCTGCCTTTTTCTGATCCCCTTGGTGATGTGGGCCCTCTGGTGAGAGTCTTATCCTGGCTGGGTTCCTCACCCTTCTGTGAGGTAGGCCCTCTGCTGTGAGGTCACTCCTGCCTGGCTGGCACACGTCAACGTGGCGACGTGGGCCCTCAGTTGGGAGTTGGTGCCTGCTGGGAGTCTCCTACCCTCGGTAACGAGGGCCCTCTGGCGTCAGACCCTAACTCCTGGGCTCCCAAAAGTTTCTGATGTGCGCCCTGTGGTGCGAGTACACTCCTGCCAGGATCCCAACCCCATGGGAATGTGGGCCTTCTGCTCTAAGGTCCCACCGGCTGGGTTGCTCACAGTTTCATAATGAGGGCCCTCTGTTTTGAGTTCAGTCAGGCCTGGATCCCATAGCCTCGCTGCTCCTGGCCACCTGCTGGGAGGTTCCAACTGCGGGATCCCTCACCTTTTTTACGCTATGGGCCCTCTGTTTGGAGGCTCCTCCTGCCTGCCTCACTCCCAGCCCCTTGGTGTTGTGTGTCCTGTAGTTTGAGGCCACGTGTGCTGGGTCCGTCACATTTCGGTGATGTGACCACACTGGTGTGAGAACACTCCTGCCTGGTTTCCATTCCCTTGGTGATGTGGGCCCTCCGGTGAGAGTCTGATCCTCTTTGGGTTCCTCACACTTTTGTGTGGTTGGCCCTCTGCTCTGAGGTCACTCTTGCCTGGCTGTCACACCCTGCATTGGCGACGTCGGCCTTCTGGTAGCAGTTGGAGCTTGCTGGGAGCCTCCTCTCCTCAGTGATGAATGCCCTCTGGCGTCCGGCCCTAACTGCTGGGCTCCCCACCTTTTCTGATGTGTGCCCACTGGTGCGATGACACTCCTGCTTGGTTCCCTTCCCCATGGGGATGTGGGCCTTGTGCTCTGAGGTTACAACGGCTGGGTTGCTTACAGTATCACGATGAGGGCCCTCTGTTGTGAGTTCATCACTGCCTGGATCCCATAGCCTCGGTGCTCTGGGCCGCCTGCTGGGATGTTCCAACTGCTGGATTCCTCACCTTTTTTATACAATGGGCCATGTGTTTTGAGGTTAATCCTGCCTGCCTCGCTCCGAGACCCATGGTGATGTGGGTCCTCTGGTTTGAGGCCACATGTGCTGGGTACCTCAACTTTCGATGATGTGGCCCCACGGGTGTGAGGACACTCCTGCCTGGTTCCCAGCCCCTTGCTTATGTGGGCACTCTGGTGAGAGTCTGATCTTGACTGGGTTCCTTACCCTTCTGTGAGGTGGGCCCTCTGATGTGAGGTCACTCCTGCCTGGATGGCTCATGTCGCCTTGGCGACGTAGGCCCTCTGTTGGCCACTGAAGCATGCTGGGAGCCTCCTACCCTCTTTAATAAGGGCCCTGGAAGAAACGCATATGCCCTTTTTGACCAAGTGCATCATTGTCGAGGTTCTGCCTCTTCTCCTATACTTTCAGAGGACTTCCCGTCTACCTCCTGAAATCGTATTCCTGGAATTCTGCCCCGCATTCAAGTCCTCTTTGCAGCCTTACTTCAATATATTTTTGGACGATAGCTGTCATTTATAACTCTGCAGGTTTGTGAATTACAGTGCCCCTGAGCTCCTTTCTTCAACTCGCTTTCTTGTGAGCTGGCCGCAAAACCGCAGGATTGCTTCAGGTCCTAATCTGGTTCCGACACGGCATGCTGAGCCTTTGGCTAATTCCTCTTCCTGGTGGGAAATGAGCGTTAAATTTGTTCGTGCAGACACCTACAGCTAATCTCTCATTGGTTCTCCCTATTCCTGTTCATCTTGCGCAGAAATTCCAAACTCTGCCAAACAGGAGGTTAAAGGCACTGACTCTCCAAGTGGGGAGAGTGTTAGTAAAGCGTCTGGAATGGTAAAACCGAGTACGAGGGGACGAAAACTGAGACGCATTTAAAAAGTTTTCACGGTCACACGGTGGACCATATTCTGGGTTGCCCATGCATGTTTTACCTGAAGGAAGAATCCCTTCAACCTGGAGAGTTGGGACCCATGGAATGGGTACCACGCAGTATGACATCAAAGGGTTGGTTTTGCTCACCGAACGTCACCAATGCTATCAGCCCAAAGTGTCCAGCCTTATGTCTCACTCAGCTCGGGGTGTAGATGTGGTAAATCCAGGTTTCATCACAAGCCCTGAATGAATTATTTAAGAATTGCCCTCTATTTCACTGTCATTGTGTTTTGTTTTTGTAATTTATTTTGATAATGGGATTTATCGGATTTTCACTGCTGCGTTTATGTCGCCGTACACATGCTTGATTCTCTTATGGAGACATATAAATCCATGGGTTTTCAGATTCTTACTAGTCAGGTATATTCCTAGGCATTGAATATGGGATGTTGAGTCCATTTCGTGGAGCAAGGAGTAGGTCCTGACTATTACATATTTGCTTATGGAAAGGTATCTGTGCTAATTTCAATCTCTAGTTTTATGCAGCACCACAACTCACCTTTCCCCTTAAGCAAGCATAAGTTGGTTTTCTAAATTTGAGACCCTTTTCTGTTTTGTAATTGAGTTCATGTGCAGCCATGTTTGCATTCCGTGTATTTGAGATATCTTATGGTGTTTCTTTTTCTGTGTGACTTAGTTAACTTAGAATGATCGTACCTGAATCCACTCATTATGCCGCGACGGGCCTCATGACATAGATTTCATTGCTGAGTGATATTCCATTGTACGTACGTACAACCACTTCTTTATCCATTTTTTGCTTTCTGGGATATTTCACTTGTACCGTAAATGAGGTTCTTGTAAGCAGAGCCGTCCAAAATTTATGGGTGGCTGTGTCTTTTTGATTTTAATTTCCCTAAGCTATAGAACCATAAGTTGAAGTGCCGTAGGCTCCGTTGCTTAGTTTTTTAGGTGTTTGAGGAAACACCATACACTTCTCCAGAGTGGCTGTTGGCAAGTTACATCCCGCCCATCAGCATAACAAGGCTCCCTGTTCTCCATGGCCTGTCCTGCCTTTCTGGATTTTTCACTTTTTTCAGATGTCCCTTTTGACAGGGGGGCAGTGAGACTTCATTGTAATGCAGATTTCTTTACAGGCTTGCTTGTTTGGCCAAAAAGGGCGTATGTGTTTTTTCTTGAATATATTCAGGAAAAAACGCATACACCCTTTTTGACCAAGTGCATCATTGTCGACTTTCTGTCTCTTTCCTTATGCTTTAAATGCAATTCCAGTCTGCCCCTGAACTCGTTTTCCTGCAATTCTGCGCCGCTTTCAAGTCCTCTACACAGCCTTACTTCAATAAATTTTTGGACAATAGCTGACATTTATAACTCTGCAGGTTTGTGAATGACAGTGTGCCTGAGCTCCTTTCTTCTACTCGCTTTCTTGTGAGCTGGCCGCAAACCCGCAGCATTGCTTCATGCCCTAATCTGGTTCCGGCACAGCATGCTGATCCTTTGGTAAATTCCTCTTCCTGGTGGGAAATGAGTGTTATATTTGAACGTGCAGACACCTAGAGCTAGTCTCTCATTGGTTCTCCCTATTCTTGTTCATCTTGCGCAGAAATTGCAAACTGTGCCAAACAGGAGGTTAAAGGCACTGACTCTCTAAGTGGGGAGAGTATTAGTAAAGGGTCTTCAATCGTGAACCCGAGTAAAAGGGGACGAAAACTGAGATGCATTTGAAAAGGTTTCCCGGTCACACGGTGCACCATACTGTGGGTTTCCCATGCATGTTTTAGCTGAAGGAAGAATCCCTTAAACCTGGAGAGTTGGGACCCATGGAATGGGTACCATGCAGTATGACTTCAAAGGGCCTGCATTTTCGCAACGAACCTCACCAATGTTATCAGGCCGAAGTGTACAGCCTTATGTCTCACTCAGCTCTGGTTGTAGATGTGGTAAATCCAGGTTGCATCACAAGCCCTGAATGAATTATTTAAGAATTGCTCTCTATTTCACTGTCATTGTGTTTGTTTTTGTAATTCATTTTGATAATGGGATTTATCGGATTTTCTCTGCTGCATTCATGCCGCTATACACACACTTGAGTCTCTTATGGAGACATATAAATCCATGGGTTTGAAGATACTTACTAGTCAGGTGTATTCCTAGGCGTTGAATATGGGGTGTTTAGTCCATTTCGTTGAGCAAGGGCTAGGTCTTGACTATTACATATTTGGCTTATGGAAAGGTATCTGTGCTAATTTCTATCTCTGGTTTTATGCAGCACCCCCACTCACTTTTCCCCTTAAGCAAGCATAAGGTGGTTTTCTAAATTTGAGACCCTGTTCTGTTTTGTAATTCAGTTCATGTGTAGCCAAGTTTACATTCCGTGTATTAGTGATATCTTATGATGTTTCATTTTCTGTGTGACTTATTTCACTTAGAATCATCGTACCTGAATCCACTCATTATGCCACGATGGGCCTGATGACATAGATTTCATTGCTGAGTGATATTCCATTGAATGTGTGTACCACAACTTCTTTATCCATTTTTCACATTCTGGGATATTTAACTTGTACCGTAGACGAGATTCCTGTAAACAGAGCCGTCTGAAACTTTGGGGTGGCTGTCTGTTTTTGATTTTAATTTCCGTGATCTATAAGACCATAAGTGGAAGTGCCATAGTCTCCGTTGCTTTGTTTCTTAGGTGTTTCAGGAAACACCATACACTTCTCCAGAGTGGCTGTTGGCAATTTACATCCCGCCCATCAGCATAACAAGGCTCCCTGTTCTCCATGGCCTGTGCTGTCTTTCTGGATTTTACACTTTTTTCAGATGGCCCTTTTGACCTGGGGGCAGTGAGACTTCTTTGTAGTGCAGATTTCTTTAACATGCTGGCTTGGTTGGCCAAAAAGGGCGTATGCGTTTTTTCCTGAATATATTCAGGAAAAAACGCATACGCCCTTTTTGGCCAAGTGCATCATTGTCGACGTTCTGCCTCTTTTCCTATGCTTTAAATGCAATTCCAGTCTACCCCCTGAAATCGTTTTCCTGCAATTCTGCCCCGCTTTCCAGTCCTCTTCGCAGCCTTCCTTCAATATATTTTTGGACGATAGCTGTCATTTATAACTCTGCAGGTTTGTGAATTACAGTGCCCCTGAGCTCCTTTCTTCAACTCGCTTTCTTGTGAGCTGGCCGCAAACCCGCAGGAATGCTTGAGGCCCTAATCTGGTTCCGGCACGGCATGCTGAGCCTTTGGTTAATTCCTCTTCCTGGTGGGAAATGAGCGTTCCATTTGCCCGTCCAGACACCTACAGCTAGTCTCTCATTGGTTCTCCCTATTCCTGTTCATCTTGCGCAGAAATTGAAAACTGTGCCAAACAGCAGGTTAAAGGCACTGACTCTCCAAGTGGGGAGAGTGTTAGTAAACGGTCTGGAATGGTGAACCCGAGTAAAAGGGGACGAAAACTGAGATGCATTTGAAAACGTTTCCCGGTCACACAGTGCACTGTACTGTGGGTTTCCCATGCATGTTTTAGCTGAAGGAAGAATCCCTTAAACCTGGAGAGTTGGGACCCATGGAATGGGTACCATGCAGTATGACTTCAAAGGGTCTGCATTTGCTCATCGAACCTCACCAATGCTATCAGCCTGAAGTGTCCAGCCTTATGTCTCACTCAGCTCTGGGTGTAGATGTGGTAAATCCAGGTCGCATCACAAGCCCTGAATGAATTATTTAAGAATTGCTCTCTATTTCACTGTCATTGTGTTTGTTTTTGTAATTCATTTTGATAATGGGTTTTATCGGATTTTCTCTGCTGCATTCATGCCGCTCTACACACACTTGAGTCTCTTACGGAGACATATAAATCCATGGGTTTGAAGATTCTTACTAGTCATGTGTAATCCTAGGTGTTGAATATGGGGTGTTTAGTCCATTTCGTTGAGCAAGGGCTAGGTCTTGACTATTACATATTTGGCTTTTGGAAAGGTATCTGTGCTAATTTCTATCTCTGGTTTTATGCAGCACCACAACTCAACTTTCCCCTTAAGCAAGCATAAGTTGGTTTTCTAAATTTGAGACCCTGTTCTGTTTTGTAATTCAGTTCATGTGTAGCCAAGTTTACATTCCGTGTATTAGTGATATCTTATGATGTTTCATTTTCTGTGTGACTTATTTCACTTAGAATCATCGTACCTGAATCCACTCATTATGCCGCGACGGGCCTGATGACATAGATTTCATTGGTGAGTGATATTCCTTTGTACGTACGTACCACACTTCTTTATCCATTTTTCGCTTTCTGGGATATTTAACTTGTACCGTAGACGAGGTTCTTGTAAACAGAGCCGTAAACAGAAACTTTGCGGTGGCTGTGTGTTTTTGATTTTAATTTCCCTAAGCTATAGGAAAAAAAGTGGTAATGCCGTAGGCTCCGTTGCTTTGTTTTTTAGGTTTTTGAGGAAACACCATACACATCTCCAGAGTGGCTGTTGGCAATTTACATCTCGCCCATCAGCATAACAAGGCTCCCTGTTCTCCATGGCCTGTGCTGCCTTTCTGGATTTTACACTTTTTTCAGATGGCCCTTTTGAACGGGGGGCAGTGAGACTTCATTGTAGTGCAGATTTCTTTAACATGCTTGCTTGGTTGGCCAAAAAGGGCGTATGCGTTTTTTCCTGAATATATTCAGGAAAAAACGCATACGCCCTTTTTGGCCAAGTGCATCATTGTCGACGTTCTGCCTCTTTTCCTATGCTTTAAATGCAATTCCAGTCTACCCCCTGAAATCGTTTTCTTGCAATTCTGCCCCGCTTTCAAGTCCTCTTCGCAGCCTTCCTTCAATATATTTTTGGGTGATAGCTGTCATTTATAACTCTGCAGGTTTGTGAATTACAGTGTCCCTGAGATCCTTTCTTCAACTCGCTTTCTTGTGAGCTGGCCGCAAACCCGCAGGATTGCTTCAGGCCCTAATCTGGTTCCGGCACGGCATGCTGAGCCTTTGGTTAATTCCTCTTCCTGGTGGGAAATGAGCGTTAAATTTGCCCGTGCAGACACCTTCACACGAGTCTTCATGGTGCCACTTTGCCCCGGGTATCTCTATGGAGGTTGGAGTTGGAGGGCCTCCTCACTCAAGGTCAGTGTGCCCATGGAGCCAACCCTGCAACTTCAGGGCATGGTTGGGGGTTAGGATCACCACGTGGGGTCCTTTTCCCTTCGGAGGGAGGTGGCCTTTTGGGCTGCTGATTTCCAGGTTTTCAGATACTGCCAGTATCTTGGCCAGATGTGGCGGTGGGCCAAGCCCCTTGGTGACCGTAGTTTATCCTACCTGGATCGCGTTCTTGCATTGTTCCATTTCAAGTGGTCCCAGGTTTTGCACTAATACTCCAATGGCGATTCACCGTTCACCAGGAATGTAAAGGTCAAAGGGTTTAGCTAAATTAGGGAGTTCCTGTGCAAGGGTCTGAATTGACTGCTCTTTCCATTCTTGAAAGGCCACTTCTGCATTCTATTCAAAAGGATCATCATCTTTTCCTTTCAGTGTTTCATATAGAGGCCGAGCTAGTAGACTGTAGTTAGGGATCCAGAAGCAGCAAACCCTGGCCTCCCCAGGAGCCCCTAAGCTGTCTTCTAGTTTCAGAAATGGGTAAGGCTGTAAATTGTTTCTTCCCTTTCCTGGGATGGGCTTCTCCGACCTTCTGTGAGAATGAAGCCCAGGCAGGTCACCGTAGTCTGTGATATTTGAGCTTTTTCTTGGACAACTTGTATCCTTTATTGGCTTGGTAGTTCAGAGGTCTCCTTAGTAGGGCTGGCGATCAGAATGTCGTCTGCATATTGAAGGAGTGTTTCCTTTTCCAGAGGTAGAACTTTTAGTTCTTTAGCTGAGCTTTCCCCAAAGATGGTGTGGGAATTTTTGAACCCTTGGGGCAACATGACCCGGAAGTATTGTTTTAGTTGTATGTTGAGTCCTGCCACTCACAAGCCAAAATTTCTTGTGACTCTGGGACTAATAGAATACAAAAGAAGGCATCATTGAAGACTAATACAGAATACCATGTCCTGGTGGTTGGTAGAATGACCAGCAGGGTGTAGGGTTTAGGAACTACTGGAGGTATATCCTCGGTGGCTTCACTGACTGTCCTGACATCCTTTACCAGGACTCCAGCAGCCCATGGGGCTCTCGAGGTCAGGCCAATCCCAGGATATGGAGCTCACCTGGGCAGGTACCCCACCCCCACCCCAGCCCATGGGGCTCTCGTGTTCAGGCCCCTCCCAGGATATGGGGTTCCCTGGGCAGGTTCCCCTGCAGCCCATGGGGCTCTCGTGGTCAGGCCCCTCCCAGGATACAGAGCTACCCTTGCAGGTACCATGGCAGGGCTGGGAACACAGGAACCGTGCATATCGCCCTCATTGCAGAGCACTCCCAGCTCACCTGTCACTCAGATCTGACACAGAGCACCTCAGAGCAGGACTTGAACTAACAAACAGCAGCTCCGACAGGTCTGTGACCCTGGGCATCACTCTGTGTGGCCTCCCTCCACCTGGTCTTCCAGAGACTTCCACTGCACCCGGGGCACCAGGCCTCTGTCTCCACCCACCAGCCACCCCTCCTCTCCCTGACTCCTGGGTTCCTCTCATTAGGAGAGGGTTTTCTTGAAGTTGTCTCCCACTCATGGGCCAGATAATATAATTAGAAAACAAGCCAGAGCTGCAGCCCCTTGTCTATCCTGACTCTCAGGAGCCCACACCTGTTCCTTGGACCTGGCCGATTCAGCAAGTTCCAGTTTCTGCAACTGTGAGCCCCTGAGGGGTGATTATTGGCTGGCCTGGGAAGCCCGACCGTGCCGGCCAGCCCTCCCCAGGTGTGCCTGGGTTCAGATCAATATAAACACCGCTCCAGGCAGCAAGAGCCCCTTCAGCTGTGCCTGACGCCATTTTCTCTGCCCTGTCAGCAGTCTTGGGGCTGGACTGGTGGGAGGGAGTGAGAGGCCACGGCTTTGTGGGTGGCCCAGTGTGAGTGGGGCTCTGCTGGACTTTCTGCAGCAGTTGCCAAGATGCCACCTGCTAAAGAAGAGGATGTGTCACCCATAACTGCCGCTGGAATTTCTCCCTGGGCAGAGGTGAGTGAGGAAGAAAGCAGTGGGGGCCGGGACAGAAGGGGTATCTCAGGCAGGGAAATGGAAAGCTTCCAGAAGAGCACCCAGGGCCAGGACCATCCTGGCTGGCCTGCAGGCCCCAAGTCGGCTGGCATGCTGTCACTCATGTGGCTCCATGGCCCTTCCTCTAGGCTTTCAAGTCCTTGTACATATTCAGGTGTTTTACCTGGGAAGGGTGGGAACATTTCAGCAGCAGCTGGCCTGGGGCTCAGCCCACGTTTACTCACAGATGCCTCGGCACGGTCCCCCAGCTTTGCAAGGAGGATGCTTGTTGCGTGGGGCCTGCTGGCTGAATGGGAGATGATTCCCCACCACTGACCAACTTCAGAATTGTTTACAACTGGAGCAAGTGCCCTGATACGGTTTTCCTCTGTGTAACTGGTGGGTTCTGTTTTTTTTTCTTTTTTTCGTTTTTGGTTCAAGGTAGATTTTATTCCTCTTTTTTGTATTTACAGATATAAGCATGGAAATAATTTATTCATATAAATACATGTATGTGAAGGAAGAATATTTTTTCTGTTTTACTTTTTGTAATTTGAATTTTATTTTATTTTTTTATACAGCAGGTTCTTTTTGGTTATCTATTTTATACATATAAATGTATATATGCCAATCCCAATCTCTCAACTCCTCCCACCACCACCCCCCAACAGCTTTCCCCCCTTGGTGTCCATACGTTTGTTGTCTACATCTGTTGCTCTATTTCTGCCTGGCAAAACGGTTCATCTGTACAATTTTTCTAGGTTCCACATATATGCATTAATAGACAAGATTTGTTTTTCTCTTTCTGACTTACTTCACTCTGTATGACAGTCTCTAGATCCATCAACGTCTCTACAAATGACCCAATTTCATTCCTTTTTATGGCTTAGTAATATTCCATTTTATATATGTACCACATCTTTATGCATTCGTCTGTCTGTGGGCATTTAGGTTGCTTCCATTACCTGGATATTGTAAATAGTGATGCAATGAACATTGCGGTGAATATCTCTTTTTGAGTTATGGTTTTGTCTGGGTATATGCCCAGTAGTGGGATTGCTGTATCATATGGTAATTCTATTCTTAGTTTTATAAGAAACTCCATAATGTTCTCCACAGTGACTGTATCAATTTACATTCCCAACAATAGTGGAAGAGGGTTCCTTATCTCCACACCCTTTCCAGCATTTGTTGTTTGTAGATTTTCTGATGATGCCCATTCTAACAGGTGTGAGGTGATACACCATGGATGAGTCTATTTCGTTGAGCAAAGAGTAGGTCTTGTCTATTACATATTTGGCTTATGGAACGGTATGTGTGCTAATTTCAATCTCTGGTTTTATACAGCACCCCAACTCAACTTTCCCCTTAAGCAAGCATAAGTTTTTATCTAAATGTGAGACTCTGTTCGGTTTTGGAATTCAGTTTATGTGTAGCCAAGTTTACACTCTCTCTATTAGTGATATCTTATGATAATTATCTTTTTCTGTGTGACCTATTTCTCTTAGAATCATCATACTTAAATCCACTCAATTTGCTGCTACAGGCTTGATGACATTGATTTCATTGCTGAGTGATATTCCGTTGTACGTAAGTAGCACAACTCCTTTATCCATTTTTTTCTTTCTGGGATATTTAATTTGTACTGGACTCAAGGTTCTTGTAAACACAGCAGCCCTAAATTTTGTGTTGGCTGTGTCTTGTTGATTTTAATTTTCCTAAGCTATAGGGCCAAAAGTGGAAGTGCCCTAGGGTCTGTAGCTTTGTTTTTCAGATGTTTCAGGATACACCATAAACATCTCCAGAGTGTCTGTTGGCAATTTACATCCCGCCCATCAGCATAACAAGGCTCCCTGTTCTCCATGGCCTGTCCTGTGTTTCTGGTTTTTACACTTTTTTCAGATGGCCCTTTTGACGAATGGGAAATGAGACTTCATTGTAGTGCGGATTTCCATTTCTCGAGTGCTTGGTTGGCCAAAAAGGGCATATGTGTTTTTTCCTGAATATATTCAGGAAAAAATGTTTACGCACTTTTGTCCAACTGCATCACTGTCAAAGATCTGCCGCTTTTCACATGCTTTAAATGCAATTCCGATCTACCTACTGAAATATGATTCCTGCAATTCTGCCTCGTTTTCAAGTCCTCTTTGCAGACTTACTTCCATATAATTTTGCCAATAACTGTCATTTATAACACTGCAGGTTTGTGAATTACAGTGCCCGTGATTTCCTTTCTTAACTCGTTTCCTTGAAAACTGGCCACAGAACCGCAGGTTTGCTTCAGGCCGTAATCAGGGTCCGGCACGGCACTCTGAGACTTTGGTTCATTCCAATTCCTGGTGGGAAATTAGAGTTAAATGTGCCCCTCCAGACACCTGCCTCACTCCTAGCCCCTTGGTGATGTGTGTCCTGTGGTTTGAGGCCACATGTGCTGGGTTCCTCACCTTTGGCTGATGTGGCCCCACTGGTGTGAGGACACCCCTGCCTGGTTCCAATCCCCTTGGTGATGTGGGCCCTCCGGTGAGAGTCTGATCCTGGTTGGGTTCCTCACACTTCTGTGAGGTGGGCCCTCTTCTCTGAGGTCAATCCTGCCTGGCTGGCACACCCCGCCTTGGCGACGTCGGCTCTCTGGTGGGATTTGGTGCCTGCTGGGTGTCTCCTCCCCTCGGTAATGAGGGCCCTCTGGCGTCAGGCCCTAACTCCTGGGCTCCCAATATTTTCTGATATGCGCCCTGTGGTTCGAGTACACTCCTGCAAGGTTCCCAACCCCATGGGAATGTGGGCCTTCTGCTCTGAGGTCCCAACCGTGTGTTGCTCAGTTTCATGATGAGGGCCCTCTGCTGTGAGTTCTCTCCGTCCTGGATCCCATAGCCTCGCTGCTCCTGGCCACCTGCTGGGAGGTTACAACTGCGGGATTCCTCACCTTTTTTCTTCTATGGGCCCTCTGTTTTGAGACTCCTCCTGCCTGCCTCACTCCCAGCCCCTTGGTGATGTGTGTCCTCTGGTTTGAGGCCATGTATGCTGGGTCCCTCGCCTTTCGATGATGTGGCCCCACTGGTGCGATGACACTCCTGCTTGGTTCCCTTCCCCATGGGGATGTGGGCCTTGTGCTCTGAGGTTACAACGGCTGGGTTGCTTACAGTATCACGATGAGGGCCCTCTGTTGTGAGTTCATCACTGCCTGGATCCCATAGCCTCGGTGCTCTGGGCCGCCTGCTGGGATGTTCCAACTGCTGGATTCCTCACCTTTTTTATACAATGGGCCATGGGTTTTGAGGTTAATCCTGCCTGCCTCGCTCCGAGACCCATGGTGATGTGGGTCCTCTGGTTTGAGGCCACATGTACTGGGTACCTCAACTTTCGATGATGTGGCCCCACGGGTGTGAGGACACTCCTGCCTGGTTCCCAGCCCCTTGCTTATGTGGGCACTCTGGTGAGAGTCTGATCCTGACTGGGTTCCTTACCCTTCTGTGAGGTGGGCCCTCTGATGTGAGGTCACTCCTGCCTGGATGGCTCATGTCGCCTTGGCGACGTAGGCCCTCTGTTGGCCACTGAAGCATGCTGGGAGCCTCCTACCCTCTTTAATAAGGGCCCTGGAAGAAACGCATATGCCCTTTTTGACCAAGTGCATCATTGTCGAGGTTCTGCCTCTTCTCCTATACTTTCAGAGGACTTCCCGTCTACCTCCTGAAATCGTATTCCTGGAATTCTGCCCCGCGTTCAAGTCCTCTTCGCAGCCTTACTTCAATACATTTTTGGACAATAGTTGACATTTATAACTCTGCAGGTTTGTGAATGACAGTGCGCCTGAGCTCCTTTCTTCTACTCGCTTTCTTGTGAGCTGGCCGCAAACCCGCAGCATTGCTTCATGCCCTAATCTGGTTCCAGCACAGCATGCTGATCCTTTGGTAAATTCCTCTTCCTGGTGGGAAATGAGTGTTATATTTGAACGTGCAGACACCTAGAGCTAGTCTCTCATTGGTTCTCCCTATTCTTGTTCATCTTGCGCAGAAATTGCAAACTGTGCCAAACAGGAGGTTAAAGGCACTGACTCTCTAAGTGGGGAGAGTATTAGTAAAGGGTCTTCAATCGTGAACCCGAGTAAAAGGGGACGAAAACTGAGATGCATTTGAAAAGGTTTCCCGGTCACACGGTGCACCATACTGTGGGTTTCCCATGCATGTTTTAGCTGAAGGAAGAATCCCTTAAACCTGGAGAGTTGGGACCCATGGAATGGGTACCATGCAGTATGACTTCAAAGGGCCTGCATTTTCTCAACGAACCTCACCAATGCTATCAGGCTGAAGTGTACAGCCTTATGTCTCACTCAGCTCTGGTTGTAGATGTGGTAAATCCAGGTTGCATCACAAGCCCTGAATGAATTATTTAAGAATTGCTCTCTATTTCACTGTCATTGTGTTTGTTTTTGTAATTCATTTTGATAATGGGATTTATCGGATTTTCTCTGCTGCATTCATGCCGCTGTACACACACTTGAGTCTCTTATGGAGACATATAAATCCATGGGTTTGAAGATACTTACTAGTCAGGTGTATTCCTAGGCGTTGAATATGGGGTGTTTAGTCCATTTCGTTGAGCAAGGGCTAGGTCTTGACTATTACATATTTGGCTTATGGAAAGGTATCTGTGCTAATTTCTATCTCTGGTTTTATGCAGCACCCCAACTCACTTTTCCCCTTAAGCAAGCATAAGGTGGTTTTCTAAATTTGAGACCCTGTTCTGTTTTGTAATTCAGTTCATGTGTAGCCAAGTTTACATTCCGTGTATTAGTGATATCTTATGATGTTTCATTTTCTGTGTGACTTATTTCACTTAGAATCATCGTACCTGAATCCACTCATTATGCCACGATGGGCCTGATGACATAGATTTCATTGCTGAGTGATATTCCATTGAATGTGTGTACCACAACTTCTTTATCAATTTTTCACATTCTGGGATATTTAACTTGTACCGTAGACGAGATTCCTGTAAACAGAGCCGTCTGAAACTTTGGGGTGGCTGTCTGTTTTTGATTTTAATTTCCGTGATCTATAAGACCATAAGTGGAAGTGCCGTAGTCTCCGTTGCTTTGTTTCTTAGGTGTTTCAGGAAACACCATACACTTCTCCAGAGTGGCTGTTGGCAATTTACATCCCGCCCATCAGCATAACAAGGCTCCCTGTTCTCCATGGCCTGTGCTGTCTTTCTGGATTTTACACTTTTTTCAGATGGCCCTTTTGACCTGGGGGCAGTGAGACTTCTTTGTAGTGCAGATTTCTTTAACATGCTGGCTTGGTTGGCCAAAAAGGGCGTATGCGTTTTTTCCTGAATATATTCAGGAAAAAACGCATACGCCCTTTTTGGCCAAGTGCATCATTGTCGACCTTCTGCCTCTTTTCCTATGCTTTAAATGCAATTCCAGTCTACCCCCTGAAATCGTTTTCCTGCAATTCTGCCCCGCTTTCCAGTCCTCTTCGCAGCCTTCCTTCAATATATTTTTGGACGATAGCTGTCATTTATAACTCTGCAGGTTTGTGAATTACAGTGTCCCTGAGCTCCTTTCTTCAACTCGCTTTCTTGTGAGCTGGCCGCAAACCCGCAGGAATGCTTCAGGCCCTAATCTGGTTCCGGCACGGCATGCTGAGCCTTTGGTTAATTCCTCTTCCTGGTGGGAAATGAGCGTTCCATTTGCCCGTCCAGACACCTACAGCTAGTCTCTCATTGGTTCTCCCTATTCCTGTTCATCTTGCGCAGAAATTGCAAACTGTGCCAAACAGGAGGTTAAAGGCACTGACTCTCCAAGTGGGGAGAGTGTTAGTAAACGGTCTGGAATGGTGAACCCGAGTAAAAGGGGACGAAAACTGAGATGCATTTGAAAACGTTTCCCGGTCACACAGTGCACTGTACTGTGGGTTTCCCATGCATGTTTTAGCTGAAGGAAGAATCCCTTAAACCTGGAGAGTTGGGACCCATGGAATGGGTACCATGCAGTATGACTTCAAAGGGTTGCCTTTGCTCACCGAACGTCACCAATGTTATCAGCCCGAAGTGTCCAGCCTTATGTCTCACTCAGCTCGGGGTGTAGATGTGGTAAATCCACGTTGCATCACAAGCCCTGAATGAATTATTTAAGAATTGCTCTCTATTTCACTGTCATTGTGTTTTGTTTTTGTAATTTATTTTGATAATGGGATTTATTGGATTTTCTCTGCTGCGTTCATGCAGCTGTACACACGCTTGATTGTCTTACGGAGACATATAAATCCATGGGTTTGAAGATTCTTACTAGTCAGGTGTATTCCTAGGTGTTGAATATGAGGTGTTTAGTCCATTTCGTTGAGCAAGGGGTAGGTCTTGACTATTACATATTTGGCTTATGGAAAGCTATCTGTGCTAATTTCTATCTCTGCTTTTATGCAGCACCCCAACTCACTTTTCCCCTTAAGCAAACATAAGGTGGTTTTCTAAATTTGAGACCCTGTTCTGTTTTGTAATTCAGTTCATGTGTAGCCAAGTTTACATTCCGTGTATTAGTGATAACTTATGATGTTTCATTTTCTGTGTGACTTATTTCAGTTAGAATCATCGTACCTGAATCCACTCATTATGCCGCGATGGGCCTGATGAAATAGATTTCATTGGTGAGTGATATTCCTTTGTACGTACGTACCACACTTCTTTATCCATTTTTCGCTTTCTGGGATATTTAACTTGTACCGTAGACGCGGTTCTTGTAAACAGAGCCGTAAACAGAAACTTTGGGGTGGCTGTGTGTTTTTGATTTTAATTTCCCTAAGCTATAGGAAAATAAGTGGTAATGCCGTAGGCTCCATTGCTTTGTTTTTTAGGTTTTTGAGGAAACACCATACACATCTCCAGAGTGTCTGTTGGCAATTTACATCCCGCCCATCAGCATAACAAGGCTCCCTGTTCTCCATGGCCTGTCCTGTGTTTCTGGTTTTTACACTTTTTTCAGATGGCCCTTTAGAACGGGGGGCAGTGAGACTTCATTGTAGTGCAGATTTCTTTAACATGCTTGCTTGGTTGGCCAAAAAGGGCGTATGCGTTTTTTCCTGAATATATTCAGGAAAAAACGCATACGCCCTTTTTGGCCAAGTGCATCATTGTCGACGTTCTGCCTCTTTTCCTATGCTTTAAATGCAATTCCAGTCTACCCCCTGAAATCGTTTTCTTGCAATTCTGCCCCGCTTTCAAGTCCTTTTCGCAGCCTTCCTTCAATATATTTTTGGGTGATAGCTGTCATTTATAACTCTGCAGGTTTGTGAATTACAGTGTCCCTGAGCTCCTTTCTTCAACTCGCTTTCTTGTGAGCTGGCCGCAAACCCGCAGGATTGCTTCAGGCCCTAATCTGGTTCCGGCACGGCATGCTGAGCCTTTGGTTAATTCCTCTTCCTGGTGGGAAATGAGCGTTAAATTTGCCCGTGCAGACACCTTCACACGAGTCGTCATGGTGCCACTTTGCCCCGGTTATCTCTATGGAGGTTGGAGTTGGAGGGCCTCCTCACTCAAGGTCAGTGTGCCCATGGAGCCAACCCTGCAACTTCAGGGCATGGTTGGGTGTTAGGATCACCACGTGGGGTCCTTTTCCCTTAGGAGGGAGGTGGCCTTTTGGGCTGCTGATTTCCAGGTTTTCAGATACTGCCAGTATCTTGGCCAGATGTGGCGGTGGGCCAAGCCCCTTGGTGACTGTAGTTTATCCTACCTGGATCGCATTCTTGCATTGTTCCATTTCAAGTGGTCCCAGGTTTTGCACTAATACTCCAATGGCGATTCACCGTTCACCAGGAATGTAAAGGTCAAAGGGTTTAGCTAAATTAGGGAGTTCCAGGGCAAGGGTCTGAATTGACTGCTCTTTCCATTCTTGAAAGGCCTCTTCTGCATTCTATTCAAAAGGATCATCATCTTTTCCTTTCAGTGTTTCATATAGAGGCCCAGCTAGTAGACTGTAGTTAGGGATCCAGAAGCAGCAAACCCTGGCCTCCCCAGGAACCCCTAAGCTGTCTTCTAGTTTCAGAAATGGGTAAGGCTGTAAATTGTTTCTTCCCTTTCCTGGGATGGGCTTCTCCGACCTTCTGTGAGAATGAAGCCCAGGCAGGTCACCGTAGTCTGTGATATTTGAGCTTTGTCTTGGACAACTTGTATCCTTTATTGGCTTCGTAGTTCAGAGGTCTCCTTAGTAGGGCTGGCGATCAGAATGTCGTCTGCATATTGAAGGAGTGTTTCCTTTTCCAGAGGTAGAACTTTTAGGTCTTTAGCTGAGCTTTCCCCAAAGATGGTGTGGGAATTTTTGAACCCTTGGGGCAACACGGCCCGGAAGTATTGTTTTAGTTGTATGTTGAGTCCTGCCACTCACAAGCCAAAATTTCTTGTGACTCTGGGACTAATAGAATACAAAAGAAGGCATCATTGAAGACTAATACAGAATACCATGTCCTGGTGGTTGGTAGAATGACCAGCAGGGTGTAGGATTTAGGAACTACTGGAGGTATATCCTCGGTGGCTTCACTGACTGTCCTGACATCCTTTACCAGGACTCCAGCAGCCCATGGGGCTCTCGAGGTCAGGCCAATCCCAGGATATGGAGCTCACCTGGGCAGGTACCCCACCCCCACCCCAGCCCACGGGGCTCTCGTGTTCAGGCCCCTCCCAGGATATGGGGTTCCCTGGGCAGGTTCCCCTGCAGCCCATGGGGCTCTCGTGGTCAGGCCCCTCCCAGGATACAGAGCTACCCTTGCAGGTACCATGGCAGGGCTGGGAAAACAGGAACCGAGCATATCGCCCTCATTGCAGAGCACTCCCAGCTCACCTGTCACTCAGATCTGACGCAGAGCACCTCAGAGCAGGACTTGAACTAACAAGCAGCAGCTCCGACAGGTCTGTGACCCTGGGCATCACTCTGTGTGGCCTCCCTCCACCTGGTCTTCCAGAGACTTCCACTGCACCCGGGGCACCAGGCCTCTGTCTCCACCCACCAGCCACCCCTCCTCTCCCTGACTCCTGGGTTCCTCTCATTAGGAGAGGGTTTTCTTGAAGTTGTCTCCCACTCATGGGCCAGATAATATAATTAGAAAACAAGCCAGAGCTGCAGCCCCTTGTCTATCCTGACTCTCAGGAGCCCACACCTGTTCCTTGGACCTGGCCGATTCAGCAAGTTCCAGTTTCTGCAACTGTGAGCCCCTGAGGGGTGATTATTGGCTGGCCTGGGAAGCCCGACCGTGCCGGCCAGCCCTCCCCAGGTGTGCCTGGGTTCAGATCAATATAAACACCGCTCCAGGCAGCAAGAGCCCCTGCAGCTGTGCCTGACGCCATTTTCTCTGCCCTGTCAGCAGTCTTGGGGCTGGACTGGTGGGAGGGAGTGAGAGGCCACGGCTTTGTGGGTGGCCCAGTGTGAGTGGGGCTCTGCTGGACTTTCTGCAGCAGTTGCCAAGATGCCACCTGCTAAAGAAGAGGATGTGTCACCCATACCTGCCGCTGGAATTTCTCCCTGGGCAGAGGTGAGTGAGGAAGAAAGCAGTGGGGGCCGGGACAGCAGGGGTATCTCAGGCAGGGAAATGGAAAACTTCCAGAAGAGCACCCAGGGCCAGGACCATCCTGGCTGGCCTGCAGGCACCAAGTCGGCTGGCATGCTGTCACTCATGTGGCTCCATGGCCCTTCCTCTAGGCTTTCAAGTCCTTGTACATATTCAGGTGTTTTACCTGGGAAGGGTGGGAACATTTCAGCAGCAGCTGGCCTGGGGCTCAGCCCACGTTTACTCACAGATGCCTCGGCACGGTCCCCCAGCTTTGCAATGAGGACGCTTGTTGCGTGGGGCCTGCTGGTTGAATGGGAGATGATTCCCCACCACTGACCAACTTCAGAATTGTTTACAACTGGAGCAAGTGCCCTGATACGGTTTTCCTCTGTGTAACTGGTGGGTTCTGTTTTTTTTTCTTTTTTTCGTTTTTGGTTCAAGGTAGATTTTATTCCTCTTTTTTGTATTTACAGATATAAGCATGGAAATAATTTATTCATATAAATACATGTATGTGAAGGGAAGTATATTTTTTCTGTTTTACTTTTTGTAATTTGAATTTTATGTTATTTTTTTATACAGCAGGTTCTTTTTGGTTATCTATTTTATACATATAAATGTATACATGCCAATCCCAATCTCTCAACTCCTCCCACCACCACCCCCCAACAGCTTTCCCCCCTTGGTGTCCATACGTTTGTTGTCTACATCTGTTGCTCTATTTCTGCCTGGCAAAACGGTTCATCTGTACAATTTTTCTAGGTTCCACATATATGCATTAATAGACAAGATTTGTTTTTCTCTTTCTGGCTTACTTCACTCTGTATGACAGTCTCTAGATCCATCAACGTCTCTACAAATGACCCAATTTCATTCCTTTTTATGGCTTAGTAATATTCCATTTTATATATGTACCACATCTTTATGCATTCGTCTGTCTGTGGGCATTTAGGTTGCTTCCATTACCTGGATATTGTAAATAGTGATGCAATGAACATTGCGGTGAATGTCTCTTTTTGATTTATGGTTTTGTCTGGGTATATGCCCAGTAGTGGGATTGCTGTATCATATGGTAATTCTATTCTTAGTTTTATAAGAAACTCCATAATGTTCTCCACAGTGACTGTATCAATTTACATTCCCAACAATAGTGGAAGAGGGTTCCTTATCTCCACACCCTTTCCAGCATTTGTTGTTTGTAGATTTTCTGATGATGCCCATTCTAACAGGTGTGAGGTGATACACCATGGATTAGTCTATTTCGTTGAGCAAAGAGTAGGTCTTGTCTATTATATATTTGGCTTATGGAACGGTATGTGTGCTAATTTCAATCTCTGGTTTTATACAGCACCCCAACTCAACTTTCCCCTTAAGCAAGCATAAGTTTTTATCTAAATGTGAGACTCTGTTCGGTTTTGGAATTCAGTTTATGTGTAGCCAAGTTTACACTCTCTCTATTAGTGATATCTTATGATAATTATCTTTCTCTGTGTGACCTATTTCTCTTAGAATCATCATACTTAAATCCACTCAATTTGCTGCTACAGGCCTGATGACATTGATTTCATTGCTGAGTGATATTCTGTTGTACGTAAGTAGCACAACTCCTTTATCCATTTTTTTCTTTCTGGGATATTTAATTTGTACTGGACTCAAGGTTCTTGTAAACACAGCAGCCCTAAATTTTGTGTTGGCTGTGTCTTGTTGATTTTAATTTTCCTAAGCTATAGGGCCAAAAGTGGAAGTGCCCTAGGGTCTGTAGCTTTGTTTTTCAGATGTTTCAGGATACACCATACACATCTCCAGAGTGTCTGTTGGCAATTTACATCCCGCCCATCAGCATAACAAGGCTCCCTGTTCTCCATGGCCTGTCCTGTGTTTCTGGTTTTTACACTTTTTTCAGATGGCCCTTTTGACGAATGGGAAATGAGACTTCATTGTAGTGCGGATTTCCATTTCTCGAGTGCTTGGTTGGCCAGAAAGGGCATATGTGTTTTTTCCTGAATATATTCAGGAAAAAATGTTTACGCACTTTTGTCCAAGTGCATCAGTGTCAAAGATCTGCCGCTTTTCACATGCTTTAAATGCAATTCCAATCTACCTCCTGAAATATGATTCCTGCAATTCTGCCTCGTTTTCAAGTCCTCTTTGCAGACTTACTTCCATATATTTTTGCCAATAGCTGTCATTTATAACTCTGCAGGTTTGTGAATTACAGTGCCCGTGATTTCCTTTCTTAACTCGTTTCCTTGAAAACTGGCCACAGAACCGCAGGTTTGCTTGAGGCCGTAATCAGGGTCCGGCACGGCACTCTGAGACTTTGGTTCATTCCACTTCCTGGTGGGAAATTAGAGTTAAATGTGCCCCTCCAGACACCTGCCTCACTCCTAGCCCCTTGGTGATGTGTGTCCTCTGGTTTGAGGCCACATGTGCTGGGTTCCTCACCTTTGGCTGATGTGGCCCCACTGGTGTGAGGACACTCCTGCCTGCTTCCCATCCCCTTGGTGATGTGGGCCCTCCGGTGAGAGTCTGATCCTGGTTGGGTTCCTCACACTTCTGTGAGGTGGGCCCTCTTCTCTGAGGTCACTCCTGCCTGGCTGGCACACCCCGCCTTGGCGACGTCGGCCCTCTGGTGGGATTTGGTGCCTGCTGTGTGTCTCCTCCCCTCGGTAATGAGGGCCCTCTGGCGTCAGGCCCTAACTCCTGGGCTCCCAATATTTTCTGATATGCACCCTGTGGTTCGAGTACACTCCTGCCAGGTTCCCAACCCCATGGGAATGTGGGCCTTCTGCTCTGAGGTCCCAACCGTGGGTTACTCAGTTTCATGATGAGGGCCCTCTGCTGCGAGTTCTCTCCGGCCTGGATCCCATAGCCTCGCTGCTCTTGGCCACCTGCTGGGAGGTTACAACTGCGGGATTCCTCACCTTTTTTCTTCTATGGGCCCTCTGTTTTGAGACTCCTCCTGCCTGCCTCACTCCCAGCCCCTTGGTGATGTGTGTCCTCTGGTTTGAGGCCACGTATGCTGGGTCCCTCGCCTTTCGATGATGTGGCCCCACTGATGTGAGGACACTCCTGCCTGGTTCCTATCCCCTTGATGATGTGGGCCCTCTGGTGAGAGTCTGATCCTGGCTGGGTTCCTCACCCTTCTGTGAGGGGGGCCCTCTGCTGTGAGGTCACTCCTGCCTGGCTGGCACACCCCACCTGGCCAACATCGGCCCTCTTGTGGCAGTTGGAGCCTGCTGGGAACCTCCCCTCGGTGATGGGGGCCCTCTTGCCTCAGGCCCTAACTGCTGGGTACCCACATTTTCTGATACGTGCTAAGTGGTGCGAGGACACTCCTGCGAGGTTCCCATCCCCATGGGCATGTGGGCCTTCTGCTCTAAGGTCCCAACACCTGTGTTGTTCACCGTTTCATGATGTTGGCTCTCTGGTGTTAGTTCACCCAGGCCTAGATCCCATAGACTCTGTGCTCTGAGCGGCCTGCTGGGAGGTTCCTACTGCTGGATTCCTTACCTCTTTTATTCTTTGGGTCCTGTGTTTTCATGCTCCTACTTCCTGACTCACTTCCAGCCCATTTGTGATGTAGGTCCTCTGGTTTAAAGCCACATGTACCGGTTTCCTCACCTTTATTGATGTGGCCCCACTGGTGTGAGGACACTCCTGCCTGGTTCCCATCCCCTTGGTGATGGGGGCCCTCTGGTGAGAGTCTGATCCTTCTGGATTCCTCAAACTTCTGGGAGGTGGGCCCTCTGCTGTGAGGTCACTCCTGCCTGGCTGGCACACGTCACCTTGGCGATGTGGGCCCTCAGTTGGGAGTTGGTGCCTGCTGGGAGTCTCCTCCCCTCGGTAATGAGGGCCCTCTGGCATCAGGCCCTAACTCATGGGCTCCCAAAATTTTCTGATGTGCGCCCTGTCGTGCGAGTACACTCCAGCCAGGGTCCCATCCCCATGGGGATGTGGGCTTTCTGCTCTGAGGTCCCAACGGCTGGGTTGCTCACAGTGTCAGAATGTGGGCCCTCTGCTGTGAGTTCACTCCGGCATGGATCCCATAGCCTCGGTGCTCTGGGCCACCTGCTTGGAGCTTCCAACTGCGGGGTTCCTCACCTTTTTTATTCTATGGGCGTTCTGTTGTGAGTCTCCTCCTGCATGCCTCACTCCCAGCCCTTTCGTGATGTGTGTCCCCTTGTTTGAGGCCACATGTGCTGTGTTCCTCACCTTTCGCTGATGTGGCCCCACTGGTGTGAGGACACTCCTGCCTGGTTTCCATCCCCTTGGTGATGTGGGCGCTCTGGTTAGAGTCTGATCCTGTTTGGGCTCCTCACACTTCTGTGAGGTGGGCCCTCTGCTGTGAGGTAACTCCTGCCTGGCTTGCTCCCATTGCCTTGGTGACGTCGGCCCTCTGGTGGCATTTGGAGCCTGCTGGTAGCCTCCTCTCCTCAGTGATGAGGGCCCTCTGGCGTCAGGCCATAACTGCTGGGTTCCCACATTTTCTGATACGTGCTAAGTTGTGCGAGGACAGTCCTGCGAGGTTCCCATCCCCATGGGGATGTGGGCCTTCTGCTCTGAGGTCCCACTGGCTGGGTTGCTCACAGTTTCATGATGTGGGCCCTCTGCTGTGAGTTCACTGTGGCCTGGATCCCATAGACTCCATGCTCTGGGCCACCTGCTGGGAGGTTCAAACTGCTGGATTCCTCACATTTTTTATTCTGTGGGCCCTGTGTTGTTAGGCTACTCCTGCCTGCCCCACTCGGAGCACCTTGGAAATGTGGGTCCTCTGGTTTAGGCCACATGTGCGGGATTCCTCAACTTTCTATAATGTGGCCGCACTGGTGTGAGGACACTCCTGCCTTGTTCCGATCCCCTTGGTGATGTGGGCCCTCTGGTGAGAGTCTTATCCTGGCTGGGTTCCTCACCCTTCTGTGAGGTAGGCCCTCTGCTGTGAGGTCACTCCTGCCTGGCTGGCACACGTCAACTTGGCGACGTGGGCCCTCAGTTGGGAGTTGGTGCCTGCTGGGAGTCTCCTACCCTCGGTAACGAGGGCCCTCTGTCTTCAGACCCTAACTCCTGGGCTCCCAAAATTTTCTGATGTGCGCCCTGTGGTGCGAGTACACTCCTGCCAGGATCCCAACCCCATGGGAATGTGGGTTTTCTGTTCTGAGGTCCCAATGGTACGTTGCTCAGTTTCATGATGAGGGCCCTCTGTTTTGAGTTCAGTCAGGTCTGGATCCCATAGCCTCGCTGCTCCTGGCCACCTGCTGGGAGGTTCCAACTGCGGGATTCCTCACCTTTTTTCTTCTATGGGCCCTCTGTTTTGAGACTCCTCCTGCCTGCCTCACTCCCAGCCCCTTGGTGATGTGTGTCCTCTGGTTTGAGGCCACGTGTGCTGGGTCACTCACATTTCGTTGATGAGGTCCCACTGGTGTGAGGACACTCCAGCCTGGTTCCCATTCTCTTGGTGATGTGGGCCCTCTGGTGAGAGTCTGATCCTCCTTGGGTTCCTCACACTTTTGTGAGGTGGGCCCTCTGCCCTGAGGTCACTCTTGCCTGGCTGGCACACCCCGCATTGGCGACGGCGGCCCACTGGTAGCAGTTGGAGCCTGCTGGGAGCCTCCTCTCCTCGGTGATGAGAGCCCTCTGGTGTCAGGCCCTAACTGCTGGGCTCCCCACATTTTCTGATGTGTGCCCACTGGTGCGATGACACTCCTACTTGGTTCCCTTCCCCATGGGGATGTGGGCCTTGTGCTCTGAGGTCACAACGGCTGGTTTGCTCACAGTTTCATGATGAGGGCCCTCTGTTGTGAGTTCATCACTGCCTGGATCCCATAGCCTCGGTGCTCTGGGCCGCCTGCTGGGATGTTCCAACTGCTGGATTCCTCACCTTTTTTATACAATGGGCCATGTGTTGTGAGGTTAATCCTGCCTGCCTCGCTCCAAGACCCATGGTGATGTGGGTCCTCTGGTTTGAGGCCACATTTTCTTGTTACCTCAACTTTTGATGATATGGCCCCACGGGTGTGATGACACTCCTGCCTGGTTCACAGCCCCTTGCTGATGTGGGCACTCTGGTGAGAGTCTGATCCTGGCTGGGTTCCTTACCCTTCTGTGAGGTGGGCCCTCTGATGTGAGCTCACTCCTGCCTGGCTGGCTCACGTCGCCTTGATGATGTGGGCCCTCTGTTGGCCACTAAAGCATTCTGGGAGCCTCCTACCCTCTTTAATGAGGGCCCTGGAAAAAACGCATATGCACATTTTGACCAAGTGCATCATTGTCCAGGATCTGCCTCTTCTCCTATGCTTTCAGAGCACTTCCCGTCTACGTCCTGAAATCATATTCCAGGAATACTGCCCCGCTTTCAAGTCCTCCTCGCAGCCTTACTTCAATATATTTTTGTATGATACCTGTCATTAATAACTCTGCAGGTTTGTTAAATACAGTGTCCCTGAGCTCCATTCTTCAACACGCTTTCTTGTGAGCTGGCCGCAAAACCGCAGGATTGCTTCAGGCTGTAATCTGGATTCGGCACGGCACGCTGAGCCTTTGGTAAATTCCTCTTTCTGGTGAGAAATGAGCATTCAATTTGCCCGTGGAGACACCTATAGCTAGTCTCTCATTGGTTCTCCCTATTCCTGTTCATCTTGTGCAGAAATTGCAAACTGTGCCAAACAGGAGGTTAAAGGCACTGACTCTCCAAGTGGGTAGAGGGTTAGTAAAGCATCTGGAATGGTGAACCCAAGTACCAGGGAACGAAACCTGAGAGCCATTTAAAATGGTTTCCCAGTCTCACAGTGGACAATACTCTGAGTTTCCCATGCATGTTTTAGCTGAAGGAAGAATTCCTTAAACCTGGAGATTATTGACCCATGGAATGGGTACCATGCAGTATGACTAAAAAGGGTCTGAATTTGCTCACTGAACCTCACCAATGCTATCAGTTCAAAGTGTCCAGCCTTATGCCTCACCCAGCTCTGGGTGTAGATGTGGTAAATCCAGGTTTCATCACAAGCCCTGAATCAATTATTTAAGAATTGCTGTCTCTTTCACTGTCATTGTGTTTTGTTTCCAAAACTTTGGGGTGGCTGTGTGTTTTTGATTTTAATTTCACTAAGCTATAGGACCATAAGTGGAAGTGCTGTAGGCTCCGTTGCTTGGTTTTTTAGGTGTTTGAGGAAACACCATACACTTCTCCAGAGTGGCTGTTGGCAAATTACATCCCGCCCATCAGCATAACAAGGCTCCCTCTTCTCCATGGTCTGTGCTGCCTTTCTGGATTTTACACTTTTTTCAGATGGCCCTTTTGACCGGGGGGCAGTGAGACTTCATTGTAGTGCAGATTTCCTTTACACGCTTGCTTGGTTGGCCAAAAAGTGCGTATGCCCTTTTTCCTGAATATATTCAGGAAAAAACGCATACGCCCTTTTTGGCCAAGTGCATCATTGTCGTCGTTCTGCCCCTTTTCCTATGCTTTAAATGCAATTCCAGTCTACCCCCTGAAATCGTTTTCCTGAAATTCTGCCCCACTTTCAAGTCCTCTTCGCAGCCTTCCTTCAATATATTTTTAGACCATAGCTGTCATTTATAACTCTGCAGGTTTGTGAATTACAGTGCCCGTGATTTTCTTTCTTAACTCGTTTCCTTGAAAACTGGACACAGAACCGCAGTGTTGCTTCAGGCCATAATCAGTGTCCGGCACGGAACTCTGAGACTTTGGTTCATTCCACTTCCTGGTGGGAAATTAGAGTTAAATGTGCCCCTCCAGACACCTGCCTCATTCCTAGCCCTTGGTGATGTGTGTCCTCTGGTTTGAGGCCACATGTGCTGGGTTCCTCACTTTGGCTGATGTGGCCCCACTGGTGTGAGGACACTCCTGCCTGCTTCCAATCCCCTTGGTGATGTGGGCCCTCCGGTGAGAGTCTGATCCTGGTTGGGTTCCTCACACTTCTGTGAGGTGGGCCCTCTTCTCTGAGGTCAATCCTGCCTGGCTGGCACACCCCGCCTTGGCGACGTGGGCCCTCATTTGGGAGTTGGTGCCTGCTGGGAGTCTCCTCCCCTCGGTAATGAGGGCCCTCTGACGTCAGGCCCTAACTCCTGGGCTCCCATACTTTTCTGATGTGTGCCCTCTGGTGGGAGTACACTCCTGCCAGTTTCCCAACCCCATGGGAATGTGGGCCTTCTGTTCTGTGGTCCCAACAGCTGTGTTGTTCACAGTTTCATGATGAGGGTCCTCTGTTGTGAGTTCACAACGGCCGGGACCCCATAGCCTCGCTGCTCCTTGCTGCATGCTAGGAGGTTCCAACTGCGGGATTCCTCACCTTTTTTATTCTATGGGTCCTCTGTTTTGAGGCTCCTCCTGCCTGCCTCACTCCGAGCCCCTTGGAGATGTGGGTCCTCTTGTTTAGGCCACATGTTCTGGGTTCCTCACCTTTCTATGATTTGGCCACACTGGTGTGAGGCCACTCCTGCCTGGATCAGATCCCCTTGGTGATGTGGGCCCTCTGGTGAGAGTCTGATCCTGGCTGGGTTCCTCACTCTTCTGTGAGGTGGGCCCTCTGCTGTGAGGTAACTCCTGCCTGGCTTGCTCCCGTTGCCCTGGTGACGTTGGACTTCTGGTGGCAGTTGGAGCCTTCTTGTACCCTCCTCTCCAAGGTGATGAGGGCCCTCTTGCGTCAGGCTCTAACTGCTGGGCTCCCCACGATTTCTGATGTGAGCCCAGTGATGCCAGGACACTCCTGTAAGGTTCCAATACTCATGGGGATGTGTGCCTTCTGCTCTGTGGTCGCAACGCCTGGGTTGCTCACAGTTTCGTTATGTTGGCACTCCGGTGTTAGTTCACTCAGGCCTAGATCCCATAGCCTCTGTGCTCTGGGCCGCCTGCTGGGAGGTTCCAACTGCTGGATTCCTCACCTTTCTTATACTTTGGGCCCTGTGTGGTGAAGCTCCTCCTGCCTGCCTCACACCGAGCCCCTTGGTGATGTAGGTCTTCTGGTTTGAGACCACGTGTGCCGTTTGTCTCACCTTTTAGGGATGTGGCCCTACTGGTGTGAGGACACTCCTGACTGGTTCCCATTCCCTTGTTGATGTGGGCCCTCTGGTGAGAGTCTGATCCTGGCTTGATTCCTCACACTTCTGTGAGGCGGGCCCTCTGCTGTGAGGTCACACCTGCCTGGCTGGCACACGATGCCTTGGCCACATGGGCCCTCTGGTTGCAGTTGGAGCGTGCTGGGAACCTCCTCCCATCGGTGATGAGGGCCCTCTGGCGTCCGGCCCTAACTGCTGGGCTCACCACATTTTCTGATGTGCGCCCACTTGTGCGATGACACTCCTGCCAGGTTCCCATCCCCATGCAGATTTGGGCCTTCTGTTCTGAGGTGCCAACGGCTGGCTTGCTCACAGTGTCAGGATGTGGGCCTTCTGCTGTGAGTTCACTCCGGCATGCATCCCATAGCCTCGGTGCTCTGGGCCACCTGCTTGGAGCTTCCAACTGCAGGATTCCTTACCTTTTTTCTTCTATGGGCCGTGTGTTGTGAGACACTTCCTGCCTGCCTCACTCTGAGCCCCTTGTTGATGTGGGTCTTCTGGTTTGAGGCCACATGTGGTGGGTTCCCTGCCTTTCAATGATGTGGCCCCACTGGTGTGAGCACACTCCTGCCTGGTTCGCATCCCCTTGGTGATGTGGGCCCTCTGGTGAGAATCTGATCCGGGTTGGGTTCCTCACACTTCCGTGAGCTTGGCCCTCAGCTCTGAGGTCACTCCTGCCTGGCTGGCACACCCCGCCTTGGCGACGTCGGCCCTCTGGTGGCAGTTGGAGCCTGCTGGGAGCCTCCTCCCCTCAGTGATGAGAGCCCTTTGGCGTCAGACCCTAACTGCTGGGTACCCACATTTTCTAATACGTACTAAGTGGTGCGAGGATACGCCTGCCACGTTCCCATCCCCATGGGGATGTGGGCGTTCTGCTCTGAGGTCCCAACGGCTGGGTTGCTCACAGTTTCATGATGTGGGCCCTCTGCTGTGAGTTCACTTTGGCCTGGATCCCATAGACTCGGTGCTCTGGGCCTCCTGCTGCGAGGTTCCAACTGCTGGATTCCTCATATTTTTTAATCTATGGGCCCTGTGTTGTTAGGCTAGTCCTGCCTGCCTCACTCCGAGCCCCTTGGAGATGTGGTTCCTCTGGTTTAGGCCACATGTTCTGGGTCCCTCACCTTTCCATTATTTGGCCACACTGGTGTGAGTATACTTCTGCCTGGTTCCGATCCCCTTGGTGATGCGGGCCCTCTGGTGAGAGTCTTATCCTGGCTGGGTTCCTCACCCTTCTGTGACGTATGCCCTCTGCTGTGATGTCACTCCTGCCTGGCTGGCGCACGTCACCTTGGCGACGTGGGCCCTCAGTTGGGATTTGGTGTCTGCTGGGAGTTTCCTCCCTTTGGTAATGAGGGCCCTCTGGCGTCAGGCCTTAAATCCTGGGCTCCCAAACTTTTCTGATGTGTGCCCTGTGGTGCGAGTACACTCCTGCCAGGTTCCCAACCCCATGGCAATGTGGGCCTTCTGCTCTGTGGACCCAATGGCTGGGCTATTCACAGTTTCATGATGAGGGCCCTCTTTTGTGAGTTCACACCGGCCGGGATCCCATAGCCTCGTTGTTCCTTGCCGCCTGCTGGGATGTTCCAACTGCGGGATTCCTCACCTTTTTTATTCTATGGGCCCTCTGTTTTGAGACTACTCCTGCCTGCCTCCCTCCCAGCCCCTTGCTGATGTGTGTCCTCTGGTTTGAGGCCACCTGTGGTGGTTTCCTCGCCTTTCAATGATGTGGCCCCACTGGACTGAGAACACTCCTGCCTGGTTCCCATCCTCTTGGTGATGTGGGCCCTCTGGTGAGAGTCTGATCCTGGTTGGGTTCCTCACACTTCCGTGAACTTGGCCCTCTGCTCTGAGGTCACTCCTGCCTGGCTGGCACACCCCGCCTTGGTGACGTCGGCCCTCTGGTGGCAGTTGGAGCGTGCTGGGAGCCTCCTTCCCTCAGTAATGAGGGCCCTTTGGCGTCAGGCCCTAACTGCTGTGTACCCACATTTTCTAATACGTACTAAGTGGTGCGAGGACACTCCTGCCAGGTTCCCATCCCCGTGGGGATGTGGGACTTCTGCTCTGATGTCCAAACGGCTGGGTTGCTCAAAGTTTCATGATGTTGGCCCTCTGATATGAGTGCACTGCGGCCTGGATCCCATAGACTGGGTGCTCTGGGCCACCTGCTGGGAGGTTCCAACTGCGGGATTCCTCACCTTTTTTACGCAATGGGCCCTCTGTTTGGAGGCTCCTCCTGCCTGCCTCACTCCCAGCCCCTTGGTGATGTGTGTCCTGTAGTTTGAGGCCACGTGTGCTGGGTCCGTCACATTTCGGTGGTGTGGCCCCACTGGTGTGAGGACACTCCTGCCTGGTTTCCATTCCCTTGGTGACGTGGGCCCTCCGGTGAGAGTCTGATCCTCTTTGGGTTCCTCACACTTTTGTGTGGTTGGCCCTCTGCTCTGAGGTCACTCCTGCCTGGTTGGCAGACCCCGCATTGGCGACGTCTGCCTTCTGGTAGCAGTTGGAGCTTGCTGGGAGCCTCCTCTCCTCAGTGATGAGGGCCCTCTGGCGTCCGGCCCTAACTGCTGGGCTCCCCACGTTTTCTGATGTGTGCCCACTGGTGCGATGACACTCCTGCTTGGTTCCCTTCCCCATGGAGATGTGGGCCTTGTGCTCTGAGGTTACAGCGGCTGGGTTGCTTACAGTATCACGATGAGGGCCCTCTGTTGTGAGTTCATCACTGCCTGGATCCCATAGCCTCGGTGCTCTGGGCCGCCTGCTGGGATGTTCCAACTGCAGGATTCCTCACCTTTTTTATACAATGGGCCATGTGTTGTGAGGTTAATCCTGCCTGCCTCGCTCCGAGACCCATGGTGATGTGGGTCCTCTGGTTTGAGGCCACATGTGCTGGGTACCTCAACTTTCGATGATGTGGCCCCACGGGTGTGAGGACACTCCTGCCTGGTTCCCAGCCCCTTGCTTATGTGGGCACTCTGGTGAGAGTCTGATCCTGACTGGGTTCCTTACCCTTCTGTGAGGTGGGCCCTCTGATGTGAGGTCACTCCTGCCTGGATGGCTCATTTCACCTTGGCGACATAGGCCATCTGTTGGCCACTGAAGCATGCTGGGAGCCTCCTACCCCCTTAAATAAGGGCCCTGGAAGAAACGCATATGCCCTTTTTGACCAAGTGCATCATTGTCGAGGTTCTGCCTCTTCTCCTATACTTTCAGAGGACTTCCCGTCTACCTCCTGAAATCGTATTCCTGGAATTCTGCCCCGCGTTCAAGTCCTCTTTGCAGCCTTACTTCAATATATTTTTGGACGATAGCTGTCATTTATAACTCTGCAGGTTTGTGAATTACAGTGCCCCTGAGCTCCTTTCTTCAACTCGCTTTCTTGTGAGCTGGCCGCAAAACCGGCGGATTGCTTCAGGCCCTAATCTGGTTCCGGCACGGCATGCTGAGCCTTTGGCTAATTCCTCTTCCTGGTGGGAAATGAGCGTTAAATTTGTTCGTGCAGACACCTACAGCTAATCTCTCATTGGTTCTCCCTATTCCTGTTCATCTTGCGCAGAAATTCCAAACTGTGCCAAACAGGAGGTTAAAGGCACTGACTCTCCAAGTGGGGAGAGTGTTAGTAAAGCGTCTGGAATGGTAAAACCGAGTACGAGGTGACGAAAACTGAGATGCATTTAAAAAGGTTTCCCGGTCACACGGTGGACGATATTCTGGGTTTCCCATGCATGTGTTACCTGAAGGAAGAATCCCTTCAACCTGGAGAGTTGGGACCCATGGAATGGGTACCATGCAGTATGACTTCAAAGGGTTGCCTTTGCTCACCGAATGTCACCAAGGCTATCAGCCCGAAGTGTCCAGCCTTATGTCTCACTCAGCTCGGGGTGTAGATGTGGTAAATCCACGTTGCATCACAAGCCCTGAATGAATTATTTAAGAATTGCTCTCTATTTCACTGTCATTGTGTTTTGTTTTTGTAATTTATTTTGATAATGGGATTTATTGGATTTTCACTGCTGCATTTATGCCGCTGTACACATGCTTGATTCTCTTATGGAGACATATAAAACATGGGTTTGAAGATTCTTACTAGTCAGGTATATTCCTAGGCATTGAATATGGGGTGTTGAGTCCATTTCGTGGAGCAAGGAGTAGGTCCTGACTATTACATATTTGCTTATGGAGAGGTATCTGTGCTAATTTCAATCTCTGGTTTTATGCAGCCGCACAACTCACCTTTCCCCTTAAGCAAGCATAAGTTGGTTTTCTAAATTTGAGACCCTTTTCTGTTTTGTAATTGAGTTCATGTGCAGCCATGTTTGCATTCCGTGTATTTGAGATATCTTATGGTGTTTCTTTTTCTGTGTGACTTAGTTAACTTAGAATGATCGTACCTGAATCCACTCATTATGCCGCGACGGGCCTCATGACATAGATTTCTTTGCTGAGTGATATTCCATTGTACGTACGTACAACAACTTCTTTATCCATTTTTGCTTCCTGGGATATTTCACTTGTACCGTAAATGCGGTTCTTGTAAGCAGAGCCGTGCAAAATTTATGGGTAGCTGTGTCTTTTTGATTTTAATTTCCCTAAGCTATAGAACCATAAGTTGAAGTGCCATAGGCTCCGTTGCTTAGTTTTTTAGGTGTTTGAGGAAACACCATACACTTCTCCAGAGTGGCTGCGGCAATTTACATCCCGCCCATCAGCATAACAAGGCTTCCTCTTCTCCATGGTCTGTGCTGCCTTTCTGGATTTTACACTTTTTTCAGATGGCCCTTTTGACTGGGGGGCAGTCAGACTTCATTGTAGTGCAGATTTCTTTAACATGTTTGCTTGGTTGGCCAAAAAGTGCGTATGCGTGTTTTCCTGAATATATTCAAGAAAAAACGCATATGCCTCTTTTGGCCAAGTGCATCATTGTCGTCGTTCTGCCTCTTTTCCTATGCTTTAAATGCAATTCCAGTCTACCCCCTGAAATCCTTTTCCTGCAATTCTGCCCCACATTCAAGCCCTCTTCGTAGCCTTCCTTCAATATATTTTTGGACGATAGCTGTCATTTATAACTCTGCAGGTTTGTCAATTACAGTGCCCCTGAGCTCCTTTCTTCAACTTGCTTTCTTGTGAGCTGGCCGCAAACCCGCAGGAATGCTTCAGGCCCTAATCTGGTTCCGGCATGGCATGCTGAGCCTTTGGTTAATTCCTCTTCCTGGTGGGAAATGAGCATTAAATTTGCCCGTGCAGACACCTACTGCTACTCTCTCATTGATTCTCCCTATTCCCGTTCATCTTGCGCAGAAATTGCAAACTGTGCCAAACAGGAGGTTAAAGGCACTGACTCTCCAAGTGGGGAGAGTGTTAGTAAAGGGTCTGGAATGGTGAACCCGAGTAAAAGGGGACGAAAACTGAGATGCATTTGAAAACGTTTCCCGGTCACACGGTGCACCATACTGTGGGTTTCCCATGCACGTTTTAGCTGAAGGAAGAATCCCTTAAACCTGAAAATTTGGGAAACATGGAATGGGTACCATGCAGTATGACTTCAAAGGGTCTGCATTTCCTCATGGATCCTCACCAATGCTATTAGCCCGAAATGTCCAACCTTATGTCTCACTCAGCTCTTGGTATAGATGTGGTAAATCCAGGTTGCATCACAAGCCCTGAATGAATTATTTAAGAATTGCTCTCTATTTCACTGTAATTGTGTTTGTTTTTGCAATTCATTTTGATAATGGGATTTATCGGATTTTCTCTGCTGCATTCATGCCGCTGAACACACACTTGAGTCTCTTATGGAGACATATAAATCCATGGGTTTGTAGATTCTTACTAGTCAGGTGTATTCCTAGGCATTGAATATGGGGTGTTTAGTCGATTTCGTTGAGCAAGTAGTAGGTCTTGACTATTACATATTTGGCTTATGGAAAGGTATCTGTGCTAATTTCTATCTCTGGTATATGCAGCACCCCAACTTACCTTTCCCCTTAAGAAAGCATATGTTGGGTTTCTAAATTTGAGACCCTGTTCTGTTTTGTAATTCAGTTCATGTGTAGCAAAGTTTACATTCCGTGTATTAGTAATATCTTATGATGTTTCATTTTCTGTGTGACTTATTTCACTTAGAATCATCGTACCTGAATCCACTCATTATGCCGTGACGGGCCTGATGACATAGATTTCATTGCTGAGTGATATTCCATTGTACGTGCGTACCACATATTCTTCATACATTTTTCACGTTCTGGGGTATTTAACTTGTTCCGTAGACAAGGTTCTTGTAAAAATAGATGTCCAAAACTTTAGGGTGGCTGTGTCTTTTTGATTTTATTTTCCCTAAGCTATAGGACCATAAGTGGAAGTGCCATAGGCTCCGTTGCTTTGTTTTTTAGGTGTTTCAGGGTACACCGTACACTTTTCCAAAGTGGCTGTTGGCAATTTACATCCCGACAATCAACATAATAAGGCTCCCTGTTCTCCAAGGCCTGTCCTGATTTTCTGGATTTTTCACTTTTTTCAGATAACCCTTTTGACCGGGGGGCAGTGAGACTTCTTTGTAGTGCAGATTTCCTTTACACGCTTGCTTGGTTGGCCAAAAAGGGCGTATGCATTTTTTCCTGAATATATTCAGGAAAAAACGCATACGCCCTTTTTGGCCAAGTGCATCATTGTCGTCGTTCTGCCTCTTTTCCTATGCTTTAAATGCAATTCCAGTCTACCCCCTGAAATCGTTTTCCTGAAATTCTGCCCCACTTTCAAGTCCTCTTCGCAGCCTTCCTTCAATATATTTTTAGACCATAGCTCTCATTTATAACTCTGCAGGTTTGTGAATTACAGTGCCCCTGAGCTCCTTTCTTCAACTCGCTTTCTTGTGAGCTGGCCGCAAACCCACAGGAATGCTTCAGGCCCTAATCTGGTTCCGGCACGGCATGCTGAGCCTTTGGTTAATTCCTCTTCCTGGTGGGAAATGAGCGTTAAATTTGCCCGTGCAGACACCTTCACATGAGTCGTCATGGTGCTCTTTGCCCCGGTTATCTCTATGGAGGTTGGAGTTGGAGGGCCTCCTCACTCAAGGTCAGTGTGCCCACGGAGCCAACCCTGCAACTTCAGGGCATGTTTGGTGGTTAGGATCACCACGTGGGGTCCTTTTACCTTAGGAGGGAGGTGGCCTTTTGGGCTGCTGATTTCCAGGTTTTCGGATACTGCCAGTATCTTGGCCAGATGTGGCGGTGGGCCAATCCCCTTGGTGACCGTAGTTTATCCTACCTGGATCGCATTCTTGCATTGTTCCATTTCAAGTGGTCCCAGGTTTTGCACTAATACTCCAATGGCGATTCACCGTTCACCAGGAATGTAAAGGTCAAAGGGTTTAGCTAAATTAGGGAGTTCCTGTGCAAGGGTCTGAATTGACTGCTCTTTCCATTCTTGAAAGGCCACTTCTGCATTCTATTCAAAAGGATCATCACCTTTTCCTTTCAGTGTTTCATATAGAGGCCGAGCTAGTAGACTGTAGTTAGGGATCCAGAAGCAGCAAACCCTGGCCTCCCCAGGAACCCCTAAGCTGTCTTCTAGTTTCAGAAATGGGTAAGGCTGTAAATTGTTTCTTCCCTTTCCTGGGATGGGCTTCTCCGACCTTCTGTGAGAATGAAGCCCAGGCAGGTCACCGTAGTCTGTGATATTTGAGCTTTTTCTTGGACAACTTGTATCCTTTATTGGCTTCGTAGTTCAGAGGTCTCCTTAGTAGGGCTGGCGATCAGAATGTCGTCTGCATATTGAAGGAGTGTTTCCTTTTCCAGAGGTAGAACTTTTAGGTCTTTAGCTGAGCTTTCCCCAAAGATGGTGTGGGAATTTTTGAACCCTTGGGGCAACACGGCCCGGAAGTATTGTTTTAGTTGTATGTTGAGTCCTGCCACTAACAAGCCAAAATTTCTTGTGACTCTGGGACTAATAGAATACAAAAGAAGGCATCATTGAAGACTAATACAGAATACCATGTCCTGGTGGTTGGTAGAATGACCAGCAGGGTGTAGGGTTTAGGAACTACTGGAGGTATATCCTCAGTGGCTTAACTGACTGTCCTGACATCCTTTACCAGGACTCCAGCAGCCCATGGGGCTCTCGAGGTCAGGCCAATCCCAGGATATGGAGCTCACCTGGGCAGGTACCCCACCCCAGCCCACGGGGCTCTCATGTTCAGGACCCTCCCACGATATGGGGTTCCCTGGGCAGGTCCCCCTGCAGCCCATGGGGCTCTCGTGGTCAGGCCCCTCCCAGGATACAGAGCTACCCTTGCAGGTACCATGGCAGGGCTGGGAACACAGGAACCGTGCATATCGCCCTCATTGCAGAGCACTCCCAGCTCACCTGTCACTCAGATCTGACACAGAGCACCTCAGAGCAGGACTTGAACTAACAAACAGCAGCTCCGACAGGTCTGTGACCCTGGGCATCACTCTGTGTGGCCTCCCTCCACCTGGTCTTCCAGAGACTTCCACTGCACCCGGGGCACCAGGCCTCTGTCTCCACACACCAGCCACCCCTCCTCTCCCTGACTCCTGGGTTCCTCTCATTAGGAGAGGGTTTTCTTGAAGTTGTCTCCCACTCATGGGCCAGATAATATAATTAGAAAACAAGCCAGAGCTGCAGCCCCTTGTCTATCCTGACTCTCAGGAGCCCACACCTGTTCCTTGGACCTGGCCGATTCAGCAAGTTCCAGTTTCTGCAACTGTGAGCCCCTGAGGGGTGATTATTGGCTGGCCTGGGAAGCCCGACCGTGCCGGCCAGCCCTCCCCAGGTGTGCCTGGGTTCAGATCAATATAAACACCGCTCCAGGCAGCAAGAGCCCCTGCAGCTGTGCCTGACGCCATTTTCTCTGCCCTGTCAGCAGTCTTGGGGCTGGACTGGTGGGAGGGAGTGAGAGGCCACGGCTTTGTGGGTGGCCCAGTGTGAGTGGGGCTCTGCTGGACTTTCTGCAGCAGTTGCCAAGATGCCACCTGCTAAAGAAGAGGATGTGTCACCCATACCTGCCGCTGGAATTTCTCCCTGGGCAGAGGTGAGTGAGGAAGAAAGCAGTGGGGGCCGGGACAGCAGGGGTATCTCAGGCAGGGAAATTGAAAGCTTCCAGAAGAACACCCAGGGCCAGGACCACCCTGGCTGGCCTGCAGGCACCATTCGGCTGGCATGCTGTCACTCATGTGGCTCCATGGCCCTTCCTCTAGGCTTTCAAGTCCTTGTACATATTCAGGTGTTTTACCTGGGAAGGGTGGGAACATTTCAGCAGCAGCTGGCCTGGGGCTCAGCCCACGTTTACTCACAGATGCCTCGGCACGGTCCCCCAGCTTTGCAATGAGGACGCTTGTTGCGTGGGGCCTGCTGGCTGAATGGGAGATGATTCCCCACCACTGACCAACTTCAGAATTGCTTACAACTGGAGCAAGTGCCCTGATACGGTTTTCCTCTGTGTAACTGGTGGGTTCTGTTTTTTTTTCTTTTTTTCGTTTTTGGTTCAAGGTAGATTTTATTCCTCTTTTTTGTATTTACAGATATAAGCATGGAAATAATTTATTCATATAAATACATGTATGTGAAGGGAAGAATATTTTCTCTGTTTTACTTTTTGTAATTTGAATTTTATTTTATTTTTTTATACAGCAGGTTCTTTTTGGTTATCTCTTTTATACATATAAATGTATATATGCCAATCCCAATCTCTCAACTCCTCCCACCACCACCCCCCAACAGCTTTCCCCCCTTGGTGTCCATACGTTTGTTGTCTACATCTGTTGCTCTATTTCTGCCTTGCAAAACGGTTCATCTGTAAAGTTTGTCTAGGTTCCACATATAGGCATTAATATACAAGATTTGTTTTTCTATTTCTGACTTACTTCACTCTGTATGACAGTCTCTAGATCCATCAACGTCTCTACAAATGACCCAATTTCATTCTTTTTTATGGCTTAGTAATATTCCATTTTATATATGTACCACTTCTTTATGCATTCGTCTGTCTGTGGGCATTTAGGTTGCTTCCATTACCTGGATATTGTAAATAGTGATGCAATGAACATTGCGGTGAATGTCTCTTTTTGATTTATGGTTTTGTCTGGGTATATGCCCAGTAGTGGGATTGCTGTATCATATGGTAATTCTATTCTTAGTTTTATAAGAAACTCCATAATGTTCTCCACAGTGACTGTATCAATTTACATTCCCAACAATAGTGGAAGAGGGTTCCTTATCTCCACACCCTTTCCAGCATTTGTTGTTTGTAGATTTTCTGATGATGCCCATTCTAACAGGTGTGAGGTGATACACCATGGATGAGTCTATTTCGTTGAGCAAAGAGTAGGTCTTGTCTAGTACATATTTGGCTTATGGAACGGTATGTGTGCTAATTTCAATCTCTGGTTTTATACAGCACCCCAACTCAACATTCCCCTTAAGCAAGCATAAGTTTTTATCTAAATGTGAGACTCTGTTCGGTTTTGTATTTCAGTTTATGTGTAGCCAAGTTTACACTCCCTCTATTAGTGATATCTTAATGATACTTATCTTTCTCTGTGTGACGTATTTCTCTTAGAATCATCATATTTAAATCCACTCAATTTGCTGCTACAGGCCTGATGACATTGATTTCATTGCTGAGTGACATTCCGTTGTACGTAAGTAGCACAATTCCTTTATCCATTTTTTTCTTTCTGGGATATTTAATTTGTACTGGACTCGAGTTTCTTGTAAACACAGCAGCCCTAAATTTTGTGCTGGCTGTGTCTTGTTGATTTTAATTTTCCTAAGCTATAGGGCTAAAAGTGGAAGTACCCTAGGCTCTGTAGCTTTGTTTTTCAGATGTTTCAGGATACACCATAAACATCTCCAGAGTGTCTGTTGGCAATTTACATCCCGCCCATCAGCATAACAAGGCTCCCTGTTCTCCATGGCCTGTCCTGTGTTTCTGGTTTTTACACTTTTTTCAGATGGCCCTTTTGACGAATGGGAAATGAGACTTCATTGTAGTGCGGATTTCCATTGCTGGAGTGCTTGGTTGGCCAAAGAGGGCATATGCGTTTTTTCCTGAATATATTCAGGAAAAAATGTTTACGCACTTTTGTCCAAGTGCATCAGTGTCAAAGATCTGCCGCTTTTCACATGCTTTAAATGCAATTCCAATCTACCTCCTGAAATATGATTCCTGCAATTCTGCCTCGTTTTCAAGTCCTCTTTGCAGACTTACTTCAATATATTTTTGCCAATAGCTGTCATTTATATCTCTGCAGGTTTGTGAATTACAGTGCCCGTGATTTCCTTTCTTAACTCGTTTCCTTGAAAGCTGGCCACAGAACCGCAGGTTTGCTTTAGGCCATAATCAGGGTCCGACACGGCACTCTGAGCCTTTGGTTAATTCCTCTTCCTGGTGGGAAATTAGAGTTAAATGTGCCCCTCCAGACACCTGCCTCACTCCCAGCCCCTTGGTTATGTGTGTCCTGTAGTTTGAGGCCACATGTGCTGGGTTCCTCACCTTTGGCTGATGTGGCCCCACTGGTGTGAGGGCACTCCTGCCTGGTTCCCATCCCCTTGGTGATGTGGACCCTCCGGTGAGAGTCTGATCCTGGCTGGGTTCCTCACCCTTCTGTGAGGTGGGCCCTCTGCTGTGAGGTCACTCCTGCCTGGCTGGCACACCCCGCCTGGGCAACATCGGCCCTCTTGTGGCAGTTGGAGCATGCTGGGAGCCTCCTCCCCTCGGTGATGAGGGCCCTCTTGCGTCAGGCCCTAACTGCTGGGTACCCACATTTTCTGATACGTGCTAAGTGGTGCGAGGACACTCCTGCGAGGTTCCCATCCCCATGGGGATGTGGGCCTTCTGCTCTGAGGTCCCAATGGCTGGGTTGCTCACAGTTTCATGATGTGGGCCCTCTGCTGTGAGTTCACTGCAGCCTGGATCACATAGACTCGGTGCTCTGGGCCGCCTGCTGGGAGGTTCCCACTGCAGGATTCCTCACCTTTTTTATTCTATTGGCCCTGTGTTGTGAGGCTACTCATGCCTGCCTCAATCCGAGCCCCTTGGAGATGTGGGTCCTCTGGTTTAGGCCTCATGTGCTGGTTTCCCCACCTTTCTATGATGTGGTCACCCTGGTGTGAAGACAGTCCTGCCTGGTTCTGATCCCCTTGGTGATGTGGGCCCTCTGGTGAGAGTCTTATCCTGGCTGGGTTCTTCACCCTTCTGTGAGGTAGGCCCTCTGCTGTGAGGTCACTCCTGCCTGGCTGTCACACGTCACCTTGTCGACATGGGCCCTCAGTTGGGAGTTGGTGCCTGCTTGGAGTCTCCTCACCTTGGTAATGAGGGCCCTCTGGCGTCAGACCCTAACTTCTGGCTCCCAAAATTCTCTGATGTGTGCCCTGAGGTGCGAGTACACTTATGCCATGTTCCCAACCACATAGGAATGTGGGCCTTCTGCTCTGAGGTCCCAAAGCCTGGGTTGCTCACAGTTTCATGATGAGGGCCCTCTGTTTTGAGTTCAGTCAGGTCTGGATCCCATAGCCTCGCTGCTCCTGGCCGCCTGCTGGGAGGTTCCAACTGCGGGATTCCTCACCTTTTTTCTTCTATGGGCCCTCTGTTTTGAGACTCCTCCTGCCTGCCTCACTCCCAGCCCCTTGGTGATGTGTGTCCTCTGGTTTGAGGCCACGTGTGCTGGGTCACTCACATTTCGTTGATGAGGTCCCACTGGTGTGAGGACACTCCAGCCTGGTTCCCATTCTCTTGGTGATGTGGGCCCTCTGGTGAGAGTCTGATCCTCCTTGGGTTCCTCACACTTTTGTGAGGTGGGCCCTCTGCTCTGAGGTCACTCTTGCCTGGCTGGCACACCCCGCATTGGCGACGGCGGCCCACTGGTAGCAGTTGGAGCCTGCTGGGAGCCTCCTCTCCTCGGTGATGAGAGCCCTCTGGTGTCAGGCCCTAACTGCTGGGCTCCCCACCTTTTCTGATGTGTGCCCACTGGTGCGATGACACTCCTACTTGGTTCCCTTCCCCATGGGGATGTGGGCCTTGTGCTCTGAGGTCACAACGGCTGGTTTGCTCACAGTTTCATGATGAGGGCCCTCTGTTGTGAGTTCATCACTGCCTGGATCCCATAGCCTCGGTGCTCTGGGCCGCCTGCTGGGATGTTCCAACTGCTGGATTCCTCACCTTTTTTATACAATGGGCCATGTGTTGTGAGGTTAATCCTGCCTGCCTCGCTCCAAGACCCATGGTGATGTGGGTCCTCTGGTTTGAGGCCACATTTTCTTGTTACCTCAACTTTTGACGATATGGCCCCACGGGTGTGATGACACTCCTACCTGGTTCACAGCCCCTTGCTGATGTGGGCACTCTGGTGAGAGTCTGATCCTGGCTGGGTTCCTTACCCTTCTGTGAGGTGGGCCCTCTGATGTGAGGTCACTCCTGCCTGGCTGGCTCACGTCGCCTTGATGATGTGGGCCCTCTGTTGGCCACTAAAGCATTCTGGGAGCCTCCTACCCTCTTTAATGAGGGCCCTGGAAAAAACGCATATGCACATTTTGACCAAGTGCATCATTGTCCAGGATCTGCCTCTTCTCCTATGCTTTCAGAGCACTTCCCGTCTACGTCCTGAAATCATATTCCAGGAATACTGCCCCGCTTTCAAGTCCTCCTCGCAGCCTTACTTCAATATATTTTTGTATGATACCTGTCATTAATAACTCTGCAGGTTTGTTAAATACAGTGTCCCTGAGCTCCTTTCTTCAACATGCTTTCTTGTGAGCTGGCCGCAAAACCGCAGGATTGCTTCAGGCCGTAATCTGGTTTCGGCACGGCACGCTGAGCCTTTGGTAAATTCCTCTTTCTGGTGAGAAATGAGCATTCAATTTGCCCGTGGAGACACCTACAGCTAGTCTCTCATTGGTTCTCCCTATTCCTGTTCATCTTGTGCAGAAATTGCAAACTGTGCCAAACAGGAGGTTAAAGGCACTGACTCTCCAAGTGGGTAGAGGGTTAGTAAAGCATCTGGAATGGTGAACCCGAGTACCAGGGAACGAAACCTGAGAGCCATTTAAAATGGTTTCCCAGTCTCACAGTGGACAATACTCTGGGTTTCCCATGCATGTTTTAGCTGAAGGAAGAATTCCTTAAACCTGGAGATTATTGACCCATGGAATGGGTACCATGCAGTATGACTAAAAAGGGTCTGAATTTGCTCACCGAACCTCACCAATGCTATCAGTTCGAAGTGTCCAGCCTTATGCCTCACCCAGCTCTGGGTGTAGATGTGGTAAATCCAGGTTTCATCACAAGCCCTGAATCAATTATTTAAGAATTGCTGTCTCTTTCACTGTCATTGTGTTTTGTTTTTGTAATTTAGTTTGATAATGGGATTTATCGGATTTTCACTGCTGCGTTCATGCCGCTGTACAAACGCTTGATTCTCCTACAGAGAAATATAAATCCACGGGTTTTAAGATTCTTACTAGTCAGGTATATTCCTAGGCGTTGAATATGTGGTGTTGAGTCCATGTCGTTGAACAAGGAGTAGGTCTTGACTATTACATATTTGGCTTATGGAACGGTATCTGTGCTATTTTCAATCTCTGGTTTTATGCAGCACCCCAACTCACCTTTGCCCTTAAGCAAGCATAAGTTGGTTTTCTAAATTTGAGTCCCTGTTCTGTTTTGTAATTCAGTTCATGTGTAGCCAAGTTTACATTCCGTGTATTAGTGATATCTTATGATGTTTCATTTTCTGTGTGACTTATTTCACTTAGAATCACTGTAGCTGAATCCACTCATTATGCCGTGATGGGCCTGATGACATAGATTTCATTGCTGAGTGATATTCCATTGTACGTACGAACCACAACTTCTTTATCCATTTTTCACATTCTGGGATATTTAACTTGTACCGTAGATGAGGTTCTTGTAAACAGAGCCGTCCGAAAATTTGGGGTGGCTGTGTGTTTTTGATTTTAATTTCCCTAAGCTATAGGACCATAACTGGAAGTGCCGTAGGCTCCGTTGCTTTGTTTTTTAGGTGTTTCAGGAAACACCATACACTTCTCCAGGGTGGCTGTTGGCAATTTACATCCCGCCCATCAGCATGACAAGGCTCCCTCTTCTCCATGGTCTGTGCTGCCTTTCTGGATTTTACACTTTTTTCAGATGGCCCTTTTGACCGGGGGGCAGTGAGACTTCATTGTAGTGCAGATTTCCATTACACGCTTGCTTTGTTGGCCAAAAAGGGCGTATGCGTTTTTTCCTGAATATATTCAGGAAAAAACGCATACGCCCTTTTTGGCCAAGTGCATCATTGTTGACATTCTGCCTCTTTTCCTATGCTTTTAGTACAATTCCAGTCTACCCCCTGAAATTGTTTTCCTGAAATTCTGCCCCGCTTTCAAGTCCTCTTCGAAGACTTACTTCAATACATTTTTGACGATAGCTGTCATTCATAACTCTGCAGGTTTGTGAATTACAGTGCCCCTGAGCTCATTTCTTCAACTCGCTTTCTTGTGAGATGGCCGAAAACCACAGGATTGCTTCAGGCCCTAATCTGTTTCCGGCAGGGCACGCTGAGCCTTTGGTTAATTCCTCTTCCTGGTGGGAAATGAGCGTTCCATTTGCCCGTGCAGACACCTACAGCTAGTCTCTCATTGCTTCTCCCTATTCCTGTTCATCTTGCGCAGAAATTGCAAACTGTGCCAAACAGGAGGTTAATGGCACTGACTCTCCAAGTGAGGAGGGTATTAGTAAAGCGTTCAAATGTTGAACCCGAGTACCAGGGGACGAAAACTGAGATGCATTTGAAAACGTTTCCCAATCACACTGTGGACCATACTCTGGGTTTCCCATGCATGTTTTAGCTGAAGGAAGGATCCCTTAAACCTGGAGAGTTGGGACCCATGGAATGGGTACCATGCAGTATGACTTCAAAGGGTCTGCGTTTGCTCACCGAACCTCACCAATGCTATCAGCCCGAAGTGTCCAGCCTTATGTCTCATCCAGCTCTGGGTGTAGATGTGGTAAATACAGGTTGCATCACAAGCCCTGAATGAATTATTTAAGAATTGCTCTCTATTTCACTCTCATTGTGTTTTGTTTTTGAAATTCATTTTGATAATGGGATTTATCGTATTTTCACTGCTGCTTTTAGGCCACTGTACACACGCTTGATTTCCTTATGGAGACATATAAATCCATGGGTTTTAAGATTCTTACTTGTCAGGTATCTTCCCAGGCATTGAATATAGGGTGTTGAGTCCATTTCGTTGAGCAAGGAGTAGGTTTTGTCTATTATATATTTCGCTTATGGAACGGTATCTGTGCTAATTTCAATCTCTGGTTTTATTCAGCATCCCAACTGACCTTTCCCCATTAGCAAGCATAAGTTGGTTTGCTGAATTTGAGACCCTCTTCTGTTTTGTAATTCAGTTCATGGGTAGCCAAGTTTACATTCCGTGTATTAGTGATATCTTATGAGGTTTCTTTTTCTGTGTGACTTATTTCTCATAGATTCATCGTACCTGAATCCACTCATTATGCCGCTACGGGCCTGATGACGTAGATTTCATTGCTGAGTGATATTCCATTGTACTTGCATACCACAACTTCTTTATGAATTTTTTGCTTTCTCGGATATTTAACTTGTACCGTAGACGAGGTTCTTGTAAACAGAGACGTCCCAAACATTGGGGTGGCTGTGTGTTTTTGATTTTAATTTCCATAATCTATAGGACCATAAGTGGAAGTGCCATAGGCTGTGTTGCTTTGTTTCCTACGTGTTTCAGGAAACACCATACACTTCTCCAGAGTGGCTGTTGGCAATTTACATCCCGCCCATCAGCATAAAAAGGCTCCCTTTTCTCCATGACCTGTCCTGCCTTTCTGGATTTTACACTTTTTTCAGATGGCCCTTTTGACCGGGGGGCAGTGAGACTTCATTGTAGTGCAGATTTCCTTTACACGCTTGCTTGGTTGGCCAAAAAGGGCATATGCGTTTTTTCCTGAATATATTCAGGAAAAAACGCATACGCCCTTTTTGGCCAAGTGCATTATTGTTGACATTCTGCCTCTTTTCCTATGCTTTAAGTGCAATTCCAGTCTACCCCCTGAAATCGTTTTCCTGAAATTCTGCCCCACTTTCAAGTCCTCTTCGGAGACTTACTTCAATACATTTTTGGACGATAGCTGTCATTCATAACTCTGCAGGTTTGTGAATTACAGTGCCCCTGAGCTCCTTTCCTCAACTCGCTTTCTCGTGAGCTGGCTGCAAAACCGCAGGATTGCTTCAGGCCCTTATCTGTTTCCGGCAGGGCATGCTGAGCCTTTGGTTAATTCCTCTTCCTGGTGGGAAATGAGCATTCCATTTGCCCGTGCAGACACCTACAGATAGTCTCTCATTGGTTCTCCCTATTCCTGTTCATCTTGCGCAGAAATTGCAAACTGTGCCAAACAGGAGGTTAAAGGCACTGACTCTCCAAGTGGGGAGAGTTTTAGTAAAGCGTCTGGAATGGTGCACCCGAGTACCGGGGTTCGAAAACTGAGATGCATTTGGAAACGTTTCCCAATCACACGGTGGACCATACTCCGGGTTCCCATGCATGTTTTAGCTGAAGGAAGAATCCCTTAAACCTCGAGAGTTGGGACCCATGGAATGAGTACCATGAAGTATGACTTCAAAGGGTCTGCGTTTGCTCACCGAACCTCACCAATGCTATCAGCCCAAAGTGCCAAGCCTTATGTCTCACCCAGCTCTGGGTGTACATGTGGTAAATCCAAGTTGCATCACAAGCCCTGAATCAATTATTTAAGAATTGCTCTCTATTTCACTGTCACTGTGTTTTGTTTTTGAAATTTATTTTGATAATGGGATTTATCAGATTTTCACTGCTGCGTTTAGGCCGATGTACAGACATTTGATTTCCTTATGGAGACATATAAATCCATGGGTTTTAAGATTCTTACTTGTCAGGTATATTCCCAGGCGTTGAATATGTGGTGTTGAGTCTATTTCGCTGAGCAAGGAGTAGGTCTTGTCTATTATATATTTGGCTTATGGAACGGTATCTGTGCTAATTTCAATCTCTGTTTTTATGCAGCACCCCAACTCACCTTTCCCCATAAGCAAGCATAAGTTGGTTTTCTAAATTTGAGACCCTGTTCTGTTTTGTAATTCAGTTCATGTGTAGCCAAGTTTACATTCCGTGTATTAGTGATATCTTATGATGTTTCTTTTTCTGTATAACTTATTTCTCGTAGAATCATCGTTCCTGAATCCACTCATTATGCCGCTACGGGCCTGATGACGTAGATTTCATTGCTGTGTGATATTCCATTGTACGTGAGTACCACAACTTCTTTATCCGTTTTTTGCTTTCTCGGATAGTTAACTTATACCGTAGACAAGGTTCTTGTTAACAGAGCCGTCCGAAACTTTGGGGTGGCTGTGTGTTTTTGATTTTAATTTCCCTAAGCTATAGGACCATAAGTGGAAGTGCCATAGGCTGTGTTGCTTTGTTTCCTACGTGTTTCAGGAAACACCATACACTTCTCCAGAGTGGCTGTTGGCAATTTATATCCCGCACATCAGCATAACAAAGCTCCCTGTTCTCCATGACCTGTCCTGCCTTTCTGGATTTTACACTTTTTTCAGATGGCCCTTTTGACCGGTGGGCAGTGGGACTTCATTGTAGTGCAGATTTCCTTTACACGCTTGCTTGGTTGGCCAAAAAGGGTGTATGCGTTTTTTACTGAATATATTCAGGAAAAAACGCATACGACCTTTTTGGCCAAGTGCATCATTGTCGACATTCTGCCTCTTTTCCTATGCTTTAAGTGCAATTCCAGTTTACCCCCTGAAATCGTTTTCCGGAAATTCTTCCCCGCTTTCAAGTCATCTTGGACGACTTACTTCAATACATTTTTGGACGATAGCTGTCATTCATAACTCTGCAGGTTTGTGAATTACAGTGCCCCTGAGCTCCTTTCCTCAACTCGCTTTCTCCTGAGCTGGCCGCAAAACCGCAGGATTGCTTCAGGCCCTAAACTGTTTCTGGCAGGGCACGCTGAGCCTTTGGTTAATTCCTCTTCCTGGTGGGAAATGAGCGTTCCATTTGGCCGTGCAGACACCTACAGCTAGTCTCTCATTGGTTCTCCCTATTCCTGTTCATCTTGCGCAGAAATTGCAAACTGTGCCAAACAGGAGGTTAAAGTCCCTGACTCTCCAAGTGGGGAGAGTGTTAGTAAAGCGTCTGGAATGGTGAACCCGAGTACCAGGGTTCGAAAATTGAGATGCATTTGAAAACGTTTCCCAATCACACGGTGGACCATACTCTGGGTTTCCCATGCATGTTTTAGCTGAAGGAAGAATCCCTTAAACGTTGAGAGTTGGGACCCATGGAATGGGTACCATGCAGTATGACTTCAAAGGGTCTGCGTTTGCTCACCGAACCTCACCAATGCTATCAGCCCGAAGTGTCCAGCCTTATGTCTCACCCAACTCTGGGTGTAGATGTGGTAAATCCAGGTTGCATCACAAGCCCTCAATGAATTATTTAAGAATTGCTCTCTATTTCACTGTCATTGTGTTTTGTTTTTGAAATTTATGTTGATAATGGGATTTATCGGATTTTCACTGCTGCGTTTAGGCCGCTGTACACATGCTTGATTTCCTTATGGAGACATATAAATCCATGGGTTTTAAGATTCTTACTTGTCAGGTATCTTCCCAGGCGTTGAATATGGGGTGTTGAGTCCATTTCGCTGAGCAAGGAGTAGGTCTTGTCTATTATATATTTGGCTTATGGAACGGTATCTGTGCTAATTTCAATCTCTGGTTTTATGCAGCACCCCAACTCACCGTTCCCCATATGCAAACATAAGTTGGTTTTCTAAATTTGAGACCCTGTTCTGTTTTGTAATTCAGTTCGTGTGTAGCCAAGATTACATTCGGTGTATTAGTGATATCTCATGATGTTTCTTTTTCTGTGTGACTTATTTCTCGTAGAATCATCGTACCTGAATCCACTCATTATGCCGCTACGGGCCTGATGACGTAGATTTCATTACTGAGTGATATTCCATTGTACGTGCGTACCACAACTTCTTTATCCATTTTTTGCTTTCTCGGATAGTTAACTTATACCGTAGACAAGGGTCTTGTAAACAGAGCCGTCCCAAACTTTGGGGTGGCTATGTGTTTTTGATTTTAATTTCCCTAAGCTATAGGACCATAAGTGGAAGTGCCATAGGCTGTGTTGCTTTGTTTCCTACATGTTTCTGGAAACACCATACACTTCTCCAGAGTGGCTGTTGGCAATTTACATCCCGCCCATCAGCATAACAAGGCTCCCTGTTCTCCATGACCTGTCCTGCCTTTCTGGATTTTACACTTTGTTCAGATGTGCCTTTTGACCGGTGGGCAGTGTGACTTCATTTTAGTGCAGATTTCCTTTACACGCTTGCTTGTTTGGCCATAAACCGCGTATGCGTTTTTTCCTGAATATATTCAGGAAAAAACGCATACGTCCTTTTTGGCCAAGTGCATCATTTTCGACATTCTGCCTCTTTTCCTATGCTTTAAGTGCAATTCCTGTCTACCCCCTGAAATTGTGTTCCTGAAATTCTGCCCCGCTTTCAAGTCCTCTTCGAAGACTTACTTCAATACATTTTTGGACGATAGCTGTCATTCATAACTCTGCAGGTTTCTGAATTACACTGCCCCTGAGCTCCGTTCTTCAACTCGCTTTCTTGTGAGCTCGCCGCAAAACCGCAGGATTGCTTCACGCCATAATCTCTTTCTGGCAGGGCACGCTGAGCCTTTGGTTAATTCCTCTTCCTGGTGGGAAATGAGCGTTCCATTTGCACGTGCAGACACCTACATCTAGTCTCTCATTGCTTCTCCCTATTCCTGTTCATCTTGCGCAGAAATTGCAAACTGGGCCAAACAGGAGGTTAAAGGCACTGACTCTCCAAGTGGGGAGAGTGTTAGTAAAGCGTCTGGAATGGTGAACCCGAGTACCAGGGGCAAAAACTGAGATGCATTTGAAAACGTTTCCCAATCACACGGTGGTCCATACTCTGGGTTTCCCATGCATGTTTTAGCTGAAGGAAGAATCCCTTAAACCTGGAGAGTTGGGACCCATAGAATGGGTACCATGCAGTATGACTTCAAAGGGTCTGCGTTTGCTCACCGAACCTCACCAATGCTATCAGCCCGAAGTGCCCAGCCTTATGTCTCACCCAGCTCTGGGTGTACATGTGGTAAATCCAGGTTGCATCACAAGCCCTGAATCAATTATTTAAGAAATGCTCTCTATTTCACTGTCATTGTGTTTTGTTTTTGAAATTTATTTTGATAATGGGATTTATCGTATTTTCACTGCTGCGTTTAGGCCGATGTACAGACATATGATTTCCTTATGGAGACATATAAATCCATGGGTTTTAAAATTCTTACTTGTCAGGTATATTCCCAGGCGTTGAATATGGGGTGTTGAGTCTATTTCGCTGAGCTAGGAGTAGGTCTTGTCTATTATATATTTGGCTTATGGAACGGTATCTGTGCTAATTTCAATCTCTGTTTTTATGCAGCACCCCAACTCACCTTTCCCCATAAGCAAGTATAAGTTGGTTGTCTCAATTTGAGACCCTTTTCTGTTTTGTAATTCAGTTTATGTGTAGTCAAGTTTACGTTCCGTGTATTAGTGATATCTTATGATGTTTCTTTTTCTGTGTGACTTATTTCTCGTAGAATCAGCGTACTTGAATCCACTCATTATGCCGCTACGGGCCTGATGACGTAGATTTCATTGCTGTGTGATATTCCATTGTACGTACGTAGCACTACTTCTTTATCCATTTTTGGCTTTCTCGGATATTTAACTTGTACCGTAGACGAGGTTCCTGTAAACGGAGCCGTCCCAAACTTTGGGGTGGCTGTGTGTTTTTGATTTTAATTTCCCTAAGCTATAGATCCATAAGTGGAAGTGCCATAGGCTGTGTTGTTTTGTTTCCTACGTGTTTCAGGAAACACCATACACTTCTCCAGAGTGGCTGTTGGCATTTTACATCCTGCCCATCAGCATAACAAGGCTCCCTGTTCTCCATGACCTGTCCTTCCTTTCTGGATTTTACACTTTTTTCAGATAGCCCTTTTGACTGGGGGGCAGTTAGACTTCATTGTAGTGCAGATTTCCTTTACACGCTTGCTTTGTTGACCAAAAAGTGCGTATGCGTTTTTTCCTGAATATATTCAGGAAAAAACACATACGCCCTTTTTGGCCAAGTGCATCATTGTCGACATTCTGCCTCATTTCCTATGCTTTAAGTGCAATTCCAGTCTACCCCCTGAAATCGTTTTCCTGAAATTCTGTCCCGCTTTCAAGTCCTCTTCGAAGACTTACTTCAATACATTTTTGGATGATAGCTGTCATTCATAACTCTGCAGGTTTGTGAATTTCAGTGGCCCTGAGCTCCTTTCTTCAACTCACTTTCTTGTGAGCTGGCTGCAAAACCGCAGGATTGCTTCCGGCCCTAATCTGTTTCCAGCAGGGCACGCTGAGCCTTTGGTTAATTCGTCTTCCTGGTGGGAAATGAGCGTTCCATTTGCCCGTGCAGACACCTACAGCTAATCTCTCATTGGTTCTCCCTATTCCTGTTCATCTTGCGCAGAAATTGCAAACTGTGCGAAACAGGAGTTTAAAGTCCCTGACTCTCCAAGTGGGGAGAGTGTTAGTAAAGCGTCTGGAATGGTGAACCCGAGTACCAGCGTTCGAAAACTGAGATGCATTTGAAAACGTTTCCCAATCACACGGTGGACCATACCCTGGGTTTCCCATGCATATTTTAGCTGAAGGAAGAATCCCTTAAACCTGGAGAGTTGGGACCCATGGAATGGGTACCATGCAGTATGACTTCAAAGGGTCTGCGTTTGCTCACCGAACCTCACCAAAGCTATCAGCCCGAAGTGTCCAGCCTTATGTGTCACCCAGCTCTGGGTGTAGATGTGGTAAATCCAGGTTTCATCACAAGCCCTGAATGAATTATTTAAGAATTGCTCTCTATTTCACTGTCATTGTGGTTTTTTTTGACATTTATTTTGATCATGGGATTTATCGGATTTTCACTGCTGCGTTTATGCCGCTGTACACACGCTTTATTTCCTTGTGGAGACATATAAATCCATGGGTTTTAAGATTCTTACTTGTCAGGTATATTCCCAAGCGTTGAATATGGAGTGTTGAGTCCATTTCGTTGAGCAAGGAGTAGGTCTTGTCTATTATATATTTGGCTTATGGAAAGGTATCTGTGCTAATTTCAATCTCTGGTTTTATACAGCACCCCAACTCACCTTTCCCCATAAGAAAGCATAAGTTGGTTTTCTAAATTTGAGACCCTGTTCTGTTGGTATTTCTGTTCATGTGTAGCCAAGTTTACATTCCGTGTATTAGTGATATCTTATGAGGTTTCTTTTTCTGTGTGACTTATTTCTCGTAGAATCATCATACCTGAATCCACTCATTATGCCGCTACGGGCCTGATGACGTAGATTTCATTGCTGAGTGATATTCCATTGTACTTGCATACCACAACTTCTTTATGAATTTTTTGCTTTCTCGGATATTTAACTTGTACCGTAGACGAGGTTCTTGTAAACAGAGCCGTCCCAAACATTGGGGTGGCTGTGTGTTTTTGATTTTAATTTCCATAATCTATAGGACCATAAGTGGAAGTGCCATAGGCTGTGTTGCTTTGTTTCCTACGTGTTTCAGGAAACACCATACACTTCTCCAGAGTGGCTGTTGGCAATTTACATCCCGCCCATCAGCATAACAAGGCTCCCTGTTCTCCATGGCCTGTGCTGTCTTTCTGGATTTTACACTTTTTTCAGATGGCCCTTTTGACCTGGGGGCAGTGAGACTTCTTTGTTGTGCAGATTTCTTTAACATGCTTGCTTGGTTGGCCAAAAAGGGCGTATGCGTTTTTTCCTGAATATATTCAGGAAAAAACGCATACGCCCTTTTTGGCCAAGTGCATCATTGTCGACGTTCTGCCTCTTTTCCTATGCTTTAAATGCAATTCCAGTCTACCCCCTGAAATCGTTTTCTTGCAATTCTGCCCCGCTTTCAAGTCCTCTTCGCAGCCTTCCTTCAATATATTTTTGGGTGATAGCTGTCATTTATAACTCTGCAGGTTTGTGAATTACAGTGTCCCTGAGCTCCTTTCTTCAACTCGCTTTCTTGTGAGCTGGCCGCAAACCCGCAGGATTGCTTCAGGCCCTAATCTGGTTCCGGCACGGCATGCTGAGCCTTTGGTTAATTCCTCTTCCTGGTGGGAAATGAGCGTTAAATTTGCCCGTGCAGACACCTTCACACGAGTCTTCATGGTGCCACTTTGCCCCGGTTATCTCTATGGAGGTTGGAGTTGGAGGGCCTCCACACTCAAGGTCAGTGTGCCCATGGAGCCCACCCTGCAACTTCAGGGCATGGTTGGGGGTTAGGATCACCACGTGGGGTCCTTTTCCCTTCGGAGTGAGGTGGCCTTTAGGGCTGCTGATTTCCAGGTTTTCAGATACTGCCAGTATCTTGGCCAGATGTGGCGGTGGGCCAAGCCCCTTGGTGACCGTAGTTTATCCTACCTGGATCGCATTCTTGCATTGTTCCATTTCAAGTGGTCCCAGGTTTTGCACTAATACTCCAATGGCGATTCACCGTTCACCAGGAATGTAAAGGTCAAAGGGTTTAGCTAAATTAGGGAGTTCCAGGGCAAGGGTCTGAATTGACTGCTCTTTCCATTCTTGAAAGGCCACTTCTGCATTCTATTCAAAAGGATCATCATCTTTTCCTTTCAGTGTTTCATATAGAGGCCGAGCTAGTAGACTGTAGTTAGGGATCCAGAAGCAGCAATCCCTGGCCTCCCCAGGAGCCCCTAAGCTGTCTTCTAGTTTCAGAAATGGGTAAGGCTGTAAATTGTTTCTTCCCTTTCCTGGGATGGGCTTCTCCGACCTTCTGTGAGAATGAAGCCCAGGCAGGTCACCGTAGTCTGTGATATTTGAGCTTTTTCTTGGACAACTTGTATCCTTTATTGGCTTGGTAGTTCAGAGGTCTCCTTAGTAGGGCTGGCGATCAGAATGTCGTCTGCATATTGAAGGAGTGTTTCCTTTTCCAGAGGTAGAACTTTTAGGTCTTTAGCTGAGCTTTCCCCAAAGATGGTGTGGGAATTTTTGAACCCTTGGGGCAACACGGCCCGGAAGTATTGTTTTAGTTGTATGTTGAGTCCTGCCACTCACAAGCCAAAATTTCTTGTGACTCTGGGACTAATAGAATACAAAAGAAGGCATCATTGAAGACTAATACAGAATACCATGTCCTGGTGGTTGGTAGAATGACCAGCAGGGTGTAGGATTTAGGAACTACTGGAGGTATATCCTCGGTGGCTTCACTGACTGTCCTGACATCCTTTACCAGGACTCCAGCAGCCCATGGGGCTCTCGAGGTCAGGCCAATCCCAGGATATGGAGCTCACCTGGGCAGGTACCCCACCCCCACCCCAGCCCACGGGGCTCTCGTGTTCAGGCCCCTCCCAGGATATGGGGTTCCCTGGGCAGGTTCCCCTGCAGCCCATGGGGCTCTCGTGGTCAGGCCCCTCCCAGGATACAGAGCTACCCTTGCAGGTACCATGGCAGGGCTGGGAACACAGGAACCATGCATATCGCCCTCATTGCAGAGCACTCCCAGCTCACCTGTCACTCAGATCTGACACAGAGCACCTCAGAGCAGGACTTGAACTAACAAACAGCAGCTCCGACAGGTCTGTGACCCTGGGCATCACTCTGTGTGGCCTCCCTCCACCTGGTCTTCCAGAGACTTCCACTGCACCCGGGGCACCAGGCCTCTGTCTCCACCCACCAGCCACCCCTCCTCTCCCTGACTCCTGGGTTCCTCTCATTAGGAGAGGGTTTTCTTGAAGTTGTCTCCCACTCATGGGCCAGATAATATAATTAGAAAACAAGCCAGAGCTGCAGCCCCTTGTCTATCCTGACTCTCAGGAGCCCACACCTGTTCCTTGGACCTGGCCGATTCAGCAAGTTCCAGTTTCTGCAACTGTGAGCCCCTGAGGGGTGATTATTGGCTGGCCTGGGAAGCCCGACCGTGCCGGCCAGCCCTCCCCAGGTGTGCCTGGGTTCAGATCAATATAAACACCGCTCCAGGCAGCAAGAGCCCCTGCAGCTGTGCCTGACGCCATTTTCTCTGCCCTGTCAGCAGTCTTGGGGCTGGACTGGTGGGAGGGAGTGAGAGGCCACGGCTTTGTGGGTGGCCCAGTGTGAGTGGGGCTCTGCTGGACTTTCTGCAGCAGTTGCCAAGATGCCACCTGCTAAAGAAGAGGATGTGTCACCCATACCTGCTGCTGGAATTTCTCCCTGGGCAGAGGTGAGTGAGGAAGAAAGCAGTGGGGGCCGGGACAGCAGGGGTATCTCAGGCAGGGAAATTGAAAGCTTCCAGAAGAGCACCCAGGGCCAGGACCATCCTGGCTGGCCTGCAGGCACCAAGTCGACTGGCATGCTGTCACTCATGTGGCTCCATGGCCCTTCCTCTAGGCTTTCAAGTCCTTGTACATATTCAGGTGTTTTACCTGGGAAGGGTGGGAACATTTCAGCAGCAGCTGGCCTGGGGCTCAGCCCACGTTTACTCACAGATGCCTCGGCACGGTCCCCCAGCTTTGCAATGAGGACGCTTGTTGCGTGGGGCCTGCTGGCTGAATGGGAGATGATTCCCCACCACTGACCAACTTCAGAATTGTTTACAACTGGAGCAAGTGCCCTGATACGGTTTTCCTCTGTGTAACTGGTGGGTTCTGTTTTTTTTTCTTTTTTTCGTTTTTGGTTCAAGGTAGATTTTATTCCTCTTTTTTGTATTTACAGATATAAGCATGGAAATAATTTATTCATATAAATACATGTATGTGAAGGGAAGAATATTTTTTCTGTTTTACTTTTTGTAATTTGAATTTTATTTTATTTTTTTATACAGCAGGTTCTTTTTGGTTATCTATTTTATACATATAAATGTATACATGCCAATCCCAATCTCTCCTCCCACCACCACCCCCCAACAGCTTTCCCCCCTTGGTGTCCATACGTTTGTTGTCTACATCTGTTGCTCTATTTCTGCCTGGCAAAACGGTTCATCTGTACAATTTTTCTAGGTTCCACATATATGCATTAATAGACAAGATTTGTTTTTCTCTTTCTGACTTACTTCACTCTGTATGACAGTCTCTAGATCCATCAACGTCTCTACAAATGACCCAATTTCATTCCTTTTTATGGCTTAGTAATATTCCATTTTATATATGTACCACATCTTTATGCATTCGTCTGTCTGTGGGCATTTAGGTTGCTTCCATTACCTGGATATTGTAAATAGTGATGCAATGAACATTGCGGTGAATGTCTCTTTCTGATTTATGGTTTTGTCTGGGTATATGCCCAGTAGTGGGATTGCTGTATCATATGGTAATTCTATTCTTAGTTTTATAAGAAACTCCATAATGTTCTCCACAGTGACTGTATCAATTTACATTCCCAACAATAGTGGAAGAGGGTTCCTTATCTCCACACCCTTTCCAGCATTTGTTGTTTGTAGATTTTCTGATGATGCCCATTCTAACAGGTGTGAGGTGATACACCATGGATGAGTCTATTTCGTTGAGCAAAGAGTAGGTCTTGTCTATTACATATTTGGCTTATGGAACGGTATGTGTGCTAATTTCAATCTCTGGTTTTATACAGCACCCCAACTCAACTTTCCCCTTAAGCAAGCATAAGTTTTTATCTAAATGTGAGACTCTGTTCGGTTTTGGAATTCAGTTTATGTGTAGCCAAGTTTACACTCTCTCTATTAGTGATATCTTATGATAATTCTCTTTCTCTGTGTGACCTATTTCTCTTAGAATCATGATACTTAAATCCACTCAATTTGCTGCTAGAGGCCTGATGACATTGATTTCATTGCTGAGTGATATTCCATTGTACGTAAGTAGCACAACTCCTTTATCCATTTTTTTCTTTCTGGGATATTTAATTTGTACTGGACTCAAGGTTCTTGTAAACACAGCAGCCCTAAATTTTGTGTTGGCTGTGTCTTGTTGATTTTAATTTTCCTAAGCTATAGGGCCAAAAGTGGAAGTGCCCTAGGGTCTGTAGCTTTGTTTTTCAGATGTTTCAGGATACACCATAAACATCTCCAGAGTGTCTGTTGGCAATTTACATCCCGCCCATCAGCATAACAAGGCTCCCTGTTCTCCATGGCCTGTCCTGTGTTTCTGGTTTTTACACTTTTTTCAGATGGCCCTTTTGACGAATGGGAAATGAGACTTCATTGTAGTGCGGATTTCCATTTCTCGAGTGCTTGGTTGGCCAAAAAGGGCATATGTGTTTTTTCCTGAATATATTCAGGAAAAAATGTTTACGCACTTTTGTCCAAGTGCATCACTGTCAAAGAACTGCCGCTTTTCACATGCTTTAAATGCAATTCCAATCTACCTCCTGAAATATGATTCCTGCAATTCTGCCTCGTTTTCAAGTCCTCTTTGCAGACTTACTTCCATATAATTTTGCCATTAGCTGTCATTTATAACACTGCAGGTTTGTGAATTACAGTGCCCGTGATTTCCTTTCTTAACTCGTTTCCTTGAAAACTGGCCACAGAACCGCAGGTTTGCTTCAGGCCGTAATCAGGGTCTGGCACGGCACTCTGAGACTTTGGTTCATTCCAATTCCTGGTGGGAAATTAGAGTTAAATGTGCCCCTCCAGACACCTGCCTCACTCCTAGCCCCTTGGTGATGTGTGTCCTGTGGTTTGAGGCCACATGTGCTGGGTTCCTCACCTTTGGCTGATGTGGCCCCACTGGTGTGAGGACACTCCTGCCTGGTTCCCATCCCCTTGGTGATGTGGGCCCTCTGGTGAGAGTCTGATCCTGGTTGGGTTCCTCACACTTCTGTGAGGTGGGCCCTCTTCTCTGAGGTCACTCCTGCCTGGCTGGCACACCCCGCCTTGGCGACGTCGGCCCTCTGGTGGGATTTGGTGCCTGCTGGGTGTCTCCTCCCCTCGGTAATGAGGGCCCTCTGGCGTCAGACCCTAACTCCTGGGCTCCCAATATTTTCTGATATGCGCCCTGTGGTTCGAGTACACTCTTGCCAGGTTCCCAACCCCATGGGAATGTGGGCCTTCTGCTCTGAGGTCCCAACCTTGGGTTGCTCAGTTTCATGATGAGGGCCCTCTGCTGTGAGTTCTCTCCGGCCTGGATCCCATAGCCTCGCTGCTCCTGGCCACCTGCTGGGAGGTTACAACTGCGGGATTCCTCACCTTTTTTCTTCTATGGGCCCTCTGTTTTGAGACTCCTCCTGCCTGCCTCACTCCCAGCCCCTTGGTGATGTGTGTCCTCTGGTTTGAGGCCACGTATGCTGGGTCCCTCGCCTTTCGATGATGTGGCCCCACTGGTGTGAGGACACTCCTGCCTGGTTCCTATCCCCTTGATGATGTGGGCCCTCTGGTGAGAGTCTGATCCTGGCTGGGTTCCTCACCCTTCTGTGAGGGGGGCCCTCTGCTGTGAGGTCACTCCTGCCTGGCTGGCACACCCCACCTGGGCAACATCGGCCCTCTTGTGGCAGTTGGAGCCTGCTGGGAACCTCCCCTCGGTGATGGGGGCCCTCTTGCCTCAGGCCCTAACTGCTGGGTACCCACATTTTCTGATACGTGCTAAGTGGTGCGAGGACACTCCTGCGAGGTTCCCATCCCCATGGGCATGTGGGCCTTCTGCTCTAAGGTCCCAACACCTGTGTTGTTCACCGTTTCATGATGTTGGCTCTCTGGTGTTAGTTCACCCAGGCCTAGATCCCATAGACTCTGTGCTCTGAGCGGCCTGCTGGGAGGTTCCTACTGCTGGATTCCTTACCTTTTTTATTCTTTGGGTCCTGTGTTTTCATGCTCCTACTTCCTGACTCACTCCCAGCCCATTTGTGATGTAGGTCCTCTGGTTTAAGGCCACATGTACCGGTTTCCTCACCTTTATTGATGTGGCCCCACTGGTGTGAGGACACTCCTGCCTGGTTCCCATCCCCTTGGTGATGGGGGCCCTCTGGTGAGAGTCTGATCCTGTCTGGATTCCTCACACTTCTGGGAGGTGGGCCCTCTGCTGTGAGGTCACTCCTGCCTGGCTGGCACACGTCACCTTGGCGATGTGGGCCCTCAGTTGGGAGTTGGTGCCTGCTGGGAGTCTCCTCCCCTCGGTAATGAGGGCCCTCTGGCGTCAGGCCCTAACTCATGGGCTCCCAAAATTTTCTGATGTGCGCCCTGTCGTGCGAGTACACTCCAGCCCGGGTCCCATCCCCATGGGGATGTGGGCTTTCTGCCCTGAGGTCTCAACGGCTGGGTTTCTCACAGTGTCAGAATGTGGGCCCTCTGCTGTGAGTTCACTCCGTCATGGATCCCATAGCCTCGGTGCTCTGGGCCACCTTCTTGGAGCTTCCGACTGCGGGGTTCCTCACCTTTTTTATTCTATGGGCGCTCTGTTGTGAGTCTCCTCCTGCATGCCTCACTCCCAGCCCTTTTGTGATGTGTGTCCCCTTGTTTGAGGCCACATGTGCTGTGTTCCTCACCTTTCGCTGATGTGGCCCCACTGGTGTGAGGACACTCCTGCCTGGTTTCCATCCCCTTGGTGATGTGGGCACTCTGGTTAGAGTCTGATCCTGTTTGGGCTCCTCACACTTCTGTGAGGTGGGCCCTCTGCTGTGAGGTAACTCCTGCCTGGCTTGCTCCCATTGCCTTGGTGACGTCGGCCCTCTGGTGGCATTTGGAGCCTGCTGGTAGCCTCCTCTCCTCCGTGATGAGGGCCCTCTGGCATCAGGCCATAACTGCTGGGTTCCCACATTTTCTGATACGTTGTAAGTTGTGCGAGGACACTCCTGCGAGGTTCCCATCTCCATGGGGATGTCGGCCTTCTGCTCTGAGGTCCCACTGGCTGGGTTGCTCACAGTTTCATGATGTGGGCCCTCTGCTGTGAGTTCACTGTGGCCTGGATCCCATAGACTCCATGCTCTGGGCCACCTGCTGGGAGGTTCAAACTGCTGGATTCCTCACATTTTTTATTCTGTGGGCCCTGTGTTGTTAGGCTACTCCTGCCTGCCTCACTCGGAGCACCTTGGAAATGTGGGTCCTCTGGTTTAGGCCACATGTGCTGGGTTCCTCACCTTTCTATAATGTGGCCACACTGGTGTGAGGACACTCCTGCCTTGTTCCGATCCCCTTGGTGATGTGGGCCCTCTGGTGAGAGTCTTATCCTGGCTGGGTTCCTCACCCTTCTGTGAGGTAGGCCCTCTGCTGTGAGGTAACCCCTGCCTGGCTGGCACACGTCAACGTGGCGACGTGGGCCCTCAGTTGGGAGTTGGTGCCTGCTGGGAGTCTCCTCCCCTCGGTAATGAGGGCCCTCTGGCGTCAGACCCTAACTCCTGGGCTCCCAAAAGTTTCTGATGTGCGCCCTGTGGTGCGAGTACACTCCTGCCAGGATCCCAACCCCATGGGAATGTGGGCCTTCTGCTCTAAGGTCCCAACGGCTGGGTTGCTCACAGTTTCATAATGAGGGCCCTCTGTTTTGAGTTCAGTCAGGCCTGGATCCCATAGCCTCGCTGCTCCTGGCCACCTGCTGGGAGGTTCCAACTGCGGGATTCCTCACCTTTTTTACGCTATGGGCCCTCTGTTTGGAGGCTCCTCCTGCCTGCCTCACTCCCAGCCCCTTGGTGATGTGTGTCCTGTAGTTTGAGGCCACGTGTGCTGGGTCCGTCACATTTCGGTGATGTGACCACACTGGTGTGAGAACACTCCTGCCTGGTTTCCATTCCCTTGGTGATGTGGGCCCTCCGGTGAGAGTCTGATCCTCTTTGGGTTCCTCACACTTTTTTGTGGTTGGCCCTCTGTTCTGAGGTCACTCCTGCCTGGCTGGCACACCCTGCATTGGCGACGTCGGCCTTCTGGTAGCAGTTGGAGCTTGCTGCGAGCCTCCTCTCCTCAGTGATGAGGGCCCTCTGGCGTCCGGCCCTAACTGCTGGGCTCCCCACCTTTTCTGATGTGTGCCCACTGGTGCGATGACACTCCTGCTTGGTTCCCTTCCCCATGGGGATGTGAGCCTTGTGCTCTGAGGTTACAACGGCTGGGTTGCTTACAGTATCACGATGAGGGACCTCTGTTGTGAGTTCATCACTGCCTGGATCCCATAGCCTCGGTGCTCTGGGCCGCCTGCTGGGATGTTCCAACTGCTGGATTCCTCACCTTTTTTATACAATGGGCCATGGGTTTTGAGGTTAATCCTGCCTGCCTCGCTCCGAGACCCATGGTGATGTGGGTCCTCTGGTTTGAGGCCACATGTGCTGGGTACCTCAACTTTCGATGATGTGGCCCAACGGGTGTGAGGACACTCCTGCCTGGTTCCCAGCCCCTTGCTTATGTGGGCACTCTGGTGAGAGTCTGATCTTGACTGGGCTCCTTACCCTTCTGTGAGGTGGGCCCTCTGTTGTGAGGTCACTCCTGCCTGGATGGCTCATGTCGCCTTGGTGACGTAGGCCCTCTGTTGGCCACTGAAGCATGCTGGGAGACTCCTACCCTCTTTAATAAGGGCCCTGGAAGAAACGCATATGCCCTTTTTGACCAAGTGCATCATTGTCGAGGTTCTGCCTCTTCTCCTATACTTTCAGAGGACTTCCCGTCTACCTCCTGAAATCGTATTCCTGGAATTCTGCCCCGCGTTCAAGTCCTCTTTGCAGCCTTACTTCAATATATTTTTGGACGATAGCTGTCATTTTTAACTCTGCAGGTTTGTGAATTACACTGCCCCTGAGCTCCTTTCTTCAACTCGCTTTCTTGTGAGCTGGCCGCAAAACCGCAGGATTGCTTCAGGCCCTAATCTGGTTCCGACACGGCATGCTGAGCCTTTGGCTAATTCCTCTTCCTGGTGGGAAATGAGCGTTAAATTTGTTCGTGCAGACACCTACAGCTAATCTCTCATTGGTTCTCCCTATTCCTGTTCATCTTGCGCAGAATTTCCAAACTGTGCCAAACAGGAGGTTAAAGGCACTGACTCTCCAAGTGGGGAGAGTGTTAGTAAAGCGTCTGGAATGGTAAAACCGAGTACGAGGGGACGAAAACTGAGACGCATTTAAAAAGTTTTCCCGGTCACACGGTGGACCATATTCCGGGTTGCCCATGCATGTTTTACCTGAAGGAAGAATCCCTTCAACCTGGAGAGTTGGGACCTATGGAATGGGTACCACGCAGTATGACTTCAAAGGGTTGCCTTTGCTCACCGAACGTCACCAATGTTATCAGCCCGAAGTGTCCAGCCTTATGTCTCACTCAGCTCGGCGTGTAGATGTGGTAAATCCACGTTGCATCACATGCCCTGAATGAATTATTTAAGAATTGCTCTCTATTTCACTGTCATTGTGTTTGTTTTTGTAATTCATTTTGATAATGGGATTTATCGGATTTTCTCTGCTGCATTCATGCCGCTGTACACACACTTGAGTCTCTTATGGAGACATATAAATCCATGGGTTTGAAGATACTTACTAGTCAGGTGTATTCCTAGGCTTTGAATACGGGGTGTTTAGTCCATTTCGTTGAGCAAGGGCTAGGTCTTGACTATTACATATTTGGCTTATGGAAAGGTATCTGTGCTAATTTCTATCTCTGGTTTTATGCAGTACCCCAACTCACTTTTCCCCTTAAGCAAGCATAAGGTGGTTTTCTAAATTTGAGACCCTGTTCTGTTTTGTAATTCAGTTCATGTGTAGCCAAGTTTACATTCCGTGTATTAGTGATATCTTATGATGTTTCATTTTCTGTGTGACTTATTTCACTTAGAATCATCGTACCTGAATCCACTCATTATGCCACGATGGGCCTGATGACATAGATTTCATTGCTGAGTGATATTCCATTGAATGTGTGTACCACAACTTCTTTATCCATTTTTCACATTCTGGGATATTTAACTTGTACCGTAGACGAGATTCCTGTAAACAGAGCCGTCTGAAACTTTGGGGTGGCTGTCTGTTTTTGATTTTAATTTCCGTGATCTATAAGACCATAAGTGGAAGTGCCGTAGTCTCCGTTGCTTTGTTTCTTAGGTGTTTCAGGAAACACCATACACTTCTCCAGAGTGGCTGTTGGAAATTTACATCCCGCCCATCAGCATAACAAGGCTCCCTGTTCTCCATGGCCTGTGCTGTCTTTCTGGATTTTACACTTTTTTCAGATGGCCCTTTTGACCTGGGGGCAGTGAGACTTCTTTGTAGTGCAGATTTCTTTAACATGCTGGCTTGGTTGGCCAAAAAGGGCGTATGCGTTTTTTCCTGAATATATTCAGGAAAAAACGCATACGCCCTTTTTGGCCAAGTGCATCATTGTCGACGTTCTGCCTCTTTTCCTATGCTTTAAATGCAATTCCAGTCTACCCCCTGAAATCGTTTTCCTGCAATTCTGCCCCACTTTCCAGTCCTCTTCGCAGCCTTCCTTCAATATATTTTTGGACGATAGCTGTCATTTATAACTCTGCAGGTTTGTGAATTACAGTGCCCCTGAGCTCCTTTCTTCAACTCGCTTTCTTGTGAGCTGGCCGCAAACCCGCATGAATGCTTCAGGCCCTAATCTGGTTCCGGCACGGCATGCTGAGCCTTTGGTTAATTCCTCTTCCTGGTGGGAAATGAGCGTTAAATTTGCCCGTGCAGACACCTTCACACGAGTCTTCATGGTGCCACTTTGCCCCGGTTATCTCTATGCAGGTTGGAGTTGGAGGGCGTCCTCGCTCAAGGTCAGTGTGCCCATGGAGCCAACCCTGCAAATTCAGGGCATGGTTGGGTGTTAGGATCACCACGTGGGGTCCTTTTCCCTTAGGAGGGAGGTGGCCTTTTGGGCTGCTGATTTCCATGTTTTCAGATACTGCCAGTATCTTGGCCAGATGTGGCGGTGGGCCAAGCCCCTTGGTGACCGTAGTTTATCCTACCTGGATCGCATTCTTGCATTGTTCCATTTCAAGTGGTCCCAGGTTTTGCACTAATACTCCAATGGCGATTCACCGTTCACCAGGAATGTAAAGGTCAAAGGGTTTAGCTAAATTAGGGAGTTCCAGGGCAAGGGTCTGAATTGACTGCTCTTTCCATTCTTGAAAGGCCACTTCTGCATTCTATTCAAAAGGATCATCATCTTTTCCTTTCAGTGTTTCATATAGAGGCCCAGCTAGTAGACTGTAGTTAGGGATCCAGAAGCAGCAAACCCTGGCCTCCCCAGGAACCCCTAAGCTGTCTTCTAGTTTCAGAAATGGGTAAGGCTGTAAATTGTTTCTTCCCTTTCCTGGGATGGGCTTCTCCGACCTTCTGTGAGAATGAAGCCCAGGCAGGTCACCGTAGTCTGTGATATTTGAGCTTTTTCTTGGACAACTTGTATCCTTTATTGGCTTGGGAGTTCAGAGGTCTCCTTAGTAGGGCTGGCGATCAGAATGTCGTCTGCATATTGAAGGAGTGTTTCCTTTTCCAGAGGTAGAACTTTTAGTTCTTTAGCTGAGCTTTCCCCAAAGATGGTGTGGGAATTTTTGAACCCTTGGGGCAACACGGCCCGGAAGTATTGTTTTAGTTGTATGTTGAGTCCTGCCACTCACAAGCCAAAATTTCTTGTGACTCTGGGACTAATAGAATACAAAAGAAGGCATCATTGAAGACTAATACAGAATACCATGTCCTGGTGGTTGGTAGAATGACCAGCAGGGTGTAGGATTTAGGAACTACTGGAGGGATATCCTCGGTGGCTTCACTGACTGTCCTGACATCTTTACCAGGACTCAAGCAGCCCATGGGGCTCTCGAGGTCAGGCCAATCCCAGGATATGGAGCTCACCTGGGCAGGTACCCCACCCCCACCCCAGCCCATGGGGCTCTCGTGTTCAGGCCCCTCCCAGGATATGGGGCTCCCTGGGCAGGTTCCCCTGCAGCCCATGGGGCTCTCGTGGTCAGGCCCCTCCCAGGATACAGAGCTACCCTTGCAGGTACCATGGCAGGGCTGGGAACACAGGAACCGTGCATATCGCCCTCATTGCAGAGCACTCCCAGCTCACCTGTCACTCAGATCTGACACAGAGCACCTCAGAGCAGGACTTGAACTAACAAACAGCAGCTCCGACAGGTCTGTGACCCTGGGCATCACTCTGTGTGGCCTCCCTCCACCTGGTCTTCCAGAGACTTCCACTGCACCCGGGGCACCAGGCCTCTGTCTCCACCCACCAGCCACCCCTCCTCTCCCTGACTCCTGGGTTCCTCTCATTAGGAGAGGGTTTTCTTGAAGTTGTCTCCCACTCATGGGCCAGATAATATAATTAGAAAACAAGCCAGAGCTGCAGCCCCTTGTCTATCCTGACTCTCAGGAGCCCACACCTGTTCCTTGGGCCTGGCCGATTCAGCAAGTTCCAGTTTCTGCAACTGTGAGCCCCTGAGGGGTGATTATTGGCTGGCCTGGGAAGCCCGACCGTGCCGGCCAGACCTCCCCAGGTGTGCCTGGGTTCAGATCAATATAAACACCGCTCCAGGCAGCAAGAGCCCCTGCAGCTGTGCCTGACGCCATTTTCTCTGCCCTGTCAGCAGTCTTGGGGCTGGACTGGTGGGAGGGAGTGAGAGGCCACGGCTTTGTGGGTGGCCCAGTGTGAGTGGGGCTCTGCTGGACTTTCTGCAGCAGTTGCCAAGATGCCACCTGCTAAAGAAGAGGATGTGTCACCCATACCTGCCGCTGGAATTTCTCCCTGGGCAGAGGTGAGTGGGGAAGAAAGCATTGGGGGCCGGGACAGCAGGGGTATCTCAGGCAGGGAAATGGAAAGCTTCCAGAAGAGCACCCAGGGCCAGGACCATCCTGGCTGGCCTGCAGGCACCAAGTCGGCTGGCATGCTGTCACTCATGTGGCTCCATGGCCCTTCCTCTAGGCTTTCAAGTCCTTGTACATATTCAGGTGTTTTACCTGGGAAGGGTGGGAACATTTCAGCAGCAGCTGGCCTGGGGCTCAGCCCACGTTTACTCACAGATGCCTCGGCACGGTCCCCCAGCTTTGCAATGAGGACGCTTGTTGCGTGGGGCCTGCTGGCTGAATGGGAGATGATTCCCCACCACTGACCAACTTCAGAATTGTTTACAACTGGAGCAAGTGCCCTGATACGGTTTTCCTCTGTGTAACTGGTGGGTTCTGTTTTGTTTCCTTTTTTTCGTTTTTGGTTCAAGGTAGATTTTATTCCTCTTTTTTGTATTTACAGATATAAGCATGGAAATAATTTATTCATATAAATACATGTATGTGAAGGGAAGAATATTTTTTCTGTTTTACTTTTTGTAATTTGAATTTTATTTTATTTTTTTATACAGCAGGTTCTTTTTGGTTATCTATTTTATACATATAAATGTATACATGCCAATCCCAATCTCTCAACTCCTCCCACCACCACCCCCAAACAGCTTTCCCCCCTTGGTGTCCATACGTTTGTTGTCTACATCTGTTGCTCTATTTCTGCCTGGCAAAACGGTTCATCTGTACAATTTTTCTAGGTTCCACATATATGCATTAATAGACAAGATTTGTTTTTCTCTTTCTGACTTACTTCACTCTGTATGACAGTCTCTAGATCCATCAACGTCTCTACAAATGACCCAATTTCATTCCTTTTTATGGCTTAGTAATATTCCATTTTATATATGTACCACATCTTTATGCATTCGTCTGTCTGTGGGCATTTAGGTTGCTTCCATTACCTGGATATTGTAAATAGTGATGCAATGAACATTGCGGTGAATGTCTCTTTTTGATTTATGGTTTTGTCTGGGTATATGCCCAGTAGTGGGATTGCTGTATCATATGGTAATTCTATTCTTAGTTTTATAAGAAACTCCATAATGTTCTCCACAGTGACTGTATCAATTTACATTCCCAACAATAGTGGAAGAGGGTTCCTTATCTCCACACCCTTTCCAGCATTTGTTGTTTGTAGATTTTCTGATGATGCCCATTCTAACAGGTGTGAGGTGATACACCATGGATGAGTCTATTTCGTTGAGCAAAGAGTAGGTCTTGTCTATTACATATTTGGCTTATGGAACGGTATGTGTGCTAATTTCAATCTCTGGTTTTATACAGCACCCCAACTCAACTTTCCCCTTAAGCAAGCATAAGTTTTTATCTAAATGTGAGACTCTGTTCGGTTTTGGAATTCAGTTTATGTGTAGCCAAGTTTACACTCTCTCTATTAGTGATATCTTATGATAATTCTCTTTCTCTGTGTGACCTATTTCTCTTAGAATCATCATACTTAAATCCACTCAATTTGCTGCTACAGGCCTGATGACATTGATTTCATTGCTGAGTGATATTCCGTTGTACGTAAGTAGCACAACTCCTTTATCCATTTTTTTCTTTCTGGGATATTTAATTTGTACTGGACTCAAGGTTCTTGTAAACACAGCAGCCCTAAATTTGGTGTTGGCTGTGTCTTGTTGATTTTAATTTTCCTAAGCTATAGGGCCAAAAGTGGAAGTGCCCTAGGGTCTGTAGCTTTGTTTTTCAGATGTTTCAGGATACACCATAAACATCTCCAGAGTGTCTGTTGGCAATTTACACCCCGCCCATCAGCATAACAAGGCTCCCTGTTCTCCATGGCCTGTCCTGTGTTTCTGGTTTTTACACTTTTTTCAGATGGCCCTTTTGACGAATGGGAAATGAGACTTCATTGTAGTGCGGATTTCCATTTCTCGAGTGCTTGGTTGGCCAAAAAGGGCATATGTGTTTTTTCCTGAATATATTCAGGAAAAAATGTTTACGCACTTTTGTCCAAGTGCATCACTGTCAAAGATCTGCCGCTTTTCACATGCTTTAAATGCAATTCCAATCTACCTCCTGAAATATGATTCCTGCAATTCTGCCTCGTTTTCAAGTCCTCTTTGCAGACTTACTTCCATATAATTTTGCCAATAGCTGTCATTTATAACACTGCAGGTTTGTGAATTACAGTGCCCGTGATTTCCTTTCTTAACTCGTTTCCTTGAAAACTGGCCAAAGAACCGCAGGTTTGCTTCAGGCCGTAATCAGGGTCCGGCACGGCACTCTGAGACTTTGGTTCATTCCACTTCCTGGTGGGAAATTAGAGTTAAATGTGCCCCTCCAGACACCTGCCTCACTCCTAGCCCCTTGGTGATGTGTGTCCTGTGGTTTGAGGCCACATGTGCTGGGTTCCTCACCTTTGGCTGATGTGGCCCCACTGGTGTGAGGACACTCCTGCCTGGTTCCCATCCCCTTGGTGATGTGGGCCCTCTGGTGAGAGTCTGATCCTGGTTGGGTTCCTCACACTTCTGTGAGGTGGGCCCTCTTCTCTGAGGTCACTCCTGCCTGGCTGGCACACCCCGCCTTGGCGACGTCGGCCCTCTGGTGGGATTTGGTGCCTGCTGGGTGTCTCCTCCCCTCGGTAATGAGGGCCCTCTGGCGTCAGACCCTAACTCCTGGGCTCCCAATATTTTCTGATATGCGCCCTGTGGTGCGAGTACACTCCTGCCAGGTTCCCAACCCCATGGGAAGGTGGGCCTTCTGCTCTGAGGTCCCAACCGTGGGTTGCTCAGTTTCATGATGAGGGCCCTCTCCTGTGAGTTCTCTCCGGCCTGGATCCCATAGCCTCGCTGCTCCTGGCCACCTGCTGGGAGGTTACAACTGCGGGATTCCTCACCTTTTTTCTTCTATGGGCCCTCTGTTTTGAGACTCCTCCTGCCTGCCTCACTCCCAGCCCCTTGGTGATGTGTGTCCTCTGGTTTGAGGCCACGTATGCTGGGTCCCTCGCCTTTCGATGATGTGGCCCCACTGGTGTGAGGACACTCCTGCCTGGTTCCTATCCCCTTGATGATGTGGGCCCTCTGGTGAGAGTCTGATCCTGGCTGGGTTCCTCACCCTTCTGTGAGGTGGGCCCTCTGCTGTGAGGTCACTCCTGCCTGGCTGGCACACCCCACCTGGGCAACATCGGCCCTCTTGTGGCAGTTGGAGCCTGCTGGGAACCTCCCCTCGGTGATGGGGGCCCTCTTGCCTCAGGCCCTAACTGGTGGGTACCCACATTTTCTGATACGTGCTAAGTGGTGCGAGGACACTCCTGCGAGGTTCCCATCCCCATGGGCATGTGGGCCTTCTGCTCTAAGGTCCCAACACCTGTGTTGTTCACCGTTTCATGATGTTGGCTCTCTGGTGTTAGTTCACCCAGGCCTAGATCCCATAGCCTCTGTGCTCTGAGCGGCCTGCTGGGAGGTTCCTACTGCTGGATTCCTTACCTTTTTTATTCTTTGGGTCCTGTGTTTTCATGCTCCTACTTCCTGACTCACTCCCAGCCCATTTGTGATGTAGGTCCTCTGGTTTAAGGCCACATGTACCAGTTTCCTCACCTTTATTGATGTGGCCCCACTGGTGTGAGGACACTCCTGCCTGGTTCCCATCCCCTTGGTGATGGGGGCCCTCTGGTGAGAGTCTGATCCTGTCTGGATTCCTCACACTTCTGGGAGGTGGGCCCTCTGCTGTGAGGTCACTCCTGCCTGGCTGGCACACGTCACCTTGGCGATGTGGGCCCTCTGTTGGGAGTTGGTGCCTGCTGGGAGTGTCCTCCCCTCGGTAATGAGGGCCCTCTGGCGTCAGGCCCTAACTCATGGGCTCCCAAAATTTTCTGATGTGCGCCCTGTCGTGCGAGTACACTCCAGCCAGGTTACCATCCCCATGGGGATGTGGGCTTTCTGCCCTGTGGTCCCAACGCCTGGGTTGCTCACAGTGTCAGAATGTGGGCCCTCTGCTGTGAGTTCACTCCGGCATGGTCCCCATAGCCTCGGTGCTCTGGGCCACCTGCTTGGAGCTTCCAACTACGGGGTTCCTCACCTTTTTTATTCTATGGGCGCTCTGTTGTGAGTCTCCTCCTGCATGCCTCACTCCCAGCCCTTTCGTGATGTGTGTCCCCTTGTTTGAGGCCACATGTGCTGTGTTCCTCACCTTTCGCTGATGTGGCCCCACTGGTGTGAGGACACTCCTGCCTGGTTTCCATCCCCTTGGTGATGTGGGCGCTCTGGTTAGAGTCTGATCCTGTTTGGGCTCCTCACACTTCTGTGAGGTGGGCCCTCTGCTGTGAGGTAACTCCTGACTGGCTTGCTCCCATTGCCTTGGTGACGTCGGACCTCTGGTGGCATTTGGAGCCTACTGGTAGCCTCCTCTCCTCCGTGATGAGGGCCCTCTGGCGCCAGGCCATAACTGCTGGGTTCCCACATTTTCTGATACGTGCTAAGTTGTGCGAGGACACTCCTGCGAGGTTCCCATCCCCATGGGGATGTGGGCCTTCTGCTCTGAGGTCCCACTGGCTGGGTTGCTCACAGTTTCATGATGTGGGCCCTCTGCTGTGAGTTCACTGTGGCCTGGATCCCATAGACTCCATGCTCTGGGCCACCTGCTGGGAGGTTCAAACTGCTGGATTCCTCACATTTTTTATTCTGTGGGCCCTGTGTTGTTAGGCTACTCCTGCCTGCCTCACTCGGAGCACCTTGGAAATGTGGGTCCTCTGGTTTAGGCCACATGTGCTGGGTTCCTCACCTTTCTATAATGTGGCCACACTGGTGTGAGGACACTCCTGCCTTTTTCTGATCCCCTTGGTGATGTGGGCCCTCTGGTGAGAGTCTTATCCTGGCTGGGTTCCTCACCCTTCTGTGAGGTAGGCCCTCTGCTGTGAGGTCACTCCTGCCTGGCTGGCACACGTCAACGTGGCGACGAGGGCCCTCAGTTGGGAGTTGGTGCCTGCTGGGAGTCTCCTCCCCTCGGTAATGAGGGCCCTCTGGCGTCAGACCCTAACTCCTGGGCTCCCAAAATTTTCTGATGTGCGCCCTGTGGTGCGAGTACACTCCTGCCAGGATCCCAACCCCATGGGAATGTGGGCCTTCTGCTCTAAGGTCCCAACGGCTGGGTTGCTCACAGTTTCATAATGAGGGCCCTCTGTTTTGAGTTCAGTCAGGCCTGGATCCCATAGCCTCGCTGCTCCTGGCCACCTGCTGGGAGGTTCCAACTGCGGGATCCCTCACCTTTTTTACGCTATGGGCCCTCTGTTTGGAGGCTCCTCCTGCCTGCCTCACTCCCAGCCCCTTGGTGTTGTGTGTCCTGTAGTTTGAGGCCACGTGTGCTGGGTCCGTCACATTTCGGTGATGTGACCACACTGGTGTGAGAACACTCCTGCCTGGTTTCCATTCCCTTGGTGATGTGGGCCCTCCGGTGAGAGTCTGATCCTCTTTGGGTTCCTCACACTTTTGTGTGGTTGGCCCTCTGCTCTGAGGTCACTCCTGCCTGGCTGGCACACCCTGCATTGGTGACGTCGGCCTTCTGGTAGCAGTTGGAGCTTGCTGGGAGCCTCCTCTCCTCAGTGATGAATGCCCTCTGGCGTCCGGCCCTAACTGCTGGGCTCCCCACCTTTTCTGATGTGTGCCCACTGGTGCGATGACACTCCTGCTTGGTTCCCTTCCCCATGGGGATGTGGGCCTTTTGCTCTGAGGTTACAAAAGCTGGGTTGCTTACAGTATCACGATGAGGGCCCTCTGTTGTGAGTTCATCACTGCCTGGATCCCATAGCCTCGGTGCTCTGGGCCGCCTGCTGGGATGTTCCAACTGCTGGATTCCTCACCTTTTTTATACAATGGGCCATGTGTTTTGAGGTTAATCCTGCCTGCCTCGCTCCGAGACCCATGGTGATGTGGGTCCTCTGGTTTGAGGCCACATGTGCTGGGTACCTCAACTTTCGATGATGTGGCCCCACGGGTGTGAGGACACTCCTGCCTGGTTCCCAGCCCCTTGCTTATGTGGGCACTCTGGTGAGAGTCTGATCTTGACTGGGTTCCTTACCCTTCTGTGAGGTGGGCCCTCTGATGTGAGGTCACTCCTGCCTGGATGGCTCATGTCGCCTTGGCGACGTAGGCCCTCTGTTGGCCACTGAAGCATGCTGGGAGCCTCCTACCCTCTTTAATAAGGGCCCTGGAAGAAACGCATATGCCCTTTTTGACCAAGTGCATCATTGTCGAGGTTCTGCCTCTTCTCCTATACTTTCAGAGGACTTCCCGTCTACCTCCTGAAATCGTATTCCTGGAATTCTGCCCCGCGTTCAAGTCCTCTTTGCAGCCTTACTTCAATATATTTTTGGACGATAGCTGTCATTTATAACTCTGCAGGTTTGTGAATTACACTGCCCCTGAGCTCCTTTCTTCAACTCGCTTTCTTGTGAGCTGGCCGCAAAACCGCAGGATTGCTTCAGGCCCTAATCTGGTTCCGACACGGCATGCTGAGCCTTTGGCTAATTCCTCTTCCTGGTGGGAAATGAGCGTTAAATTTGTTCGTGCAGACACCTACAGCTAATCTCTCATTGGTTCTCCCTATTCCTGTTCATCTTGCGCAGAAATTCCAAACTGTGCCAAACAGGAGGTTAAAGGCACTGACTCTCCAAGTGGGGAGAGTGTTAGTAAAGCGTCTGGAATGGTAAAACCGAGTACGAGGGGACGAAAACTGAGACGCATTTAAAAAGTTTTCACGGTAACACGGTGGACCATATTCTGGGTTGCCCATGCATGTTTTACCTGAAGGAAGAATCCCTTCAACCTGGAGAGTTGGGACCCATGGAATGGGTACCACGCAGTATGACATCAAAGGGTTGCCTTTGCTCACCGAACGTCACCAATGCTATCAGCCCAAAGTGTCCAGCCTTATGTCTCACTCAGCTCGGGGTGTAGATGTGGTAAATCCACGTTGCATCACAAGCCCTGAATGAATTATTTAAGAATTGCCCTCTATTTCACTGTCATTGTGTTTTGTTTTTGTAATTTATTTTGATAATGGGATTTATCGGATTTTCACTGCTGCGTTTATGTCGCCGTACACATGCTTGATTCTCTTATGGAGACATATAAATCCATGGGTTTTCAGATTCTTACTAGTCAGGTATATTCCTAGGCATTGAATATGGGATGTTGAGTCCATTTCGTGGAGCAAGGAGTAGGTCCTGACTATTACATATTTGCTTATGGAAAGGTATCTGTGCTAATTTCAATCTCTAGTTTTATGCAGCACCACAACTCACCTTTCCCCTTAAGCAAGCATAAGTTGGTTTTCTAAATTTGAGACCCTTTTCTGTTTTGTAATTGAGTTCATGTGCAGCCATGTTTGCATTCCTTGTATTTGAGATATCTTATGGTGTTTCTTTTTCTGTGTGACTTAGTTAACTTAGAATGATCGTACCTGAATCCACTCATTATGCCGCGACGGGCCTCATGACATAGATTTCATTGCTGAGTGATATTCCATTGTACGTACGTACAACAACTTCTTTATCCATTTTTTGCTTTCTGGGATATTTCACTTGTACCGTAAATGAGGTTCTTGTAAGCAGAGCCGTCCAAAATTTATGGGTGGCTGTGTCTTTTTGATTTTAATTTCCCTAAGCTATAGAACCATAAGTTGAAGTGCCGTAGGCTCCGTTGCTTAGTTTTTTAGGTGTTTGAGGAAACACCATACACTTCTCCAGAGTGGCTGTTGGCAAGTTACATCCCGCCCATCAGCATAACAAGGCTCCCTGTTCTCCATGGCCTGTCCTGCCTTTCTGGATTTTTCACTTTTTTCAGATGTCCCTTTAGACAGGGGGGCAGTGAGACTTCATTGTAATGCAGATTTCTTTACAGGCTTCCTTGTTTGGCCAAAAAGGGCGTATGTGTTTTTTCTTGAGTATATTCAGGAAAAAACGCATACGCCCTTTTTGACCAAGTGCATCATTGTCGACTTTCTGTCTCTTTCCTTATGCTTTAAATGCAATTCCAGTCTGCCCCTGAACTCGTTTTCCTGCAATTCTGCCCCGCTTTCAAGTCCTCTACGCAGCCTTACTTCAATACATTTTTGGACAATAGCTGACATTTATAACTCTGCAGGTTTGTGAATGACAGTGCGCCTGAGCTCCTTTCTTCTACTCGCTTTCTTGTGAGCTGGCCGCAAACCCGCAGGATTGCTTCATGCCCTAATCTGGTTCCGGCACAGCATGCTGATCCTTTGGTAAATTCCTCTTCCTGGTGGGAAATGAGTGTTATATTTGAACGTGCAGACACCTAGAGCTAGTCTCTCATTGGTTCTCCCTATTCTTGTTCATCTCGCGCAGAAATTGCAAACTGTGCCAAACAGGAGGTTAAAGGCACTGACTCTCTAAGTGGGGAGAGTATTAGTAAAGGGTCTTCAATCGTGAACCCGAGTAAAAGGGGACGAAAACTGAGATGCATTTGAAAAGGTTTCCCGGTCACACGGTGCACCATACTGTGGGTTTCCCATGCATGTTTTAGCTGAAGGAAGAATCCCTTAAACCTGGAGAGTTGGGACCCATGGAATGGGTACCATGCAGTATGACTTCAAAGGGCCTGCATTTTCTCAACGAACCTCACCAATGCTATCAGGCTGAAGTGTACAGCCTTATGTCTCACTCAGCTCTGGTTGTAGATGTGGTAAATCCAGGTTGCATCACAAGCCCTGAATGAATTACTTAAAAATTGCTCTCTATTTCACTGTCATTGTGTTTGTTTTTGTAATTCATTTTGATAATGGGATTTATCGGATTTTCTCTGCTGCATTCATGCCGCTGTACACACACTTGAGTCTCTTATGGAGACATATAAATCCATGGGTTTGAAGATACTTACTAGTCAGGTGTATTCCTAGGCGTTGAATATGGGGTGTTTAGTCCATTTCGTTGAGCAAGGGCTAGGTCTTGACTATTACATATTTGGCTTATGGAAAGGTATCTGTGCTAATTTCTATCTCTGGTTTTATGCAGCACCCCAACTCACTTTTCCCCTTAAGCAAGCATAAGGTGGTTTTCTAAATTTGAGACCCTGTTCTGTTTTGTAATTCAGTTCATGTGTAGCCAAGTTTACATTCCGTGTATTAGTGATATCTTATGATGTTTCATTTTCTGTGTGACTTATTTCACTTAGAATCATCGTACCTGAATCCACTCATTATGCCACGATGGGCCTGATGACATAGATTTCATTGCTGAGTGATATTCCATTGAATGTGTGTACCACAACTTCTTTATCCATTTTTCGCTTTCTGGGATATTTAACTTGTACCGTAGACGAGATTCCTGTAAACAGAGCCATCTGAAACTTTGGGGTGGCTGTCTGTTTTTGATTTTAATTTCCGTGATCTATAAGACCATAAGTGGAAGTGCCGTAGTCTCCGTTGCTTTGTTTCTTAGGTGTTTCAGGAAACACCATACACTTCTCCAGAGTGGCTGTTGGCAATTTACATCCCGCCCATCAGCATAACAAGGCTCCCTGTTCTCCATGGCCTGTGCTGTCTTTCTGGATTTTACACTTTTTTCAGATGGCCCTTTTGACCTGGGGGCAGTGAGACTTCTTTGTAGTGCAGATTTCTTTAACATGCTGGCTTGGTTGGCCAAAAAGGGCGTATGCGTTTTTTCCTGAATATATTCAGGAAAAAACGCATACGCCCTTTTTGGCCAAGTGCATCATTGTCGACGTTCTGCCTCTTTTCCTATGCTTTAAATGCAATTCCAGTCTACCCCCTGAAATCGTTTTCCTGCAATTCTGCCCTGCTTTCCAGTCCTCTTCGCAGCCTTCCTTCAATATATTTTTGGACGATAGCTGTCATTTATAACTCTGCAGGTTTGTGAATTACAGTGCCCCTGAGCTCCTTTCTTCAACTCGCTTTCTTGTGAGCTGGCCGCAAACCCGCAGGAATGCTTCAGGCCCTAATCTGGTTCCGGCATGGCATGCTGAGCCTTTGGTTAATTCCTCTTCCTGGTGGGAAATGAGCGTTCCATTTGCCCGTCCAGACACCTACAGCTAGTCTCTCATTGGTTCTCCCTATTCCTGTTCATCTTGCGCAGAAATTGCAAACTGTGCCAAACAGGAGGTTAAAGGCACTGACTCTCCAAGTGGGGAGAGTGTTAGTAAACGGTCTGGAATGGTGAACCCGAGTAAAAGGGGACGAAAACTGAGATGCATTTGAAAACGTTTCCCGGTCACACAGTGCACTGTACTGTGGGTTTCCCATGCATGTTTTAGCTGAAGGAAGAATCCCTTAAACCTGGAGAGTTGGGACCCATGGAATGGGTACCATGCAGTATGACTTCAAAGGGTCTGCATTTGCTCATCAAACCTCACCAATGCTATCAGCCTGAAGTGTCCAGCCTTATGTCTCGCTCAGCTCTGGGTGTAGATGTGGTAAATCCAGGTTGCATCACAAGCCCTGAATGAATTATTTAAGAATTGCTCTCTATTTCACTGTCATTGTGTTTGTTTTTGTAATTCATTTTGATAATGGGTTTTATCGGATTTTCTCTGCTGCATTCATGCCGCTGTACACACACTTGAGTCTCTTACGGAGACATATAAATCCATGGGTTTGAAGATTCTTACTAGTCATGTGTAATCCTAGGTGTTGAATATGGGGTGTTTAGTCCATTTCGTTGAGCAAGGGCTAGGTCTTGACTATTACATATTTGGCTTATGGAAAGGTATCTGTGCTAATTTCTATCTCTGGTTTTATGCAGCACCACAACTCACCTTTCCCCTTAAGCAAGCATAAGTTGGTTTTCTAAATTTGAGACCCTGTTCTGTTTTGTAATTCAGTTCATGTGTAGCCAAGTTTACATTCCGTGTATTAGTGATATCTTATGATGTTTCATTTTCTGTGTGACTTATTTCACTTAGAATCATCGTACCTGAATCCACTCATTATGCCGCGACGGGCCTGATGACATAGATTTCATTGGTGAGTGATATTCCTTTGTACGTACGTACCACACTTCTTTATCCATTTTTCGCTTTCTGGGATATTTAACTTGTACCGTAGACGAGGTTCTTGTAAACAGAGCCGTAAACAGAAACTTTGCGGTGGCTGTGTGTTTTTGATTTTAATTTCCCTAAGCTATAGGAAAAAAAGTGGTAATGCCGTAGGCTCCGTTGCTTTGTTTTTTAGGTTTTTGAGGAAACACCATACACATCTCCAGAGTGGCTGTTGGCAATTTACATCTCGCCCATCAGCATAACAAGGCTCCCTGTTCTCCATGGCCTGTGCTGCCTTTCTGGATTTTACACTTTTTTCAGATGGCCCTTTTGAACGGGGGGCAGTGAGACTTCATTGTAGTGCAGATTTCTTTAACATGCTTGCTTGGTTGGCCAAAAAGGGCGTATGCGTTTTTTCCTGAATATATTCAGGAAAAAACGCATACGCCCTTTTTGGCCAAGTGCATCATTGTCGACGTTCTGCCTCTTTTCCTATGCTTTAAATGCAATTCCAGTCTACCCCCTGAAATCGTTTTCTTGCAATTCTGCCCCGCTTTCAAGTCCTCTTCGCAGCCTTCCTTCAATATATTTTTGGGTGATAGCTGTCATTTATAACTCTGCAGGTTTGTGAATTACAGTGTCCCTGAGCTCCTTTCTTCAACTCGCTTTTTTTGTGAGCTGGCCGCAAACCCGCAGGAATGCTTCAGGCCCTAATCTGGTTCCGGCACGGCATGCTGAGCCTTTGGTTAATTCCTCTTCCTGGTGGGAAATGAGCGTTAAATTTGCCCGTGCAGACACCTTCACACGAGTCTTCATGGTGTCACTTTGCCCCGGGTATCTCTATGGAGGTTGGAGTTGGAGGGCCTCCTCACTCAAGGTCAGTGTGCCCATGGAGCCAACCCTGCAACTTCAGGGCATGGTTGGGGGTTAGGATCACCACGTGGGGTCCTTTTCCCTTCGGAGGGAGGTGGCCTTTTGGGCTGCTGATTTCCAGGTTTTCAGATACTGCCAGTATCTTGGCCAGATGTGGCGGTGGGCCAAGCCCCTTGGTGACCGTAGTTTATCCTACCTGGATCGCGTTCTTGCATTGTTCCATTTCAAGTGGTCCCAGGTTTTGCACTAATACTCCAATGGCGATTCACCGTTCACCAGGAATGTAAAGGTCAAAGGGTTTAGCTAAATTAGGGAGTTCCAGGGCAAGGGTCTGAATTGACTGCTCTTTCCATTCTTGAAAGGCCACTTCTGCATTCTATTCAAAAGGATCATCATCTTTTCCTTTCAGTGTTTCATATAGAGGCCGAGCTAGTAGACTGTAGTTAGGGATCCAGAAGCAGCAAACCCTGGCCTCCCCAGGAGCCCCTAAGCTGTCTTCTAGTTTCAGAAATGGGTAAGGCTGTAAATTGTTTCTTCCCTTTCCTGGGATGGGCTTCTCCGACCTTCTGTGAGAATGAAGCCCAGGCAGGTCACCGTAGTCTGTGATATTTGAGCTTTTTCTTGGACAACTTGTATCCTTTATTGGCTTGGTAGTTCAGAGGTCTCCTTAGTAGGGCTGGCGATCAGAATGTCGTCTGCATATTGAAGGAGTGTTTCCTTTTCCAGAGGTAGAACTTTTAGTTCTTTAGCTGAGCTTTCCCCAAAGATGGTGTGGGAATTTTTGAACCCTTGGGGCAACATGGCCCGGAAGTATTGTTTTAGTTGTATGTTGAGTCCTGCCACTCACAAGCCAAAATTTCTTGTGACTCTGGGACTAATAGAATACAAAAGAAGGCATCATTGAAGACTAATACAGAATACCATGTCCTGGTGGTTGGTAGAATGACCAGCAGGGTGTAGGGTTTAGGAACTACTGGAGGTATACCCTCGGTGGCTTCACTGACTGTCCTGACATCTTTTACCAGGATTCCAGCAGCCCATGGGGCTCTCGAGGTCAGGCCAATCCCAGGATATGGAGCTCACCTGGGCAGGTACCCCAACCCCAACCCAGCCCATGGGGCTCTCGTGGTCAGGCCCCTCCCAGGATACAGAGCTACCCTTGCAGGTACCATGGCAGGGCTGGGAACACAGGAACCGTGCATATCGCCCTCATTGCAGAGCACTCCCAGCTCACCTGTCACTCAGATCTGACACAGAGCACCTCAGAGCAGGACTTGAACTAACAAACAGCAGCTCCGACAGGTCTGTGACCCTGGGCATCACTCTGTGTGGCCTCCCTCCACCTGGTCTTCCAGAGACTTCCACTGCACCCGGGGCACCAGGCCTCTGTCTCCACCCACCAGCCACCCCTCCTCTCCCTGACTCCTGGGTTCCTCTCATTAGGAGAGGGTTTTCTTGAAGTTGTCTCCCACTCATGGGCCAGATAATATAATTAGAAAACAAGCCAGAGCTGCAGCCCCTTGTCTATCCTGACTCTCAGGAGCCCACACCTGTTCCTTGGACCTGGCCGATTCAGCAAGTTCCAGTTTCTGCAACTGTGAGCCCCTGAGGGGTGATTATTGGCTGGCCTGGGAAGCCCGACCGTGCCGGCCAGCCCTCCCCAGGTGTGCCTGGGTTCAGATCAATATAAACACCGCTCCAGGCAGCAAGAGCCCCTGCAGCTGTGCCTGACGCCATTTTCTCTGCCCTGTCAGCAGTCTTGGGGCTGGACTGGTGGGAGGGAGTGAGAGGCCACGGCTTTGTGGGTGGCCCAGTGTGAGTGGGGCTCTGCTGGACTTTCTGCAGCAGTTGCCAAGATGCCACCTGCTAAAGAAGAGGATGTGTCACCCATACCTGCCGCTGGAATTTCTCCCTGGGCAGAGGTGAGTGAGGAAGAAAGCAGTGGGGGCCGGACAGAAGGGGTATCTCAGGCAGGGAAATGGAAAGCTTCCAGAAGAGCACCCAGGGCCAGGACCATCCTGGCTGGCCTGCAGGCCCCAAGTCGGCTGGCATGCTGTCACTCATGTGGCTCCATGGCCCTTCCTCTAGGCTTTCAAGTCCTTGTACATATTCAGGTGTTTTACCTGGGAAGGGTGGGAACATTTCAGCAGCAGCTGGCCTGGGGCTCAGCCCACGTTTACTCACAGATGCCTCGGCACGGTCCCCCAGCTTTGCAATGAGGACGCTTGTTGCGTGGGGCCTGCTGGCTGAATGGGAGATGATTCCCCACCACTGACCAACTTCAGAATTGTTTACAACTGGAGCAAGTGCCCTGATACGGTTTTCCTCTGTGTAACTGGTGGGTTCTGTTTTTTTTTCTTTTTTTCGTTTTTGGTTCAAGGTAGATTTTATTCCTCTTTTTTGTATTTACAGATATAAGCATGGAAATAATTTATTCATATAAATACATGTATGTGAAGGAAGAATATTTTTTCTGTTTTACTTTTTGTAATTTGAATTTTATTTTATTTTTTTATACAGCAGGTTCTTTTTGGTTATCTATTTTATACATATAAATGTATATATGCCAATCCCAATCTCTCAACTCCTCCCACCACCACCCCCCAACAGCTTTCCCCCCTTGGTGTCCATACGTTTGTTGTCTACATCTGTTGCTCTATTTCTGCCTGGCAAAACGGTTCATCTGTACAATTTTTCTAGGTTCCACATATATGCATTAATAGACAAGATTTGTTTTTCTCTTTCTGACTTACTTCACTCTGTATGACAGTCTCTAGATCCATCAACGTCTCTACAAATGACCCAATTTCATTCCTTTTTATGGCTTAGTAATATTCCATTTTATATATGTACCACATCTTTATGCATTCGTCTGTCTGTGGGCATTTAGGTTGCTTCCATTACCTGGATATTGTAAATAGTGATGCAATGAACATTGCAGTGAATATCTCTTTTTGATTTATGGTTTTGTCTGGGTATATGCCCAGTAGTGGGATTGCTGTATCATATGGTAATTCTATTCTTAGTTTTATAAGAAACTCCATAATGTTCTCCACAGTGACTGTATCAATTTACATTCCCAACAATAGTGGAAGAGGGTTCCTTATCTCCACACCCTTTCCAGCATTTGTTGTTTGTAGATTTTCTGATGATGCCCATTCTAACAGGTGTGAGGTGATACACCATGGATGAGTCTATTTCGTTGAGCAAAGAGTAGGTCTTGTCTATTACATATTTGGCTTATGGAACGGTATGTGTGCTAATTTCAATCTCTGGTTTTATACAGCACCCCAACTCAACTTTCCCCTTAAGCAAGCATAAGTTTTTATCTAAATGTGAGACTCTGTTCGGTTTTGGAATTCAGTTTATGTGTAGCCAAGTTTACACTCTCTCTATTAGTGATATCTTATGATAATTCTCTTTCTCTGTGTGACCTATTTCTCTTAGAATCATCATACTTAAATCCACTCAATTTGCTGCTACAGGCTTGATGACATTGATTTCATTGCTGAGTGATATTCCGTTGTACGTAAGTAGCACAACTCCTTTATCCATTTTTTTCTTTCTGGGATATTTAATTTGTACTGGACTCAAGGTTCTTGTAAACACAGCAGCCCTAAATTTTGTGTTGGCTGTGTCTTGTTGATTTTAATTTTCCTAAGCTATAGGGCCAAAAGTGGAAGTGCCCTAGGGTCTGTAGCTTTGTTTTTCAGATGTTTCAGGATACACCATAAACATCTCCAGAGTGTCTGTTGGCAATTTACATCCCGCCCATCAGCATAACAAGGCTCCCTGTTCTCCATGGCCTGTCCTGTGTTTCTGGTTTTTACACTTTTTTCAGATGGCCCTTTTGACGAATGGGAAATGAGACTTCATTGTAGTGCGGATTTCCATTTCTCGAGTGCTTGGTTGGCCAAAAAGGGCATATGTGTTTTTTCCTGAATATATTCAGGAAAAAATGTTTACGCACTTTTGTCCAAGTGCATCACTGTCAAAGATCTGCCGCTTTTCACATGCTTTAAATGCAATTCCAATCTACCTACTGAAATATGATTCCTGCAATTCTGCCTCGTTTTCAAGGCCTCTTTGCAGACTTACTTCCATATAATTTTGCCAATAGCTGTCATTTATAACACTGCAGGTTTGTGAATTACAGTGCCCGTGATTTCCTTTCTTAACTCGTTTCCTTGAAAACTGGCCACAGAACCGCAGGTTTGCTTCAGGCCGTAATCAGGGTCCGGCACGGCACTCTGAGACTTTGGTTCATTCCAATTCCTGGTGGGAAATTAGAGTTAAATGTGCCCCTCCAGACACCTGCCTCACTCCTAGCCCCTTGGTGATGTGTGTCCTGTGGTTTGAGGCCACATGTGCTGGGTTCCTCACCTTTGGCTGATGTGGCCCCACTGGTGTGAGGACACCCCTGCCTGGTTCCAATCCCCTTGGTGATGTGGGCCCTCCGGTGAGAGTCTGATCCTGGTTGGGTTCCTCACACTTCTGTGAGGTGGGCCCTCTTCTCTGAGGTCACTCCTGCCTGGCTGGCACACCCCGCCTTGGCGACGTCGGCTCTCTGGTGGGATTTGGTGCCTGCTGGGTGTCTCCTCCCCTCGGTAATGAGGGCCCTCTGGCGTCAGGCCCTAACTCCTGGGCTCCCAATATTTTCTGATATGCGCCCTGTGGTTCGAGTACACTCCTGCAAGGTTCCCAACCCCATGGGAATGTGGGCCTTCTGCTCTGAGGTCCCAACCGTGTGTTGCTCAGTTTCATGATGAGGGCCCTCTGCTGTGAGTTCTCTCCGGCCTGGATCCCATAGCCTCGCTGCTCCTGGCCACCTGCTGGGAGGTTACAACTGCGGGATTCCTCACCTTTTTTCTTCTATGGGCCCTCTGTTTTGAGACTCCTCCTGCCTGCCTCACTCCCAGCCCCTTGGTGATGTGTGTCCTCTGGTTTGAGGCCATGTATGCTGGGTCCCTCGCCTTTCGATGATGTGGCCCCACTGGTGTGAGGACACTCCTGCCTGGTTCCTATCCCCTTGATGATGTGGGCCCTCTGGTGAGAGTCTGATCCTGGCTGGGTTCCTCACCCTTCTGTGAGGGGGGCCCTCTGCTGTGAGGTCACTCCTGCCTGGCTGGCACACCCCACCTGGGCAACATCGGCCCTCTTGTGGCAGTTGGAGCCTGCTGGGAACCTCCCCTCGGTGATGGGGGCCCTCTAGCCTCAGGCCCTAACTGCTGGGTACCCACATTTTCTGATACGTGCTAAGTGGTGCGAGGACACTCCTGCGAGGTTCCCATCCCCATGGGCATGTGGGCCTTCTGCTCTAAGGTCCCAACACCTGTGTTGTTCACCGTTTCATGATGTTGGCTCTCTGGTGTTAGTTCACCCAGGCCTAGATCCCATAGCCTCTGTGCTCTGAGCGGCCTGCTGGGAGGTTCCTACTGCTGGATTCCTTACCTTTTTTATTCTTTGTGTCCTGTGTTTTCATGCTCCTACTTCCTGACTCACTCCCAGCCCATTTGTGATGTAGGTCCTCTGGTTTAAGGCCACATGTACCGGTTTCCTCACCTTTATTGATGTGGCCCCACTGGTGTGAGGACACTCCTGCCTGGTTCCCATCCCCTTGGTGATGGGGGCCCTCTGGTGAGAGTCTGATCCTGTCTGGATTCCTCACACTTCTGGGAGGTGGGCCCTCTGCTGTGAGGTCACTCCTGCCTGGCTGGCACACGTCACCTTGGCGATGTGGGCCCTCAGTTGGGAGTTGGTGCCTGCTGGGAGTCTCCTCCCCTCGGTAATGAGGGCCCTCTGGCGTCAGGCCCTAACTCATGGGCTCCCAAAATTTTCTGATGTGCGCCCTGTCGTGCGAGTACACTCCAGCCAGGGTCCCATCCCCATGGGGATGTGGGCTTTCTGCCCTGAGGTCCCAACGGCTGGGTTGCTCACAGTGTCAGAATGTGGGCCCTCTGCTGTGAGTTCACTCCGGCATGGATCCCATAGCCTCGGTGCTCTGGGCCACCTGCTTGGAGCTTCCAACTGCGGGGTTCCTCACCTTTTTTATTCTATGGGCGCTCTGTTGTGAGTCTCCTCCTGCATGCCTCACTCCCAGCCCTTTCGTGATGTGTGTCCCCTTGTTTGAGGCCACATGTGCTGTGCTCCTCACCTTTCGCTGATGTGGCCCCACTGGTGTGAGGACACTCCTGCCTGGTTTCCATCCCCTTGGTGATGTGGGCGCTCTGGTTAGAGTCTGATCCTGTTTGGGCTCCTCACACTTCTGTGAGGTGGGCCCTCTGCTGTGAGGTAACTCCTGCCTGGCTTGCTCCCATTGCCTTGGTGACGTCGGCCCTCTGGTGGCATTTGGAGCCTGCTGGTAGCCTCCTCTCCTCCGTGATGAGGGCCCTCTGGCGCCAGGCCATAACTGCTGGGTTCCCACATTTTCTGATACGTGCTAAGTTGTGCGAGGACACTCCTGCGAGGTTCCCATCCCCATGGGGATGTGGGCCTTCTGCTCTGAGGTCCCACTGGCTGGGTTGCTCACAGTTTCATGATGTGGGCCCTCTGCTGTGAGTTCACTGTGGCCTGGATCCCATAGACTCCATGCTCTGGGCCACCTGCTGGGAGGTTCAAACTGCTGGATTCCTCACATTTTTTATTCTGTGGGCCCTGTGTTGTTAGGCTACTCCTGCCTGCCTCACTCGGAGCACCTTGGAAATGTGGGTCCTCTGGTTTAGGCCACATGTGCTGGGTTCCTCACCTTTCTATAATGTGGCCACACTGGTGTGAGGACACTCCTGCCTTGTTCCGATCCCCTTGGTGATGTGGGCCCTCTGGTGAGAGTCTTATCCTGGCTGGGTTCCTCACCCTTCTGTGCGGTAGGCCCTCTGCTGTGAGGTCACTCCTGCCTGGCTGGCACACGTCAACTTGGCGATGTGGGCCCTCAGTTGGGAGTTGGTGCCTGCTGGGAGTCTCCTCCCCTCGGTAATGAGGGCCCTCTGGCGTCAGACCCTAACTCCTGGGCTCCCAAAATTTTCTGATGTGCGCCCTGTGGTGCGAGTACACTCCTGCCAGGATCCCAACCCCATGGGAATGTGGGCCTTCTGCTCTAAGGTCCCACCCGCTGTGTTGCTCACAGTTTCATAATGAGGGCCCTCTGTTTTGAGTTCAGTCAGGCCTGGATCCCATAGCCTCGCTGCTCCTGGCCACCTGCTGGGAGGTTCCAACTGCAGGATTCCTCACCTTTTTTACGCTATGGGCCCTCTGTTTGGAGGCTCCTCCTGCCTGCCTCACTCCCAGCCCCTTGGTGATGTGTGTCCTGTAGTTTGAGGCCACGTGTGCTGGGTCCGTCACATTTCGGTGATGTGACCACACTGGTGTGAGAACACTCCTGCCTGGTTTCCATTCCCTTGGTGATGTGGGCCCTCCGGTGAGAGTCTGATCCTCTTTGGGTTCCTCACACTTTTTTGTGGTTGGCCCTCTGCTCTGAGGTCACTCCTGCCTGGCTGGCACACCCTGCATTGGCGACGTCGGCCTTCTGGTAGCAGTTGGAGCTTGCTGGGAGCCTCCTCTCCTCAGTGATGAGGGCCCTCTGGCGTCCGGCCCTAACTGCTGGGCTCCCCACGTTTTCTGATGTGTGCCCACTGGTGCGATGACACTCCTGCTTGGTTCCCTTCCCCATGGGGATGTGGGCCTTGTGCTCTGAGGTTACAACGGCTGGGTTGCTTACAGTATCACGATGAGGGCCCTCTGTTGTGAGTTCATCACTGCCTGGATCCCATAGCCTCGGTGCTCTGGGCCGCCTGCTGGGATGTTCCAACTGCTGGATTCCTCACCTTTTTTATACAATGGGCCATGGGTTTTGAGGTTAATCCTGCCTGCCTCGCTCCGAGACCCATGGTGATGTGGGTCCTCTGGTTTGAGGCCACATGTGCTGGGTACCTCAACTTTCGATGATGTGGCCCCACGGGTGTGAGGACACTCCTGCCTGGTTCCCAGCCCCTTGCTTATGTGGGCACTCTGGTGAGAGTCTGATCTTGACTGGGTTCCTTACCCTTCTGTGAGGTGGGCCCTCTGATGTGAGGTCACTCCTGCCTGGATGGCTCATGTCGCCTTGGCGACGTAGGCCCTCTGTTGGCCACTGAAGCATGCTGGGAGCCTCCTACCCTCTTTAATAAGGGCCCTGGAAGAAACGCATATGCCCTTTTTGACCAAGTGCATCATTGTCGAGGTTCTGCCTCTTCTCCTATACTTTCAGAGGACTTCCCGTCTACCTCCTGAAATCGTATTCCTGGAATTCTGCCCCGCGTTCAAGTCCTCTTCGCAGCCTTACTTCAATACATTTTTGGACAATAGTTGACATTTATAACTCTGCAGGTTTGTGAATTACAGTGCCCCTGAGCTCCTTTCTTCAACTCGCTTTCTTGTGAGCTGGCCGCAAAACCGCAGGATTGCTTCAGGCCCTAATCTGGTTCCGACACGGCATGCTGAGCCTTTGGCTAATTCCTCTTCCTGGTGGGAAATGAGCGTTAAATTTGTTCGTGCCGACACCTACAGCTAATCTCTCATTGGTTCTCCCTATTCCTGTTCATCTTGCGCAGAAATTCCAAACTGTGCCAAACAGGAGGTTAAAGGCACTGACTCTCCAAGTGGGGAGAGTGTTAGTAAAGCGTCTGGAATGGTAAAACCGAGTACAAGGGGACGAAAACTGAGACGCATTTAAAAAGTTTTCCCGGTCACACGGTGGACCATATTCTGAGTTTCCCATGCATGTTTTAGCTGAAGGAAGAATCCCTTCAACCTGGAGAGTTGGGACCCATGGAATGGGTATCACGCATTATGACTTCAAAGGGTTGCCTTTGCTCACCGAACGTCACCAATGCTATCAGCCCGAAGTGTCCAGCCTTATGTCTCACTCAGCTCGGTGTGTAGATGTGGTAAATCCACGTTGCATCACAAGCCCTGAATGAATTATTTAAGAATTGCTCTCTATTTCACTGTCATTGTGTTTTGTTTTTGTAATTTATTTTGATAATGGGATTTATCGGATTTTCACTGCTGCGTTTATGCCGCTTTACACATGCTTGATTCTCTTATGGAGACATATAAATCCATGGGTTTTCAGATTCTTACTAGTCAGGTATATTCCTAGGCATTGAATATGGGGTGTTGAGTCCATTTCGTGGAGCAAGGAGTAGGTCCTGACTATTACATATTTGCTTATGGAAAGGTATCTGTGCTAATTTCAATCTCTGGTTTTATGCAGCCCCACAACTCACCTTTCCCCTTAAGCAAGCATAAGTTGGTTTTCTAAATTTGAGACCCTTTTCTGTTTTGTAATTGAGTTCATGTGCAGCCATGTTTGCGTTCCGTGTATTTGAGATATCTTATGGTGTTTCTTTTTCTGTGTGACTTAGTTAACTTAGAATGATCATACCTGAATCCACTCATTATGCCGCGACGGGCCTCATGACATAGATTTCATTGCTGAGTGATATTCCATTGTACGTACGTACAGCAACTTCTTTATCCATTTTTTGCTTTCTGGGATATTTCACTTGTACCGTAAATGAGGTTCTTGTAAGCAGAGCCGTCCAAAATTTATGGGTGGCTGTGTCTTTTTGATTTTAATTTCCCTAAGTTATAGAACCATAAGTTGAAGTGCCGTAGGCTCCGTTGGTTAGTTTTTTAAGTGTTTGAGGAAACACCATACACTTCTCCAGAGTGGCTGTTGGCAAGTTACATCCCGCCCATCAGCATAACAAGGCTCCCTGTTCTCCATGGCCTGTCCTGCCTTTCTGGATTTTTCACTTTTTTCAGATGTCCCTTTTGACAGGGGGGCAGTGAGACTTCATTGTAATGCAGATTTCTTTACAGGCTTGCTTGTTTGGCCAAAAAGGGCGTATGTGTTTTTTCTTGAATATATTCAGGAAAAAACGCATACGCCCTTTTTGACCAAGTGCATCATTGTCGACTTTCTGTCTCTTTCCTTATGCTTTAAATGCAATTCCAGTCTGCCCCTGAACTCGTTTTCCTGCAATTCTGCCCCGCTTTCAAGTCCTCTACGCAGCCTTACTTCAATACATTTTTGGACAATAGCTGACATTTATAACTCTGCAGGTTTGTGAATGACAGTGCGCCTGAGCTCCTTTCTTCTACTCGCTTTCTTGTGAGCTGGCCGCAAACCCGCAGGATTGCTTCATGCCCTAATCTGGTTCCGGCACAGCATGCTGATCCTTTGGTAAATTCCTCTTCCTGGTGGGAAATGAGTGTTATATTTGAACGTGCAGACACCTAGAGCTAGTCTCTCATTGGTTCTCCCTATTCTTGTTCATCTTGCGCAGAAATTGCAAACTGTGCCAAACAGGAGGTTAAAGGCACTGACTCTCTAAGTGGGGAGAGTATTAGTAAAGGGTCTTCAATCGTGAACCCGAGTAAAAGGGGACGAAAACTGAGATGCATTTGAAAAGGTTTCCCGGTCACACGGTGCACCATACTGTGGGTTTCCCATGCATGTTTTAGCTGAAGGAAGAATCCCTTAAACCTGGAGAGTTGGGACCCATGGAATGGGTACCATGCAGTATGACTTCAAAGGGCCTGCATTTTCTCAACGAACCTCACCAATGCTATCAGGCTGAAGTGTACAGCCTTATGTCTCACTCAGCTCTGGTTGTAGATGTGGTAAATCCAGGTTGCATCACAAGCCCTGAATGAATTATTTAAGAATTGCTCTCTATTTCACTGTCATTGTGTTTGTTTTTGTAATTCATTTTGATAATGGGATTTATCGGATTTTCTCTGCTGCATTCATGCCGCTGTACACACACTTGAGTCTCTTATGGAGACATATAAATCCATGGGTTTGAAGATACTTACTAGTCAGGTGTATTCCTAGGCGTTGAATATGGGGTGTTTAGTCCATTTCGTTGAGCAAGGGCTAGGTCTTGACTATTACATATTTGGCTTATGGAAAGGTATCTGTGCTAATTTCTATCTCTGGTTTTATGCAGCACCCCAACTCACTTTTCCCCTTAAGCAAGCATAAGGTGGTTTTCTAAATTTGAGACCCTGTTCTGTTTTGTAATTCAGTTCATGTGTAGCCAAGTTTACATTCCGTGTATTAGTGATATCTTATGATGTTTCATTTTCTGTGTGACTTATTTCACTTAGAATCATCGTACCTGAATCCACTCATTATGCCACGATGGGCCTGATGACATAGATTTCATTGCTGAGTGATATTCCATTGAATGTGTGTACCACAACTTCTTTATCCATTTTTCACATTCTGGGATACTTAACTTGTACCGTAGACGAGATTCCTGTAAACAGAGCCGTCTGAAACTTTGGGGTGGCTGTCTGTTTTTGATTTTAATTTCCGTGATCTATAAGACCATAAATGGAAGTGCCGTAGTCTCCGTTGCTTTGTTTCTTAGGTGTTTCAGGAAACACCATACACTTCTCCAGAGTGGCTGTTGGCAATTTACATCCCGCCCATCAGCATAACAAGGCTCCCTGTTCTCCATGGCCTGTGCTGTCTTTCTGGATTTCACACTTTTTTCAGATGGCCCTTTTGACCTGGGGGCAGTGAGACTTCTTTGTAGTGCAGATTTCTTTAACATGCTGGCTTGGTTGGCCAAAAAGGGCGTATGCGTTTTTTCCTGAATATATTCAGGAAAAAACGCATACGCCCTTTTTGGCCAAGTGCATCATTGTCGACGTTCTGCCTCTTTTCCTATGCTTTAAATGCAATTCCAGTCTACCCCCTGAAATCGTTTTCCTGCAATTCTGCCCCGCTTTCCAGTCCTCTTCGCAGCCTTCCTTCAATATATTTTTGGACGATAGCTGTCATTTATAACTCTGCAGGTTTGTGAATTACAGTGCCCCTGAGCTCCTTTCTTCAACTCGCTTTCTTGTGAGCTGGCCACAAACCCGCAGGAATGCTTCAGGCCCTAATCTGGTTCCGGCACGGCACGCTGAGCCTTTGGTTAATTCCTCTTCCTGGTGGGAAATGAGCGTTCCATTTGCCCGTCCAGACACCTACAGCTAGTCTCTCATTGGTTCTCCCTATTCCTGTTCATCTTGCGCAGAAATTGCAAACTGTGCCAAACAGGAGGTTAAAGGCACTGACTCTCCAAGTGGGGAGAGTGTTAGTAAACGGTCTGGAATGGTGAACCCGAGTAAAAGGGGACGAAAACTGAGATGCATTTGAAAACGTTTCCCGGTCACACAGTGCACTGTACTGTGGGTTTCCCATGCATGTTTTAGCTGAAGGAAGAATCCCTTAAACCTGGAGAGTTGGGACCCATGGAATGGGTACCATGCAGTATGACTTCAAAGGGTCTGCATTTGCTCATCGAACCTCACCAATGCTATCAGCCCGAAGTGTCCAGCCTTATGTCTCACTCAGCTCTGGGTGTAGATGTGGTAAATCCAGGTCGCATCACAAGCCCTGAATGAATTATTTAAGAATTGCTCTCTATTTCACTGTCATTGTGTTTGTTTTTGTAATTCATTTTGATAATGGGTTTTATCGGATTTTCTCTGCTGCATTCATGCCGCTCTACACACACTTGAGTCTCTTACGGAGACATATAAATCCATGGGTTTGAAGGTTCTTACTAGTCATGTGTAATCCTAGGCGTTGAATATGGGGTGTTTAGTCCATTTCGTTGAGCAAGGGCTAGGTCTTGACTATTACATATTTGGCTTATGGAAAGGTATCTGTGCTAATTTCTATCTCTGGTTTTATGCAGCACCACAACTCACCTTTCCCCTTAAGCAAGCATAAGTTGGTTTTCTAAATTTGAGACCCTGTTCTGTTTTGTAATTCAGTTCATGTGTAGCCAAGTTTACATTCCGTGTATTAGTGATATCTTATGATGTTTCATTTTCTGTGTGACTTATTTCACTTAGAATCATCGTACCTGAATCCACTCATTATGCCGCGACGGGCCTGATGACATAGATTTCATTGGTGAGTGATATTCCTTTGTACGTACGTACCACACTTCTTTATCCATTTTTCGCTTTCTGGGATATTTAACTTGTACCGTAGACGAGGTTCTTGTAAACAGAGCCGTAAACAGAAACTTTGCGGTGGCTGTGTGTTTTTGATTTTAATTTCCCTAAGCTATAGGAAAAAAAGTGGTAATGCCGTAGGCTCCGTTGCTTTGTTTTTTAGGCTTTTGAGGAAACACCATACACATCTCCAGAGTGGCTGTTGGCAATTTACATCCCGCCCATCAGCATAACAAGGCTCCCTGTTCTCCATGGCCTGTGCTGCCTTTCTGGATTTTACACTTTTTTCAGATGGCCCTTTTGAACGGGGGGCAGTGAGACTTCATTGTAGTGCAGATTTCTTTAACATGCTTGCTTGGTTGGCCAAAAAGGGCGTATGCGTTTTTTCCTGAATATATTCAGGAAAAAACGCATACGCCCTTTTTGGCCAAGTGCATCATTGTCGACGTTCTGCCTCTTTTCCTATGCTTTAAATGCAATTCCAGTCTACCCCCTGAAATCGTTTTCTTGCAATTCTGCCACGCTTTCAAGTCCTCTTCGCAGCCTTCCTTCAATATATTTTTGGGTGATAGCTGTCATTTATAACTCTGCAGGTTTGTGAATTACAGTGTCCCTGAGCTCCTTTCTTCAACTCGCTTTCTTGTGAGCTGGCCGCAAACCCGCAGGATTGCTTCAGGCCCTAATCTGGTTCCGGCACGGCATGCTGAGCCTTTGGTTAATTCCTCTTCCTGGTGGGAAATGAGCGTTAAATTTGCCCGTGCAGACACCTTCACACGAGTCTTCATGGTGCCACTTTGCCCCGGTTATCTCTATGGAGGTTGGAGTTGGAGGGCCTCCTCGCTCAAGGTCAGTGTGCCCATGGAGCCAACCCTGCAACTTCAGGGCATGGTTGGGTGTTAGGATCACCACGTGGGGTCCTTTTCCCTTAGGAGGGAGGTGGCCTTTTGGGCTGCTGATTTCCAGGTTTTCAGATACTGCCAGTATCTTGGCCAGATGTGGCGGTGGGCCAAGCCCCTTGGTGACCGTAGTTTATCCTACCTGGATCGCATTCTTGCATTGTTCCATTTCAAGTGGTCCCAGGTTTTGCACTAATACTCCAATGGCGATTCACCGTTCACCAGGAATGTAAAGGTCAAAGGGTTTAGCTAAATTAGGGAGTTCCAGGGCAAGGGTCTGAATTGACTGCTCTTTCCATTCTTGAAAGGCCACTTCTGCATTCTATTCAAAAGGATCATCACCTTTTCCTTTCAGTGTTTCATATAGAGGCCCAGCTAGTAGACTGTAGTTAGGGATCCAGAAGCAGCAAACCCTGGCCTCCCCAGGAACCCCTAAGCTGTCTTCTAGGTTCAGAAATGGGTAAGGCTGTAAATTGTTTCTTCCCTTTCCTGGGATGGGCTTCTCCGACCTTCTGTGAGAATGAAGCCCAGGCAGGTCACCGTAGTCTGTGATATTTGAGCTTTTTCTTGGACAACTTGTATCCTATATTGGCTTGGTAGTTCAGAGGTCTCCTTAGTAGGGCTGGCGATCAGAATGTCGTCTGCATATTGAAGGAGTGTTTCCTTTTCCAGAGGTAGAACTTTTAGTTCTTTAGCTGAGCTTTCCCCAAAGATGGTGTGGGAATTTTTGAACCCTTGGGGCAACACGGCCCGGAAGTATTGTTTTAGTTGTATGTTGAGTCCTGCCACTCACAAGCCAAAATTTCTTGTGACTCTGGGACTAATAGAATACAAAAGAAGGCATCATTGAAGACTAATACAGAATACCATGTCCTGGTGGTTGGTAGAATGACCAGCAGGGTGTAGGATTTAGGAACTACTGGAGGTATATCCTCGGTGGCTTCACTGACTGTCCTGACATCTTTACCAGGACTCAAGCAGCCCATGGGGCTCTCGAGGTCAGGCCAATCCCAGGATATGGAGCTCACCTGGGCAGGTACCCCACCCCCACCCCAGCCCATGGGGCTCTCGTGTTCAGGCCCCTCCCAGGATATGGGGCTCCCTGGGCAGGTTCCCCTGCAGCCCATGGGGCTCTCGTGGTCAGGCCCCTCCCAGGATACAGAGCTACCCTTGCAGGTACCATGGCAGGGCTGGGAACACAGGAACCGTGCATATCGCCCTCATTGCAGAGCACTCCCAGCTCACCTGTCACTCAGATCTGACACAGAGCACCTCAGAGCAGGACTTGAACTAACAAACAGCAGCTCCGACAGGTCTGTGACCCTGGGCATCACTCTGTGTGGCCTCCCTCCACCTGGTCTTCCAGAGACTTCCACTGCACCCGGGGCACCAGGCCTCTGTCTCCACCCACCAGCCACCCCTCCTCTCCCTGACTCCTGGGTTCCTCTCATTAGGAGAGGGTTTTCTTGAAGTTGTCTCCCACTCATGGGCCAGATAATATAATTAGAAAACAAGCCAGAGCTGCAGCCCCTTGTCTATCCTGACTCTCAGGAGCCCACACCTGTTCCTTGGGCCTGGCCGATTCAGCAAGTTCCAGTTTCTGCAACTGTGAGCCCCTGAGGGGTGATTATTGGCTGGCCTGGGAAGCCCGACCGTGCCGGCCAGACCTCCCCAGGTGTGCCTGGGTTCAGATCAATATAAACACCGCTCCAGGCAGCAAGAGCCCCTGCAGCTGTGCCTGACGCCATTTTCTCTGCCCTGTCAGCAGTCTTGGGGCTGGACTGGTGGGAGGGAGTGAGAGGCCACGGCTTTGTGGGTGGCCCAGTGTGAGTGGGGCTCTGCTGGACTTTCTGCAGCAGTTGCCAAGATGCCACCTGCTAAAGAAGAGGATGTGTCACCCATACCTGCCGCTGGAATTTCTCCCTGGGCAGAGGTGAGTGAGGAAGAAAGCATTGGGGGCCGGGACAGCAGGGGTATCTCAGGCAGGGAAATGGAAAGCTTCCAGAAGAGCACCCAGGGCCAGGACCATCCTGGCTGGCCTGCAGGCACCAAGTCGGCTGGCATGCTGTCACTCATGTGGCTCCATGGCCCTTCCTCTAGGCTTTCAAGTCCTTGTACATATTCAGGTGTTTTACCTGGGAAGGGTGGGAACATTTCAGCAGCAGCTGGCCTGGGGCTCAGCCCACGTTTACTCACAGATGCCTCGGCACGGTCCCCCAGCTTTGCAATGAGGACGCTTGTTGCGTGGGGCCTGCTGGCTGAATGGGAGATGATTCCCCACCACTGACCAACTTCAGAATTGTTTACAACTGGAGCAAGTGCCCTGATACGGTTTTCCTCTGTGTAACTGGTGGGTTCTGTTTTGTTTTCTTTTTTTCGTTTTTGGTTCAAGGTAGATTTTATTCCTCTTTTTTGTATTTACAGATATAAGCATGGAAATAATTTATTCATATAAATACATGTATGTGAAGGGAAGAATATTTTTTCTGTTTTACTTTTTGTAATTTGAATTTTATTTTATTTTTTTATACAGCAGGTTCTTTTTGGTTATCTATTTTATACATATAAATGTATACATGCCAATCCCAATCTCTCAACTCCTCCCACCACCACCCCCAAACAGCTTTCCCCCCTTGGTGTCCATACGTTTGTTGTCTACATCTGTTGCTCTATTTCTGCCTGGCAAAACGGTTCATCTGTACAATTTTTCTAGGTTCCACATATATGCATTAATAGACAAGATTTGTTTTTCTCTTTCTGACTTACTTCACTCTGTATGACAGTCTCTAGATCCATCAACGTCTCTACAAATGACCCAATTTCATTCCTTTTTATGGCTTAGTAATATTCCATTTTATATATGTACCACATCTTTATGCATTCGTCTGTCTGTGGGCATTTAGGTTGCTTCCATTACCTGGATATTGTAAATAGTGATGCAATGAACATTGCGGTGAATGTCTCTTTTTGATTTATGGTTTTGTCTGGGTATATGCCCAGTAGTGGGATTGCTGTATCATATGGTAATTCTATTCTTAGTTTTATAAGAAACTCCATAATGTTCTCCACAGTGACTGTATCAATTTACATTCCCAACAATAGTGGAAGAGGGTTCCTTATCTCCACACCCTTTCCAGCATTTGTTGTTTGTAGATTTTCTGATGATGCCCATTCTAACAGGTGTGAGGTGATACACCATGGATGAGTCTATTTCGTTGAGCAAAGAGTAGGTCTTGTCTATTACATATTTGGCTTATGGAACGGTATGTGTGCTAATTTCAATCTCTGGTTTTATACAGCACCCCAACTCAACTTTCCCCTTAAGCAAGCATAAGTTTTTATCTAAATGTGAGACTCTGTTCGGTTTTGGAATTCAGTTTATGTGTAGCCAAGTTTACACTCTCTCTATTAGTGATATCTTATGATAATTCTCTTTCTCTGTGTGACCTATTTCTCTTAGAATCATCATACTTAAATCCACTCAATTTGCTGCTACAGGCCTGATGACATTGATTTCATTGCTGAGTGATATTCCGTTGTACGTAAGTAGCACAACTCCTTTATCCATTTTTTTCTTTCTGGGATATTTAATTTGTACTGGACTCAAGGTTCTTGTAAACACAGCAGCCCTAAATTTGGTGTTGGCTGTGTCTTGTTGATTTTAATTTTCCTAAGCTATAGGGCCAAAAGTGGAAGTGCCCTAGGGTCTGTAGCTTTGTTTTTCAGATGTTTCAGGATACACCATAAACATCTCCAGAGTGTCTGTTGGCAATTTACACCCCGCCCATCAGCATAACAAGGCTCCCTGTTCTCCATGGCCTGTCCTGTGTTTCTGGTTTTTACACTTTTTTCAGATGGCCCTTTTGACGAATGGGAAATGAGACTTCATTGTAGTGCGGATTTCCATTTCTCGAGTGCTTGGTTGGCCAAAAAGGGCATATGTGTTTTTTCCTGAATATATTCAGGAAAAAATGTTTACGCACTTTTGTCCAAGTGCATCACTGTCAAAGATCTGCCGCTTTTCACATGCTTTAAATGCAATTCCAATCTACCTCCTGAAATATGATTCCTGCAATTCTGCCTCGTTTTCAAGTCCTCTTTGCAGACTTACTTCCATATAATTTTGCCAATAGCTGTCATTTATAACACTGCAGGTTTGTGAATTACAGTGCCCGTGATTTCCTTTCTTAACTCGTTTCCTTGAAAACTGGCCAAAGAACCGCAGGTTTGCTTCAGGCCGTAATCAGGGTCCGGCACGGCACTCTGAGACTTTGGTTCATTCCACTTCCTGGTGGGAAATTAGAGTTAAATGTGCCCCTCCAGACACCTGCCTCACTCCTAGCCCCTTGGTGATGTGTGTCCTGTGGTTTGAGGCCACATGTGCTGGGTTCCTCACCTTTGGCTGATGTGGCCCCACTGGTGTGAGGACACTCCTGCCTGGTTCCCATCCCCTTGGTGATGTGGGCCCTCCGGTGAGAGTCTGATCCTGGTTGGGTTCCTCACACTTCTGTGAGGTGGGCCCTCTTCTCTGAGGTCACTCCTGCCTGGCTGGCACACCCCGCCTTGGCGACGTCGGCCCTCTGGTGGGATTTGGTGCCTGCTGGGTGTCTCCTCCCCTCGGTAATGAGGGCCCTCTGGCGTCAGACCCTAACTCCTGGGCTCCCAATATTTTCTGATATGCGCCCTGTGGTGCGAGTACAATCCTGCCAGGTTCCCAACCCCATGGGAAGGTGGGCCTTCTGCTCTGAGGTCCCAACCGTGGGTTGCTCAGTTTCATGATGAGGGCCCTCTCCTGTGAGTTCTCTCCGGCCTGGATCCCATAGCCTCGCTGCTCCTGGCCACCTGCTGGGAGGTTACAACTGCGGGATTCCTCACCTTTTTTCTTCTATGGGCCCTCTGTTTTGAGACTCCTCCTGCCTGCCTCACTCCCAGCCCCTTGGTGATGTGTGTCCTCTGGTTTGAGGCCACGTATGCTGGGTCCCTCGCCTTTCGATGATGTGGCCCCACTGGTGTGAGGACACTCCTGCCTGGTTCCTATCCCCTTGATGATGTGGGCCCTCTGGTGAGAGTCTGATCCTGGCTGGGTTCCTCACCCTTCTGTGAGGTGGGCCCTCTGCTGTGAGGTCACTCCTGCCTGGCTGGCACACCCCACCTGGGCAACATCGGCCCTCTTGTGGCAGTTGGAGCCTGCTGGGAACCTCCCCTCGGTGATGGGGGCCCTCTTGCCTCAGGCCCTAACTGGTGGGTACCCACATTTTCTGATACGTGCTAAGTGGTGCGAGGACACTCCTGCGAGGTTCCCATCCCCATGGGCATGTGGGCCTTCTGCTCTAAGGTCCCAACACCTGTGTTGTTCACCGTTTCATGATGTTGGCTCTCTGGTGTTAGTTCACCCAGGCCTAGATCCCATAGCCTCTGTGCTCTGAGCGGCCTGCTGGGAGGTTCCTACTGCTGGATTCCTTACCTTTTTTATTCTTTGGGTCCTGTGTTTTCATGCTCCTACTTCCTGACTCACTCCCAGCCCATTTGTGATGTAGGTCCTCTGGTTTAAGGCCACATGTACCAGTTTCCTCACCTTTATTGATGTGGCCCCACTGGTGTGAGGACACTCCTGCCTGGTTCCCATCCCCTTGGTGATGGGGGCCCTCTGGTGAGAGTCTGATCCTGTCTGGATTCCTCACACTTCTGGGAGGTGGGCCCTCTGCTGTGAGGTCACTCCTGCCTGGCTGGCACACGTCACCTTGGCGATGTGGGCCCTCTGTTGGGAGTTGGTGCCTGCTGGGAGTGTCCTCCCCTCGGTAATGAGGGCCCTCTGGCGTCAGGCCCTAACTCATGGGCTCCCAAAATTTTCTGATGTGCGCCCTGTCGTGCGAGTACACTCCAGCCAGGTTACCATCCCCATGGGGATGTGGGCTTTCTGCCCTGTGGTCCCAACGCCTGGGTTGCTCACAGTGTCAGAATGTGGGCCCTCTGCTGTGAGTTCACTCCGGCATGGTCCCCATAGCCTCGGTGCTCTGGGCCACCTGCTTGGAGCTTCCAACTACGGGGTTCCTCACCTTTTTTATTCTATGGGCGCTCTGTTGTGAGTCTCCTCCTGCATGCCTCACTCCCAGCCCTTTCGTGATGTGTGTCCCCTTGTTTGAGGCCACATGTGCTGTGTTCCTCACCTTTCGCTGATGTGGCCCCACTGGTGTGAGGACACTCCTGCCTGGTTTCCATCCCCTTGGTGATGTGGGCGCTCTGGTTAGAGTCTGATCCTGTTTGGGCTCCTCACACTTCTGTGAGGTGGGCCCTCTGCTGTGAGGTAACTCCTGCCTGGCTTGCTCCCATTGCCTTGGTGACGTCGGACCTCTGGTGGCATTTGGAGCCTACTGGTAGCCTCCTCTCCTCCGTGATGAGGGCCCTCTGGCGCCAGGCCATAACTGCTGGGTTCCCACATTTTCTGATACGTGCTAAGTTGTGCGAGGACACTCCTGCGAGGTTCCCATCCCCATGGGGATGTGGGCCTTCTGCTCTGAGGTCCCACTGGCTGGGTTGCTCACAGTTTCATGATGTGGGCCCTCTGCTGTGAGTTCACTGTGGCCTGGATCCCATAGACTCCATGCTCTGGGCCACCTGCTGGGAGGTTCAAACTGCTGGATTCCTCACATTTTTTATTCTGTGGGCCCTGTGTTGTTAGGCTACTCCTGCCTGCCTCACTCGGAGCACCTTGGAAATGTGGGTCCTCTGGTTTAGGCCACATGTGCTGGGTTCCTCACCTTTCTATAATGTGGCCACACTGGTGTGAGGACACTCCTGCCTTTTTCTGATCCCCTTGGTGATGTGGGCCCTCTGGTGAGAGTCTTATCCTGGCTGGGTTCCTCACCCTTCTGTGAGGTAGGCCCTCTGCTGTGAGGTCACTCCTGCCTGGCTGGCACACGTCAACGTGGCGACGTGGGCCCTCAGTTGGGAGTTGGTGCCTGCTGGGAGTCTCCTCCCCTCGGTAATGAGGGCCCTCTGGCGTCAGACCCTAACTCCTGGGCTCCCAAAATTTTCTGATGTGCGCCCTGTGGTGCGAGTACACTCCTGCCAGGATCCCAACCCCATGGGAATGTGGGCCTTCTGCTCTAAGGTCCCAACGGCTGGGTTGCTCACAGTTTCATAATGAGGGCCCTCTGTTTTGAGTTCAGTCAGGCCTGGATCCCATAGCCTCGCTGCTCCTGGCCACCTGCTGGGAGGTTCCAACTGCGGGATCCCTCACCTTTTTTACGCTATGGGCCCTCTGTTTGGAGGCTCCTCCTGCCTGCCTCACTCCCAGCCCCTTGGTGTTGTGTGTCCTGTAGTTTGAGGCCACGTGTGCTGGGTCCGTCACATTTCGGTGATGTGACCACACTGGTGTGAGAACACTCCTGCCTGGTTTCCATTCCCTTGGTGATGTGGGCCCTCCGGTGAGAGTCTGATCCTCTTTGGGTTCCTCACACTTTTGTGTGGTTGGCCCTCTGCTCTGAGGTCACTCCTGCCTGGCTGGCACACCCTGCATTGGTGACGTCGGCCTTCTGGTAGCAGTTGGAGCTTGCTGGGAGCCTCCTCTCCTCAGTGATGAATGCCCTCTGGCGTCCGGCCCTAACTGCTGGGCTCCCCACCTTTTCTGATGTGTGCCCACTGGTGCGATGACACTCCTGCTTGGTTCCCTTCCCCATGGGGATGTGGGCCTTTTGCTCTGAGGTTACAAAAGCTGGGTTGCTTACAGTATCACGATGAGGGCCCTCTGTTGTGAGTTCATCACTGCCTGGATCCCATAGCCTCGGTGCTCTGGGCCGCCTGCTGGGATGTTCCAACTGCTGGATTCCTCACCTTTTTTATACAATGGGCCATGTGTTTTGAGGTTAATCCTGCCTGCCTCGCTCCGAGACCCATGGTGATGTGGGTCCTCTGGTTTGAGGCCACATGTGCTGGGTACCTCAACTTTCGATGATGTGGCCCCACGGGTGTGAGGACACTCCTGCCTGGTTCCCAGCCCCTTGCTTATGTGGGCACTCTGGTGAGAGTCTGATCTTGACTGGGTTCCTTACCCTTCTGTGAGGTGGGCCCTCTGATGTGAGGTCACTCCTGCCTGGATGTCTCATGTCGCCTTGGCGACGTAGGCCCTCTGTTGGCCACTGAAGCATGCTGGGAGCCTCCTACCCTCTTTAATAAGGGCCCTGGAAGAAACGCATATGCCCTTTTTGACCAAGTGCATCATTGTCGAGGTTCTGCCTCTTCTCCTATACTTTCAGAGGACTTCCCGTCTACCTCCTGAAATCGTATTCCTGGAATTCTGCCCCGCGTTCAAGTCCTCTTTGCAGCCTTACTTCAATATATTTTTGGACGATAGCTGTCATTTATAACTCTGCAGGTTTGTGAATTACACTGCCCCTGAGCTCCTTTCTTCAACTCGCTTTCTTGTGAGCTGGCCGCAAAACCGCAGGATTGCTTCAGGCCCTAATCTGGTTCCGACACGGCATGCTGAGCCTTTGGCTAATTCCTCTTCCTGGTGGGAAATGAGCGTTAAATTTGTTCGTGCAGACACCTACAGCTAATCTCTCATTGGTTCTCCCTATTCCTGTTCATCTTGCGCAGAAATTCCAAACTGTGCCAAACAGGAGGTTAAAGGCACTGACTCTCCAAGTGGGGAGAGTGTTAGTAAAGCGTCTGGAATGGTAAAACCGAGTACGAGGGGACGAAAACTGAGACGCATTTAAAAAGTTTTCACGGTAACACGGTGGACCATATTCTGGGTTGCCCATGCATGTTTTACCTGAAGGAAGAATCCCTTCAACCTGGAGAGTTGGGACCCATGGAATGGGTACCACGCAGTATGACATCAAAGGGTTGCCTTTGCTCACCGAACGTCACCAATGCTATCAGCCCAAAGTGTCCAGCCTTATGTCTCACTCAGCTCGGGGTGTAGATGTGGTAAATCCACGTTGCATCACAAGCCCTGAATGAATTATTTAAGGATTGCCCTCTATTTCACTGTCATTGTGTTTTGTTTTTGTAATTTATTTTGATAATGGGATTTATCGGATTTTCACTGCTGCGTTTATGTCGCCGTACACATGCTTGATTCTCTTATGGAGACATATAAATCCATGGGTTTTCAGATTCTTACTAGTCAGGTATATTCCTAGGCATTGAATATGGGATGTTGAGTCCATTTCGTGGAGCAAGGAGTAGGTCCTGACTATTACATATTTGCTTATGGAAAGGTATCTGTGCTAATTTCAATCTCTAGTTTTATGCAGCACCACAACTCACCTTTCCCCTTAAGCAAGCATAAGTTGGTTTTCTAAATTTGAGACCCTTTTCTGTTTTGTAATTGAGTTCATGTGCAGCCATGTTTGCATTCCTTGTATTTGAGATATCTTATGGTGTTTCTTTTTCTGTGTGACTTAGTTAACTTAGAATGATCGTACCTGAATCCACTCATTATGCCGCGACGGGCCTCATGACATAGATTTCATTGCTGAGTGATATTCCATTGTACGTACGTACAACAACTTCTTTATCCATTTTTTGCTTTCTGGGATATTTCACTTGTACCGTAAATGAGGTTCTTGTAAGCAGAGCCGTCCAAAATTTATGGGTGGCTGTGTCTTTTTGATTTTAATTTCCCTAAGCTATAGAACCATAAGTTGAAGTGCCGTAGGCTCCGTTGCTTAGTTTTTTAGGTGTTTGAGGAAACACCATACACTTCTCCAGAGTGGCTGTTGGCAAGTTACATCCCGCCCATCAGCATAACAAGGCTCCCTGTTCTCCATGGCCTGTCCTGCCTTTCTGGATTTTTCACTTTTTTCAGATGTCCCTTTAGACAGGGGGGCAGTGAGACTTCATTGTAATGCAGATTTCTTTACAGGCTTCCTTGTTTGGCCAAAAAGGGCGTATGTGTTTTTTCTTGAGTATATTCAGGAAAAAACGCATACGCCCTTTTTGACCAAGTGCATCATTGTCGACTTTCTGTCTCTTTCCTTATGCTTTAAATGCAATTCCAGTCTGCCCCTGAACTCGTTTTCCTGCAATTCTGCCCCGCTTTCAAGTCCTCTACGCAGCCTTACTTCAATACATTTTTGGACAATAGCTGACATTTATAACTCTGCAGGTTTGTGAATGACAGTGCGCCTGAGCTCCTTTCTTCTACTCGCTTTCTTGTGAGCTGGCCGCAAACCCGCAGGATTGCTTCATGCCCTAATCTGGTTCCGGCACAGCATGCTGATCCTTTGGTAAATTCCTCTTCCTGGTGGGAAATGAGTGTTATATTTGAACGTGCAGACACCTAGAGCTAGTCTCTCATTGGTTCTCCCTATTCTTGTTCATCTTGCGCAGAAATTGCAAACTGTGCCAAACAGGAGGTTAAAGGCACTGACTCTCTAAGTGGGGAGAGTATTAGTAAAGGGTCTTCAATCGTGAACCCGAGTAAAAGGGGACGAAAACTGAGATGCATTTGAAAAGGTTTCCCGGTCACACGGTGCACCATACTGTGGGTTTCCCATGCATGTTTTAGCTGAAGGAAGAATCCCTTAAACCTGGAGAGTTGGGACCCATGGAATGGGTACCATGCAGTATGACTTCAAAGGGCCTGCATTTTCTCAACGAACCTCACCAATGCTATCAGGCTGAAGTGTACAGCCTTATGTCTCACTCAGCTCTGGTTGTAGATGTGGTAAATCCAGGTTGCATCACAAGCCCTGAATGAATTACTTAAAAATTGCTCTCTATTTCACTGTCATTGTGTTTGTTTTTGTAATTCATTTTGATAATGGGATTTATCGGATTTTCTCTGCTGCATTCATGCCGCTGTACACACACTTGAGTCTCTTATGGAGACATATAAATCCATGGGTTTGAAGATACTTACTAGTCAGGTGTATTCCTAGGCGTTGAATATGGGGTGTTTAGTCCATTTCGTTGAGCAAGGGCTAGGTCTTGACTATTACATATTTGGCTTATGGAAAGGTATCTGTGCTAATTTCTATCTCTGGTTTTATGCAGCACCCCAACTCACTTTTCCCCTTAAGCAAGCATAAGGTGGTTTTCTAAATTTGAGACCCTGTTCTGTTTTGTAATTCAGTTCATGTGTAGCCAAGTTTACATTCCGTGTATTAGTGCTATCTTATGATGTTTCATTTTCTGTGTGACTTATTTCACTTAGAATCATCGTACCTGAATCCACTCATTATGCCACGATGGGCCTGATGACATAGATTTCATTGCTGAGTGATATTCCATTGAATGTGTGTACCACAACTTCTTTATCCATTTTTCGCTTTCTGGGATATTTAACTTGTACCGTAGACGAGATTCCTGTAAACAGAGCCATCTGAAACTTTGGGGTGGCTGTCTGTTTTTGATTTTAATTTCCGTGATCTATAAGACCATAAGTGGAAGTGCCGTAGTCTCCGTTGCTTTGTTTCTTAGGTGTTTCAGGAAACACCATACACTTCTCCAGAGTGGCTGTTGGCAATTTACATCCCGCCCATCAGCATAACAAGGCTCCCTGTTCTCCATGGCCTGTGCTGTCTTTCTGGATTTTACACTTTTTTCAGATGGCCCTTTTGACCTGGGGGCAGTGAGACTTCTTTGTAGTGCAGATTTCTTTAACATGCTGGCTTGGTTGGCCAAAAAGGGCGTATGCGTTTTTTCCTGAATATATTCAGGAAAAAACGCATACGCCCTTTTTGGCCAAGTGCATCATTGTCGACGTTCTGCCTCTTTTCCTATGCTTTAAATGCAATTCCAGTCTACCCCCTGAAATCGTTTTCCTGCAATTCTGCCCTGCTTTCCAGTCCTCTTCGCAGCCTTCCTTCAATATATTTTTGGACGATAGCTGTCATTTATAACTCTGCAGGTTTGTGAATTACAGTGCCCCTGAGCTCCTTTCTTCAACTCGCTTTCTTGTGAGCTGGCCGCAAACCCGCAGGAATGCTTCAGGCCCTAATCTGGTTCCGGCATGGCATGCTGAGCCTTTGGTTAATTCCTCTTCCTGGTGGGAAATGAGCGTTCCATTTGCCCGTCCAGACACCTACAGCTAGTCTCTCATTGGTTCTCCCTATTCCTGTTCATCTTGCGCAGAAATTGCAAACTGTGCCAAACAGGAGGTTAAAGGCACTGACTCTCCAAGTGGGGAGAGTGTTAGTAAACGGTCTGGAATGGTGAACCCGAGTAAAAGGGGACGAAAACTGAGATGCATTTGAAAACGTTTCCCGGTCACACAGTGCACTGTACTGTGGGTTTCCCATGCATGTTTTAGCTGAAGGAAGAATCCCTTAAACCTGGAGAGTTGGGACCCATGGAATGGGTACCATGCAGTATGACTTCAAAGGGTCTGCATTTGCTCATCAAACCTCACCAATGCTATCAGCCTGAAGTGTCCAGCCTTATGTCTCGCTCAGCTCTGGGTGTAGATGTGGTAAATCCAGGTTGCATCACAAGCCCTGAATGAATTATTTAAGAATTGCTCTCTATTTCACTGTCATTGTGTTTGTTTTTGTAATTCATTTTGATAATGGGTTTTATCGGATTTTCTCTGCTGCATTCATGCCGCTGTACACACACTTGAGTCTCTTACGGAGACATATAAATCCATGGGTTTGAAGATTCTTACTAGTCATGTGTAATCCTAGGTGTTGAATATGGGGTGTTTAGTCCATTTCGTTGAGCAAGGGCTAGGTCTTGACTATTACATATTTGGCTTATGGAAAGGTATCTGTGCTAATTTCTATCTCTGGTTTTATGCAGCACCACAACTCACCTTTCCCCTTAAGCAAGCATAAGTTGGTTTTCTAAATTTGAGACCCTGTTCTGTTTTGTAATTCAGTTCATGTGTAGCCAAGTTTACATTCCGTGTATTAGTGATATCTTATGATGTTTCATTTTCTGTGTGACTTATTTCACTTAGAATCATCGTACCTGAATCCACTCATTATGCCGCGACGGGCCTGATGACATAGATTTCATTGGTGAGTGATATTCCTTTGTACGTACGTACCACACTTCTTTATCCATTTTTCGCTTTCTGGGATATTTAACTTGTACCGTAGACGAGGTTCTTGTAAACAGAGCCGTAAACAGAAACTTTGCGGTGGCTGTGTGTTTTTGATTTTAATTTCCCTAAGCTATAGGAAAAAAAGTGGTAATGCCGTAGGCTCCGTTGCTTTGTTTTTTAGGTTTTTGAGGAAACACCATACACATCTCCAGAGTGGCTGTTGGCAATTTACATCTCGCCCATCAGCATAACAAGGCTCCCTGTTCTCCATGGCCTGTGCTGCCTTTCTGGATTTTACACTTTTTTCAGATGGCCCTTTTGAACGGGGGGCAGTGAGACTTCATTGTAGTGCAGATTTCTTTAACATGCTTGCTTGGTTGGCCAAAAAGGGCGTATGCGTTTTTTCCTGAATATATTCAGGAAAAAACGCATACGCCCTTTTTGGCCAAGTGCATCATTGTCGACGTTCTGCCTCTTTTCCTATGCTTTAAATGCAATTCCAGTCTACCCCCTGAAATCGTTTTCTTGCAATTCTGCCCCGCTTTCAAGTCCTCTTCGCAGCCTTCCTTCAATATATTTTTGGGTGATAGCTGTCATTTATAACTCTGCAGGTTTGTGAATTACAGTGTCCCTGAGCTCCTTTCTTCAACTCGCTTTTTTTGTGAGCTGGCCGCAAACCCGCAGGAATGCTTCAGGCCCTAATCTGGTTCCGGAACGGCATGCTGAGCCTTTGGTTAATTCCTCTTCCTGGTGGGAAATGAGCGTTAAATTTGCCCGTGCAGACACCTTCACACGAGTCTTCATGGTGTCACTTTGCCCCGGGTATCTCTATGGAGGTTGGAGTTGGAGGGCCTCCTCACTCAAGGTCAGTGTGCCCATGGAGCCAACCCTGCAACTTCAGGGCATGGTTGGGGGTTAGGATCACCACGTGGGGTCCTTTTCCCTTCGGAGGGAGGTGGCCTTTTGGGCTACTGATTTCCAGGTTTTCAGATACTGCCAGTATCTTGGCCAGATGTGGCGGTGGGCCAAGCCCCTTGGTGACCGTAGTTTATCCTACCTGGATCGCGTTCTTGCATTGTTCCATTTCAAGTGGTCCCAGGTTTTGCACTAATACTCCAATGGCGATTCACCGTTCACCAGGAATGTAAAGGTCAAAGGGTTTAGCTAAATTAGGGAGTTCCAGGGCAAGGGTCTGAATTGACTGCTCTTTCCATTCTTGAAAGGCCACTTCTGCATTCTATTCAAAAGGATCATCATCTTTTCCTTTCAGTGTTTCATATAGAGGCCGAGCTAGTAGACTGTAGTTAGGGATCCAGAAGCAGCAAACCCTGGCCTCCCCAGGAGCCCCTAAGCTGTCTTCTAGTTTCAGAAATGGGTAAGGCTGTAAATTGTTTCTTCCCTTTCCTGGGATGGGCTTCTCCGACCTTCTGTGAGAATGAAGCCCAGGCAGGTCACCGTAGTCTGTGATATTTGAGCTTTTTCTTGGACAACTTGTATCCTTTATTGGCTTGGTAGTTCAGAGGTCTCCTTAGTAGGGCTGGCGATCAGAATGTCGTCTGCATATTGAAGGAGTGTTTCCTTTTCCAGAGGTAGAACTTTTAGTTCTTTAGCTGAGCTTTCCCCAAAGATGGTGTGGGAATTTTTGAACCCTTGGGGCAACATGGCCCGGAAGTATTGTTTTAGTTGTATGTTGAGTCCTGCCACTCACAAGCCAAAATTTCTTGTGACTCTGGGACTAATAGAATACAAAAGAAGGCATCATTGAAGACTAATACAGAATACCATGTCCTGGTGGTTGGTAGAATGACCAGCAGGGTGTAGGGTTTAGGAACTACTGGAGGTATACCCTCGGTGGCTTCACTGACTGTCCTGACATCTTTTACCAGGATTCCAGCAGCCCATGGGGCTCTCGAGGTCAGGCCAATCCCAGGATATGGAGCTCACCTGGGCAGGTACCCCAACCCCAACCCAGCCCATGGGGCTCTCGTGGTCAGGCCCCTCCCAGGATACAGAGCTACCCTTGCAGGTACCATGGCAGGGCTGGGAACACAGGAACCGTGCATATCGCCCTCATTGCAGAGCACTCCCAGCTCACCTGTCACTCAGATCTGACACAGAGCACCTCAGAGCAGGACTTGAACTAACAAACAGCAGCTCCGACAGGTCTGTGACCCTGGGCATCACTCTGTGTGGCCTCCCTCCACCTGGTCTTCCAGAGACTTCCACTGCACCCGGGGCACCAGGCCTCTGTCTCCACCCACCAGCCACCCCTCCTCTCCCTGACTCCTGGGTTCCTCTCATTAGGAGAGGGTTTTCTTGAAGTTGTCTCCCACTCATGGGCCAGATAATATAATTAGAAAACAAGCCAGAGCTGCAGCCCCTTGTCTATCCTGACTCTCAGGAGCCCACACCTGTTCCTTGGACCTGGCCGATTCAGCAAGTTCCAGTTTCTGCAACTGTGAGCCCCTGAGGGGTGATTATTGGCTGGCCTGGGAAGCCCGACCGTGCCAGCCAGCCCTCCCCAGGTGTGCCTGGGTTCAGATCAATATAAACACCGCTCCAGGCAGCAAGAGCCCCTGCAGCTGTGCCTGACGCCATTTTCTCTGCCCTGTCAGCAGTCTTGGGGCTGGACTGGTGGGAGGGAGTGAGAGGCCACGGCTTTGTGGGTGGCCCAGTGTGAGTGGGGCTCTGCTGGACTTTCTGCAGCAGTTGCCAAGATGCCACCTGCTAAAGAAGAGGATGTGTCACCCATACCTGCCGCTGGAATTTCTCCCTGGGCAGAGGTGAGTGAGGAAGAAAGCAGTGGGGGCCGGACAGAAGGGGTATCTCAGGCAGGGAAATGGAAAGCTTCCAGAAGAGCACCCAGGGCCAGGACCATCCTGGCTGGCCTGCAGGCCCCAAGTCGGCTGGCATGCTGTCACTCATGTGGCTCCATGGCCCTTCCTCTAGGCTTTCAAGTCCTTGTACATATTCAGGTGTTTTACCTGGGAAGGGTGGGAACATTTCAGCAGCAGCTGGCCTGGGGCTCAGCCCACGTTTACTCACAGATGCCTCGGCACGGTCCCCCAGCTTTGCAATGAGGACGCTTGTTGCGTGGGGCCTGCTGGCTGAATGGGAGATGATTCCCCACCACTGACCAACTTCAGAATTGTTTACAACTGGAGCAAGTGCCCTGATACGGTTTTCCTCTGTGTAACTGGTGGGTTCTGTTTTGTTTTCTTTTTTTCGTTTTTGGTTCAAGGTAGATTTTATTCCTCTTTTTTGTATTTACAGATATAAGCATGGAAATAATTTATTCATATAAATACATGTATGTGAAGGAAGAATATTTTTTCTGTTTTACTTTTTGTAATTTGAATTTTATTTTATTTTTTTATACAGCAGGTTCTTTTTGGTTATCTATTTTATACATATAAATGTATATATGCCAATCCCAATCTCTCAACTCCTCCCACCACCACCCCCCAACAGCTTTCCCCCCTTGGTGTCCATACGTTTGTTGTCTACATCTGTTGCTCTATTTCTGCCTGGCAAAACGGTTCATCTGTACAATTTTTCTAGGTTCCACATATATGCATTAATAGACAAGATTTGTTTTTCTCTTTCTGACTTACTTCACTCTGTATGACAGTCTCTAGATCCATCAACGTCTCTACAAATGACCCAATTTCATTCCTTTTTATGGCTTAGTAATATTCCATTTTATATATGTACCACATCTTTATGCATTCGTCTGTCTGTGGGCATTTAGGTTGCTTCCATTACCTGGATATTGTAAATAGTGATGCAATGAACATTGCAGTGAATATCTCTTTTTGATTTATGGTTTTGTCTGGGTATATGCCCAGTAGTGGGATTGCTGTATCATATGGTAATTCTATTCTTAGTTTTATAAGAAACTCCATAATGTTCTCCACAGTGACTGTATCAATTTACATTCCCAACAATAGTGGAAGAGGGTTCCTTATCTCCACACCCTTTCCAGCATTTGTTGTTTGTAGATTTTCTGATGATGCCCATTCTAACAGGTGTGAGGTGATACACCATGGATGAGTCTATTTCGTTGAGCAAAGAGTAGGTCTTGTCTATTACATATTTGGCTTATGGAACGGTATGTGTGCTAATTTCAATCTCTGGTTTTATACAGCACCCCAACTCAACTTTCCCCTTAAGCAAGCATAAGTTTTTATCTAAATGTGAGACTCTGTTCGGTTTTGGAATTCAGTTTATGTGTAGCCAAGTTTACACTCTCTCTATTAGTGATATCTTATGATAATTATCTTTCTCTGTGTGACCTATTTCTCTTAGAATCATCATACTTAAATCCACTCAATTTGCTGCTACAGGCTTGATGACATTGATTTCATTGCTGAGTGATATTCCGTTGTACGTAAGTAGCACAACTCCTTTATCCATTTTTTTCTTTCTGGGATATTTAATTTGTACTGGACTGTGTTCTTGTAAACACAGCAGCCCTAAATTTTGTGTTGGCTGTGTCTTGTTGATTTTAATTTTCCTAAGCTATAGGGCCAAAAGTGGAAGTGCCCTAGGGTCTGTAGCTTTGTTTTTCAGATGTTTCAGGATACACCATAAACATCTCCAGAGTGTCTGTTGGCAATTTACATCCCGCCCATCAGCATAACAAGGCTCCCTGTTCTCCATGGCCTGTCCTGTGTTTCTGGTTTTTACACTTTTTTCAGATGGCCCTTTTGACGAATGGGAAATGAGACTTCATTGTAGTGCGGATTTCCATTTCTCGAGTGCTTGGTTGGCCAAAAAGGGCATATGTGTTTTTTCCTGAATATATTCAGGAAAAAATGTTTACGCACTTTTGTCCAAGTGCATCACTGTCAAAGATCTGCCGCTTTTCACATGCTTTAAATGCAATTCCAATCTACCTACTGAAATATGATTCCTGCAATTCTGCCTCGTTTTCAAGGCCTCTTTGCAGACTTACTTCCATATAATTTTGCCAATAGCTGTCATTTATAACACTGCAGGTTTGTGAATTACAGTGCCCGTGATTTCCTTTCTTAACTCGTTTCCTTGAAAACTGGCCACAGAACCGCAGGTTTGCTTCAGGCCGTAATCAGGGTCCGGCACGGCACTCTGAGACTTTGGTTCATTCCAATTCCTGGTGGGAAATTAGAGTTAAATGTGCCCCTCCAGACACCTGCCTCACTCCTAGCCCCTTGGTGATGTGTGTCCTGTGGTTTGAGGCCACATGTGCTGGGTTCCTCACCTTTGGCTGATGTGGCCCCACTGGTGTGAGGACACCCCTGCCTGGTTCCAATCCCCTTGGTGATGTGGGCCCTCCGGTGAGAGTCTGATCCTGGTTGGGTTCCTCACACTTCTGTGAGGTGGGCCCTCTTCTCTGAGGTCACTCCTGCCTGGCTGGCACACCCCGCCTTGGCGACGTCGGCTCTCTGGTGGGATTTGGTGCCTGCTGGGTGTCTCCTCCCCTCGGTAATGAGGGCCCTCTGGCGTCAGGCCCTAACTCCTGGGCTCCCAATATTTTCTGATATGCGCCCTGTGGTTCGAGTACACTCCTGCAAGGTTCCCAACCCCATGGGAATGTGGGCCTTCTGCTCTGAGGTCCCAACCGTGTGTTGCTCAGTTTCATGATGAGGGCCCTCTGCTGTGAGTTCTCTCCGGCCTGGATCCCATAGCCTCGCTGCTCCTGGCCACCTGCTGGGAGGTTACAACTGCGGGATTCCTCACCTTTTTTCTTCTATGGGCCCTCTGTTTTGAGACTCCTCCTGCCTGCCTCACTCCCAGCCCCTTGGTGATGTGTGTCCTCTGGTTTGAGGCCATGTATGCTGGGTCCCTCGCCTTTCGATGATGTGGCCCCACTGGTGTGAGGACACTCCTGCCTGGTTCCTATCCCCTTGATGATGTGGGCCCTCTGGTGAGAGTCTGATCCTGGCTGGGTTCCTCACCCTTCTGTGAGGGGGGCCCTCTGCTGTGAGGTCACTCCTGCCTGGCTGGCACACCCCACCTGGGCAACATCGGCCCTCTTGTGGCAGTTGGAGCCTGCTGGGAACCTCCCCTCGGTGATGGGGGCCCTCTTGCCTCAGGCCCTAACTGCTGGGTACCCACATTTTCTGATACGTGCTAAGTGGTGCGAGGACACTCCTGCGAGGTTCCCATCCCCATGGGCATGTGGGCCTTCTGCTCTAAGGTCCCAACACCTGTGTTGTTCACCGTTTCATGATGTTGTCTCTCTGGTGTTAGTTCACCCAGGCCTAGATCCCATAGCCTCTGTGCTCTGAGCGGCCTGCTGGGAGGTTCCTACTGCTGGATTCCTTACCTTTTTTATTCTTTGTGTCCTGTGTTTTCATGCTCCTACTTCCTGACTCACTCCCAGCCCATTTGTGATGTAGGTCCTCTGGTTTAAGGCCACATGTACCGGTTTCCTCACCTTTATTGATGTGGCCCCACTGGTGTGAGGACACTCCTGCCTGGTTCCCATCCCCTTGGTGATGGGGGCCCTCTGGTGAGAGTCTGATCCTGTCTGGATTCCTCACACTTCTGGGAGGTGGGCCCTCTGCTGTGAGGTCACTCCTGCCTGGCTGGCACACGTCACCTTGGCGATGTGGGCCCTCAGTTGGGAGTTGGTGCCTGCTGGGAGTCTCCTCCCCTCGGTAATGAGGGCCCTCTGGCGTCAGGCCCTAACTCATGGGCTCCCAAAATTTTCTGATGTGCGCCCTGTCGTGCGAGTACACTCCAGCCAGGGTCCCATCCCCATGGGGATGTGGGCTTTCTGCCCTGAGGTCCCAACGCCTGGGTTGCTCACAGTGTCAGAATGTGGGCCCTCTGCTGTGAGTTCACTCCGGCATGGATCCCATAGCCTCGGTGCTCTGGGCCACCTGCTTGGAGCTTCCAACTGCGGGGTTCCTCACCTTTTTTATTCTATGGGCGCTCTGTTGTGAGTCTCCTCCTGCATGCCTCACTCCCAGCCCTTTCGTGATGTGTGTCCCCTTGTTTGAGGCCACATGTGCTGTGCTCCTCACCTTTCGCTGATGTGGCCCCACTGGTGTGAGGACACTCCTGCCTGGTTTCCATCCCCTTGGTGATGTGGGCGCTCTGGTTAGAGTCTGATCCTGTTTGGGCTCCTCACACTTCTGTGAGGTGGGCCCTCTGCTGTGAGGTAACTCCTGACTGGCTTGCTCCCATTGCCTTGGTGACGTCTGCCCTCTGGTGGCATTTGGAGCCTGCTGGTAGCCTCCTCTCCTCCGTGATGAGGGCCCTCTGGCGCCAGGCCATAACTGCTGGGTTCCCACATTTTCTGATACGTGCTAAGTTGTGCGAGGACACTCCTGCGAGGTTCCCATCCCCATGGGGATGTGGGCCTTCTGCTCTGAGGTCCCACTGGCTGGGTTGCTCACAGTTTCATGATGTGGGCCCTCTGCTGTGAGTTCACTGTGGCCTGGATCCCATAGACTCCATGCTCTGGGCCACCTGCTGGGAGGTTCAAACTGCTGGATTCCTCACATTTTTTATTCTGTGGGCCCTGTGTTGTTAGGCTACTCCTGCCTGCCTCACTCGGAGCACCTTGGAAATGTGGGTCCTCTGGTTTAGGCCACATGTGCTGGGTTCCTCACCTTTCTATAATGTGGCCACACTGGTGTGAGGACACTCCTGCCTTGTTCCGATCCCCTTGGTGATGTGGGCCCTCTGGTGAGAGTCTTATCCTGGCTGGGTTCCTCACCCTTCTGTGCGGTAGGCCCTCTGCTGTGAGGTCACTCCTGCCTGGCTGGCACACGTCAACTTGGCGATGTGGGCCCTCAGTTGGGAGTTGGTGCCTGCTGGGAGTCTCCTCCCCTCGGTAATGAGGGCCCTCTGGCGTCAGACCCTAACTCCTGGGCTCCCAAAATTTTCTGATGTGCGCCCTGTGGTGCGAGTACACTCCTGCCAGGATCCCAACCCCATGGGAATGTGGGCCTTCTGCTCTAAGGTCCCACCCGCTGGGTTGCTCACAGTTTCATAATGAGGGCCCTCTGTTTTGAGTTCAGTCAGGCCTGGATCCCATAGCCTCGCTGCTCCTGGCCACCTGCTGGGAGGTTCCAACTGCAGGATTCCTCACCTTTTTTACGCTATGGGCCCTCTGTTTGGAGGCTCCTCCTGCCTGCCTCACTCCCAGCCCCTTGGTGATGTGTGTCCTGTAGTTTGAGGCCACGTGTGCTGGGTCCGTCACATTTCGGTGATGTGACCACACTGGTGTGAGAACACTCCTGCCTGGTTTCCATTCCCTTGGTGATGTGGGCCCTCCGGTGAGAGTCTGATCCTCTTTGGGTTCCTCACACTTTTTTGTGGTTGGCCCTCTGCTCTGAGGTCACTCCTGCCTGGCTGGCACACCCTGCATTGGCGACGTCGGCCTTCTGGTAGCAGTTGGAGCTTGCTGGGAGCCTCCTCTCCTCAGTGATGAGGGCCCTCTGGCGTCCGGCCCTAACTGCTGGGCTCCCCACGTTTTCTGATGTGTGCCCACTGGTGCGATGACACTCCTGCTTGGTTCCCTTCCCCATGGGGATGTGGGCCTTGTGCTCTGAGGTTACAACGGCTGGGTTGCTTACAGTATCACGATGAGGGCCCTCTGTTGTGAGTTCATCACTGCCTGGATCCCATAGCCTCGGTGCTCTGGGCCGCCTGCTGGGATGTTCCAACTGCTGGATTCCTCACCTTTTTTATACAATGGGCCATGGGTTTTGAGGTTAATCCTGCCTGCCTCGCTCCGAGACCCATGGTGATGTGGGTCCTCTGGTTTGAGGCCACATGTGCTGGGTACCTCAACTTTCGATGATGTGGCCCCACGGGTGTGAGGACACTCCTGCCTGGTTCCCAGCCCCTTGCTTATGTGGGCACTCTGGTGAGAGTCTGATCTTGACTGGGTTCCTTACCCTTCTGTGAGGTGGGCCCTCTGATGTGAGGTCACTCCTGCCTGGATGGCTCATGTCGCCTTGGCGACGTAGGCCCTCTGTTGGCCACTGAAGCATGCTGGGAGCCTCCTACCCTCTTTAATAAGGGCCCTGGAAGAAACGCATATGCCCTTTTTGACCAAGTGCATCATTGTCGAGGTTCTGCCTCTTCTCCTATACTTTCAGAGGACTTCCCGTCTACCTCCTGAAATCGTATTCCTGGAATTCTGCCCCGCGTTCAAGTCCTCTTCGCAGCCTTACTTCAATACATTTTTGGACAATAGTTGACATTTATAACTCTGCAGGTTTGTGAATTACAGTGCCCCTGAGCTCCTTTCTTCAACTCGCTTTCTTGTGAGCTGGCCGCAAAACCGCAGGATTGCTTCAGGCCCTAATCTGGTTCCGACACGGCATGCTGAGCCTTTGGCTAATTCCTCTTCCTGGTGGGAAATGAGCGTTAAATTTGTTCGTGCCGACACCTACAGCTAATCTCTCATTGGTTCTCCCTATTCCTGTTCATCTTGCGCAGAAATTCCAAACTGTGCCAAACAGGAGGTTAAAGGCACTGACTCTCCAAGTGGGGAGAGTGTTAGTAAAGCGTCTGGAATGGTAAAACCGAGTACAAGGGGACGAAAACTGAGACGCATTTAAAAAGTTTTCCCGGTCACACGGTGGACCATATTCTGAGTTTCCCATGCATGTTTTAGCTGAAGGAAGAATCCCTTCAACCTGGAGAGTTGGGACCCATGGAATGGGTATCACGCATTATGACTTCAAAGGGTTGCCTTTGCTCACCGAACGTCACCAATGCTATCAGCCCGAAGTGTCCAGCCTTATGTCTCACTCAGCTCGGTGTGTAGATGTGGTAAATCCACGTTGCATCACAAGCCCTGAATGAATTATTTAAGAATTGCTCTCTATTTCACTGTCATTGTGTTTTGTTTTTGTAATTTATTTTGATAATGGGATTTATCGGATTTTCACTGCTGCGTTTATGCCGCTTTACACATGCTTGATTCTCTTATGGAGACATATAAATCCATGGGTTTTCAGATTCTTACTAGTCAGGTATATTCCTAGGCATTGAATATGGGGTGTTGAGTCCATTTCGTGGAGCAAGGAGTAGGTCCTGACTATTACATATTTGCTTATGGAAAGGTATCTGTGCTAATTTCAATCTCTGGTTTTATGCAGCCGCACAACTCACCTTTCCCCTTAAGCAAGCATAAGTTGGTTTTCTAAATTTGAGACCCTTTTCTGTTTTGTAATTGAGTTCATGTGCAGCCATGTTTGCATTCCGTGTATTTGAGATATCTTATGGTGTTTCTTTTTCTGTGTGACTTAGTTAACTTAGAATGATCGTACCTGAATCCACTCATTATGCCGCGACGGGCCTCATGACATAGATTTCATTGCTGAGTGATCTTCCATTGTACGTACGTACAACAACTTCTTTATCCATTTTTTGCTTTCTGGGATATTTCACTTGTACCGTAAATGAGGTTCTTGTAAGCAGAGCCGTCCAAAATTTATGGGTGGCTGTGTCTTTTTGATTTTAATTTCCCTAAGCTATAGAACCATAAGTTGAAGTGCCGTAGGCTCCGTTGCTTAGTTTTTTAGGTGTTTGAGGAAACACCATACACTTCTCCAGAGTGGCTGTTGGCAAGTTACATCCCGCCCATCAGCATAACAAGGCTCCCTGTTCTCCATGGCCTGTCCTGCCTTTCTGGATTTTTCACTTTTTTCAGATGTCCCTTTTGACAGGGGGGGCAGTGAGACTTCATTGTAATGCAGATTTCTTTACAGGCTTGCTTGTTTGGCCAAAAAGGGCGTATGTGTTTTTTCTTGAATATATTCAGGAAAAAACGCATACACCCTTTTTGACCAAGTGCATCATTGTCGACTTTCTGTCTCTTTCCTTATGCTTTAAATGCAATTCCAGTCTGCCCCTGAACTCGTTTTCCTGCAATTCTGCCCCGCTTTCAAGTCCTCTACACAGCCTTACTTCAATACATTTTTGGACAATAGCTGACATTTATAACTCTGCAGGTTTGTGAATGACAGTGCGCCTGAGCTCCTTTCTTCTACTCGCTTTCTTGTGAGCTGGCCGCAAACCCGCAGCATTGCTTCATGCCCTAATCTGGTTCCGGCACAGCATGCTGATCCTTTGGTAAATTCCTCTTCCTGGTGGGAAATGAGTGTTATATTTGAACGTGCAGACACCTAGAGCTAGTCTCTCATTGGTTCTCCCTATTCTTGTTCATCTTGCGCAGAAATTGCAAACTGTGCCAAACAGGAGGTTAAAGGCACTGACTCTCTAAGTGGGGAGAGTATTAGTAAAGGGTCTTCAATCGTGAACCCGAGTAAAAGGGGACGAAAACTGAGATGCATTTGAAAAGGTTTCCCGGTCACACGGTGCACCATACTGTGGGTTTCCCATGCATGTTTTAGCTGAAGGAAGAATCCCTTAAACCTGGAGAGTTGGGACCCATGGAATGGGTACCATGCAGTATGACTTCAAAGGGCCTGCATTTTCGCAACGAACCTCACCAATGCTATCAGGCCGAAGTGTACAGCCTTATGTCTCACTCAGCTCTGGTTGTAGATGTGGTAAATCCAGGTTGCATCACAAGCCCTGAATGAATTATTTAAGAATTGCTCTCTATTTCACTGTCATTGTGTTTGTTTTTGTAATTCATTTTGATAATGGGATTTATCGGATTTTCTCTGCTGCATTCATGCCGCTTTACACACACTTGAGTCTCTTATGGAGACATATAAATCCATGGGTTTGAAGATACTTACTAGTCAGGTGTATTCCTAGGCGTTGAATATGGGGTGTTTAGTCCATTTCGTTGAGCAAGGGCTAGGTCTTGACTATTACATATTTGGCTTATGGAAAGGTATCTGTGCTAATTTCTATCTCTGGTTTTATGCAGCACCCCAACTCACTTTTCCCCTTAAGCAAGCATAAGGTGGTTTTCTAAATTTGAGACCCTGTTCTGTTTTGTAATTCAGTTCATGTGTAGCCAAGTTTACATTCCGTGTATTAGTGATATCTTATGATGTTTCATTTTCTGTGTGACTTATTTCACTTAGAATCATCGTACCTGAATCCACTCATTATGCCACGATGGGCCTGATGACATAGATTTCATTGCTGAGTGATATTCCATTGAATGTGTGTACCACAACTTCTTTATCCATTTTTCACATTCTGGGATATTTAACTTGTACCGTAGACGAGATTCCTGTAAACAGAGCCGTCTGAAACTTTGGGGTGGCTGTCTGTTTTTGATTTTAATTTCCGTGATCTATAAGACCATAAGTGGAAGTGCCGTAGTCTCCGTTGCTTTGTTTCTTAGGTGTTTCAGGAAACACCATACACTTCTCCAGAGTGGCTGTTGGCAATTTACATCCCGCCCATCAGCATAACAAGGCTCCCTGTTCTCCATGGCCTGTGCTGTCTTTCTGGATTTTACACTTTTTTCAGATGGCCCTTTTGACCTGGGGGCAGTGAGACTTCTTTGTAGTGCAGATTTCTTTAACATGCTGGCTTGGTTGGCCAAAAAGGGCGTATGCGTTTTTTCCTGAATATATTCAGGAAAAAACGCATACGCCCTTTTTGGCCAAGTGCATCATTGTCGACGTTCTGCCTCTTTTCCTATGCTTTAAATGCAATTCCAGTCTACCCCCTGAAATCGTTTTCCTGCAATTCTGCCCCGCTTTCCAGTCCTCTTCGCAGCCTTCCTTCAATATATTTTTGGACGATAGCTGTCATTTATAACTCTGCAGGTTTGTGAATTACAGTGCCCCTGAGCTCCTTTCTTCAACTCGCTTTTTTTGTGAGCTGGCCGCAAACCCGCAGGAATGCTTCAGGCCCTAATCTGGTTCCGGCACGGCATGCTGAGCCTTTGGTTAATTCCTCTTCCTGGTGGGAAATGAGCGTTCCATTTGCCCGTCCAGACACCTACAGCTAGTCTCTCATTGGTTCTCCCTATTCCTGTTCATCTTGCGCAGAAATTGAAAACTGTGCCAAACAGCAGGTTAAAGGCACTGACTCTCCAAGTGGGGAGAGTGTTAGTAAACGGTCTGGAATGGTGAACCCGAGTAAAAGGGGACGAAAACTGAGATGCATTTGAAAACGTTTCCCGGTCACACAGTGCACTGTACTGTGGGTTTCCCATGCATGTTTTAGCTGAAGGAAGAATCCCTTAAACCTGGAGAGTTGGGACCCATGGAATGGGTACCATGCAGTATGACTTCAAAGGGTCTGCATTTGCTCATCGAACCTCACCAATGCTATCAGCCCGAAGTGTCCAGCCTTATGTCTCACTCAGCTCTGGGTGTAGATGTGGTAAATCCAGGTCGCATCACAAGCCCTGAATGAATTATTTAAGAATTGCTCTCTATTTCACTGTCATTGTGTTTGTTTTTGTAATTCATTTTGATAATGGGTTTTATCGGATTTTCTCTGCTGCATTCATGCCGCTCTACACACACTTGAGTCTCTTACGGAGACATATAAATCCATGGGTTTGAAGATTCTTACTAGTCATGTGTAATCCTAGGTGTTGAATATGGGGTGTTTAGTCCATTTCGTTGAGCAAGGGCTAGGTCTTGACTATTACATATTTGGCTTATGGAAAGGTATCTGTGCTAATTTCTATCTCTGGTTTTATGCAGCACCACAACTCACCTTTCCCCTTAAGCAAGCATAAGTTGGTTTTCTAAATTTGAGACCCTGTTCTGTTTTGTAATTCAGTTCATGTGTAGCCAAGTTTACATTCCGTGTATTAGTGATATCTTATGATGTTTCATTTTCTGTGTGACTTATTTCACTTAGAATCATCGTACCTGAATCCACTCATTATGCCGCGACGGGCCTGATGACATAGATTTCATTGGTGAGTGATATTCCTTTGTACGTACGTACCACACTTCTTTATCCATTTTTCGCTTTCTGGGATATTTAACTTGTACCGTAGACGAGGTTCTTGTAAACAGAGCCGTAAACAGAAACTTTGCGGTGGCTGTGTGTTTTTGATTTTAATTTCCCTAAGCTATAGGAAAAAAAGTGGTAATGCCGTAGGCTCCGTTGCTTTGTTTTTTAGGTTTTTGAGGAAACACCATACACATCTCCAGAGTGGCTGTTGGCAATTTACATCTCGCCCATCAGCATAACAAGGCTCCCTGTTCTCCATGGCCTGTGCTACCTTTCTGGATTTTACACTTTTTTCAGATGGCCCTTTTGAACGGGGGGCAGTGAGACTTCATTGTAGTGCAGATTTCTTTAACATGCTTGCTTGGTTGGCCAAAAAGGGCGTATGCGTTTTTTCCTGAATATATTCAGGAAAAAACGCATACGCCCTTTTTGGCCAAGTGCATCATTGTCGACGTTCTGCCTCTTTTCCTATGCTTTAAATGCAATTCCAGTCTACCCCCTGAAATCGTTTTCTTGCAATTCTGCCCCGCTTTCAAGTCCTCTTCGCAGCCTTCCTTCAATATATTTTTGGGTGATAGCTGTCATTTATAACTCTGCAGGTTTGTGAATTACAGTGTCCCTGAGATCCTTTCTTCAACTCGCTTTCTTGTGAGCTGGCCGCAAACCCGCAGGATTGCTTCAGGCCCTAATCTGGTTCCGGCACGGCATGCTGAGCCTTTGGTTAATTCCTCTTCCTGGTGGGAAATGAGCGTTAAATTTGCCCGTGCAGACACCTTCACACGAGTCTTCATGGTGCCACTTTGCCCCGGGTATCTCTATGGAGGTTGGAGTTGGAGGGCCTCCTCACTCAAGGTCAGTGTGCCCATGGAGCCAACCCTGCAACTTCAGGGCATGGTTGGGGGTTAGGATCACCACGTGGGGTCCTTTTCCCTTCGGAGGGAGGTGGCCTTTTGGGCTGCTGATTTCCAGGTTTTCAGATACTGCCAGTATCTTGGCCAGATGTGGCGGTGGGCCAAGCCCCTTGGTGACCGTAGTTTATCCTACCTGGATCGCGTTCTTGCATTGTTCCATTTCAAGTGGTCCCAGGTTTTGCACTAATACTCCAATGGCGATTCACCGTTCACCAGGAATGTAAAGGTCAAAGGGTTTAGCTAAATTAGGGAGTTCCAGGGCAAGGGTCTGAATTGACTGCTCTTTCCATTCTTGAAAGGCCACTTCTGCATTCTATTCAAAAGGATCATCATCTTTTCCTTTCAGTGTTTCATATAGAGGCCGAGCTAGTAGACTGTAGTTAGGGATCCAGAAGCAGCAAACCCTGGCCTCCCCAGGAGCCCCTAAGCTGTCTTCTAGTTTCAGAAATGGGTAAGGCTGTAAATTGTTTCTTCCCTTTCCTGGGATGGGCTTCTCCGACCTTCTGTGAGAATGAAGCCCAGGCAGGTCACCGTAGTCTGTGATATTTGAGCTTTTTCTTGGACAACTTGTATCCTTTATTGGCTTGGTAGTTCAGAGGTCTCCTTAGTAGGGCTGGCGATCAGAATGTCGTCTGCATATTGAAGGAGTGTTTCCTTTTCCAGAGGTAGAACTTTCAGTTCTTTAGCTGAGCTTTCCCCAAAGATGGTGTGGGAATTTTTGAACCCTTGGGGCAACACGGCCCGGAAGTATTGTTTTAGTTGTATGTTGAGTCCTGCCACTCACAAGCCAAAATTTCTTGTGACTCTGGGACTAATAGAATACAAAAGAAGGCATCATTGAAGACTAATACAGAATACCATGTCCTGGTGGTTGGTAGAATGACCAGCAGGGTGTAGGGTTTAGGAACTACTGGAGGTATATCCTCGGTGGCTTCACTGACTGTCCTGACATCCTTTACCAGGACTCCAGCAGCCCATGGGGCTCTCGAGGTCAGGCCAATCCCAGGATATGGAGCTCACCTGGGCAGGTACCCCACCCCCACCCCAGCCCATGGGGCTCTCGTGTTCAGGCCCCTCCCAGGATATGGGGTTCCCTGGGCAGGTTCCCCTGCAGCCCATGGGGCTCTCGTGGTCAGGCCCCTCCCAGGATACAGAGCTACCCTTGCAGGTACCATGGCAGGGCTGGGAACACAGGAACCGTGCATATCGCCCTCATTGCAGAGCACTCCCAGCTCACCTGTCACTCAGATCTGACACAGAGCACCTCAGAGCAGGACTTGAACTAACAAACAGCAGCTCCGACAGGTCTGTGACCCTGGGCATCACTCTGTGTGGCCTCCCTCCACCTGGTCTTCCAGAGACTTCCACTGCACCCGGGGCACCAGGCCTCTGTCTCCACCCACCAGCCACCCCTCCTCTCCCTGACTCCTGGGTTCCTCTCATTAGGAGAGGGTTTTCTTGAAGTTGTCTCCCACTCATGGGCCAGATAATATAATTAGAAAAGAAGCCAGAGCTGCAGCCCCTTGTCTATCCTGACTCTCAGGAGCCCACACCTGTTCCTTGGACCTGGCGATTCAGCAAGTTCCAGTTTCTGCAACTGTGAGCCCCTGAGGGGTGATTATTGGCTGGCCTGGGAAGCCCGACCGTGCAGGCCAGCCCTCCCCAGGTGTGCCTGGGTTCAGATCAATATAAACACCGCTCCAGGCAGCAAGAGCCCCTTCAGCTGTGCCTGACGCCATTTTCTCTGCCCTGTCAGCAGTCTTGGGGCTGGACTGGTGGGAGGGAGTGAGAGGCCACGGCTTTGTGGGTGGCCCAGTGTGAGTGGGGCTCTGCTGGACTTTCTGCAGCAGTTGCCAAGATGCCACCTGCTAAAGAAGAGGATGTGTCACCCATACCTGCCGCTGGAATTTCTCCCTGGGCAGAGGTGAGTGAGGAAGAAAGCAGTGGGGGCCGGGACAGAAGGGGTATCTCAGGCAGGGAAATGGAAAGCTTCCAGAAGAGCACCCAGGGCCAGGACCATCCTGGCTGGCCTGCAGGCCCCAAGTCGGCTGGCATGCTGTCACTCATGTGGCTCCATGGCCCTTCCTCTAGGCTTTCAAGTCCTTGTACATATTCAGGTGTTTTACCTGGGAAGGGTGGGAACATTTCAGCAGCAGCTGGCCTGGGGCTCAGCCCACGTTTACTCACAGATGCCTCAGCACGGTCCCCCAGCTTTGCAATGAGGATGCTTGTTGCGTGGGGCCTGCTGGCTGAATGGGAGATGATTCCCCACCACTGACCAACTTCAGAATTGTTTACAACTGGAGCAAGTGCCCTGATACGGTTTTCCTCTGTGTAACTGGTGGGTTCTGTTTTTTTTTCTTTTTTTCGTTTTTGGTTCAAGGTAGATTTTATTCCTCTTTTTTGTATTTACAGATATAAGCATGGAAATAATTTATTCATATAAATACATGTATGTGAAGGAAGAATATTTTTTCTGTTTTACTTTTTGTAATTTGAATTTTATTTTATTTTTTTATACAGCAGGTTCTTTTTGGTTATCTATTTTATACATATAAATGTATATATGCCAATCCCAATCTCTCAACTCCTCCCACCACCACCCCCCAACAGCTTTCCCCCCTTGGTGTCCATACGTTTGTTGTCTACATCTGTTGCTCTATTTCTGCCTGGCAAAACGGTTCATCTGTACAATTTTTCTAGGTTCCACATATATGCATTAATAGACAAGATTTGTTTTTCTCTTTCTGACTTACTTCACTCTGTATGACAGTCTCTAGATCCATCAACGTCTCTACAAATGACCCAATTTCATTCCTTTTTATGGCTTAGTAATATTCCATTTTATATATGTACCACATCTTTATGCATTCGTCTGTCTGTGGGCATTTAGGTTGCTTCCATTACCTGGATATTGTAAATAGTGATGCAATGAACATTGGGGTGAATATCTCTTTTTGAGTTATGGTTTTGTCTGGGTATATGCCCAGTAGTGGGATTGCTGTATCATATGGTAATTCTATTCTTAGTTTTATAAGAAACTCCATAATGTTCTCCACAGTGACTGTATCAATTTACATTCCCAACAATAGTGGAAGAGGGTTCCTTATCTCCACACCCTTTCCAGCATTTGTTGTTTGTAGATTTTCTGATGATGCCCATTCTAACAGGTGTGAGGTGATACACCATGGATGAGTCTATTTCGTTGAGCAAAGAGTAGGTCTTGTCTATTACATATTTGGCTTATGGAACGGTATGTGTGCTAATTTCAATCTCTGGTTTTATACAGCACCCCAACTCAACTTTCCCCTTAAGCAAGCATAAGTTTTTATCTAAATGTGAGACTCTGTTCGGTTTTGGAATTCAGTTTATGTGTAGCCAAGTTTACACTCTCTCTATTAGTGATATCTTATGATAATTCTCTTTCTCTGTGTGACCTATTTCTCTTAGAATCATCATACTTAAATCCACTCAATTTGCTGCTACAGGCTTGATGACATTGATTTCATTGCTGAGTGATATTCCGTTGTACGTAAGTAGCACAACTCCTTTATCCATTTTTTTCTTTCTGGGATATTTAATTTGTACTGGACTCAAGGTTCTTGTAAACACAGCAGCCCTAAATTTTGTGTTGGCTGTGTCTTGTTGATTTTAATTTTCCTAAGCTATAGGGCCAAAAGTGGAAGTGCCCTAGGGTCTGTAGCTTTGTTTTTCAGATGTTTCAGGATACACCATAAACATCTCCAGAGTGTCTGTTGGCAATTTACATCCCGCCCATCAGCATAACAAGGCTCCCTGTTCTCCATGGCCTGTCCTGTGTTTCTGGTTTTTACACTTTTTTCAGATGGCCCTTTTGACGAATGGGAAATGAGACTTCATTGTAGTGCGGATTTCCATTTCTCGAGTGCTTGGTTGGCCAAAAAGGGCATATGTGTTTTTTCCTGAATATATTCAGGAAAAAATGTTTACGCACTTTTGTCCAAGTGCATCACTGTCAAAGATCTGCCGCTTTTCACATGCTTTAAATGCAATTCCGATCTACCTCCTGAAATATGATTCCTGCAATTCTGCCTCGTTTTCAAGTCCTCTTTGCAGACTTACTTCCATATAATTTTGCCAATAGCTGTCATTTATAACACTGCAGGTTTGTGAATTACAGTGCCCGTGATTTCCTTTCTTAACTCGTTTCCTTGAAAACTGGCCACAGAACCGCAGGTTTGCTTCAGGCCGTAATCAGGGTCCGGCACGGCACTCTGAGACTTTGGTTCATTCCAATTCCTGGTGGGAAATTAGAGTTAAATGTGCCCCTCCAGACACCTGCCTCACTCCTAGCCCCTTGGTGATGTGTGTCCTGTGGTTTGAGGCCACATGTGCTGGGTTCCTCACCTTTGGCTGATGTGGCCCCACTGGTGTGAGGACACCCCTGCCTGGTTCCAATCCCCTTGGTGATGTGGGCCCTCCGGTGAGAGTCTGATCCTGGTTGGGTTCCTCACACTTCTGTGAGGTGGGCCCTCTTCTCTGAGGTCAATCCTGCCTGGCTGGCACACCCCGCCTTGGCGACGTCGGCTCTCTGGTGGGATTTGGTGCCTGCTGGGTGTCTCCTCCCCTCGGTAATGAGGGCCCTCTGGCGTCAGGCCCTAACTCCTGGGCTCCCAATATTTTCTGATATGCGCCCTGTGGTTCGAGTACACTCCTGCAAGGTTCCCAACCCCATGGGAATGTGGGCCTTCTGCTCTGAGGTCCCAACCGTGTGTTGCTCAGTTTCATGATGAGGGCCCTCTGCTGTGAGTTCTCTCCGGCCTGGATCCCATAGCCTCGCTGCTCCTGGCCACCTGCTGGGAGGTTACAACTGCGGGATTCCTCACCTTTTTTCTTCTATGGGCCCTCTGTTTTGAGACTCCTCCTGCCTGCCTCACTCCCAGCCCCTTGGTGATGTGTGTCCTCTGGTTTGAGGCCATGTATGCTGGGTCCCTCGCCTTTCGATGATGTGGCCCCACTGGTGTGAGGACACTCCTGCCTGGTTCCTATCCCCTTGATGATGTGGGCCCTCTGGTGAGAGTCTGATCCTGGCTGGGTTCCTCACCCTTCTGTGAGGGGGGCCCTCTGCTGTGAGGTCACTCCTGCCTGGCTGGCACACCCCACCTGGGCAACATCGGCCCTCTTGTGGCAGTTGGAGCCTGCTGGGAACCTCCCCTCGGTGATGGGGGCCCTCTAGCGTCAGGCCCTAACTGCTGGGTACCCACATTTTCTGATACGTGCTAAGTGGTGCGAGGACACTCCTGCGAGGTTCCCATCCCCATGGGCATGTGGGCCTTCTGCTCTAAGGTCCCAACACCTGTGTTGTTCACCGTTTCATGATGTTGGCTCTCTGGTGTTAGTTCACCCAGGCCTAGATCCCATAGCCTCTGTGCTCTGAGCGGCCTGCTGGGAGGTTCCTACTGCTGGATTCCTTACCTTTTTTATTCTTTGTGTCCTGTGTTTTCATGCTCCTACTTCCTGACTCACTCCCAGCCCATTTGTGATGTAGGTCCTCTGGTTTAAGGCCACATGTACCGGTTTCCTCACCTTTATTGATGTGGCCCCACTGGTGTGAGGACACTCCTGCCTGGTTCCCATCCCCTTGGTGATGGGGGCCCTCTGGTGAGAGTCTGATCCTGTCTGGATTCCTCACACTTCTGGGAGGTGGGCCCTCTGCTGTGAGGTCACTCCTGCCTGGCTGGCACACGTCACCTTGGCGATGTGGGCCCTCAGTTGGGAGTTGGTGCCTGCTGGGAGTGTCCTCCCCTCGGTAATGAGGGCCCTCTGGCGTCAGGCCCTAACTCATGGGCTCCCAAAATTTTCTGATGTGCGCCCTGTCGTGCGAGTACACTCCAGCCAGGGTCCCATCCCCATGGGGATGTGGGCTTTCTGCCCTGAGGTCCCAACGGCTGGGTTGCTCACAGTGTCAGAATGTGGGCCCTCTGCTGTGAGTTCACTCCGGCATGGATCCCATAGCCTCGGTGCTCTGGGCCACCTGCTTGGAGCTTCCAACTGCGGGGTTCCTCACCTTTTTTATTCTATGGGCGCTCTGTTGTGAGTCTCCTCCTGCATGCCTCACTCCCAGCCCTTTCGTGATGTGTGTCCCCTTGTTTGAGGCCACATGTGCTGTGCTCCTCACCTTTCGCTGATGTGGCCCCACTGGTGTGAGGACACTCCTGCCTGGTTTCCATCCCCTTGGTGATGTGGGCGCTCTGGTTAGAGTCTGATCCTGTTTGGGCTCCTCACACTTCTGTGAGGTGGGCCCTCTGCTGTGAGGTAACTCCTGACTGGCTTGCTCCCATTGCCTTGGTGACGTCGGCCCTCTGGTGGCATTTGGAGCCTGCTGGTAGCCTCCTCTCCTCCGTGATGAGGGCCCTCTGGCGCCAGGCCATAACTGCTGGGTTCCCACATTTTCTGATACGTGCTAAGTTGTGCGAGGACACTCCTGCGAGGTTCCCATCCCCATGGGGATGTGGGCCTTCTGCTCTGAGGTCCCACTGGCTGGGTTGCTCACAGTTTCATGATGTGGGCCCTCTGCTGTGAGTTCACTGTGGCCTGGATCCCATAGACTCCATGCTCTGGGCCACCTGCTGGGAGGTTCAAACTGCTGGATTCCTCACATTTTTTATTCTGTGGGCCCTGTGTTGTTAGGCTACTCCTGCCTGCCTCACTCGGAGCACCTTGGAAATGTGGGTCCTCTGGTTTAGGCCACATGTGCTGGGTTCCTCACCTTTCTATAATGTGGCCACACTGGTGTGAGGACACTCCTGCCTTGTTCCGATCCCCTTGGTGATGTGGGCCCTCTGGTGAGAGTCTTATCCTGGCTGGGTTCCTCACCCTTCTGTGCGGTAGGCCCTCTGCTGTGAGGTCACTCCTGCCTGGCTGGCACACGTCAACTTGGCGATGTGGGCCCTCAGTTGGGAGTTGGTGCCTGCTGGGAGTCTCCTCCCCTCGGTAATGAGGGCCCTCTGGCGTCAGACCCTAACTCCTGGGCTCCCAAAATTTTCTGATGTGCGCCCTGTGGTGCGAGTACACTCCTGCCAGGATCCCAACCCCATGGGAATGTGGGCCTTCTGCTCTAAGGTCCCACCGGCTGGGTTGCTCACAGTTTCATAATGAGGGCCCTCTGTTTTGAGTTCAGTCAGGCCTGGATCCCATAGCCTCGCTGCTCCTGGCCACCTGCTGGGAGGTTCCAACTGCAGGATTCCTCACCTTTTTTACGCTATGGGCCCTCTGTTTGGAGGCTCCTCCTGCCTGCCTCACTCCCAGCCCCTTGGTGATGTGTGTCCTGTAGTTTGAGGCCACGTGTGCTGGGTCCGTCACATTTCGGTGATGTGACCACACTGGTGTGAGAACACTCCTGCCTGGTTTCCATTCCCTTGGTGATGTGGGCCCTCCGGTGAGAGTCTGATCCTCTTTGGGTTCCTCACACTTTTTTGTGGTTGGCCCTCTGCTCTGAGGTCACTCCTGCCTGGCTGGCACACCCTGCATTGGCGACGTCGGCCTTCTGGTAGCAGTTGGAGCTTGCTGGGAGCCTCCTCTCCTCAGTGATGAGGGCCCTCTGGCGTCCGGCCCTAACTGCTGGGCTCCCCACGTTTTCTGATGTGTGCCCACTGGTGCGATGACACTCCTGCTTGGTTCCCTTCCCCATGGGGATGTGGGCCTTGTGCTCTGAGGTTACAACGGCTGGGTTGCTTACAGTATCACGATGAGGGCCCTCTGTTGTGAGTTCATCACTGCCTGGATCCCATAGCCTCGGTGCTCTGGGCCGCCTGCTGGGATGTTCCAACTGCTGGATTCCTCACCTTTTTTATACAATGGGCCATGTGTTGTGAGGTTAATCCTGCCTGCCTCGCTCCGAGACCCATGGTGATGTGGGTCCTCTGGTTTGAGGCCACATGTGCTGGGTACCTCAACTTTCGATGATGTGGCCCCACGGGTGTGAGGACACTCCTGCCTGGTTCCCAGCCCCTTGCTTATGTGGGCACTCTGGTGAGAGTCTGATCTTGACTGGGTTCCTTACCCTTCTGTGAGGTGGGCCCTCTGATGTGAGGTCACTCCTGCCTGGATGGCTCATGTCGCCTTGGCGACGTAGGCCCTCTGTTGGCCACTGAAGCATGCTGGGAGCCTCCTACCCTCTTTAATAAGGGCCCTGGAAGAAACGCATATGCCCTTTTTGACCAAGTGCATCATTGTCGAGGTTCTGCCTCTTCTCCTATACTTTCAGAGGACTTCCCGTCTACCTCCTGAAATCGTATTCCTGGAATTCTGCCCCGCGTTCAAGTCCTCTTCGCAGCCTTACTTCAATACATTTTTGGACAATAGTTGACATTTATAACTCTGCAGGTTTGTGAATTACAGTGCCCCTGAGCTCCTTTCTTCAACTCGCTTTCTTGTGAGCTGGCCGCAAAACCGCAGGATTGCTTCAGGCCCTAATCTGGTTCCGACACGGCATGCTGAGCCTTTGGCTAATTCCTCTTCCTGGTGGGAAATGAGCGTTAAATTTGTTCGTGCCGACACCTACAGCTAATCTCTCATTGGTTCTCCCTATTCCTGTTCATCTTGCGCAGAAATTCCAAACTGTGCCAAACAGGAGGTTAAAGGCACTGACTCTCCAAGTGGGGAGAGTGTTAGTAAAGCGTCTGGAATGGTAAAACCGAGTACAAGGGGACGAAAACTGAGACGCATTTAAAAAGTTTTCCCGGTCACACGGTGGACCATATTCTGAGTTTCCCATGCATGTTTTAGCTGAAGGAAGAATCCCTTCAACCTGGAGAGTTGGGACCCATGGAATGGGTATCACGCATTATGACTTCAAAGGGTTGCCTTTGCTCACCGAACGTCACCAATGCTATCAGCCCGAAGTGTCCAGCCTTATGTCTCACTCAGCTCGGTGTGTAGATGTGGTAAATCCACGTTGCATCACAAGCCCTGAATGAATTATTTAAGAATTGCTCTCTATTTCACTGTCATTGTGTTTTGTTTTTGTAATTTATTTTGATAATGGGATTTATCGGATTTTCACTGCTGCGTTTATGCCGCTTTACACATGCTTGATTCTCTTATGGAGACATATAAATCCATGGGTTTTCAGATTCTTACTAGTCAGGTATATTCCTAGGCATTGAATATGGGGTGTTGAGTCCATTTCGTGGAGCAAGGAGTAGGTCCTGACTATTACATATTTGCTTATGGAAAGGTATCTGTGCTAATTTCAATCTCTGGTTTTATGCAGCCCCACAACTCACCTTTCCCCTTAAGCAAGCATAAGTTGGTTTTCTAAATTTGAGACCCTTTTCTGTTTTGTAATTGAGTTCATGTGCAGCCATGTTTGCGTTCCGTGTATTTGAGATATCTTATGGTGTTTCTTTTTCTGTGTGACTTAGTTAACTTAGAATGATCATACCTGAATCCACTCATTATGCCGCGACGGGCCTCATGACATAGATTTCATTGCTGAGTGATATTCCATTGTACGTACGTACAGCAACTTCTTTATCCATTTTTTGCTTTCTGGGATATTTCACTTGTACCGTAAATGAGGTTCTTGTAAGCAGAGCCGTCCAAAATTTATGGGTGGCTGTGTCTTTTTGATTTTAATTTCCCTAAGTTATAGAACCATAAGTTGAAGTGCCGTAGGCTCCGTTGGTTAGTTTTTTAAGTGTTTGAGGAAACACCATACACTTCTCCAGAGTGGCTGTTGGCAAGTTACATCCCGCCCATCAGCATAACAAGGCTCCCTGTTCTCCATGGCCTGTCCTGCCTTTCTGGATTTTTCACTTTTTTCAGATGTCCCTTTTGACAGGGGGGCAGTGAGACTTCATTGTAATGCAGATTTCTTTACAGGCTTGCTTGTTTGGCCAAAAAGGGCGTATGTGTTTTTTCTTGAATATATTCAGGAAAAAACGCATACGCCCTTTTTGACCAAGTGCATCATTGTCGACTTTCTGTCTCTTTCCTTATGCTTTAAATGCAATTCCAGTCTGCCCCTGAACTCGTTTTCCTGCAATTCTGCCCCGCTTTCAAGTCCTCTACGCAGCCTTACTTCAATACATTTTTGGACAATAGCTGACATTTATAACTCTGCAGGTTTGTGAATGACAGTGCGCCTGAGCTCCTTTCTTCTACTCGCTTTCTTGTGAGCTGGCCGCAAACCCGCAGGATTGCTTCATGCCCTAATCTGGTTCCGGCACAGCATGCTGATCCTTTGGTAAATTCCTCTTCCTGGTGGGAAATGAGTGTTATATTTGAACGTGCAGACACCTAGAGCTAGTCTCTCATTGGTTCTCCCTATTCTTGTTCATCTTGCGCAGAAATTGCAAACTGTGCCAAACAGGAGGTTAAAGGCACTGACTCTCTAAGTGGGGAGAGTATTAGTAAAGGGTCTTCAATCGTGAACCCGAGTAAAAGGGGACGAAAACTGAGATGCATTTGAAAAGGTTTCCCGGTCACACGGTGCACCATACTGTGGGTTTCCCATGCATGTTTTAGCTGAAGGAAGAATCCCTTAAACCTGGAGAGTTGGGACCCATGGAATGGGTACCATGCAGTAGGACTTCAAAGGGCCTGCATTTTCTCAACGAACCTCACCAATGCTATCAGGCTGAAGTGTACAGCCTTATGTCTCACTCAGCTCTGGTTGTAGATGTGGTAAATCCAGGTTGCATCACAAGCCCTGAATGAATTATTTAAGAATTGCTCTCTATTTCACTGTCATTGTGTTTGTTTTTGTAATTCATTTTGATAATGGGATTTATCGGATTTTCTCTGCTGCATTCATGCCGCTGTACACACACTTGAGTCTCTTATGGAGACATATAAATCCATGGGTTTGAAGATACTTACTAGTCAGGTGTATTCCTAGGCGTTGAATATGGGGTGTTTAGTCCATTTCGTTGAGCAAGGGCTAGGTCTTGACTATTACATATTTGGCTTATGGAAAGGTATCTGTGCTAATTTCTATCTCTGGTTTTATGCAGCACCCCAACTCACTTTTCCCCTTAAGCAAGCATAAGGTGGTTTTCTAAATTTGAGACCCTGTTCTGTTTTGTAATTCAGTTCATGTGTAGCCAAGTTTACATTCCGTGTATTAGTGATATCTTATGATGTTTCATTTTCTGTGTGACTTATTTCACTTAGAATCATCGTACCTGAATCCACTCATTATGCCACGATGGGCCTGATGACATAGATTTCATTGCTGAGTGATATTCCATTGAATGTGTGTACCACAACTTCTTTATCCATTTTTCACATTCTGGGATACTTAACTTGTACCGTAGACGAGATTCCTGTAAACAGAGCCGTCTGAAACTTTGGGGTGGCTGTCTGTTTTTGATTTTAATTTCTGTGATCTATAAGACCATAAGTGGAAGTGCCGTAGTCTCCGTTGCTTTGTTTCTTAGGTGTTTCAGGAAACACCATACACTTCTCCAGAGTGGCTGTTGGCAATTTACATCCCGCCCATCAGCATAACAAGGCTCCCTGTTCTCCATGGCCTGTGCTGTCTTTCTGGATTTCACACTTTTTTCAGATGGCCCTTTTGACCTGGGGGCAGTGAGACTTCTTTGTAGTGCAGATTTCTTTAACATGCTGGCTTGGTTGGCCAAAAAGGGCGTATGCGTTTTTTCCTGAATATATTCAGGAAAAAACGCATACGCCCTTTTTGGCCAAGTGCATCATTGTCGACGTTCTGCCTCTTTTCCTATGCTTTAAATGCAATTCCAGTCTACCCCCTGAAATCGTTTTCCTGCAATTCTGCCCCGCTTTCCAGTCCTCTTCGCAGCCTTCCTTCAATATATTTTTGGACGATAGCTGTCATTTATAACTCTGCAGGTTTGTGAATTACAGTGCCCCTGAGCTCCTTTCTTCAACTCGCTTTCTTGTGAGCTGGCCACAAACCCGCAGGAATGCTTCAGGCCCTAATCTGGTTCCGGCACGGCACGCTGAGCCTTTGGTTAATTCCTCTTCCTGGTGGGAAATGAGCATTCCATTTGCCCGTCCAGACACCTACAGCTAGTCTCTCATTGGTTCTCCCTATTCCTGTTCATCTTGCGCAGAAATTGCAAACTGTGCCAAACAGGAGGTTAAAGGCACTGACTCTCCAAGTGGGGAGAGTGTTAGTAAACGGTCTGGAATGGTGAACCCGAGTAAAAGGGGACGAAAACTGAGATGCATTTGAAAACGTTTCCCGGTCACACAGTGCACTGTACTGTGGGTTTCCCATGCATGTTTTAGCTGAAGGAAGAATCCCTTAAACCTGGAGAGTTGGGACCCATGGAATGGGTACCATGCAGTATGACTTCAAAGGGTCTGCATTTGCTCATCGAACCTCACCAATGCTATCAGCCCGAAGTGTCCAGCCTTATGTCTCACTCAGCTCTGGGTGTAGATGTGGTAAATCCAGGTCGCATCACAAGCCCTGAATGAATTATTTAAGAATTGCTCTCTATTTCACTGTCATTGTGTTTGTTTTTGTAATTCATTTTGATAATGGGTTTTATCGGATTTTCTCTGCTGCATTCATGCCGCTGTACACACACTTGAGTCTCTTACGGAGACATATAAATCCATGGGTTTGAAGGTTCTTACTAGTCATGTGTAATCCTAGGCGTTGAATATGGGGTGTTTAGTCCATTTCGTTGAGCAAGGGCTAGGTCTTGACTATTACATATTTGGCTTATGGAAAGGTATCTGTGCTAATTTCTATCTCTGGTTTTATGCAGCACCACAACTCACCTTTCCCCTTAAGCAAGCATAAGTTGGTTTTCTAAATTTGAGACCCTGTTCTGTTTTGTAATTCAGTTCATGTGTAGCCAAGTTTACATTCCGTGTATTAGTGATATCTTATGATGTTTCATTTTCTGTGTGACTTATTTCACTTAGAATCATCGTACCTGAATCCACTCATTATGCCGCGACGGGCCTGATGACATAGATTTCATTGGTGAGTGATATTCCTTTGTACGTACGTACCACACTTCTTTATCCATTTTTCGCTTTCTGGGATATTTAACTTGTACCGTAGACGAGGTTCTTGTAAACAGAGCCGTAAACAGAAACTTTGCGGTGGCTGTGTGTTTTTGATTTTAATTTCCCTAAGCTATAGGAAAAAAAGTGGTAATGCCGTAGGCTCCGTTGCTTTGTTTTTTAGGCTTTTGAGGAAACACCATACACATCTCCAGAGTGGCTGTTGGCAATTTACATCCCGCCCATCAGCATAACAAGGCTCCCTGTTCTCCATGGCCTGTGCTGCCTTTCTGGATTTTACACTTTTTTCAGATGGCCCTTTTGAACGGGGGGCAGTGAGACTTCATTGTAGTGCAGATTTCTTTAACATGCTTGCTTGGTTGGCCAAAAAGGGCGTATGCGTTTTTTCCTGAATATATTCAGGAAAAAACGCATACGCCCTTTTTGGCCAAGTGCATCATTGTCGACGTTCTGCCTCTTTTCCTATGCTTTAAATGCAATTCCAGTCTACCCCCTGAAATCGTTTTCTTGCAATTCTGCCACGCTTTCAAGTCCTCTTCGCAGCCTTCCTTCAATATATTTTTGGGTGATAGCTGTCATTTATAACTCTGCAGGTTTGTGAATTACAGTGTCCCTGAGCTCCTTTCTTCAACTCGCTTTCTTGTGAGCTGGCCGCAAACCCGCAGGATTGCTTCAGGCCCTAATCTGGTTCCGGCACGGCATGCTGAGCCTTTGGTTAATTCCTCTTCCTGGTGGGAAATGAGCGTTAAATTTGCCCGTGCAGACACCTTCACACGAGTCTTCATGGTGCCACTTTGCCCCGGTTATCTCTATGGAGGTTGGAGTTGGAGGGCCTCCTCGCTCAAGGTCAGTGTGCCCATGGAGCCAACCCTGCAACTTCAGGGCATGGTTGGGTGTTAGGATCACCACGTGGGGTCCTTTTCCCTTAGGAGGGAGGTGGCCTTTTGGGCTGCTGATTTCCAGGTTTTCAGATACTGCCAGTATCTTGGCCAGATGTGGCGGTGGGCCAAGCCCCTTGGTGACCGTAGTTTATCCTACCTGGATCGCATTCTTGCATTGTTCCATTTCAAGTGGTCCCAGGTTTTGCACTAATACTCCAATGGCGATTCACCGTTCACCAGGAATGTAAAGGTCAAAGGGTTTAGCTAAATTAGGGAGTTCCAGGGCAAGGGTCTGAATTGACTGCTCTTTCCATTCTTGAAAGGCCACTTCTGCATTCTATTCAAAAGGATCATCATCTTTTCCTTTCAGTGTTTCATATAGAGGCCCAGCTAGTAGACTGTAGTTAGGGATCCAGAAGCAGCAAACCCTGGCCTCCCCAGGAACCCCTAAGCTGTCTTCTAGGTTCAGAAATGGGTAAGGCTGTAAATTGTTTCTTCCCTTTCCTGGGATGGGCTTCTCCGACCTTCTGTGAGAATGAAGCCCAGGCAGGTCACCGTAGTCTGTGATATTTGAGCTTTTTCTTGGACAACTTGTATCCTATATTGGCTTGGTAGTTCAGAGGTCTCCTTAGTAGGGCTGGCGATCAGAATGTCGTCTGCATATTGAAGGAGTGTTTCCTTTTCCAGAGGTAGAACTTTTAGTTCTTTAGCTGAGCTTTCCCCAAAGATGGTGTGGGAATATTTGAACCCTTGGGGCAACACGGCCCGGAAGTATTGTTTTAGTTGTATGTTGAGTCCTGCCACTCACAAGCCAAAATTTCTTGTGACTCTGGGACTAATAGAATACAAAAGAAGGCATCATTGAAGACTAATACAGAATACCATGTCCTGGTGGTTGGTAGAATGACCAGCAGGGTGTAGGATTTAGGAACTACTGGAGGTATATCCTCGGTGGCTTCACTGACTGTCCTGACATCCTTTACCAGGACTCCAGCAGCCCATGGGGCTCTCGAGGTCAGGCCAATCCCAGGATATGGAGCTCACCTGGGCAGGTACCCCACCCCAAACCCAGCCCATGGGGCTCTCGTGTTCAGGCCCCTCCCAGGATATGGGGTTCCCTGGGCAGGTCCCCCTGCAGCCCATGGGGCTCTCGTGGTCAGGCCCCTCCCAGGATACAGAGCTACCCTTGCAGGTACCATGGCAGGGCTGGGAACACAGGAACCGTGCATATCGCTCTCATTGCAGAGCACTCCCAGGTCACCTGTCACTCAGATCTGACACAGAGCACCTCAGAGCAGGACTTGAACTAACAAACAGCAGCTCCGACAGGTCTGTGACCCTGGGCATCACTCTGTGTGGCCTCCCTCCACCTGGTCTTCCAGAGACTTCCACTGCACCCGGGGCACCAGGCCTCTGTCTCCACCCACCAGCCACCCCTCCTCTCCCTGACTCCTGGGTTCCTCTCATTAGGAGAGGGTTTTCTTGAAGTTGTCTCCCACTCATGGGCCAGATAATATAATTAGAAAACAAGCCAGAGCTGCAGCCCCTTGTCTATCCTGACTCTCAGGAGCCCACACCTGTTCCTTGGGCCTGGCCGATTCAGCAAGTTCCAGTTTCTGCAACTGTGAGCCCCTGAGGGGTGATTATTGGCTGGCCTGGGAAGCCCGACCGTGCCGGCCAGACCTCCCCAGGTGTGCCTGGGTTCAGATCAATATAAACACCGCTCCAGGCAGCAAGAGCCCCTGCAGCTGTGCCTGACGCCATTTTCTCTGCCCTGTCAGCAGTCTTGGGGCTGGACTGGTGGGAGGGAGTGAGAGGCCACGGCTTTGTGGGTGGCCCAGTGTGAGTGGGGCTCTGCTGGACTTTCTGCAGCAGTTGCCAAGATGCCACCTGCTAAAGAAGAGGATGTGTCACCCATACCTGCCGCTGGAATTTCTCCCTGGGCAGAGGTGAGTGAGGAAGAAAGCAGTGGGGGCCGGGACAGCAGGGGTATCTCAGGCAGGGAAATGGAAAGCTTCCAGAAGAGCACCCAGGGCCAGGACCATCCTGGCTGGCCTGCAGGCACCAAGTCGGCTGGCATGCTGTCACTCATGTGGCTCCATGGCCCTTCCTCTAGGCTTTCAAGTCCTTGTACATATTCAGGTGTTTTACCTGGGAAGGGTGGGAACATTTCAGCAGCAGCTGGCCTGGGGCTCAGCCCACGTTTACTCACAGATGCCTCGGCACGGTCCCCCAGCTTTGCAATGAGGACGCTTGTTGCGTGGGGCCTGCTGGCTGAATGGGAGATGATTCCCCACCACTGACCAACTTCAGAATTGTTTACAACTGGAGCAAGTGCCCTGATACGGTTTTCCTCTGTGTAACTGGTGGGTTCTGTTTTGTTTTCTTTTTTTCGTTTTTGGTTCAAGGTAGATTTTATTCCTCTTTTTTGTATTTACAGATATAAGCATGGAAATAATTTATTCATATAAATACATGTATGTGAAGGGAAGAATATTTTTTCTGTTTTACTTTTTGTAATTTGAATTTTATTTTATTTTTTTATACAGCAGGTTCTTTTTGGTTATATTTTATACATATAAATGTATACATGCCAATCCCAATCTCTCAACTCCTCCCACCACCACCCCCAAACAGCTTTCCCCCCTTGGTGTCCATACGTTTGTTGTCTACATCTGTTGCTCTATTTCTGCCTGGCAAAACGGTTCATCTGTACAATTTTTCTAGGTTCCACATATATGCATTAATAGACAAGATTTGTTTTTCTCTTTCTGACTTACTTCACTCTGTATGACAGTCTCTAGATCCATCAACGTCTCTACAAATGACCCAATTTCATTCCTTTTTATGGCTTAGTAATATTCCATTTTATATATGTACCACATCTTTATGCATTCGTCTGTCTGTGGGCATTTAGGTTGCTTCCATTACCTGGATATTGTAAATAGTGATGCAATGAACATTGCGGTGAATGTCTCTTTTTGATTTATGGTTTTGTCTGGGTATATGCCCAGTAGTGGGATTGCTGTATCATATGGTAATTCTATTCTTAGTTTTATAAGAAACTCCATAATGTTCTCCACAGTGACTGTATCAATTTACATTCCCAACAATAGTGGAAGAGGGTTCCTTATCTCCACACCCTTTCCAGCATTTGTTGTTTGTAGATTTTCTGATGATGCCCATTCTAACAGGTGTGAGGTGATACACCATGGATGAGTCTATTTCGTTGAGCAAAGAGTAGGTCTTGTCTATTACATATTTGGCTTATGGAACGGTATGTGTGCTAATTTCAATCTCTGGTTTTATACAGCACCCCAACTCAACTTTCCCCTTAAGCAAGCATAAGTTTTTATCTAAATGTGAGACTCTGTTCGGTTTTGGAATTCAGTTTATGTGTAGCCAAGTTTACACTCTCTCTATTAGTGATATCTTATGATAATTCTCTTTCTCTGTGTGACCTATTTCTCTTAGAATCATCATACTTAAATCCACTCAATTTGCTGCTACAGGCCTGATGACATTGATTTCATTGCTGAGTGATATTCCGTTGTACGTAAGTAGCACAACTCCTTTATCCATTTTTTTCTTTCTGGGATATTTAATTTGTACTGGACTCAAGGTTCTTGTAAACACAGCAGCCCTAAATTTTGTGTTGGCTGTGTCTTGTTGATTTTAATTTTCCTAAGCTATAGGGCCAAAAGTGGAAGTGCCCTAGGGTCTGTAGCTTTGTTTTTCAGATGTTTCAGGATACACCATAAACATCTCCAGAGTGTCTGTTGGCAATTTACACCCCGCCCATCAGCATAACAAGGCTCCCTGTTCTCCATGGCCTGTCCTGTGTTTCTGGTTTTTACACTTTTTTCAGATGGCCCTTTTGACGAATGGGAAATGAGACTTCATTGTAGTGCAGATTTCCATTTCTCGAGTGCTTGGTTGGCCAAAAAGGGCATATGTGTTTTTTCCTGAATATATTCAGGAAAAAATGTTTACGCACTTTTGTCCAAGTGCATCACTGTCAAAGATCTGCCGCTTTTCACATGCTTTAAATGCAATTCCAATCTACCTCCTGAAATATGATTCCTGCAATTCTGCCTCGTTTTCAAGTCCTCTTTGCAGACTTACTTCCATATAATTTTGCCAATAGCTGTCATTTATAACACTGCAGGTTTGTGAATTACAGTGCCCGTGATTTCCTTTCTTAACTCGTTTCCTTGAAAACTGGCCAAAGAACCGCAGGTTTGCTTCAGGCCGTAATCAGGGTCCGGCACGGCACTCTGAGACTTTGGTTCATTCCACTTCCTGGTGGGAAATTAGAGTTAAATGTGCCCCTCCAGACACCTGCCTCACTCCTAGCCCCTTGGTGATGTGTGTCCTGTGGTTTGAGGCCACATGTGCTGGGTTCCTCACCTTTGGCTGATGTGGCCCCACTGGTGTGAGGACACTCCTGCCTGGTTCCCATCCCCTTGGTGATGTGGGCCCTCCGGTGAGAGTCTGATCCTGGTTGGGTTCCTCACACTTCTGTGAGGTGGGCCCTCTTCTCTGAGGTCACTCCTGCCTGGCTGGCACACCCCGCCTTGGCGACGTCGGCCCTCTGGTGGGATTTGGTGCCTGCTGGGTGTCTCCTCCCCTCGGTAATGAGGGCCCTCTGGCGTCAGACCCTAACTCCTGGGCTCCCAATATTTTCTGATATGCGCCCTGTGGTGCGAGTACACTCCTGCCAGGTTCCCAACCCCATGGGAATGTGGGCCTTCTGCTCTGAGGTCCCAACCGTGGGTTGCTCAGTTTCATGATGAGGGCCCTCTCCTGTGAGTTCTCTCCGGCCTGGATCCCATAGCCTCGCTGCTCCTGGCCACCTGCTGGGAGGTTACAACTGCGGGATTCCTCACCTTTTTTCTTCTATGGGCCCTCTGTTTTGAGACTCCTCCTGCCTGCCTCACTCCCAGCCCCTTGGTGATGTGTGTCCTCTGGTTTGAGGCCACGTATGCTGGGTCCCTCGCCTTTCGATGATGTGGCCCCACTGGTGTGAGGACACTCCTGCCTGGTTCCTATCCCCTTGATGATGTGGGCCCTCTGGTGAGAGTCTGATCCTGGCTGGGTTCCTCACCCTTCTGTGAGGTGGGCCCTCTGCTGTGAGGTCACTCCTGCCTGGCTGGCACACCCCACCTGGGCAACATCGGCCCTCTTGTGGCAGTTGGAGCCTGCTGGGAACCTCCCCTCGGTGATGGGGGCCCTCTTGCCTCAGGCCCTAACTGGTGGGTACCCACATTTTCTGATACGTGCTAAGTGGTGCGAGGACACTCCTGCGAGGTTCCCATCCCCATGGGCATGTGGGCCTTCTGCTCTAAGGTCCCAACACCTGTGTTGTTCACCGTTTCATGATGTTGGCTCTCTGGTGTTAGTTCACCCAGGCCTAGAACCCATAGCCTCTGTGCTCTGAGCGGCCTGCTGGGAGGTTCCTACTGCTGGATTCCTTACCTTTTTTATTCTTTGGGTCCTGTGTTTTCATGCTCCTACTTCCTGACTCACTCCCAGCCCATTTGTGATGTAGGTCCTCTTGTTTAAGGCCACATGTACCAGTTTCCTCACCTTTATTGATGTGGCCCCACTGGTGTGAGGACACTCCTGCCTGGTTCCCATCCCCTTGGTGATGTGGGCCCTCTGGTGAGAGTCTGATCCTGTCTGGATTCCTCACACTTCTGTGAGGTGGGCCCTCTGCTATGAGGTAACTCCTGCCTGGCTTGCTCCCATTGCCTTGGTGACGTCGGCCCTCTGGTGGCATTTGGAGCCTACTGGTAGCCTCCTCTCCTCCGTGATGAGGGCCCTCTGGCGCCAGGCCATAACTGCTGGGTTCCCACATTTTCTGATACGTGCTAAGTTGTGCGAGGACACTCCTGCGATGTTCCCATCCCCATGGGGATGTGGGCCTTCTGCTCTGAGGTCCCACTGGCTGGGTTGCTCACAGTTTCATGATGTGGGCCCTCTGCTGTGAGTTCACTGTGGCCTGGATCCCATAGACTCCATGCTCTGGGCCACCTGCTGGGAGGTTCAAACTGCTGGATTCCTCACATTTTTTATTCTGTGGGCCCTGTGTTGTTAGGCTACTCCTGCCTGCCTCACTCGGAGCACCTTGGAAATGTGGGTCCTCTGGTTTAGGCCACATGTGCTGGGTTCCTCACCTTTCTATAATGTGGCCACACTGGTGTGAGGACACTCCTGCCTTGTTCCGATCCCCTTGGTGATGTGGGCCCTCTGGTGAGAGTCTTATCGTGGCTGGGTTCCTCACCCTTCTGTGAGGTAGGCCCTCTGCTGTGAGGTCACTCCTGCCTGGCTGGCACACGTCAACGTGGCGACGTGGGCCCTCAGTTGGGAGTTGGTGCCTGCTGGGAGTCTCCTCCCCTCGGTAATGAGGGCCCTCTGGCGTCAGACCCTAACTCCTGGGCTCCCAAAATTTTCTGATGTGCGCCCTGTGGTGCGAGTACACTCCTGCCAGGATCCCAACCCCATGGGAATGTGGGCCTTCTGCTCTAAGGTCCCAACGGCTGGGTTGCTCACAGTTTCATAATGAGGGCCCTCTGTTTTGAGTTCAGTCAGGCCTGGATCCCATAGCCTCGCTGCTCCTGGCCACCTGCTGGGAGGTTCCAACTGCGGGATTCCTCACCTTTTTTACGCTATGGGCCCTCTGTTTGGAGGCTCCTCCTGCCTGCCTCACTCCCAGCCCCTTGGTGATGTGTGTCCTGTAGTTTGAGGCCACGTGTGCTGGGTCCGTCACATTTCGGTGATGTGACCACACTGGTGTGAGAACACTCCTGCCTGGTTTCCATTCCCTTGGTGATGTGGGCCCTCCGGTGAGAGTCTGATCCTCTTTGGGTTCCTCACACTTTTGTGTGGTTGGCCCTCTGCTCTGAGGTCACTCCTGCCTGGCTGGCACACCCTGCATTGGCGACGTCGGCCTTCTGGTAGCAGTTGGAGCTTGCTGGGAGCCTCCTCTCCTCAGTGATGAGGGCCCTCTGGCGTCCGGCCCTAACTGCTGGGCTCCCCACCTTTTCTGATGTGTGCCCACTGGTGCGATGACACTCCTGCTTGGTTCCCTTCCCCATGGGGATGTGGGCCTTGTGCTCTGAGGTTACAACGGCTGGGTTGCTTACAGTATCACGATGAGGGCCCTCTGTTGTGAGTTCATCACTGCCTGGATCCCATAGCCTCGGTGCTCTGGGCCGCCTGCTGGGATGTTCCAACTGCTGGATTCCTCACCTTTTTTATACAATGGGCCATGGGTTTTGAGGTTAATCCTGCCTGCCTCGCTCCGAGACCCATGGTGATGTGGGTCCTCTGGTTTGAGGCCACATGTGCTGGGTACCTCAACTTTCGATGATGTGGCCCCACGGGTGTGAGGACACTCCTGCCTGGTTCCCAGCCCCTTGCTTATGTGGGCACTCTGGTGAGAGTCTGATCTTGACTGGGTTCCTTACCCTTCTGTGAGGTGGGCCCTCTGATGTGAGGTCACTCCTGCCTGGATGGCTCATGTCGCCTTGGCGACGTAGGCCCTTTGTTGGCCACTGAAGCATGCTGGGAGCCTCCTACCCTCTTTAATAAGGGCCCTGGAAGAAACGCATATGCCCTTTTTGACCAAGTGCATCATTGTCGAGGTTCTGCCTCTTCTCCTATACTTTCAGAGGACTTCCCGTCTACCTCCTGAAATCGTATTCCTGGAATTCTGCCCCGCGTTCAAGTCCTCTTTGCAGCCTTACTTCAATATATTTTTGGACGATAGCTGTCATTTATAACTCTGCAGGTTTGTGAATTACAGTGCCCCTGAGCTCCTTTCTTCAACTCGCTTTCTTGTGAGCTGGCCGCAAAACCGCAGGATTGCTTCAGGCCCTAATCTGGTTCCGACACGGCATGCTGAGCCTTTGGCTAATTCCTCTTCCTGGTGGGAAATGAGCGTTAAATTTGTTCGTGCCGACACCTACAGCTAATCTCTCATTGGTTCTCCCTATTCCTGTTCATCTTGCGCAGAAATTCCAAACTGTGCCAAACAGGAGGTTAAAGGCACTGACTCTCCAAGTGGGGAGAGTGTTAGTAAAGCGTCTGGAATGGTAAAACCGAGTACGAGGGGACGAAAACTGAGACGCATTTAAAAAGTTTTCACGGTCACACGGTGGACCATATTCTGGGTTTGCCCATGCATGTTTTACCTGAAGGAAGAATCCCTTCAACCTGGAGAGTTTGGACCCATGGAATGGGTACCACGCAGTATGACATCAAAGGGTTGCCTTTGCTCACCGAACGTCACCAATGCTATCAGCCCAAAGTGTCCAGCCTTATGTCTCACTCAGCTCGGGGTGTAGATGTGGTAAATCCACGTTGCATCACAAGCCCTGAATGAATTATTTAAGAATTGCTCTCTATTTCACTGTCATTGTGTTTTGTTTTTGTAATTTATTTTGATAATGGGATTTATCGGATTTTCACTGCTGCGTTTATGCCGCCGTACACATGCTTGATTCTCTTATGGAGACATATAAATCCATGGGTTTTCAGATTCTTACTAGTCAGGTATATTCCTAGGCATTGAATATGGGGTGTTGAGTCCATTTCGTGGAGCAAGGAGTAGGTCCTGACTATTACATATTTGCTTATGGAAAGGTATCTGTGCTAATTTCAATCTCTGGTTTTATGCAGCACCACAACTCACCTTTCCCCTTAAGCAAGCATAAGTTGGTTTTCTAAATTTGAGACCCTTTTCTGTTTTGTAATTGAGTTCATGTGCAGCCATGTTTGCATTCCGTGTATTTGAGATATCTTATGGTGTTTCTTTTTCTGTGTGACTTAGTTAACTTAGAATGATCGTACCTGAATCCACTCATTATGCCGCGAAGGGCGTCATGGCATAGATTTCATTGCTGAGTGATATTCCATTGTACGTACGTACAACAACTTCTTTATCCATTTTTTGCTTTCTGGGATATTTCACTTGTACCGTAAATGAGGTTCTTGTAAGCAGAGCCGTCCAAAATTTATGGGTGGCTGTGTCTTTTTGATTTTAATTTCCCTAAGCTATAGAACCATAAGTTGAAGTGCCGTAGGCTCCGTTGCTTAGTTTTTTAGGTGTTTGAGGAAACACCATACACTTCTCCAGAGTGGCTGTTGGCAAGTTACATCCCGCCCATCAGCATAACAAGGCTCCCTGTTCTCCATGGCCTGTCCTGCCTTTCTGGATTTTTCACTTTTTTCAGATGTCCCTTTTGACAGGGGGGCAGTGAGACTTCATTGTAATGCAGATTTCTTTACAGGCTTGCTTGTTTGGCCAAAAAGGGCGTATGTGTTTTTTCTTGAATATATTCAGGAAAAAACGCATACGCCCTTTTTGACCAAGTGCATCATTGTCGACTTTCTGTCTCTTTCCTTATGCTTTAAATGCAATTCCAGTCTGCCCCTGAACTCGTTTTCCTGCAATTCTGCCCCGCTTTCAAGTCCTCTACGCAGCCTTACTTCAATACATTTTTGGACAATAGCTGACATTTATAACTCTGCAGGTTTGTGAATGACAGTGCGCCTGAGCTCCTTTCTTCTACTCGCTTTCTTGTGAGCTGGCCGCAAACCCGCAGGATTGCTTCATGCCCTAATCTGGTTCCGGCACAGCATGCTGATCCTTTGGTAAATTCCTCTTCCTGGTGGGAAATGAGTGTTATATTTGAACGTGCAGACACCTAGAGCTAGTCTCTCATTGGTTCTCCCTATTCTTGTTCATCTTGCGCAGAAATTGCAAACTGTGCCAAACAGGAGGTTAAAGGCACTGACTCTCTAAGTGGGGAGAGTATTAGTAAAGGGTCTTCAATCGTGAACCCGAGTAAAAGGGGACGAAAACTGAGATGCATTTGAAAAGGTTTCCCGGTCACACGGTGCACCATACTGTGGGTTTCCCATGCATGTTTTAGCTGAAGGAAGAATCCCTTAAACCTGGAGAGTTGGGACCCATGGAATGGGTACCATGCAGTATGACTTCAAAGGGCCTGCATTTTCTCAACGAACCTCACCAATGCTATCAGGCTGAAGTGTACAGCCTTATGTCTCACTCAGCTCTGGTTGTAGATGTGGTAAATCCAGGTTGCATCACAAGCCCTGAATGAATTATTTAAGAATTGCTCTCTATTTCACTGTCATTGTGTTTGTTTTTGTAATTCATTTTGATAATGGGATTTATCGGATTTTCTCTGCTGCATTCATGCCGCTGTACACACACTTGAGTCTCTTATGGAGACATATAAATCCATGGGTTTGAAGATACTTACTAGTCAGGTGTATTCCTAGGGGTTGAATATGGGGTGTTTAGTCCATTTCGTTGAGCAAGGGCTAGGTCTTGACTATTACATATTTGGCTTATGGAAAGGTATCTGTGCTAATTTCTATCTGGTTTTATGCAGCACCCCAACTCACTTTTCCCCTTAAGCAAGCATAAGGTGGTTTTCTAAATTTGAGACCCTGTTCTGTTTTGTAATTCAGTTCATGTGTAGCCAAGTTTACGTTCCGTGTATTAGTGATATCTTATGATGTTTCATTTTCTGTGTGACTTATTTCACTTAGAATCATCGTACCTGAATCCACTCATTATGCCACGATGGGCCTGATGACATAGATTTCATTGCTGAGTGATATTCCATTGAATGTGTGTACCACAACTTCTTTATCCATTTTTCACATTCTGGGATATTTAACTTGTACCGTAGACGAGATTCCTGTAAACAGAGCCGTCTGAAACTTTGGGGTGGCTGTCTGTTTTTGATTTTAATTTCCGTGATCTATAAGACCATAAGTGGAAGTGCCGTAGTCTCCGTTGCTTTGTTTCTTAGGTGTTTCAGGAAACACCATACACTTCTCCAGAGTGGCTGTTGGCAATTTACATCCCGCCCATCAGCATAACAAGGCTCCCTGTTCTCCATGGCCTGTGCTGTCTTTCTGGATTTTACACTTTTTTCAGATGGCCCTTTTGACCTGGGGGCAGTGAGACTTCTTTGTAGTGCAGATTTCTTTAACATGCTGGCTTGGTTGGCCAAAAAGGGCGTATGCGTTTTTTCCTGAATATATTCAGGAAAAAACGCATACGCCCTTTTTGGCCAAGTGCATCATTGTCGACGTTCTGCCTCTTTTCCTATGCTTTAAATGCAATTCCAGTCTACCCCCTGAAATCGTTTTCCTGCAATTCTGCCCCGCTTTCCAGTCCTCTTCGCAGCCTTCCTTCAATATATTTTTGGACGATAGCTGTCATTTATAACTCTGCAGGTTTGTGAATTACAGTGCCCCTGAGCTCCTTTCTTCAACTCGCTTTCTTGTGAGCTGGCCACAAACCCGCAGGAATGCTTCAGGCCCTAATCTGGTTCCGGCACGGCATGCTGAGCCTTTGGTTAATTCCTCTTCCTGGTGGGAAATGAGCGTTCCATTTGCCCGTCCAGACACCTACAGCTAGTCTCTCATTGGTTCTCCCTATTCCTGTTCATCTTGCGCAGAAATTGCAAACTGTGCCAAACAGGAGGTTAAAGGCACTGACTCTCCAAGTGGGGAGAGTGTTAGTAAACGGTCTGGAATGGTGAACCCGAGTAAAAGGGGACGAAAACTGAGATGCATTTGAAAACGTTTCCCGGTCACACAGTGCACTGTACTGTGGGTTTCCCATGCATGTTTTAGCTGAAGGAAGAATCCCTTAAACCTGGAGAGTTGGGACCCATGGAATGGGTACCATGCAGTATGACTTCAAAGGGTCTGCATTTGCTCATCGAACCTCACCAATGCTATCAGCCCGAAGTGTCCAGCCTTATGTCTCACTCAGCTCTGGGTGTAGATGTGGTAAATCCAGGTCGCATCACAAGCCCTGAATGAATTATTTAAGAATTGCTCTCTATTTCACTGTCATTGTGTTTGTTTTTGTAATTCATTTTGATAATGGGTTTTATCGGATTTTCTCTGCTGCATTCATGCCGCTGTACACACACTTGAGTCTCTTACGGAGACATATAAATCCATGGGTTTGAAGTTTCTTACTAGTCATGTGTAATCCTAGGCGTTGAATATGGGGTGTTTAGTCCATTTCGTTGAGCAAGGGCTAGGTCTTGACTATTACATATTTGGCTTATGGAAAGGTATCTGTGCTAATTTCTATCTCTGGTTTTATGCAGCACCACAACTCACCTTTCCCCTTAAGCAAACATAAGTTGGTTTTCTAAATTTGAGACCCTGTTCTGTTTTGTAATTCAGTTCATGTGTAGCCAAGTTTACATTCCGTGTATTAGTGATATCTTATGATGTTTCATTTTCTGTGTGACTTATTTCACTTAGAATCATCGTACCTGAATCCACTCATTATGCCGCGATGGGCCTGATGACATAGATTTCATTGGTGAGTGATATTCCTTTGTACGTACGTACCACACTTCTTTATCCATTTTTCGCTTCCTGGGATATTTAACTTGTACCGTAGACGAGGTTCTTGTAAACAGAGCCGTAAACAGAAACTTTGCGGTGTCTGTGTGTTTTTGATTTTAATTTCCCTAAGCTATAGGAAAAAAAGTGGTAATGCCGTAGGCTCCGTTGCTTTGTTTTTTAGGCTTTTGAGGAAACACCATACACATCTCCAGAGTGGCTGTTGGCAATTTACATCCCGCCCATCAGCATAACAAGGCTCCCTGTTCTCCATGGCCTGTGCTGCCTTTCTGGATTTTACACTTTTTTCAGATGGCCCTTTTGAACGGGGGGCAGTGAGACTTCATTGTAGTGCAGATTTCTTTAACATGCTTGCTTGGTTGGCCAAAAAGGGCGTATGCGTTTTTTCCTGAATATATTCAGGAAAAAACGCATACGCCCTTTTGGCCAAGTGCATCATTGTCGACGTTCTGCCTCTTTTCCTATGCTTTAAATGCAATTCCAGTCTACCCCCTGAAATCGTTTTCTTGCAATTCTGCCACGCTTTCAAGTCCTCTTCGCAGCCTTCCTTCAATATATTTTTGGGTGATAGCTGTCATTTATAACTCTGCAGGTTTGTGAATTACAGTGTCCCTGAGCTCCTTTCTTCAACTCGCTTTCTTGTGAGCTGGCCGCAAACCCGCAGGAATGCTTCAGGCCCTAATCTGGTTCCGGCACGGCATGCTGAGCCTTTGGTTAATTCCTCTTCCTGGTGGGAAATGAGCGTTAAATTTGCCCGTGCAGACACCTTCACACGAGTCTTCATGGTGCCACTTTGCCCCGGTTATCTCTATGGAGGTTGGAGTTGGAGGGCCTCCTCGCTCAAGGTCAGTGTGCCCATGGAGCCAACCCTGCAACTTCAGGGCATGGTTGGGTGTTAGGATCACCACGTGGGGTCCTTTTCCCTTCGGAGGGAGGTGGCCTTTTGGGCTGCTGATTTCCAGGTTTTCAGATACTGCCAGTATCTTGGCCAGATGTGGCGGTGGGCCAAGCCCCTTGGTGACCGTAGTTTATCCTACCTGGATCGCATTCTTGCATTGTTCCATTTCAAGTGGTCCCAGGTTTTGCACTAATACTCCAATGGCGATTCACCGTTCACCAGGAATGTAAAGGTCAAAGGGTTTAGCTAAATTAGGGAGTTCCAGGGCAAGGGTCTGAATTGACTGCTCTTTCCATTCTTGAAAGGCCACTTCTGCATTCTATTCAAAAGGATCATCATCTTTTCCTTTCAGTGTTTCATATAGAGGCCCAGCTAGTAGACTGTAGTTAGGGATCCAGAAGCAGCAAACCCTGGCCTCCCCAGGAACCCCTAAGCTGTCTTCTAGGTTCAGAAATGGGTAAGGCTGTAAATTGTTTCTTCCCTTTCCTGGGATGGGCTTCTCCGACCTTCTGTGAGAATGAAGCCCAGGCAGGTCACCGTAGTCTGTGATATTTGAGCTTTTTCTTGGACAACTTGTATCCTTTATTGGCTTAGTAGTTCAGAGGTCTCCTTAGTAGGGATGGCGATCAGAATGTCGTCTGCATATTGAAGGAGTGTTTCCTTTTCCAGAGGTAGAACTTTTAGTTCTTTAGCTGAGCTTTCCCCAAAGATGGTGTGGGAATATTTGAACCCTTGGGGCAACACGGCCCGGAAGTATTGTTTTAGTTGTATGTTGAGTCCTGCCACTCACAAGCCAAAATTTCTTGTGACTCTGGGACTAATAGAATACAAAAGAAGGCATCATTGAAGACTAATACAGAATACCATGTCCTGGTGGTTGGTAGAATGACCAGCAGGGTGTAGGATTTAGGAACTACTGGAGGTATATCCTCGGTGGCTTCACTGACTGTCCTGACATCCTTTACCAGGACTCCAGCAGCCCATGGGGCTCTCGAGGTCAGGCCAATCCCAGGATATGGAGCTCACCTGGGCAGGTACCCCACCCCAAACCCAGCCCATGGGGCTCTCGTGTTCAGGCCCCTCCCAGGATATGGGGTTCCCTGGGCAGGTCCCCCTGCAGCCCATGGGGCTCTCGTGGTCAGGCCCCTCCCAGGATACAGAGCTACCCTTGCAGGTACCATGGCAGGGCTGGGAACACAGGAACCGTGCATATCGCTCTCATTGCAGAGCACTCCCAGGTCACCTGTCACTCAGATCTGACACAGAGCACCTCAGAGCAGGACTTGAACTAACAAACAGCAGCTCCGACAGGTCTGTGACCCTGGGCATCACTCTGTGTGGCCTCCCTCCACCTGGTCTTCCAGAGACTTCCACTGCACCCGGGGCACCAGGCCTCTGTCTCCACCCACCAGCCACCCCTCCTCTCCCTGACTCCTGGGTTCCTCTCATTAGGAGAGGGTTTTCTTGAAGTTGTCTCCCACTCATGGGCCAGATAATATAATTAGAAAACAAGCCAGAGCTGCAGCCCCTTGTCTATCCTGACTCTCAGGAGCACACACCTGTTCCTTGGGCCTGGCCGATTCAGCAAGTTCCAGTTTCTGCAACTGTGAGCCCCTGAGGGGTGATTATTGGCTGGCCTGGGAAGCCCGACCGTGCCGGCCAGACCTCCCCAGGTGTGCCTGGGTTCAGATCAATATAAACACCGCTCCAGGCAGCAAGAGCCCCTGCAGCTGTGCCTGACGCCATTTTCTCTGCCCTGTCAGCAGTCTTGGGGCTGGACTGGTGGGAGGGAGTGAGAGGCCACGGCTTTGTGGGTGGCCCAGTGTGAGTGGGGCTCTGCTGGACTTTCTGCAGCAGTTGCCAAGATGCCACCTGCTAAAGAAGAGGATGTGTCACCCATACCTGCCGCTGGAATTTCTCCCTGGGCAGAGGTGAGTGAGGAAGAAAGCAGTGGGGGCCGGGACAGCAGGGGTATCTCAGGCAGGGAAATGGAAAGCTTCCAGAAGAGCACCCAGGGCCAGGACCATCCTGGCTGGCCTGCAGGCACCAAGTCGGCTGGCATGCTGTCACTCATGTGGCTCCATGGCCCTTCCTCTAGGCTTTCAAGTCCTTGTACATATTCAGGTGTTTTACCTGGGAAGGGTGGGAACATTTCAGCAGCAGCTGGCCTGGGGCTCAGCCCACGTTTACTCACAGATGCCTCGGCACGGTCCCCCAGCTTTGCAATGAGGACGCTTGTTGCGTGGGGCCTGCTGGCTGAATGGGAGATGATTCCCCACCACTGACCAACTTCAGAATTGTTTACAACTGGAGCAAGTGCCCTGATACGGTTTTCCTCTGTGTAACTGGTGGGTTCTGTTTTGTTTTCTTTTTTTCGTTTTTGGTTCAAGGTAGATTTTATTCCTCTTTTTTGTATTTACAGATATAAGCATGGAAATAATTTATTCATATAAATACATGTATGTGAAGGGAAGAATATTTTTTCTGTTTTACTTTTTGTAATTTGAATTTTATTTTATTTTTTTATACAGCAGGTTCTTTTTGGTTATCTATTTTATACATATAAATGTATACATGCCAATCCCAATCTCTCAACTCCTCCCACCACCACCCCCAAACAGCTTTCCCCCCTTGGTGTCCATACGTTTGTTGTCTACATCTGTTGCTCTATTTCTGCCTGGCAAAACGGTTCATCTGTACAATTTTTCTAGGTTCCACATATATGCATTAATAGACAAGATTTGTTTTTCTCTTTCTGACTTACTTCACTCTGTATGACAGTCTCTAGATCCATCAACGTCTCTACAAATGACCCAATTTCATTCCTTTTTATGGCTTAGTAATATTCCATTTTATATATGTACCACATCTTTATGCATTCGTCTGTCTGTGGGCATTTAGGTTGCTTCCATTACCTGGATATTGTAAATAGTGATGCAATGAACATTGCGGTGAATGTCTCTTTTTGATTTATGGTTTTGTCTGGGTATATGCCCAGTAGTGGGATTGCTGTATCATATGGTAATTCTATTCTTAGTTTTATAAGAAACTCCATAATGTTCTCCACAGTGACTGTATCAATTTACATTCCCAACAATAGTGGAAGAGGGTTCCTTATCTCCACACCCTTTCCAGCATTTGTTGTTTGTAGATTTTCTGATGATGCCCATTCTAACAGGTGTGAGGTGATACACCATGGATGAGTCTATTTCGTTGAGCAAAGAGTAGGTCTTGTCTATTACATATTTGGCTTATGGAACGGTATGTGTGCTAATTTCAATCTCTGGTTTTATACAGCACCCCAACTCAACTTTCCCCTTAAGCAAGCATAAGTTTTTATCTAAATGTGAGACTCTGTTCGGTTTTGGAATTCAGTTTATGTGTAGCCAAGTTTACACTCTCTCTATTAGTGATATCTTATGATAATTCTCTTTCTCTGTGTGACCTATTTCTCTTAGAATCATCATACTTAAATCCACTCACTTTGCTGCTACAGGCCTGATGACATTGATTTCATTGCTGAGTGATATTCCGTTGTACGTAAGTAGCACAACTCCTTTATCCATTTTTTTTTTCTGGGATATTTAATTTGTACTGGACTCAAGGTTCTTGTAAACACAGCAGCCCTAAATTTTGTGTTGGCTGTGTCTTGTTGATTTTAATTTTCCTAAGCTATAGGGCCAAAAGTGGAAGTGCCCTAGGGTCTGTAGCTTTGTTTTTCAGATGTTTCAGGATACACCATAAACATCTCCAGAGTGTCTGTTGGCAATTTACATCCCGCCCATCAGCATAACAAGGCTCCCTGTTCTCCATGGCCTGTCCTGTGTTTCTGGTTTTTACACTTTTTTCAGATGGCCCTTTTGACGAATGGGAAATGAGACTTCATTGTAGTGCGGATTTCCATTTCTCGAGTGCTTGGTTGGCCAAAAAGGGCATATGTGTTTTTTCCTGAATATATTCAGGAAAAAATGTTTACGCACTTTTGTCCAAGTGCATCACTGTCAAAGATCTGCCGCTTTTCACATGCTTTAAATGCAATTCCAATCTACCTCCTGAAATATGATTCCTGCAATTCTGCCTCGTTTTCAAGTCCTCTTTGCAGACTTACTTCCATATAATTTTGCCAATAGCTGTCATTTATAACACTGCAGGTTTGTGAATTACAGTGCCCGTGATTTCCTTTCTTAACTCGTTTCCTTGAAAACTGGCCACAGAACCGCAGGTTTGCTTCAGGCCGTAATCAGGGTCCGGCACGGCACTCTGAGACTTTGGTTCATTCCACTTCCTGGTGGGAAATTAGAGTTAAATGTGCCCCTCCAGACACCTGCCTCACTCCTAGCCCCTTGGTGATGTGTGTCCTGTGGTTTGAGGCCACATGTGCTGGGTTCCTCACCTTTGGCTGATGTGGCCCCACTGGTGTGAGGACACTCCTGCCTGGTTCCCATCCCCTTGGTGATGTGGGCCCTCCGGTGAGAGTCTGATCCTGGTTGGGTTCCTCACACTTCTGTGAGGTGGGCCCTCTTCTCTGAGGTCACTCCTGCCTGGCTGGCACACCCCGCCTTGGCGACTTCGGCCCTCTGGTGGGATTTGGTGCCTGCTGGGTGTCTCCTCCCCTCGGTAATGAGGGCCCTCTGGCGTCAGACCCTAACTCCTGGGCTCCCAATATTTTCTGATATGCGCCCTGTGGTTCGAGTACACTCCTGCCAGGTTCCCAACCCCATGGGAATGTGGGCCTTCTGCTCTGAGGTCCCAACCGTGGGTTGCTCAGTTTCATGATGAGGGCCCTCTGCTGTGAGTTCTCTCCGGCCTGGATCCCATAGCCTCGCTGCTCCTGGCCACCTGCTGGGAGGTTACAACTGCGGGATTCCTCACCTTTTTTCTTCTATGGGCCCTCTGTTTAGAGACTCCTCCTGCCTGCCTCACTCCCAGTCCCTTGGTGATGTGTGTCCTCTGGTGTGAGGCCACGTGTGCTGGGTCCCTCACCTTTCGATGATGTGGCCCCACTGGTGTGAGGACACTCCTGCCTGGTTCCTATCCCCTTGATGATGTGGGCCCTCTGGTGAGAGTCTGATCCTGGCTGGGTTCCTCACCCTTCTGTGAGGGGTGCCCTCTGCTGTGAGGTCACTCCTGCCTGGTTGGCACACCCCACCTGGGCAACATCGGCCCTCTTGTGGCAGTTGGAGCCTGCTGGGAACCTCCCCTCGGTGATGGGGGCCCTCTTGCCTCAGGCCCTAACTGCTGGGTACCCACATTTTCTGATACGTGCTAAGTGGTGCGAGGACACTCCTGCGAGGTTCCCATCCCCATGGGCATGTGGGCCTTCTGCTCTAAGGTCCCAACACCTGTGTTGTTCACCGTTTCATGATGTTGGCTCTCTGGTGTTAGTTCACCCAGGCCTAGATCCCATAGCCTCTGTGCTCTGAGCGGCCTGCTGGGAGGTTCCTACTGCTGGATTCCTTACCTTTTTTATTCTTTGGGTCCTGTGTTTTCATGCTCCTACTTCCTAACTCACTCCCAGCCCATTTGTGATGTAGGTCCTCTGGTTTAAGGCCACATGTACCAGTTTCCTCACCTTTATTGATGTGGCCCCACTGGTGTGAGGACACTCCTGCCTGGTTCCCATCCCCTTGGTGATGGGGGCCCTCTGGTGAGAGTCTGATCCTGTCTGGATTCCTCACACTTCTGGGAGGTGGGCCCTCTGCTGTGAGGTCACTCCTGCCTGGCTGGCACACGTCACCTTGGCGATGTGGGCCCTCAGTTGGGAGTTGGTGCCTGCTGGGAGTTTCCTCCCCTCGGTAATGAGGGCTCTCTGGCGTCAGGCCCTAACTCATGGGCTCCCAAAATTTTCTGATGTGCGCCCTGTCGTGCGAGTACACTCCAGCCAGGGTCCCATCCCCATGGGGATGTGGGCTTTCTGCCCTGAGGTCCCAACGGCTGGGTTGCTCACAGTGTCAGAATGTGGGCCCTCTGCTGTGAGTTCACTCCGGCATGGATCCCATAGCCTCGGTGCTCTGGGCCACCTGCTTGGAGCTTCCAACTGCGGGGTTCCTCACCTTTTTTATTCTATGGGCGCTCTGTTGTGAGTCTCCTCCTGCATGCCTCACTCCCAGCCCTTTCGTGATGTGTGTCCCCTTGTTTGAGGCCACATGTGCTGTGTTCCTCACCTTTCGCTGATGTGGCCCCACTGGTGTGAGGACACTCCTGCCTGGTTTCCATCCCCTTGGTGATGTGGGCGCTCTGGTTAGAGTCTGATCCTGTTTGGGCTCCTCACACTTCTGTGAGGTGGGCCCTCTGCTGTGAGGTAACTCCTGCCTGGCTTGCTCCCATTGCCTTGGTGACGTCGGCCCTCTGGTGGCATTTGGAGCCTGCTGGTAGCCTCCTCTCCTCCGTGATGAGGGCCCTCTGGCGCCAGGCCATAACTGCTGGGTTCCCACATTTTCTGATACGTGCTAAGTTGTGCGAGGACACTCCTGCGAGGTTCCCATCCCCATGGGGATGTGGGCCTTCTGCTCTGAGGTCCCACTGGCTGGGTTGCTCACAGTTTCATGATGTGGGCCCTCTGCTGTGAGTTCACTGTGGCCTGGATCCCATAGACTCCATGCTCTGGGCCACCTGCTGGGAGGTTCAAACTGCTGGATTCCTCACATTTTTTATTCTGTGGGCCCTGTGTTGTTAGGCTACTCCTGCCTGCCTCACTCGGAGCACCTTGGAAATGTGGGTCCTCTGGTTTAGGCCACATGTGCTGGGTTCCTCACCTTTCTATAATGTGGCCACACTGGTGTGAGGACACTCCTGCCTTGTTCCGATCCCCTTGGTGATGTGGGCCCTCTGGTGAGAGTCTTATCCTGGCTGGGTTCCTCACCCTTCTGTGAGGTAGGCCCTCTGCTGTGAGGTCACTCCTGCCTGGCTGGCACACGTCAACGTGGCGACGTGGGCCCTCAGTTGGGAGTTGGTGCCTGCTGGGAGTCTCCTCCCCTCGGTAATGAGGGCCCTCTGGCGTCAGACCCTAACTCCTGGGCTCCCAAAATTTTCTGATGTGCGCCCTGTGGTGCGAGTACACTCCTGCCAGGATCCCAACCCCATGGGGATGTGGGCCTTCTGCTCTAAGGTCCCAACGGCTGGGTTGCTCACAGTTTCATAATGAGGGCCCTCTGTTTTGAGTTCAGTCAGGCCTGGATCCCATAGCCTCGCTGCTCCTGACCACCTGCTGGGAGGTTCCAACTGCGGGATTCCTCACCTTTTTTACGCTATGGGCCCTCTGTTTGGAGGCTCCTCCTGCCTGCCTCACTCCCAGCCCCTTGGTGATGTGTGTCCTGTAGTTTGAGGCCACGTGTGCTGGGTCCGTCACATTTCAGTGATGTGACCACACTGGTGTGAGAACACTCCTGCCTGGTTTCCATTCCCTTGGTGATGTGGGCCCTCCGGTGAGAGTCTGATCCTCTTTGGGTTCCTCACACTTTTGTGTGGTTGGCCCTCTGCTCTGAGGTCACTCCTGCCTGGCTGGCACACCCTGCATTGGCGACGTCGGCCTTCTGGTAGCAGTTGGAGCTTGCTGGGAGCCTCCTCTCCTCAGTGATGAGGGCCCTCTGACGTCCGGACCTAACTGCTGGGCTCCCCACCTTTTCTGATGTGTGCCCACTGGTGCGATGACACTCCTGCTTGGTTCCCTTCCCCATGGGGATGTGGGCCTTGTGCTCTGAGGTTACAACGGCTGGGTTGCTTACAGTATCACGATGAGGGCCCTCTGTTGTGAGTTCATCACTGCCTGGATCCCATAGCCTCGGTGCTCTGGGCCGCCTGCTGGGATGTTCCAACTGCTGGATTCCTCACCTTTTTTATACAATGGGCCATGTGTTTTGAGGTTAATCCTGCCTGCCTCGCTCCGAGACCCATGGTGATGTGGGTCCTCTGGTTTGAGGCCACATGTGCTGGGTACCTCAACTTTCGATGATGTGGCCCCACGGGTGTGAGGACACTCCTGCCTGGTTCCCAGCCCCTTGCTTATGTGGGCACTCTGGTGAGAGTCTGATCTTGACTGGGTTCCTTACCCTTCTGTGAGGTGGGCCCTCTGATGTGAGGTCACTCCTGCCTGGATGGCTCATGTCGCCTTGGCGACGTAGGCCCTCTGTTGGCCACTGAAGCATGCTGGGAGCCTCCTACCCTCTTTAATAAGGGCCCTGGAAGAAACGCATATGCCCTTTTTGACCAAGTGCATCATTGTCGAGGTTCTGCCTCTTCTCCTATACTTTCAGAGGACTTCCCGTCTACCTCCTGAAATCGTATTCCTGGAATTCTGCCCCGCGTTCAAGTCCTCTTTGCAGCCTTACTTCAATATATTTTTGGACGATAGCTGTCATTTATAACTCTGCAGGTTTGTGAATACAGCGCCCCTGAGCTCCTTTCTTCAACTCGCTTTCTTGTGAGCTGGCCGCAAAACCGCAGGATTGCTTCAGGCCCTAATCTGGTTCCGACACGGCATGCTGAGCCTTTGGCTAATTCCTCTTCCTGGTGGGAAATGAGCGTTAAATTTGTTCGTGCAGACACCTACAGCTAATCTCTCATTGTTTCTCCCTATTCCTGTTCATCTTGCGCAGAAATTCCAAACTGTGCCAAACAGGAGGTTAAAGGCACTGACTCTCCAAGTGGGGAGAGTGTTAGTAAAGCGTCTGGAATGGTAAAACCGAGTACAAAGGGACGAAAACTGAGACGCATTTAAAAAGGTTTCCCGGTCACACGGTGGACCATATTCTGGGTTGCCCATGCATGTTTTACCTGAAGGAAGAATCCCTTCAACCTGGAGAGTTGGGACCCATGGAATGGGTACCACGCAGTATGACTTCAAAGGGTTGCCTTTGGTCACCGAACGTCACCAATGCTATCAGCCCGAAGTGTGCAGCCTTATGTCTCACTCAGCTCGGGGTGTAGATGTGGTAAATCCACGTTGCATCACAAGCCCTGAATGAATTATTTAAGAATTGCTCTCTATTTCACTGTCATTGTGTTTTGTTTTTGTAATTTATTTTGATAATGGGATTTATCGGATTTTCACTGCTGCGTTTATGCCGCTGTACACATGCTTGATTCTCTTATGGAGACATATAAATCCATGGGTTTTCAGATTCTTACTAGTCAGGTATATTCCTAGGCATTGAATATGGGGTGTTGAGTCCATTTCGTGGAGGAAGGAGTAGGTCCTGACTATTACATATTTGCTTATGGAAAGGTATCTGTGCTAATTTCAATCTCTGGTTTTATGCAGCACCACAACTCACCTTTCCCCTTAAGCAAGCATAAGTTGGTTTTCTAAATTTGAGACCCTTTTCTGTTTTGTAATTGAGTTCATGTGCAGCCATGTTTGCATTCCGTGTATTTGAGATATCTTATGGTGTTTCTTTTTCTGTGTGACTTAGTTAACTTAGAATGATCGTACCTGAATCCACTCATTATGCCGCGACGGGCCTCATGACATAGATTTCATTGCTGAGTGATATTCCATTGTACGTACGTACAACAACTTCTTTATCCATTTTTTGCTTGCTGGGATATTTCACTTGTACCGTAAATGAGGTTCTTGTAAGCAGAGCCGTCCAAAATTTATGGGTGGCTGTGTCTTTTTGATTTTAATTTCCCTAAGCTATAGAACCATAAGTGGAAGTGCCGTAGGCTCCGTTGCTTAGTTTTTTAGGTGTTTGAGGAAACACCATACACTTCTCCAGAGTGGCTGTTGGCAAGTTACATCCCGCCCATCAGCATAACAAGGCTCCCTGTTCTCCATGGCTTGTCCTGCCTTTCTGGATTTTTCACTTTTTTCAGATGTCCCTTTTGACAGGGGGGCAGTGAGACTTCATTGTAATGCAGATTTCTTTACAGGCTTGCTTGTTTGGCCAAAAAGGGCGTATGTGTTTTTTCTTGAATATATTCAGGAAAAAACGCATACGCCCTTTTTGACCAAGTGCATCATTGTCGACTTTCTGTCTCTTTCCTTATGCTTTAAATGCAATTCCAGTCTGCCCCTGAACTCGTTTTCCTGCAATTCTGCCCCGCTTTCAAGTCCTCTACGCAGCCTTACTTCAATACATTTTTGGACAATAGCTGACATTTATAACTCTGCAGGTTTGTGAATGACAGTGTGCCTGAGCTCCTTTCTTCTACTCGCTTTCTTGTGAGCTGGCCGCAAACCCGCAGGATTGCTTCATGCCCTAATCTGGTTCCGGCACAGCATGCTGATCCTTTGGTAAATTCCTCTTCCTGGTGGGAAATGAGTGTTATATTTGAACGTGCAGACACCTAGAGCTAGTCTCTCATTGGTTCTCCCTATTCTTGTGCATCTTGCGCAGAAATTGCAAACTGTGCCAAACAGGAGGTTAAAGGCACTGACTCTCTAAGTGGGGAGAGTATTAGTAAAGGGTCTTCAATCGTGAACCCGAGTAAAAGGGGACGAAAACTGAGATGCATTTGAAAAGGTTTCCCGGTCACACGGTGCACCATACTGTGGGTTTCCCATGCATGTTTTAGCTGAAGGAAGAATCCCTTAAACCTGGAGAGTTGGGACCCATGGAATGGGTACCATGCAGTATGACTTCAAAGGGCCTGCATTTTCTCAACGAACCTCACCAATGCTATCAGGCCGATGTGTACAGCCTTATGTCTCACTCAGCTCTGGTTGTAGATGTGGTAAATCCAGGTTGCATCACAAGCCCTGAATGAATTATTTAAGAATTGCTCTCTATTTCACTGTCATTGTGTTTGTTTTTGTAATTCATTTTGATAATGGGATTTATCGGATTTTCTCTGCTGCATTCATGCCGCTGTACACACACTTGAGTCTCTTATGGAGACATATAAATCCATGGGTTTGAAGATACTTACTAGTCAGGTGTATTCCTAGGCGTTGAATATGGGGTGTTTAGTCCATTTCGTTGAGCAAGGGCTAGGTCTTGACTATTACATATTTGGCTTATGGAAAGGTATCTGTGCTAATTTCTATCTCTGGTTTTATGCAGCACCCCAACTCACTTTTCCCCTTAAGCAAGCATAAGGTGGTTTTCTAAATTTGAGACCCTGTTCTGTTTTGTAATTCAGTTCATGTGTAGCCAAGTTTACGTTCCGTGTATTAGTGATATCTTATGATGTTTCATTTTCTGTGTGACTTATTTCACTTAGAATCATCGTACCTGAATCCACTCATTATGCCACGATGGGCCTGATGACATAGATTTCATTGCTGAGTGATATTCCATTGAATGTGTGTACCACAACTTCTTTATCCATTTTTCACATTCTGGGATATTTCACTTGTACCGTAGACGAGATTCCTGTAAACAGAGCCGTCTGAAACTTTGGGGTGGCTGTCTGTTTTTGATTTTAATTTCCGTGATCTATAAGACCATAAGTGGAAGTGCCGTAGTCTCCATTGCTTTGTTTCTTAGGTGTTTCAGGAAACACCATACACTTCTCCAGAGTGGCTGTTGGCAATTTACATCCCGCCCATCAGCATAACAAGGCTCCCTGTTCTCCATGGCCTGTGCTGTCTTTCTGGATTTTACACTTTTTTCAGATGGCCCTTTTGACCTGGGGGCAGTGAGACTTCTTTGTAGTGCAGATTTCTTTAACATGCTGGCTTGGTTGGCCAAAAAGGGCGTATGCGTTTTTTCCTGAATATATTCAGGAAAAAACGCATACGCCCTTTTTGGCCAAGTGCATCATTGTCGACGTTCTGCCTCTTTTCCTATGCTTTAAATGCAATTCCAGTCTACCCCCTGAAATCGTTTTCCTGCAATTCTGCCCCGCTTTCCAGTCCTCTTCGCAGCCTTCCTTCAATATATTTTTGGACGATAGCTGTCATTTATAACTCTGCAGGTTTGTGAATTACAGTGCCCCTGAGCTCCTTTCTTCAACTCGCTTTCTTGTGAGCTGGCCGCAAACCCGCAGGAATGCTTCAGGCCCTAATCTGGTTCCGGCACGGCATGCTGAGCCTTTGGTTAATTCCTCTTCCTGGTGGGAAATGAGCGTTCCATTTGCCCGTCCAGACACCTACAGCTAGTCTCTCATTGGTTCTCCCTATTCCTGTTCATCTTGCGCAGAAATTGCAAACTGTGCCAAACAGGAGGTTAAAGGCACTGACTCTCCAAGTGGGGAGAGTGTTAGTAAACGGTCTGGAATGGTGAACCCGAGTAAAAGGGGACGAAAACTGAGATGCATTTGAAAACGTTTCCCGGTCACACAGTGCACTGTACTGTGGGTTTCCCATGCATGTTTTAGCTGAAGGAAGAATCCCTTAAACCTGGAGAGTTGGGACCCATGGAATGGGTACCATGCAGTATGACTTCAAAGGTTCTGCATTTGCTCATCGAACCTCACCAATGCTATCAGCCTGAAGTGTCCAGCCTTATGTCTCACTCAGCTCTGGGTGTAGATGTGGTAAATCCAGGTTGCATCACAAGCCCTGAATGAATTATTTAAGAATTGCTCTCTATTTCACTGTCATTGTGTTTGTTTTTGTAATTCATTTTGATAATGGGTTTTATCGGATTTTCTCTGCTGCATTCATGCCGCTGTACACACACTTGAGTCTCTTACGGAGACATATAAATCCATGGGTTTGAAGGTTCTTACTAGTCATGTGTAATCCTAGGCGTTGAATATGGGGTGTTTAGTCCATTTCGTTGAGCAAGGGCTAGGTCTTGACTATTACATATTTGGCTTATGGAAAGGTATCTGTGCTAATTTCTATCTCTGGTTTTATGCAGCACCACAACTCACCTTTCCCCTTAAGCAAGCATAAGTTGGTTTTCTAAATTTGAGACCCTGTTCTGTTTTGTAATTCAGTTCATGTGTAGCCAAGTTTACATTCTGTGTATTAGTGATATCTTATGATGTTTCATTTTCTGTGTGACTTATTTCACTTAGAATCATCGTACCTGAATCCACTCATTATGCCGCGACGGGCCTGATGACATAGATTTCATTGGTGAGTGATATTCCTTTGTACGTACGTACCACACTTCTTTATCCATTTTTCGCTTTCTGGGATATTTAACTTGTACCGTAGACGAGGTTCTTGTAAACAGAGCCGTAAACAGAAACTTTGCGGTGGCTGTGTGTTTTTGATTTTAATTTCCCTAAGCTATAGGAAAATAAGTGGTAATGCCGTAGGCTCCGTTGCTTTGTTTTTTAGGTTTTTGAGGAAACACCATACACATCTCCAGAGTGGCTGTTGGCAATTTACATCCCGCCCATCAGCATAACAAGGCTCCCTGTTCTCCATGGCCTGTGCTGCCTTTCTGGATTTTACACGTTTTTCAGATGGCCCTTTTGAACGGGGGGCAGTGAGACTTCATTGTAGTGCAGATTTCTTTAACATGCTTGCTTGGTTGGCCAAAAAGGGCGTATGCGTTTTTTCCTGAATATATTCAGGAAAAAACGCATACGCCCTTTTTGGCCAAGTGCATCATTGTCGACGTTCTGCCTCTTTTCCTATGCTTTAAATGCAATTCCAGTCTACCCCCTGAAATCGTTTTCTTGCAATTCTGCCCCGCTTTCAAGTCCTCTTCGCAGCCTTCCTTCAATATATTTTTGGGTGATAGCTGTCATTTATAACTCTGCAGGTTTGTGAATTACAGTGTCCCTGAGCTCCTTTCTTCAACTCGCTTTCTTGTGAGCTGGCCGCAAACCCGCAGGATTGCTTCAGGCCCTAATCTGGTTCCGGCACGGCATGCTGAGCCTTTGGTTAATTCCTCTTCCTGGTGGGAAATGAGCGTTAAATTTGCCCGTGCAGACACCTTCACACGAGTCTTCATGGTGCCACTTTGCCCCGGGTATCTCTATGGAGGTTGGAGTTGGAGGGCCTCCTCGCTCAAGGTCAGTGTGCCCATGGAGCCAACCCTGCAACTTCAGGGCATGGTTGGGTGTTAGGATCACCACGTGGGGTCCTTTTCCCTTCGGAGGGAGGTGGCCTTTTGGGCTGCTGATTTCCAGGTTTTCAGATACTGCCAGTATCTTGGCCAGATGTGGCGGTGGGCCAAGCCCCTTGGTGACCGTAGTTTATCCTACCTGGATCGCGTTCTTGCATTGTTCCATTTCAAGTGGTCCCAGGTTTTGCACTAATACTGCAATGGCGATTCACCGTTCACCAGGAATGTAAAGGTCAAAGGGTTTAGCTAAATTAGGGAGTTCCAGGGCAAGGGTCTGAATTGACTGCTCTTTCCATTCTTGAAAGGCCACTTCTGCATTCTATTCAAAAGGATCATCATCTTTTCCTTTCAGTGTTTCATATAGAGGCCCAGCTAGTAGACTGTAGTTAGGGATCCAGAAGCAGCAAACCCTGGCCTCCCCAGGAACCCCTAAGCTGTCTTCTAGTTTCAGAAATGGGTAAGGCTGTAAATTGTTTCTTCCCTTTCCTGGGATGGGCTTCTCCGACCTTCTGTGAGAATGAAGCCCAGGCAGGTCACCGTAGTCTGTGATATTTGAGCTTTTTCTTGGACAACTTGTATCCTTTATTGGCTTGGTAGTTCAGAGGTCTCCTTAGTAGGGCTGGCGATCAGAATGTCGTCTGCATATTGAAGGAGTGTTTCCTTTTCCAGAGGTAGAACTTTTAGTTCTTTAGCTGAGCTTTCCCCAAAGATGGTGTGGGAATTTTTGAACCCTTGGGGCAACATGGCCCGGAAGTATTGTTTAGTTGTATGTTGAGTCCTGCCACTCACAAGCCAAAATTTCTTGTGACTCTGGGACTAATAGAATACAAAAGAAGGCATCATTGAAGACTAATACAGAATACCATGTCCTGGTGGTTGGTAGAATGACCAGCAGGGTGTAGGATTTAGGAACTACTGGAGGTATATCCTCGGTGGCTTCACTGACTGTCCTGACATCCTTTACCAGGACTCCAGCAGCCCATGGGGCTCTCGAGGTCAGGCCAATCCCAGGATATGGAGCTCACCTGGGCAGGTACCCCACCCCCACCCCAGCCCATGGGGCTCTCGTGTTCAGGCCCCTCCCAGGATATGGGTTTCCCTGGGCAGGTTCCCCTGCAGCCCATGGGGCTCTCGTGGTCAGGCCCCTCCCAGGATACAGAGCTACCCTTGCAGGTACCATGGCAGGGCTGGGAACACAGGAACCCTGCATATCGCCCTCATTGCAGAGCACTCCCAGCTCACCTGTCACTCAGATCTGACACAGAGCACCTCAGAGCAGGACTTGAACTAACAAACAGCAGCTCCGACAGGTCTGTGACCCTGGGCATCACTCTGTGTGGCCTCCCTCCACCTGGTCTTCCAGAGAGTTCCACTGCACCCGGGGCACCAGGCCTCTGTCTCCACCCACCAGCCACCCCTCCTCTCCCTGACTCCTGGGTTCCTCTCATTAGGAGAGGGTTTTCTTGAAGTTGTCTCCCACTCATGGGCCAGATAATATAATTAGAAAACAAGCCAGAGCTGCAGCCCCTTGTCTATCCTGACTCTCAGGAGCCCACACCTGTTCCTTGGACCTGGCCGATTCAGCAAGTTCCAGTTTCTGCAACTGTGAGCCCCTGAGGGGTGATTATTGGCTGGCCTGGGAAGCCCGACCGTGCCGGCCAGCCCTCCCCAGGTGTGCCTGGGTTCGGATCAATATAAACACCGCTCCAGGCAGCAAGAGCCCCTGCAGCTGTGCCTGACGCCATTTTCTCTGCCCTGTCAGCAGTCTTGGGGCTGGACTGGTGGGAGGGAGTGAGAGGCCACGGCTTTGTGGGTGGCCCAGTGTGAGTGGGGCTCTGCTGGACTTTCTGCAGCAGTTGCCAAGATGCCACCTGCTAAAGAAGAGGATGTGTCACCCATACCTGCCGCTGGAATTTCTCCCTGGGCAGAGGTGAGTGAGGAAGAAAGCAGTGGGGGCCGGGACAGTAGGGGTATCACAGGCAGGGAAATGGAAAGCTTCCAGAAGAGCACCCAGGGCCAGGACCATCCTGGCTGGCCTGCAGGCACCAAGTCGGCTGGCATGCTGTCACTCATGTGGCTCCATGGCCCTTCCTCTAGGCTTTCAAGTCCTTGTACATATTCAGGTGTTTTACCTGGGAAGGGTGGGAACATTTCAGCAGCAGCTGGCCTGGGGCTCAGCCCACGTTTACTCACAGATGCCTCGGCACGGTCCCCCAGCTTTGCAATGAGGACGCTTGTTGCGTGGGGCCTGCTGGCTGAATGGGAGATGATTCCCCACCACTGACCAACTTCAGAATTGTTTACAACTGGAGCAAGTGCCCTGATACGGTTTTCCTCTGTGTAACTGGTGGGTTCTGTTTTTTTTTCTTTTTTTCTTTTTTGGTTCAAGGTAGATTTTATTCCTCTTTTTTGTATTTACAGATATAAGCATGGAAATAATTTATTCATATAAATACATGTATGTGAAGGGAAGAATATTTTTCTGTTTTACTTTTTGTAATTTGAATTTTATTTTTTTTTTTATACAGCAGGTTCTTTTTGGTTATCTATTTTATACATATAAATGTATACATGCCAATCCCAATCTCTCAACTCCTCCCACCACCACCCCCCAACAGCTTTCCCCCCTTGGTGTCCATACGTTTGTTGTCTACATCTGTTGCTCTATTTCTGCCTGGCAAAACGGTTCATCTGTACAATTTTTCTAGGTTCCACATATATGCATTAATAGACAAGATTTGTTTTTCTCTTTCTGACTTACTTCACTCTGTATGACAGTCTCTAGATCCATCAACGTCTCTACAAATGACCCAATTTCATTCCTTTTTATGGCTTAGTAATATTCCATTTTATATATGTACCACATCTTTATGCATTCGTCTGTCTGTGGGCATTTAGGTTGCTTCCATTACCTGGATATTGTAAATAGTGATGCAATGAACATTGCGGTGAATGTCTCTTTTTGATTTATGGTTTTGTCTGGGTATATGCCCAGTAGTGGGATTGCTGTATCATATGGTAATTCTATTCTTAGTTTTATAAGAAACTCCATAATGTTCTCCACAGTGACTGTATCAATTTACATTCCCAACAATAGTGGAAGAGGGTTCCTTATCTCCACACCCTTTCCAGCATTTGTTGTTTGTAGATTTTCTGATGATGCCCATTCTAACAGGTGTGAGGTGATACACCATGGATGAGTCTATTTCGTTGAGCAAAGAGTAGGTCTTGTCTATTACATATTTGGCTTATGGAACGGTATGTGTGCTAATTTCAATCTCTGGTTTTATACAGCACCCCAACTCAACTTTCCCCTTAAGCAAGCATAAGTTTTTATCTAAATGTGAGACTCTGTTCGGTTTTGGAATTCAGTTTATGTGTAGCCAAGTTTACACTCTCTCTATTAGTGATATCTTATGATAATTCTCTTTCTCTGTGTGACCTATTTCTCTTAGAATCATCATACTTAAATCCACTCAATTTGCTGCTACAGGCCTGATGACATTGATTTCATTGCTGAGTGATATTCCGTTGTACGTAAGTAGCACAACTCCTTTATCCATTTTTTTCTTTCTGGGATATTTAATTTGTACTGGACTCAAGGTTCTTGTAAACACAGCAGCCCTAAATTTGGTGTTGGCTGTGTCTTGTTGATTTTAATTTTCCTAAGCTATAGGGCCAAAAGTGGAATTGCCCTAGGGTCTGTAGCTTTCTTTTTCAGATGTTTCAGGATACACCATAAACATCTCCAGAGTGTCTGTTGGCAATTTACATCCCGCCCATCAGCATAACAAGGCTCCCTGTTCTCCATGGCCTGTCCTGTGTTTCTGGTTTTTACACTTTTTTCAGATGGCCCTTTTGACGAATGGGAAATGAGACTTCATTGTAGTGCGGATTTCCATTTCTCGAGTGCTTGGTTGGCCAAAAAGGGCATATGTGTTTTTTCCTGAATATATTCAGGAAAAAATGTTTACGCACTTTTGTCCAAGTGCATCACTGTCAAAGATCTGCCGCTTTTCACATGCTTTAAATGCAATTCCAATCTACCTCCTGAAATATGATTCCTGCAATTCTGCCTCGTTTTCAAGTCCTCTTTGCAGACTTACTTCCATATAATTTTGCCAATAACTGTCATTTATAACACTGCAGGTTTGTGAATTACAGTGCCCGTGATTTCCTTTCTTAACTCGTTTCCTTGAAAACTGGCCACAGAACCGCAGGTTTGCTTCAGGCCGTAATCAGGGTCCGGCACGGCACTCTGAGACTTTGGTTCATTCCACTTCCTGGTGGGAAATTAGAGTTAAATGTGCCCCTCCAGACACCTGCCTCACTCCTAGCCCCTTGGTGATGTGTGTCCTGTGGTTTGAGGCCACATGTGCTGGGTTCCTCACCTTTGGCTGATGTGGCCCCACTGGTGTGAGGACACTCCTGCCTGGTTCCCATCCCCTTGGTGATGTGGGCCCTCCGGTGAGAGTCTGATCCTGGTTGGGTTCCTCACACTTCTGTGAGGTGGGCCCTCTTCTCTGAGGTCACTCCTGCCTGGCTGGCACACCCCGCCTTGGCGACGTCGGCTCTCTGGTGGGATTTGGTGCCTGCTGGGTGTCTCCTCCCCTCCGTAATGAGGGCCCTCTGGCGTCAGGCCCTAACTCCTGAGATCCCAATATTTTCTGATATGCGCCCTGTGGTTCGAGTACACTCCTGCCAGGTTCCCAACCCCATGGGAATGTGGGCCTTCTGCTCTGAGGTCCCAACCGTGGGTTGCTCAGTTTCATGATGAGGGCCCTCTGCTGTGAGTTCTCTCCGGCCTGGATCCCATAGCCTCGCTGCTCCTGGCCACCTGCTGGGAGGTTCCAACTGCGGGATTCCTCACCTTTTTTCTTCTATGGGCCCTCTGTTTTGAGACTCCTCCTGCCTGCCTCACTCCCAGCCCCTTGGTGATGTGTGTCCTCTGGTTTGAGGCCATGTATGCTGGGTCCCTCGCCTTTCGATGATGTGGCCCCACTGGTGTGAGGACACTCCTGCCTGGTTCCTATCCCCTTGATGATGTGGGCCCTCTGGTGAGAGTCTGATCCTGGCTGGGTTCCTCACCCTTCTGTGAGGGGGGCCCTCTGCTCTGAGGTCACTCCTGCCTGGCTGGCACACCCCACCTGGGCAACATCGGCCCTCTTGTGGCAGTTGGAGCCTGCTGGGAACCTCCCCTCGGTGATGGGAGCCCTCTTGCCTCAGGCCCTAACTGCTGGGTACCCACATTTTCTGATACGTGCTAAGTGGTGCGAGGACACTACTGCGAGGTTCCCATCCCCATGCGCATGTGGGCCTTCTGCTCTAAGGTCCCAAAACCTGTGATGTTCACCATTTCATAATGTTGGCTCTCTGGTGTTAGTTCACCCAGGCCTAGATCCCATAGCCTCTGTGCTCTGAGCGGCCTGCTGGGAGGTTCCTACTGCTGGATTCCTTACCTTTTTTATTCTTTGGGTCCTGTGTTTTCATGCTCCTACTTCCTGACTCACTCCCAGCCCATTTGTGATGTAGGTCCTCTGGTTTAAGGCCACATGTACCGGTCTCCTCACCTTTATTGATGTGGCCCCACTGGTGTGAGGACACTCCTGCCTGGTTCCCATCCCCTTGGTGATGGGGGCTCTCTGGTGAGAGTCTGATCCTGGCTGGGTTCCTCACCCTTCTGTGAGGGGGGCCCTCTGCTGTGAGGTCACTCCTGCCTGGCTGGCACACGTCACCTTGGCGATGTGGGCCCTCAGTTGGGAGTTGGTGCCTGCTAGGAGTCTCCTCCCCTCGGTAATGAGGGCCCTTTGGCGTCAGGCCCAAACTCATGGGCTCCCAAAATTTTCTGATGTGCGCCCTGTCAAGCGAGTACACTCCAGCCAGGGTCCCATCCCCATGGGGATGTGGGCTTTCTGCCCTGAGGTCCCAACGGCTGGGTTGCTCACAGTGTCAGAATGTGGGCCCTCTGCTGTGAGTTCACTCCGGCATGGATCCCATAGCCTCGGTGCTCTGGGCCACCTGCTTGGAGCTTCCAACTGCGGGGTTCCTCACCTTTTTTATTCTATGGGCGCTCTGTTGTGAGTCTCCTCCTGCATGCCTCACTCCCAGCCCTTTCGTGATGTGTGTCCCCTTGTTTGAGGCCACATGTGCTGTGTTCCTCACCTTTCGCTGATGTGGCCCCACTGGTGTGAGGACACTCCTGCCTGGTTTCCATCCCCTTGGTGATGTGGGCGCTCTGGTTAGAGTCTGATCCTGTTTGGGCTCCTCACACTTCTGTGAGGTGGGCCCTCTGCTGTGAGGTAACTCCTGCCTGGCTTGCTCCCATTGCCTTGGTGACGTCGGCCCTCTGGTGGCATTTGGAGCCTGCTGGTAGCCTCCTCTCCTCCGTGATGAGGGCCCTCTGGCGCCAGGCCATAACTGCTGGGTTCCCACATTTTCTGATACGTGCTAAGTTGTGCGAGGACACTCCTGCGAGGTTCCCATCCCCATGGGGATGTGGGCCTTCTGCTCTGAGGTCCCACTGGCTGGGTTGCTCACAGTTTCATGATGTGGGCCCTCTGCTGTGAGTTCACTGTGGCCTGGATCCCATAGACTCCATGCTCTGGGCCACCTGCTGGGAGGTTCAAACTGCTGGATTCCTCACATTTTTTATTCTGTGGGCCCTGTGTTGTTAGGCTACTCCTGCCTGCCTCACTCGGAGCACCTTGGAAATGTGGGTCCTCTGGTTTAGGCCACATGTGCTGGGTTCCTCACCTTTCTATAATGTGGCCACACTGGTGTGAGGACACTCCTGCCTTGTTCCGATCCCCTTGGTGATGTGGGCCCTCTGGTGAGAGTCTTATCCTGGCTGGGTTCCTCACCCTTCTGTGAGGTAGGCCCTCTGCTGTGAGGTCACTCCTGCCTGGCTGGCACACGTCAACGTGGCGACGTGGGCCCTCAGTTGGGAGTTGGTGCCTGCTGGGAGTCTCCTCCCCTCGGTAATGAGGGCCCTCTGGCGTCAGACCCTAACTCCTGGGCTCCCAAAATTTTCTGATGTGCGCCCTGTGGTGCGAGTACACTCCTGCCAGGATCCCAACCCCATGGGAATGTGGGCCTTCTGCTCTAAGGTCCCAACGGCTGGGTTGCTCACAGTTTCATAATGAGGGCCCTCTGTTTTGAGTTCAGTCAGGCCTGGATCCCATAGCCTCGCTGGTCCTGGCCACCTGCTGGGAGGTTCCAACTGCGGGATTCCTCACCATTTTTACGCTATGGGCCCTCTGTTTGGAGGCTCCTCCTGCCTGCCTCACTCCCAGCCCCTTGGTGATGTGTGTCCTGTAGTTTGAGGCCACGTGTGCTGGGTCCGTCACATTTCGGTGATGTGACCACACTGGTGTGAGAACACTCCTGCCTGGTTTCCATTCCCTTGGTGATGTGGGCCCTCCGGTGAGAGTCTGATCCTCTTTGGGTTCCTCACACTTTTGTGTGGTTGGCCCTCTGCTCTGAGGTCACTCCTGCCTGGCTGGCACACCCTGCATTGGCGACGTCGGCCTTCTGGTAGCAGTTGGAGCTTGCTGGGAGCCTCCTCTCCTCAGTGATGAGGGCCCTCTGGCGTCCGGCCCTAACTGCTGGGCTCCCCACCGTTTCTGATGTGTGCCCACTGGTGTCCTGACACTCCTGCTTGGTTCCCTTCCCCATGGGGATGTGAGCCTTGTGCTCTGAGGTTACAACGGCTGGGTTGCTTACAGTATCACGATGAGGGCCCTCTGTTGTGAGTTCATCACTGCCTGGATCCCATAGCCTCGGTGCTCTGGACCGCCTGCTGGGATGTTCCAACTGCTGGATTCCTCACCTTTTTTATACAATGGGCCATGTGTTTTGAGGTTAATCCTGCCTGCCTCGCTCCGAGACCCATGGTGATGTGGGTCCTCTGGTTTGAGGCCACATGTGCTGGGTACCTCAACTTTCGATGATGTGGCCCCACGGGTGTGAGGACACTCCTGCCTGGTTCCCAGCCCCTTGCTTATGTGGGCACTCTGGTGAGAGTCTGATCTTGACTGGGTTCCTTACCCTTCTGTGAGGTGGGCCCTCTGATGTGAGGTCACTCCTGCCTGGATGGCTCATGTCGCCTTGGCGATGTAGGCCCTCTGTTGGCCACTGAAGCATGCTGGGAGCCTCCTACCCTCTTTAATAAGGGCCCTGGAAGAAACGCATATGCCCTTTTTGACCAAGTGCATCATTGTCGAGGTTCTGCCTCTTCTCCTATACTTTCAGAGGACTTCCCGTCTACCTCCTGAAATCGTATTCCTGGAATTCTGCCCCGCGTTCAAGTCCTCTTTGCAGCCTTACTTCAATATATTTTTGGACGATAGCTGTCATTTATAACTCTGCAGGTTTGTGAATTACAGTGCCCCTGAGCTCCTTTCTTCAACTCGCTTTCTTGTGAGCTGGCCGCAAGCCCGCAGGATTGCTTCAGGCCCTAATCTGGTTCCGACACGGCATGCTGAGCCTTTGGCTAATTCCTCTTCCTGGTGGGAAATGAGCGTTAAATTTGTTCGTGCAGACACCTACAGCTAATCTCTCATTGGTTCTCCCTATTCCTGTTCATCTTGCGCAGAAATTCCAAACTGTGCCAAACAGGAGGTTAAAGGCACTGACTCTCCAAGTGGGGAGAGTGTTAGTAAAGCGTCTGGAATGGTAAAACCGAGTACGAGGGGATGAAAACTGAGACGCATTTAAAAAGTTTTCCCGGTCACACGGTGGACCATATTCTGGGTTGCCCATGCATGTTTTACCTGAAGGAAGAATCCCTTCAACCTGGAGAGTTGGGACCCATGGAATGGGTACCACGCAGTATGACTTCAAAGGGTTGCCTTTGCTCACCGAACGTCACCAATGCTATCAGCCCGAAGTGTCCAGCCTTATGTCTCACTCAGCTCGGGGTGTAGATGTGGTAAATCCACGTTGCATCACAAGCCCTGAATGAATTATTTAAGAATTGCTCTCTATTTCACTGTCATTGTGTTTTGTTTTTGTAATTTATTTTGATAATGGGATTTATCGGATTTTCACTGCTGCGTTTATGCCGCTGTACACATGCTTGATTCTCTTATGGAGACATATAAATCCATGGGTTTTCAGATTCTTACTAGTCAGGTATATTCCTAGGCGTTGAATATGGGGTGTTGAGTCCATTTCGTGGAGCAAGGAGTAGGTCCTGACTATTACATATTTGCTTATGGAAAGGTATCTGTGCTAATTTCAATCTCTGGTTTTATGCAGCACCACAACTCACCTTTCCCCTTAAGCAAGCATAAGTTGGTTTTCTAAATTTGAGACCCTTTTCTGTTTTGTAATTGAGTTCATGTGCAGCCATGTTTGCATTCCGTGTATTTGAGATATCTTATGGTGTTTCTTTTTCTGTGTGACTTAGTTAACTTAGAATGATCGTACCTGAATCCACTCATTATGCCGCGACGGGCCTCATGACATAGATTTCATTGCTGAGTGATATTCCATTGTACGTACGTACAACAACTTCTTTATCCATTTTTTGCTTGCTGGGATACTTCACTTGTACCGTAAATGAGGTTCTTGTAAGCAGAGCCGTCCAAAATTTATGGGTGGCTGTGTCTTTTTGATTTTAATTTCCCTAAGCTATAGAACCATAAGTGGAAGTGCCGTAGGCTCCGTTGCTTAGTTTTTTAGGTGTTTGAGGAAACACCATACACTTCTCCAGAGTGGCTGTTGGCAAGTTACATCCCGCCCATCAGCATAACAAGGCTCCCTGTTCTCCATGGCTTGTCCTGCCTTTCTGGATTTTTCACTTTTTTCAGATGTCCCTTTTGACAGGGGGGCAGTGAGACTTCATTGTAATGCAGATTTCTTTACAGGCTTGCTTGTTTGGCCAAAAAGGGCGTATGTGTTTTTTCTTGAATATATTCAGGAAAAAACGCATACGCCCTTTTTGACCAAGTGCATCATTGTCGACTTTCTGTCTCTTTCCTTATGCTTTAAATGCAATTCCAGTCTGCCCCTGAACTCGTTTTCCTGCAATTCTGCCCCGCTTTCAAGTCCTCTACGCAGCCTTACTTCAATACATTTTTGGACAATAGCTGACATTTATAACTCTGCAGGTTTGTGAATGACAGTGTGCCTGAGCTCCTTTCTTCTACTCGCTTTCTTGTGAGCTGGCCGCAAACCCGCAGGATTGCTTCATGCCCTAATCTGGTTCCGGCACAGCATGCTGATCCTTTGGTAAATTCCTCTTCCTGGTGGGAAATGAGTGTTATATTTGAACGTGCAGACACCTAGAGCTAGTCTCTCATTGGTTCTCCCTATTCTTGTGCATCTTGCGCAGAAATTGCAAACTGTGCCAAACAGGAGGTTAAAGGCACTGACTCTCTAAGTGGGGAGAGTATTAGTAAAGGGTCTTCAATCGTGAACCCGAGTAAAAGGGGACGAAAACTGAGATGCATTTGAAAAGGTTTCCCGGTCACACGGTGCACCATACTGTGGGTTTCCCATGCATGTTTTAGCTGAAGGAAGAATCCCTTAAACCTGGAGAGTTGGGACCCATGGAATGGGTACCATGCAGTATGACTTCAAAGGGCCTGCATTTTCTCAACGAACCTCACCAATGCTATCAGGCCGATGTGTACAGCCTTATGTCTCACTCAGCTCTGGTTGTAGATGTGGTAAATCCAGGTTGCATCACAAGCCCTGAATGAATTATTTAAGAATTGCTCTCTATTTCACTGTCATTGTGTTTGTTTTTGTAATTCATTTTGATAATGGGATTTATCGGATTTTCTCTGCTGCATTCATGCCGCTGTACACACACTTGAGTCTCTTATGGAGACATATAAATCCATGGGTTTGAAGATACTTACTAGTCAGGTGTATTCCTAGGCGTTGAATATGGGGTGTTTAGTCCATTTCGTTGAGCAAGGGCTAGGTCTTGACTATTACATATTTGGCTTATGGAAAGGTATCTGTGCTAATTTCTATCTCTGGTTTTATGCAGCACCCCAACTCACTTTTCCCCTTAAGCAAGCATAAGGTGGTTTTCTAAATTTGAGACCCTGTTCTGTTTTGTAATTCAGTTCATGTGTAGCCAAGTTTACGTTCCGTGTATTAGTGATATCTTATGATGTTTCATTTTCTGTGTGACTTATTTCACTTAGAATCATCGTACCTGAATCCACTCATTATGCCACGATGGGCCTGATGACATAGATTTCATTGCTGAGTGATATTCCATTGAATGTGTGTACCACAACTTCTTTATCCATTTTTCACATTCTGGGATATTTAACTTGTACCGTAGACGAGATTCCTGTAAACAGAGCCGTCTGAAACTTTGGGGTGGCTGTCTGTTTTTGATTTTAATTTCCGTGATCTATAAGACCATAAGTGGAAGTGCCGTAGTCTCCATTGCTTTGTTTCTTAGGTGTTTCAGGAAACACCATACACTTCTCCAGAGTGGCTGTTGGCAATTTACATCCCGCCCATCAGCATAACAAGGCTCCCTGTTCTCCATGGCCTGTGCTGTCTTTCTGGATTTTACACTTTTTTCAGATGGCCCTTTTGACCTGGGGGCAGTGAGACTTCTTTGTAGTGCAGATTTCTTTAACATGCTGGCTTGGTTGGCCAAAAAGGGCGTATGCGTTTTTTCCTGAATATATTCAGGAAAAAACGCATATGCCCTTTTTGGCCAAGTGCATCATTGTCGACGTTCTGCCTCTTTTCCTATGCTTTAAATGCAATTCCAGTCTACCCCCTGAAATCGTTTTCCTGCAATTCTGCCCCGCTTTCCAGTCCTCTTCGCAGCCTTCCTTCAATATATTTTTGGACGATAGCTGTCATTTATAACTCTGCAGGTTTGTGAATTACAGTGCCCCTGAGCTCCTTTCTTCAACTCGCTTTCTTGTGAGCTGGCCGCAAACCCGCAGGAATGCTTCAGGCCCTAATCTGGTTCCGGCACGGCATGCTGAGCCTTTGGTTAATTCCTCTTCCTGGTGGGAAATGAGCGTTCCATTTGCCCGTCCAGACACCTACAGCTAGTCTCTCATTGGTTCTCCCTATTCCTGTTCATCTTGCGCAGAAATTGCAAACTGTGCCAAACAGGAGGTTAAAGGCACTGACTCTCCAAGTGGGGAGAGTGTTAGTAAACGGTCTGGAATGGTGAACCCGAGTAAAAGGGGACGAAAACTGAGATGCATTTGAAAACGTTTCCCGGTCACACAGTGCACTGTACTGTGGGTTTCCCATGCATGTTTTAGCTGAAGGAAGAATCCCTTAAACCTGGAGAGTTGGGACCCATGGAATGGGTACCATGCAGTATGACTTCAAAGGTTCTGCATTTGCTCATCGAACCTCACCAATGCTATCAGCCTGAAGTGTCCAGCCTTATGTCTCACTCAGCTCTGGGTGTAGATGTGGTAAATCCAGGTTGCATCACAAGCCCTGAATGAATTATTTAAGAATTGCTCTCTATTTCACTGTCATTGTGTTTGTTTTTGTAATTCATTTTGATAATGGGTTTTATCGGATTTTCTCTGCTGCATTCATGCCGCTGTACACACACTTGAGTCTCTTACGGAGACATATAAATCCATGGGTTTGAAGGTTCTTACTAGTCATGTGTAATCCTAGGCGTTGAATATGGGGTGTTTAGTCCATTTCGTTGAGCAAGGGCTAGGTCTTGACTATTACATATTTGGCTTATGGAAAGGTATCTGTGCTAATTTCTATCTCTGGTTTTATGCAGCACCACAACTCACCTTTCCCCTTAAGCAAGCATAAGTTGGTTTTCTAAATTTGAGACCCTGTTCTGTTTTGTAATTCAGTTCATGTGTAGCCAAGTTTACATTCTGTGTATTAGTGATATCTTATGATGTTTCATTTTCTGTGTGACTTATTTCACTTAGAATCATCGTACCTGAATCCACTCATTATGCCGCGACGGGCCTGATGACATAGATTTCATTGGTGAGTGATATTCCTTTGTACGTACGTACCACACTTCTTTATCCATTTTTCGCTTTCTGGGATATTTAACTTGTACCGTAGACGAGGTTCTTGTAAACAGAGCCGTAAACAGAAACTTTGCGGTGGCTGTGTGTTTTTGATTTTAATTTCCCTAAGCTATAGGAAAATAAGTGGTAATGCCGTAGGCTCCGTTGCTTTGTTTTTTAGGTTTTTGAGGAAACACCATACACATCTCCAGAGTGGCTGTTGGCAATTTACATCCCGCCCATCAGCATAACAAGGCTCCCTGTTCTCCATGGCCTGTGCTGCCTTTCTGGATTTTACACGTTTTTCAGATGGCCCTTTTGAACGGGGGGCAGTGAGACTTCATTGTAGTGCAGATTTCTGTAACATGCTTGCTTGGTTGGCCAAAAAGGGCGTATGCGTTTTTTCCTGAATATATTCAGGAAAAAACGCATACGCCCTTTTTGGCCAAGTGCATCATTGTCGACGTTCTGCCTCTTTTCCTATGCTTTAAATGCAATTCCAGTCTACCCCCTGAAATCGTTTTCTTGCAATTCTGCCCCGCTTTCAAGTCCTCTTCGCAGCCTTCCTTCAATATATTTTTGGGTGATAGCTGTCATTTATAACTCTGCAGGTTTGTGAATTACAGTGTCCCTGAGCTCCTTTCTTCAACTCGCTTTCTTGTGAGCTGGCCGCAAACCCGCAGGATTGCTTCAGGCCCTAATCTGGTTCCGGCACGGCATGCTGAGCCTTTGGTTAATTCCTCTTCCTGGTGGGAAATGAGCGTTAAATTTGCCCGTGCAGACACCTTCACACGAGTCTTCATGGTGCCACTTTGCCCCGGGTATCTCTATGGAGGTTGGAGTTGGAGGGCCTCCTCGCTCAAGGTCAGTGTGCCCATGGAGCCAACCCTGCAACTTCAGGGCATGGTTGGGTGTTAGGATCACCACGTGGGGTCCTTTTCCCTTCGGAGGGAGGTGGCCTTTTGGGCTGCTGATTTCCAGGTTTTCAGATACTGCCAGTATCTTGGCCAGATGTGGCGGTGGGCCAAGCCCCTTGGTGACCGTAGTTTATCCTACCTGGATCGCGTTCTTGCATTGTTCCATTTCAAGTGGTCCCAGGTTTTGCACTAATACTGCAATGGCGATTCACCGTTCACCAGGAATGTAAAGGTCAAAGGGTTTAGCTAAATTAGGGAGTTCCAGGGCAAGGGTCTGAATTGACTGCTCTTTCCATTCTTGAAAGGCCACTTCTGCATTCTATTCAAAAGGATCATCATCTTTTCCTTTCAGTGTTTCATATAGAGGCCCAGCTAGTAGACTGTAGTTAGGGATCCAGAAGCAGCAAACCCTGGCCTCCCCAGGAACCCCTAAGCTGTCTTCTAGTTTCAGAAATGGGTAAGGCTGTAAATTGTTTCTTCCCTTTCCTGGGATGGGCTTCTCCGACCTTCTGTGAGAATGAAGCCCAGGCAGGTCACCGTAGTCTGTGATATTTGAGCTTTTTCTTGGACAACTTGTATCCTTTATTGGCTTGGTAGTTCAGAGGTCTCCTTAGTAGGGCTGGCGATCAGAATGTCGTCTGCATATTGAAGGAGTGTTTCCTTTTCCAGAGGTAGAACTTTTAGTTCTTTAGCTGAGCTTTCCCCAAAGATGGTGTGGGAATTTTTGAACCCTTGGGGCAACATGGCCCGGAAGTATTGTTTAGTTGTATGTTGAGTCCTGCCACTCACAAGCCAAAATTTCTTGTGACTCTGGGACTAATAGAATACAAAAGAAGGCATCATTGAAGACTAATACAGAATACCATGTCCTGGTGGTTGGTAGAATGACCAGCAGGGTGTAGGATTTAGGAACTACTGGAGGTATATCCTCGGTGGCTTCACTGACTGTCCTGACATCCTTTACCAGGACTCCAGCAGCCCATGGGGCTCTCGAGGTCAGGCCAATCCCAGGATATGGAGCTCACCTGGGCAGGTACCCCACCCCCACCCCAGCCCATGGGGCTCTCGTGTTCAGGCCCCTCCCAGGATATGGGTTTCCCTGGGCAGGTTCCCCTGCAGCCCATGGGGCTCTCGTGGTCAGGCCCCTCCCAGGATACAGAGCTACCCTTGCAGGTACCATGGCAGGGCTGGGAACACAGGAACCCTGCATATCGCCCTCATTGCAGAGCACTCCCAGCTCACCTGTCACTCAGATCTGACACAGAGCACCTCAGAGCAGGACTTGAACTAACAAACAGCAGCTCCGACAGGTCTGTGACCCTGGGCATCACTCTGTGTGGCCTCCCTCCACCTGGTCTTCCAGAGAGTTCCACTGCACCCGGGGCACCAGGCCTCTGTCTCCACCCACCAGCCACCCCTCCTCTCCCTGACTCCTGGGTTCCTCTCATTAGGAGAGGGTTTTCTTGAAGTTGTCTCCCACTCATGGGCCAGATAATATAATTAGAAAACAAGCCAGAGCTGCAGCCCCTTGTCTATCCTGACTCTCAGGAGCCCACACCTGTTCCTTGGACCTGGCCGATTCAGCAAGTTCCAGTTTCTGCAACTGTGAGCCCCTGAGGGGTGATTATTGGCTGGCCTGGGAAGCCCGACCGTGCCGGCCAGCCCTCCCCAGGTGTGCCTGGGTTCAGATCAATATAAACACCGCTCCAGGCAGCAAGAGCCCCTGCAGCTGTGCCTGACGCCATTTTCTCTGCCCTGTCAGCAGTCTTGGGGCTGGACTGGTGGGAGGGAGTGAGAGGCCACGGCTTTGTGGGTGGCCCAGTGTGAGTGGGGCTCTGCTGGACTTTCTGCAGCAGTTGCCAAGATGCCACCTGCTAAAGAAGAGGATGTGTCACCCATACCTGCCGCTGGAATTTCTCCCTGGGCAGAGGTGAGTGAGGAAGAAAGCAGTGGGGGCCGGGACAGTAGGGGTATCACAGGCAGGGAAATGGAAAGCTTCCAGAAGAGCACCCAGGGCCAGGACCATCCTGGCTGGCCTGCAGGCACCAAGTCGGCTGGCATGCTGTCACTCATGTGGCTCCATGGCCCTTCCTCTAGGCTTTCAAGTCCTTGTACATATTCAGGTGTTTTACCTGGGAAGGGTGGGAACATTTCAGCAGCAGCTGGCCTGGGGCTCAGCCCACGTTTACTCACAGATGCCTCGGCACGGTCCCCCAGCTTTGCAATGAGGACGCTTGTTGCGTGGGGCCTGCTGGCTGAATGGGAGATGATTCCCCACCACTGACCAACTTCAGAATTGTTTACAACTGGAGCAAGTGCCCTGATACGGTTTTCCTCTGTGTAACTGGTGGGTTCTGTTTTTTTTTCTTTTTTTCTTTTTTGGTTCAAGGTAGATTTTATTCCTCTTTTTTGTATTTACAGATATAAGCATGGAAATAATTTATTCATATAAATACATGTATGTGAAGGGAAGAATATTTTTCTGTTTTACTTTTTGTAATTTGAATTTTATTTTTTTTTTTATACAGCAGGTTCTTTTTGGTTATCTATTTTATACATATAAATGTATACATGCCAATCCCAATCTCTCAACTCCTCCCACCACCACCCCCCAACAGCTTTCCCCCCTTGGTGTCCATACGTTTGTTGTCTACATCTGTTGCTCTATTTCTGCCTGGCAAAACGGTTCATCTGTACAATTTTTCTAGGTTCCACATATATGCATTAATAGACAAGATTTGTTTTTCTCTTTCTGACTTACTTCACTCTGTATGACAGTCTCTAGATCCATCAACGTCTCTACAAATGACCCAATTTCATTCCTTTTTATGGCTTAGTAATATTCCATTTTATATATGTACCACATCTTTATGCATTCGTCTGTCTGTGGGCATTTAGGTTGCTTCCATTACCTGGATATTGTAAATAGTGATGCAATGAACATTGCGGTGAATGTCTCTTTTTGATTTATGGTTTTGTCTGGGTATATGCCCAGTAGTGGGATTGCTGTATCATATGGTAATTCTATTCTTAGTTTTATAAGAAACTCCATAATGTTCTCCACAGTGACTGTATCAATTTACATTCCCAACAATAGTGGAAGAGGGTTCCTTATCTCCACACCCTTTCCAGCATTTGTTGTTTGTAGATTTTCTGATGATGCCCATTCTAACAGGTGTGAGGTGATACACCATGGATGAGTCTATTTCGTTGAGCAAAGAGTAGGTCTTGTCTATTACATATTTGGCTTATGGAACGGTATGTGTGCTAATTTCAATCTCTGGTTTTATACAGCACCCCAACTCAACTTTCCCCTTAAGCAAGCATAAGTTTTTATCTAAATGTGAGACTCTGTTCGGTTTTGGAATTCAGTTTATGTGTAGCCAAGTTTACACTCTCTCTATTAGTGATATCTTATGATAATTCTCTTTCTCTGTGTGACCTATTTCTCTTAGAATCATCATACTTAAATCCACTCAATTTGCTGCTACAGGCCTGATGACATTGATTTCATTGCTGAGTGATATTCCGTTGTACGTAAGTAGCACAACTCCTTTATCCATTTTTTTCTTTCTGGGATATTTAATTTGTACTGGACTCAAGGTTCTTGTAAACACAGCAGCCCTAAATTTGGTGTTGGCTGTGTCTTGTTGATTTTAATTTTCCTAAGCTATAGGGCCAAAAGTGGAATTGCCCTAGGGTCTGTAGCTTTCTTTTTCAGATGTTTCAGGATACACCATAAACATCTCCAGAGTGTCTGTTGGCAATTTACATCCCGCCCATCAGCATAACAAGGCTCCCTGTTCTCCATGGCCTGTCCTGTGTTTCTGGTTTTTACACTTTTTTCAGATGGCCCTTTTGACGAATGGGAAATGAGACTTCATTGTAGTGCGGATTTCCATTTCTCGAGTGCTTGGTTGGCCAAAAAGGGCATATGTGTTTTTTCCTGAATATATTCAGGAAAAAATGTTTACGCACTTTTGTCCAAGTGCATCACTGTCAAAGATCTGCCGCTTTTCACATGCTTTAAATGCAATTCCAATCTACCTCCTGAAATATGATTCCTGCAATTCTGCCTCGTTTTCAAGTCCTCTTTGCAGACTTACTTCCATATAATTTTGCCAATAACTGTCATTTATAACACTGCAGGTTTGTGAATTACAGTGCCCGTGATTTCCTTTCTTAACTCGTTTCCTTGAAAACTGGCCACAGAACCGCAGGTTTGCTTCAGGCCGTAATCAGGGTCCGGCACGGCACTCTGAGACTTTGGTTCATTCCACTTCCTGGTGGGAAATTAGAGTTAAATGTGCCCCTCCAGACACCTGCCTCACTCCTAGCCCCTTGGTGATGTGTGTCCTGTGGTTTGAGGCCACATGTGCTGGGTTCCTCACCTTTGGCTGATGTGGCCCCACTGGTGTGAGGACACTCCTGCCTGGTTCCCATCCCCTTGGTGATGTGGGCCCTCCGGTGAGAGTCTGATCCTGGTTGGGTTCCTCACACTTCTGTGAGGTGGGCCCTCTTCTCTGAGGTCACTCCTGCCTGGCTGGCACACCCCGCCTTGGCGACGTCGGCTCTCTGGTGGGATTTGGTGCCTGCTGGGTGTCTCCTCCCCTCCGTAATGAGGGCCCTCTGGCGTCAGGCCCTAACTCCTGAGATCCCAATATTTTCTGATATGCGCCCTGTGGTTCGAGTACACTCCTGCCAGGTTCCCAACCCCATGGGAATGTGGGCCTTCTGCTCTGAGGTCCCAACCGTGGGTTGCTCAGTTTCATGATGAGGGCCCTCTGCTGTGAGTTCTCTCCGGCCTGGATCCCATAGCCTCGCTGCTCCTGGCCACCTGCTGGGAGGTTCCAACTGCGGGATTCCTCACCTTTTTTCTTCTATGGGCCCTCTGTTTTGAGACTCCTCCTGCCTGCCTCACTCCCAGCCCCTTGGTGATGTGTGTCCTCTGGTTTGAGGCCATGTATGCTGGGTCCCTCGCCTTTCGATGATGTGGCCCCACTGGTGTGAGGACACTCCTGCCTGGTTCCTATCCCCTTGATGATGTGGGCCCTCTGGTGAGAGTCTGATCCTGGCTGGGTTCCTCACCCTTCTGTGAGGGGGGCCCTCTGCTCTGAGGTCACTCCTGCCTGGCTGGCACACCCCACCTGGGCAACATCGGCCCTCTTGTGGCAGTTGGAGCCTGCTGGGAACCTCCCCTCGGTGATGGGAGCCCTCTTGCCTCAGGCCCTAACTGCTGGGTACCCACATTTTCTGATACGTGCTAAGTGGTGCGAGGACACTACTGCGAGGTTCCCATCCCCATGCGCATGTGGGCCTTCTGCTCTAAGGTCCCAAAACCTGTGATGTTCACCATTTCATAATGTTGGCTCTCTGGTGTTAGTTCACCCAGGCCTAGATCCCATAGCCTCTGTGCTCTGAGCGGCCTGCTGGGAGGTTCCTACTGCTGGATTCCTTACCTTTTTTATTCTTTGGGTCCTGTGTTTTCATGCTCCTACTTCCTGACTCACTCCCAGCCCATTTGTGATGTAGGTCCTCTGGTTTAAGGCCACATGTACCGGTCTCCTCACCTTTATTGATGTGGCCCCACTGGTGTGAGGACACTCCTGCCTGGTTCCCATCCCCTTGGTGATGGGGGCTCTCTGGTGAGAGTCTGATCCTGGCTGGGTTCCTCACCCTTCTGTGAGGGGGGCCCTCTGCTGTGAGGTCACTCCTGCCTGGCTGGCACACGTCACCTTGGCGATGTGGGCCCTCAGTTGGGAGTTGGTGCCTGCTAGGAGTCTCCTCCCCTCGGTAATGAGGGCCCTTTGGCGTCAGGCCCAAACTCATGGGCTCCCAAAATTTTCTGATGTGCGCCCTGTCAAGCGAGTACACTCCAGCCAGGGTCCCATCCCCATGGGGATGTGGGCTTTCTGCCCTGAGGTCCCAATGGCTGGGTTGCTCACAGTGTCAGAATGTGGGCCCTCTGCTGTGAGTTCACTCCGGCATGGATCCCATAGCCTCGGTGCTCTGGGCCACCTGCTTGGAGCTTCCAACTGCGGGGTTCCTCACCTTTTTTATTCTATGGGCGCTCTGTTGTGAGTCTCCTCCTGCATGCCTCACTCCCAGCCCTTTCGTGATGTGTGTCCCCTTGTTTGAGGCCACATGTGCTGTGTTCCTCACCTTTCGCTGATGTGGCCCCACTGGTGTGAGGACACTCCTGCCTGGTTTCCATCCCCTTGGTGATGTGGGCGCTCTGGTTAGAGTCTGATCCTGTTTGGGCTCCTCACACTTCTGTGAGGTGGGCCCTCTGCTGTGAGGTAACTCCTGCCTGGCTTGCTCCCATTGCCTTGGTGACGTCGGCCCTCTGGTGGCATTTGGAGCCTGCTGGTAGCCTCCTCTCCTCCGTGATGAGGGCCCTCTGGCGCCAGGCCATAACTGCTGGGTTCCCACATTTTCTGATACGTGCTAAGTTGTGCGAGGACACTCCTGCGAGGTTCCCATCCCCATGGGGATGTGGGCCTTCTGCTCTGAGGTCCCACTGGCTGGGTTGCTCACAGTTTCATGATGTGGGCCCTCTGCTGTGAGTTCACTGTGGCCTGGATCCCATAGACTCCATGCTCTGGGCCACCTGCTGGGAGGTTCAAACTGCTGGATTCCTCACATTTTTTATTCTGTGGGCCCTGTGTTGTTAGGCTACTCCTGCCTGCCTCACTCGGAGCACCTTGGAAATGTGGGTCCTCTGGTTTAGGCCACATGTGCTGGGTTCCTCACCTTTCTATAATGTGGCCACACTGGTGTGAGGACACTCCTGCCTTGTTCCGATCCCCTTGGTGATGTGGGCCCTCTGGTGAGAGTCTTATCCTGGCTGGGTTCCTCACCCTTCTGTGAGGTAGGCCCTCTGCTGTGAGGTCACTCCTGCCTGGCTGGCACACGTCAACGTGGCGACGTGGGCCCTCAGTTGGGAGTTGGTGCCTGCTGGGAGTCTCCTCCCCTCGGTAATGAGGGCCCTCTGGCGTCAGACCCTAACTCCTGGGCTCCCAAAATTTTCTGATGTGCGCCCTGTGGTGCGAGTACACTCCTGCCAGGATCCCAACCCCATGGGAATGTGGGCCTTCTGCTCTAAGGTCCCAACGGCTGGGTTGCTCACAGTTTCATAATGAGGGCCCTCTGTTTTGAGTTCAGTCAGGCCTGGATCCCATAGCCTCGCTGCTCCTGGCCACCTGCTGGGAGGTTCCAACTGCGGGATTCCTCACCATTTTTACGCTATGGGCCCTCTGTTTGGAGGCTCCTCCTGCCTGCCTCACTCCCAGCCCCTTGGTGATGTGTGTCCTGTAGTTTGAGGCCACGTGTGCTGGGTCCGTCACATTTCGGTGATGTGACCACACTGGTGTGAGAACACTCCTGCCTGGTTTCCATTCCCTTGGTGATGTGGGCCCTCCGGTGAGAGTCTGATCCTCTTTGGGTTCCTCACACTTTTGTGTGGTTGGCCCTCTGCTCTGAGGTCACTCCTGCCTGGCTGGCACACCCTGCATTGGCGACGTCGGCCTTCTGGTAGCAGTTGGAGCTTGCTGGGAGCCTCCTCTCCTCAGTGATGAGGGCCCTCTGGCGTCCGGCCCTAACTGCTGGGCTCCCCACCGTTTCTGATGTGTGCCCACTGGTGTCCTGACACTCCTGCTTGGTTCCCTTCCCCATGGGGATGTGAGCCTTGTGCTCTGAGGTTACAACGGCTGGGTTGCTTACAGTATCACGATGAGGGCCCTCTGTTGTGAGTTCATCACTGCCTGGATCCCATAGCCTCGGTGCTCTGGGCCGCCTGCTGGGATGTTCCAACTGCTGGATTCCTCACCTTTTTTATACAATGGGCCATGGGTTTTGAGGTTAATCCTGCCTGCCTCGCTCCGAGACCCATGGTGATGTGGGTCCTCTGGTTTGAGGCCACATGTGCTGGGTACCTCAACTTTCGATGATGTGGCCCCACGGGTGTGAGGACACTCCTGCCTGGTTCCCAGCCCCTTGCTTATGTGGGCACTCTGGTGAGAGTCTGATCTTGACTGGGTTCCTTACCCTTCTGTGAGGTGGGCCCTCTGATGTGAGGTCACTCCTGCCTGGATGGCTCATGTCGCCTTGGCGATGTAGGCCCTCTGTTGGCCACTGAAGCATGCTGGGAGCCTCCTACCCTCTTTAATAAGGGCCCTGGAAGAAACGCATATGCCCTTTTTGACCAAGTGCATCATTGTCGAGGTTCTGCCTCTTCTCCTATACTTTCAGAGGACTTCCCGTCTACCTCCTGAAATCGTATTCCTGGAATTCTGCCCCGCGTTCAAGTCCTCTTTGCAGCCTTACTTCAATATATTTTTGGACGATAGCTGTCATTTATAACTCTGCAGGTTTGTGAATTACAGTGCCCCTGAGCTCCTTTCTTCAACTCGCTTTCTTGTGAGCTGGCCGCAAGCCCGCAGGATTGCTTCAGGCCCTAATCTGGTTCCGACACGGCATGCTGAGCCTTTGGCTAATTCCTCTTCCTGGTGGGAAATGAGCGTTAAATTTGTTCGTGCAGACACCTACAGCTAATCTCTCATTGGTTCTCCCTATTCCTGTTCATCTTGCGCAGAAATTCCAAACTGTGCCAAACAGGAGGTTAAAGGCACTGACTCTCCAAGTGGGGAGAGTGTTAGTAAAGCGTCTGGAATGGTAAAACCGAGTACGAGGGGATGAAAACTGAGACGCATTTAAAAAGTTTTCCCGGTCACACGGTGGACCATATTCTGGGTTGCCCATGCATGTTTTACCTGAAGGAAGAATCCCTTCAACCTGGAGAGTTGGGACCCATGGAATGGGTACCACGCAGTATGACTTCAAAGGGTTGCCTTTGCTCACCGAACGTCACCAATGCTATCAGCCCGAAGTGTCCAGCCTTATGTCTCACTCAGCTCGGGGTGTAGATGTGGTAAATCCACGTTGCATCACAAGCCCTGAATGAATTATTTAAGAATTGCTCTCTATTTCACTGTCATTGTGTTTTGTTTTTGTAATTTATTTTGATAATGGGATTTATCGGATTTTCACTGCTGCGTTTATGCCGCTGTACACATGCTTGATTCTCTTATGGAGACATATAAATCCATGGGTTTTCAGATTCTTACTAGTCAGGTATATTCCTAGGCTTTGAATATGGGGTGTTGAGTCCATTTCGTGGAGCAAGGAGTAGGTCCTGACTATTACATATTTGCTTATGGAAAGGTATCTGTGCTAATTTCAATCTCTGGTTTTATGCAGCACCACAACTCACCTTTCCCCTTAAGCAAGCATAAGTTGGTTTTCTAAATTTGAGACCCTTTTCTGTTTTGTAATTGAGTTCATGTGCAGCCATGTTTGCATTCCGTGTATTTGAGATATCTTATGGTGTTTCTTTTTCTGTGTGACTTAGTTAACTTAGAATGATCGTACCTGAATCCACTCATTATGCCGCGACGGGCCTCATGACATAGATTTCATTGCTGAGTGATATTCCATTGAATGTGTGTACCACAACTTCTTTATCCATTTTTCACATTCTGGGATATTTAACTTGTACCGCAGACGAGATTCCTGTAAACAGAGCCGTCTGAAACTTTGGGGTGGCTGTCTGTTTTTGATTTTAATTTCCGTGATCTATAAGACCATAAGTGGAAGTGCCGTAGTCTCCGTTGCTTTGTTTCTTAGGTGTTTCAGGAAACACCATACACTTCTCCAGAGTGGCTGTTGGCAATTTACATCCCGCCCATCAGCATAACAAGGCTCCCTGTTCTCCATGGCCTGTGCTGTCTTTCTGGATTTTACACTTTTTTCAGATGGCCCTTTTGACCTGGGGGCAGTGAGACTTCTTTGTAGTGCAGATTTCTTTAACATGCTGGCTTGGTTGGCCAAAAAGGGCGTATGCGTTTTTTCCTGAATATATTCAGGAAAAAACGCATACGCCCTTTTTGGCCAAGTGCATCATTGTCGACGTTCTGCCTCTTTTCCTATGCTTTAAATGCAATTCCAGTCTACCCCCTGAAATCGTTTTCCTGCAATTCTGCCCCGCTTTCCAGTCCTCTTCGCAGCCTTCCTTCAATATATTTTTGGACGATAGCTGTCATTTATAACTCTGCAGGTTTGTGAATTACAGTGCCCCTGAGCTCCTTTCTTCAACTCGCTTTCTTGTGAGCTGGCCGCAAACCCGCAGGAATGCTTCAGGCCCTAATCTGGTTCCGGCACGGCATGCTGAGCCTTTGGTTAATTCCTCTTCCTGGTGGGAAATGAGCGTTCCATTTGCCCGTCCAGACACCTACAGCTAGTCTCTCATTGGTTCTCCCTATTCCTGTTCATCTTGCGCAGAAATTGCAAACTGTGCCAAACAGGAGGTTAAAGGCACTGACTCTCCAAGTGGGGAGAGTGTTAGTAAACGGTCTGGAATGGTGAACCCGAGTAAAAGGGGACGAAAACTGAGATGCATTTGAAAACGTTTCCCGGTCACACAGTGCACTGTACTGTGGGTTTCCCATGCATGTTTTAGCTGAAGGAAGAATCCCTTAAACCTGGAGAGTTGGGACCCATGGAATGGGTACCATGCAGTATGACTTCAAAGGTTCTGCATTTGCTCATCGAACCTCACCAATGCTATCAGCCTGAAGTGTCCAGCCTTATGTCTCACTCAGCTCTGGGTGTAGATGTGGTAAATCCAGGTTGCATCACAAGCCCTGAATGAATTATTTAAGAATTGCTCTCTATTTCACTGTCATTGTGTTTGTTTTTGTAATTCATTTTGATAATGGGTTTTATCGGATTTTCTCTGCTGCATTCATGCCGCTGTACACACACTTGAGTCTCTTACGGAGACATATAAATCCATGGGTTTGAAGGTTCTTACTAGTCATGTGTAATCCTAGGCGTTGAATATGTGGTGTTTAGTCCATTTCGTTGAGCAAGGGCTAGGTCTTGACTATTACATATTTGGCTTATGGAAAGGTATCTGTGCTAATTTCTATCTCTGGTTTTATGCAGCACCACAACTCACCTTTCCCCTTAAGCAAGCATAAGTTGGTTTTCTAAATTTGAGACCCTGTTCTGTTTTGTAATTCAGTTCATGTGTAGCCAAGTTTACATTCTGTGTATTAGTGATATCTTATGATGTTTCATTTTCTGTGTGACTTATTTCACTTAGAATCATCGTACCTGAATCCACTCATTATGCCGCGACGGGCCTGATGACATAGATTTCATTGGTGAGTGATATTCCTTTGTACGTACGTACCACACTTCTTTATCCATTTTTCGCTTTCTGGGATATTTAACTTGTACCGTAGACGAGGTTCTTGTAAACAGAGCCGTAAACAGAAACTTTGCGGTGGCTGTGTGTTTTTGATTTTAATTTCCCTAAGCTATAGGAAAATAAGTGGTAATGCCGTAGGCTCCGTTGCTTTGTTTTTTAGGTTTTTGAGGAAACACCATACACATCTCCAGAGTGGCTGTTGGCAATTTACATCCCGCCCATCAGCATAACAAGGCTCCCTGTTCTCCATGGCCTGTGCTGCCTTTCTGGATTTTACACGTTTTTCAGATGGCCCTTTTGAACGGGGGGCAGTGAGACTTCATTGTAGTGCAGATTTCTTTAACATGCTTGCTTGGTTGGCCAAAAAGGGCGTATGCGTTTTTTCCTGAATATATTCAGGAAAAAACGCATACGCCCTTTTTGGCCAAGTGCATCATTGTCGACGTTCTGCCTCTTTTCCTATGCTTTAAATGCAATTCCAGTCTACCCCCTGAAATCGTTTTCTTGCAATTCTGCCCCGCTTTCAAGTCCTCTTCGCAGCCTTCCTTCAATATATTTTTGGGTGATAGCTGTCATTTATAACTCTGCAGGTTTGTGAATTACAGTGTCCCTGAGCTCCTTTCTTCAACTCGCTTTCTTGTGAGCTGGCCGCAAACCCGCAGGATTGCTTCAGGCCCTAATCTGGTTCCGGCACGGCATGCTGAGCCTTTGGTTAATTCCTCTTCCTGGTGGGAAATGAGCGTTAAATTTGCCCGTGCAGACACCTTCACACGAGTCTTCATGGTGCCACTTTGCCCCGGGTATCTCTATGGAGGTTGGAGTTGGAGGGCCTCCTCGCTCAAGGTCAGTGTGCCCATGGAGCCAACCCTGCAACTTCAGGGCATGGTTGGGTGTTAGGATCACCACGTGGGGTCCTTTTCCCTTCGGAGGGAGGTGGCCTTTTGGGCTGCTGATTTCCAGGTTTTCAGATACTGCCAGTATCTTGGCCAGATGTGGCGGTGGGCCAAGCCCCTTGGTGACCGTAGTTTATCCTACCTGGATCGCGTTCTTGCATTGTTCCATTTCAAGTGGTCCCAGGTTTTGCACTAATACTGCAATGGCGATTCACCGTTCACCAGGAATGTAAAGGTCAAAGGGTTTAGCTAAATTAGGGAGTTCCAGGGCAAGGGTCTGAATTGACTGCTCTTTCCATTCTTGAAAGGCCACTTCTGCATTCTATTCAAAAGGATCATCATCTTTTCCTTTCAGTGTTTCATATAGAGGCCCAGCTAGTAGACTGTAGTTAGGGATCCAGAAGCAGCAAACCCTGGCCTCCCCAGGAACCCCTAAGCTGTCTTCTAGTTTCAGAAATGGGTAAGGCTGTAAATTGTTTCTTCCCTTTCCTGGGATGGGCTTCTCCGACCTTCTGTGAGAATGAAGCCCAGGCAGGTCACCGTAGTCTGTGATATTTGAGCTTTTTCTTGGACAACTTGTATCCTTTATTGGCTTGGTAGTTCAGAGGTCTCCTTAGTAGGGCTGGCGATCAGAATGTCGTCTGCATATTGAAGGAGTGTTTCCTTTTCCAGAGGTAGAACTTTTAGTTCTTTAGCTGAGCTTTCCCCAAAGATGGTGTGGGAATTTTTGAACCCTTGGGGCAACATGGCCCGGAAGTATTGTTTAGTTGTATGTTGAGTCCTGCCACTCACAAACCAAAATTTCTTGTGACTCTGGGACTAATAGAATACAAAAGAAGGCATCATTGAAGACTAATACAGAATACCATGTCCTGGTGGTTGGTAGAATGACAAGCAGGGTGTAGGATTTAGGAACTACTGGAGGTATATCCTCGGTGGCTTCACTGACTGTCCTGACATCCTTTACCAGGACTCCAGCAGCCCATGGGGCTCTCGAGGTCAGGCCAATCCCAGGATATGGAGCTCACCTGGGCAGGTACCCCACCCCCACCCCAGCCCATGGGGCTCTCGTGTTCAGGCCCCTCCCAGGATATGGGGTTCCCTGGGCAGGTTCCCCTGCAGCCCATGGGGCTCTCGTGGTCAGGCCCCTCCCAGGATACAGAGCTACCCTTGCAGGTACCATGGCAGGGCTGGGAACACAGGAACCCTGCATATCGCCCTCATTGCAGAGCACTCCCAGCTCACCTGTCACTCAGATCTGACACAGAGCACCTCAGAGCAGGACTTGAACTAACAAACAGCAGCTCCGACAGGTCTGTGACCCTGGGCATCACCCTGTGTGGCCTCCCTCCACCTGGTCTTCCAGAGACTTCCACTGCACCCGGGGCACCAGGCCTCTGTCTCCACCCACCAGCCACCCCTCCTCTCCCTGACTCCTGGGTTCCTCTCATTAGGAGAGGGTTTTCTTGAAGTTGTCTCCCACTCATGGGCCAGATAATATAATTAGAAAACAAGCCAGAGCTGCAGCCCCTTGTCTATCCTGACTCTCAGGAGCCCACACCTGTTCCTTGGACCTGGCCGATTCAGCAAGTTCCAGTTTCTGCAACTGTGAGCCCCTGAGGGGTGATTATTGGCTGGCCTGGGAAGCCCGACCGTGCCGGCCAGCCCTCCCCAGGTGTGCCTGGGTTCAGATCAATATAAACACCGCTCCAGGCAGCAAGAGCCCCTGCAGCTGTGCCTGACGCCATTTTCTCTGCCCTGTCAGCAGTCTTGGGGCTGGACTGGTGGGAGGGAGTGAGAGGCCACGGCTTTGTGGGTGGCCCAGTGTGAGTGGGGCTCTGCTGGACTTTCTGCAGCAGTTGCCAAGATGCCACCTGCTAAAGAAGAGGATGTGTCACCCATACCTGCCGCTGGAATTTCTCCCTGGGCAGAGGTGAGTGAGGAAGAAAGCAGTGGGGGCCGGGACAGTAGGGGTATCACAGGCAGGGAAATGGAAAGCTTCCAGAAGAGCACCCAGGGCCAGGACCATCCTGGCTGGCCTGCAGGCACCAAGTCGGCTGGCATGCTGTCACTCATGTGGCTCCATGGCCCTTCCTCTAGGCTTTCAAGTCCATATTCAGGTGTTTTACCTGGGAAGGGTGGGAACATTTCAGCAGCAGCTGGCCTGGGGCTCAGCCCACGTTTACTCACAGATGCCTCGGCACGGTCCCCCAGCTTTGCAATGAGGACGCTTGTTGCGTGGGGCCTGCTGGCTGAATGGGAGATGATTCCCCACCACTGACCAACTTCAGAATTGTTTACAACTGGAGCAAGTGCCCTGATACGGTTTTCCTCTGTGTAACTGGTGGGTTCTGTTTTTTTTTCTTTTTTTCGTTTTTGGTTCAAGGTAGATTTTATTCCTCTTTTTTGTATTTACAGATATAAGCATGGAAATAATTTATTCATATAAATACATGTATGTGAAGGGAAGAATATTTTTTCTGTTTTACTTTTTGTAATTTGAATTTTATTTTATTTTTTTATACAGCAGCTTCTTTTTGGTTATCTATTTTATACATATAAATGTATACATGCCAATCCCAATCTCTCAACTCCTCCCACCACCACCCCCCAACAGCTTTCCCCCCTTGGTGTCCATACGTTTGTTGTCTACATCTGTTGCTCTATTTCTGCCTGGCAAAACGGTTCATCTGTACAATTTTTCTAGGTTCCACATATATGCATTAATAGACAAGATTTGTTTTTCTCTTTCTGACTTACTTCACTCTGTATGACAGTCTCTAGATCAATCAACGTCTCTACAAATGACCCAATTTCATTCCTTTTTATGGCTTAGTAATATTCCATTTTATATATGTACCACTTCTTTATGCATTCGTCTGTCTGTGGGCATTTAGGTTGCTTCCATTACCTGGATATTGTAAATAGTGATGCAATGAACATTGCGGTGAATATCTCTTTTTGATTTATGGTTTTGTCTGGGTATATGCCCAGTAGTGGGATTGCTGTATCATATGGTAATTCTATTCTTAGTTTTATAAGAAACTCCATAATGTTCTCCACAGTGACTGTATCAATTTACATTCCCAACAATAGTGGAAGAGGGTTCCTTATCTCCACACCCTTTCCAGCATTTGTTGTTTGTAGATTTTCTGATGATGCCCATTCTAACAGGTGTGAGGTGATACACCATGGATGAGTCTATTTCGTTGAGCAAAGAGTAGGTCTTGTCTATTACATATTTGGCTTATGGAACGGTATGTGTGCTAATTTCAATCTCTGGTTTTATACAGCACCCCAACTCAACTTTCCCCTTAAGCAAGCATAAGTTTTTATCTAAATGTGAGACTCTGTTCGGTTTTGGAATTCAGTTTATGTGTAGCCAAGTTTACACTCTCTCTATTAGTGATATCTTATGATAATTCTCTTTCTCTGTGTGACCTATTTCTCTTAGAATCATCATACTTAAATCCACTCAATTTGCTGCTACAGGCCTGATGACATTGATTTCATTGCTGAGTGATATTCCGTTGTACGTAAGTAGCACAACTCCTTTATCCATTTTTTTCTTTCTGGGATATTTAATTTGTACTGGACTCAAGGTTCTTGTAAACACAGCAGCCCTAAATTTTGTGTTGGCTGTGTCTTGTTGATTTTAATTTTCCTAAGCTATAGGGCCAAAAGTGGAAGTGCCCTAGGGTCTGTAGCTTTGTTTTTCAGATGTTTCAGGATACACCATAAACATCTCCAGAGTGTCTGTTGGCAATTTACATCCCGCCCATCAGCATAACAAGGCTCCCTGTTCTCCATGGCCTGTCCTGTGTTTCTGGTTTTTACACTTTTTTCAGATGGCCCTTTTGACGAATGGGAAATGAGACTTCATTGTAGTGCGGATTTCCATTTCTCGAGTGCTTGGTTGGCCAAAAAGGGCATATGTGTTTTTTCCTGAATATATTCAGGAAAAAATGTTTACGCACTTTTGTCCAAGTGCATCACTGTCAAAGATCTGCCGCTTTTCACATGCTTTAAATGCAATTCCAATCTACCTCCTGAAATATGATTCCTGCAATTCTGCCTCGTTTTCAAGTCCTCTTTGCAGACTTACTTCCATATAATTTTGCCAATAGCTGTCATTTATAACACTGCAGGTTTGTGAATTACAGTGCCCGTGATTTCCTTTCTTAACTCGTTTCCTTGAAAACTGGCCACAGAACCGCAGGTTTGCTTCAGGCCGTAATCAGGGTCCGGCACGGCACTCTGAGACTTTGGTTCATTCCACTTCCTGGTGGGAAATTAGAGTTAAATGTGCCCCTCCAGACACCTGCCTCACTCCTAGCCCCTTGGTGATGTGTGTCCTGTGGTTTGAGGCCACATGTGCTGGGTTCCTCACCTTTGGCTGATGTGGCCCCACTGGTGTGAGGACACTCCTGCCTGGTTCCCATCCCCTTGGTGATGTGGGCCCTCCGGTGAGAGTCTGATCCTGGTTGGGTTCCTCACACTTCTGTGAGGTGGGCCCTCTTCTCTGAGGTCACTCCTGCCTGGCTGGCACACCCCGCCTTGGCGACGTCGGCTCTCTGGTGGGATTTGGTGCCTGCTGGGTGTCTCCTCCCCTCGGTAATGAGGGCCCTCTGGCGTCAGACCCTAACTCCTGGGCTCCCAATATTTTCTGATATGCGCCCTGTGGTTCGAGTACACTCCTGCCAGGTTCCCAACCCCATGGGAATGTGGGCCTTCTGCTCTGAGGTCCCAACCATGGGTTGCTCAGTTTCATGATGAGGGCCCTCTGCTGTGAGTTCTCTCCGGCCTGGATCCCATAGCCTCGCTGCTCCTGGCCACCTGCTGGGAAGTTACAACTGCGGGATTCCTCACCTTTTTTCTTCTATGGGCCCTCTGTTTTGAGACTCCTCCTGCCTGCCTCACTCCCAGCCCCTTGGTGATGTGTGTCCTCTGGTTTGAGGCCACGTATGCTGGGTCCCTCGCCTTTCGATGATGTGGCCCCACTGGTGTGAGGACACTCCTGCCTGGTTCCTATCCCCTTGATGATGTGGGCCCTCTGGTGAGAGTCTGATCCTGGCTGGGTTCCTCACCCTTCTGTGAGGGGGGCCCTCTGCTGTGAGGTCACTCCTGCCTGGCTGGCACACCCCACCTTGGCAACATCGGCCCTCTTGTGGCAGTTGGAGCCTGCTGGGAACCTCCCCTCGGTGATGGGGGCCCTCTTGCCTCAGGCCCTAACTGCTGGGTACCCACATTTTCTGATACGTGCTAAGTGGTGCGAGGACACTCCTGCGAGGTTCCCATCCCCATGGGCATGTGGACCTTCTTCTCTAAGGTCCCAACACCTGTGTTGTTCACCGTTTCATGATGTTGGCTCTCTGGTGTTAGTTCACCCAGGCCTAGATCCCATAGCCTCTGTGCTCTGAGCGGCCTGCTGGGAGGTTCCTACTGCTGGATTCCTTACCTTTTTTATTCTTTGTGTCCTGTGTTTTCATGCTCCTACTTCCTGACTCACTCCCAGCCCATTTGTGATGTAGGTCCTCTGGTTTAAGGCCACATGTACCGGTTTCCTCACCTTTATTGATGTGGCCCCACTGGTGTGAGGACACTCCTGCCTGGTTCCCATCCCCTTGGTGATGGGGGTCCTCTGGTGAGAGTCTGATCCTGTCTGGATTCCTCACACTTCTGGGAGGTGGGCCCTCTGCTGTGAGGTCACTCCTGCCTGGCTGGCACACGTCACCTTGGCGATGTGGGCCCTCAGTTGGGAGTTGGTGCCTGCTGGGAGTCTCCTCCCCTCGGTAATGAGGGCCCTCTGGCGTCAGGCCCTAACTCATGGGCTCCCAAAATTTTCTGATGTGCGCCCTGTCGGGCGAGTACACTCCAGCCAGGGTCCCATCCCCATGGGGATGTGGGCTTTCTGCCCTGAGGTCCCAACGGCTGGGTTGCTCACAGTGTCAGAATGTGGGCCCTCTGCTGTGAGTTCACTCTGGCATGGATCCCATAGCCTCGGTGCTCTGGGCCACCTGCTTGGAGCTTCCAACTGCGGGGTTCCTCACCTTTTTTATTCTATGGGCGCTCTGTTGTGAGTCTCCTCCTGCATGCCTCACTCCCAGCCCTTTCGTGATGTGTGTCCCCTTGTTTGAGGCCACATGTGCTGTGCTCCTCACCTTTCGCTGATGTGGCCCCACTGGTGTGAGGACACTCCTGCCTGGTTTCCATCCCCTTGGTGATGTGGGCCCTCTGGTGAGAGTCTGATCCTGGCTGGGTTCCTCACACTTCTGTGAGGTGGGCCCTCTGCTGCGAGGTCACTCCTGCCTGGCTGGCACACCCCGCCTTGGCAATGTCGGCCCTCTTGTTGCAGTTGGAGCCTACTGGGAGCCACCTCCCCTCGGTGATGAGGGCCCTCTGGCGTCAGGCCCTAACTGCTGGGTACCCACATTTTCTGATACGTGCTAAGTTGTGCGAGGACACTCGTGCCATGTTCCCAACCCCATGGTGATGTGGGCCTTCTGCTCTGAGGTCCAAACGGCTGGGTTGCTCACAGTTTCATGATGTGGGCCCTCTGCTGTGAGTTCACTGTGGCCTGGATCGCATAGACTCGGTGCTCTGGGCCGCCCACTGGGAGGTTCCCACTGCAGGATTCCTCAGCTTTTTTATTCTATTCACCCTGTGTTGTGAGGCTACTCATGCCTGCCTCACTCCGAACCCCTTGGAGATCTGTGTCCGCTGGTTTAGGCCACATGTGCTGGGTTCCTCACCTTTCTATGATGTGGTCACCCTGGTGTGAAGACAGTCCTGCCTGGTTCTGATGCCCTTGGTGATGTGGGCCCTCTGGTGAGAGTCTAATCCTGGCTGGGTTCCTCACCATTCTGTGAGGTAGGCCCTCAGCTGTGAGGTCACTCCTGCCTGGCTGTTGCACGTCACCTTGGCGACATGGTCCCTCCATAGGGAATTGGTGCCTGCTTGGGGTCTCCTCCCCTTGGTAATGAGGGCCCTCTGGCATCAGGCTAATTTCTGGGTTCCCAAAATTCTCTGATGTGCGCCCTGTGGTGCGAGTACACTTCTGCCAAGTTCCCAACCACATGGGAATGTGGGCCTTCTGCTCTAAAGTCCCAACGGCTGGGTTGCTCACAGTTTCATGATGAGGGCCCTCTGTTTTGAGTTCAGTCAGGCCTGGATCCCATAGCCTCGCTGCTCCTGGCCGCCTGCTGGGAGGTTCCAACTGCGGGATTCCTCACCTTTTTTACGCAATGGGCCCTCTGTTTTGAGGCTCCTCCTGCCTGCCTCACTCCCAGCCCCTTGGTGATGTGTGTCCTGTAGTTTGAGGCCACGTGTGCTGGGTCCGCACATTTCGGTGATGTGGCCCCACTGGTGTGAAGACACTCCTGCCTGGTTTCCATTCCCTTGGTGATGTGGGCCCTCTGGTGAGAGTCTGATCCTCTTTGGGTTCCTCACACTTTTGTGTGGTTGGCCCTCTGCTCTGAGGTCACTCCTGCCTGGCTGGCACACCCCGCATTGGCGACGTCGGCCCTCTGGTAGCAGTTGGAGCTTGCTGGGAGCCTCCTCTCCTCAGTGATGAGGGCCCTCTGGCATCCGGCCCTAACTGCTGGGCTCCCCACATTTTCTGTTGTGTGCCCACTGGTGAGATGACACTCCTGCTTGGTTCCCTTCCCCATGGGGATGTGGGCCTTGTGCTCTGAGGTCACAACGGCTGGGTTGCTTACAGTATCACGATGAGGGCCCTCTGTTGTGAGTTCATCACTGCCTGGATCCCATAGCCTCGGTGCTCTGGGCCGCCTGCTGGGATGTTCCAACTGCTGGATTCCTCACCTTTTTATACAATGGGCCATGTGTTTTGAGGTTAATCCTGCCTGCCTCGCTCTGAGACCCATGGTGATGTGGGACTTCTGGTTTGAGGCCACATGTGCTGGGTACCTCAACTTTCGATGATGTGGCCCCATGGGTGTGAGGACACTCGTGCCTGATTCCCAGCCCCTTGCTTATGTGGGCACTCTGGTGAGAGTCTGATCATGACTGGGTTCCTTACCCTTCTGTGAGGTGGGCGCTCTGATGTGAGGTCACTCCTGCCTGAATGGCTCATGTCGCCTTGGCGACGTAGGCCCTCTGTTGGCCACTGAAGCATGCTGGGAGCCTCCTACCCTCTTTAATGTGGGCCCTGGAAGAAACGCATATGCCCTTTTTGACCAAGTGCATCATTGTCGAAGTTCTGCCTCTTCTCCTATACTTTCAGAGGACTTCCCGTCTACCTCCTGAAATCGTATTCCTGGAATTCTGCCCCGCGTTCAAGTCCTCTTTGCAGCCTTACTTCAATATATTTTTGGACGATAGCTGTCATTTATAACTCTGCAGGTTTGTGAATTACAGTGCCCCTGAGCTCCATTCTTCAACTCGCTTTCTTGTGAGCTGGCCGCAAAACCGCAGGATTGCTTCAGGCCCTAATCTGGTTCCGGCACGGCATGTTGAGCCTTTGGCTAATTCCTCTTCCTGATGGGAAATGAGCGTTAAATTTGCTCGTGGAGACACCTACAGCTAATCTCTCATTGGTTCTCCCTATTCCTGTTCATCTTGCTCAGAAATTCCAAACTGTGCCAAACAGGAGGTTAAAGGCACTGACTCTCCAATTGGGGAAAGAGTTAGTAAAGCGTCTGGAATGGTAAAACCGAGTATGAGGGGAAGAAAACTGAGATGCATGTAAAAAGGTTTCCCGGTCACACGGTGGACCATATTCTCGGTTTCCCATGCGTGTTTTACCTGAAGGAAGAATCCCTTAAACCTGGAGAGGTGGGACCCATGCAATGGGTACCATGCAGTATGACTTCTAAGGGCCTGCATTTTCTCACCGAACCTCACCAATGCTATCAGCCCAAAGTGTCGAACCTTATGTCTCACTCAGCTCTAGGTGTAGATGTGGTAAATCCAGGTTGCATCACAAGCCCTGAATGAATTATTTAAGAATTGCTCTCTATTTCACTGTCATTGTGTTTGTTTTTGTAGTTTATTTTGATAATGGGATTTATCGGATTTTCTCTGCTGCCTTCATGCAGCTGTACACACACTTGATTCTCTTACAGAGACATATAAATCCATGGGTTTGAAGATTCTTACTAGTAATGTGTAATCCTAGGAGTTGAATATGGTGTGTTTACTCCATTTCGTTGAGCAAGGTGTAGGTCTTGACTATTACATATTTGGCTTATGGAAAGGTATGTGTGCTAATTTCTATCTCTGCTTTTATGCAGCACCCCACCTCACCTTTCCCCATAAGCAAGCATAAGTTGGTGTTCTAAATTTGAGACCCTGTTCTGTTTTGTAATTCAGTTCATGTGTAGCCAAGTTTACATTCCGTGTATTAGTGATATCTTATGATGTTTCATTTTCTGTGTGACTTATTTCACTTAGAATCATCGTACCTGGATCCACTCAATATGCCGCGACGGGCCTGATGACATAGATTTCTTTGGTGAGTGATATTCCATTGTACGTGCGTACCACAACTTCTTTAACCATTTTTCACATTCTGGGATATTTAACTTGTACCGTAGACGAGGTTCTTGTAAACAGAGCCGTCCGAAAATTTGCGGTGGCTGTGTGTCTTTGATTTTAATTTCCCTAAGCTATAGGACCATAAGTGGAAGTGCCATAGGCTGTGTTGCTTTGTTTCCTACCTGTTTCAGGAAACACGATACACATCTCCAGAATGGCTGTTGGCAATTTTCATCCGCCCATCAGCATAACAAGGCTCCCTGTTCTCCATGACCTGTCCTGCCTTTCTGGATTTTACACATTTTTCAGATGGCCCTTTTGACCGGGGGCCAGTGAGACTTCATTGTAGTGCAGATTTTCTTTACACGCTTGCTTGGTTGGCCAAAAAGGGCGTATGCGTTTTTTCCTGAATATATTCAGAAAAAAAAGCATACGCCCTTTTTGGCCAAGTGTATCATTGTCGACATTCTACCTCTTTTCCTTTGCTTTACGTGCAATTCCAGTCTACCCCCTGAAATCGTTTTCCTGAAATTCTGCCCCGCTTTCAAGTCCTCTTTGAAGACTTACTTCAGTACATTTTTGGACGATAGCTGTCATTCATAACACTGCAGTTTTGTGAATTACAGTGCCCTTGAGCTCCTTTCTTCAACTCGCTTTCTTGTGAGCTGGCCGCAAAACGGCAGGATTCCTTCAGGCCCTAATCTGTTTCTGGCAGGGCACGGTGAGCCTTTGGTTTATTCCTCTTCCTGGTGGGAAATGAGCGTTCCATTTGCCCGTGCAGACACCTACAGCTAGTCTCTCATTGGTTCTCCCTATTCCTGTTCATCTTGCACAGAAATTGCAAACTGTGCCAAACCGGAGGTTAAAGGCACTGACTCTCCAAGTGGGGAGAGTGTTAGTAAAGCGTCTGGAATGGTTAACCCGAGTACCAGTGAACGAAAACTGAGATGCATTTGAAAACGTTTCCCAATCACAAGGTGGACCATACTCTGGGTTTCCCATGCATGTTTTAACGGAAGGAAGAATCCCTTAAACCTGGAGAGTTGGGACCCATGGAATGGGTACCATGCAGTAAGACTTCAAAGGGTCTGAATTTGCTCACCGAACCTCACCAATGCTATCAGCGCGAAGTGTCCAGCCTTTTGTCTCACCCAGCTCTGGGTGTAGATGTGGTAAATCCAGGTGGCATCACAAGCCCTGAATGAATTATTTAAGAATTGCTCTCTATTTCACTGTCATTGTGTTTTGTTTTTGAAATTTATTTTGACAATTGGATTTATCGGATGTTCACTGTTGCGTTTAGGCCGCTGAACACACGCTTGATTTCCTTATGGAGACATATAAATCCATGGGTTTTAAGATTCTTACTTGTCAGGTATCTTCCCAGGCATTGAATATGGGGTGTTGAGTCCATTTCGTTGAGCAAGGAGTAGGTCTTGTCTATTATATATTTGGCTTATGGAACGGTATATGTGCTAATTTCAATCTCCGGTTTTATGCAGCACCCCAACTCACCTTTCCCCATAAGCAAGCATAAGTTGGTTTTCTAAACTTGAGACCCTGTTCTGTTTTGTAATTCAGTACATGTGTAGCCAAGTTTACATTCCGTGTATTAGGGATATCTTATGATGTTTCTTTTTCTGTGTGACTTATTTCTCGTAGAATCATCATACCTGAATCCACTCATTATGCCGCTACGGGCCTGATGACGTAGATTTCATTGCTGAGTGATATTCCACTGTACGTGCATACCACAACTTCTTTATCCATTTATTGATTTCTTGGATATTTAACTTGTACCGTAGACGAGGTTCTTGTAAACAGAACCGTCCCAAAATTTGGGGTTGCTGTGTCTTTTTCATTTTAATTTCCCTAAACTATAGGACCATAAGTGGAAGTGACATAGGCTGTGTTGCTTTGTTTCCTACGTGTTTCAGGAAACACCATACACTTCTCCAGAGTGGCTGTTGGCAATTGACATCCCGCCCATCAGCATAACAAGGCTCCCTTTTCTCCATGACCTATCCTGCCTTTCTGGATTTTACACTTTTTTCAGGTGGCCCTTTTGACCGGGGGGCAGTGAGACTTCATTGTAGTGCCGATTTCATTTACACGCTTGCTTGGTTGGCCAAAAAGTGCGTCTGCGTTTTTTCCTGAATATATTCAGGAAAAAACGCATATGCCCTTTTTAGCCAAGTGCATCATTGTCGACATCCTGCCTCTGTTCCTATGCTTTAAGCGCAATTCCTGTCTACCCCCTGAAATCGTTTTCCTGAAATTCTGCCCCGCTTTCAAGTCCTCTTCGAAGACTTACTTCAGTACATTTTGGTCGATAGCTGTCATTCATAACTCTGCAGGTTTGTGAATTACAGTGCCCCTGAGCTCCTTTCTTCAACTCGCTTCCTTGTGAGCTGGCCGCCAAACCGCAGGATTGCTTCAGGCCCTAATCTGTTTCCGGCAGGCCACGCTGAGCCTTTGGTTAATTCCTCTTCCTGGTGGGAAATGAGTGTTCCATTTGCCCGTGCAGAAACCTACAGCTAGTCTCTCATTGGTTCTCCCTATTCCTGTTCACCTTGCGCAGAATTTGCAAACTGTGCCAAACAGGAGGTGAAATGCACTGACTCTTCAAGTGAGGAGAGTGTTAGTAAAGCGTCTGGAAAGGTGAACCCGAGTACCAGGGGACGAAAACTGAGATGCATTTGAAAACGTTTCCCAATCACACGGTTGACCATACTCTGGGTCTCCCATGCTTGCTTTAACTGAAGAAGAATCCCTTAAACCTGGAGAGTTGAGACCCATGGAATGGGTACCATGCAGTATGACTTCAAATTGTCTGCGTTTGCTCACCAAACCTCACCAATGCTATCAGCCCGAAGTGTCCAGCCTTATGTCTCACCCAGCTCTGGGTGTAGATGTGGTAATTCCAGGTTGCATCACAAGCCCTGAATGAATTATTTAAGAATTGCTCTCTATTTCACTCTCATTGTGTTTTGTTTTTGAAATTCATTTTGATAATGGGATTTATCGGATGTTCACTGCTGCGTTTTCGCCGCTGTACACACGCTTGATATCCTTATGGAGACATATAAATCCATGGGTTTTAAGGTTCTTACTTGTCAGGTATCTTCCCAGGCGTTGAATATGGGGTGTTGAGTCCATTTCGTTGAGCAAGGAGTAGGGCTTGTCTATTATATATTTGGTTTATGGAACGGTATCTGTGCTAATTTCAATCTCTGGTTTTATGCAGCACCCCAACACACCTTTCCCCATAAGCAAGCATAAGTTGGTTTTCTCAATTTGAGACCCTGTTCTGTTTTGTAATTCAGTTCATGTGTAACCAAGTTTACATTCCGTGTATTAGTGATATCTTATGATGTTTCTTTTTCTGTGTGACTTATTTCTCGTGGAATCATCGTACCTGAATCCACTCATTATGCCGCTACGGGCCTGATGACGTAGATTTCATTGCTGAGTGATATTCCACTATACGTGCGTACCACAACTTCTTTATCCATTTTTTGGTTTCTCGGATATTTAACTTGTACCGTAGAGGACGTTCTTGTAAACAGAGATGTCCCAAATTTTGGGGTGGCTGTGTCTTTTTGATTTTAATTTTCCTAAGCTGTCGGACCATAAGTGGAACTGCCATAGGCTGTGTTGTTTTGTTTCCTACGTGTCTCTGGAAACACCATACACTTCTCCAGAGTGGTTGTTGGCAATTTACATCCCGCCCATCAGCATAACAAGGCTCCCTGTTCTCCATGACCTGTCCTGCCTTTCTGGAATTTACACATTTTTCAGATGGCCCTTTTGACCGGGAGGCAGTGAGACTTCATTGTAGTACACATTTCCTTTACACGGTTGCTTGGTTGGCCAAAAAGTGCGTATGCGTTTTTTCCTGAATATATTCAGGAAAAAACGCATACACCCTTTTTGGCCAAGTGCATCATTGTCGACATATCTTTCCGGCAGGGCACGCTGAGCCTTTGGTTAATTCCACTTCCTGGTGGGAAATGAGCGTTCCATTTGCCAGTGCAGACACCTACAGCTAGTCTCTCATTGGTTCTCCCTATTCCTGTTCATCTTGCGCAGAAATTGCAAACTGTGCCAAACAGGAGTTTATAGGCACTGACTCTCCAAGTGGGGAGAGTGTTAGTAAAGCGTCTGGAATGGTGAACCCGAGTACCAGCGTTCGAAAACTGAGATGCATTTGAAAACGTTTCCCAATCACACGGTGGACCATACTCTGGGTTTCCCATGCATGTTTTGGCTGAAGGAAGAATCCCTTAAACCTGGAGAGTTGGGACTCATGGAATGGGTACCATGCAGTATGACTTCAAAGGGTCTGCGTTTGCTCACCGAACCTCACCAATGCTATCAGCCCGAAGTGTACAGCCTTATGTCTCACCCAGCTCTGGGTGTAGAAGTGGTAAATCCAGGTTGAATCACAAGACCTTAATGAATTATTTAAGAATTGCTCTCTATTTCACTGTCATTGCGTTTTGTTTTTGAAATTTATTTTGATAATGGGATTTATCGGATTTTCACTGCTGCTTTTAGGCCGCTGTACACACGCTTGATTTCCTTATGGAGACATATAAATCCATGGGTTTTAAGGTTCTTACTTGTCAGGTATCTTCCCAGGCGTTGAATATGGGGTGTTGAGTCCATTTCGTTGAGCAAGGAGTAGGTCTTGTCTATTATATATTTGGCTTATGGAACGGTATCAGTGCTAATTTCAATCTCTGGTTTTATGCAGCACCCCAACTCACCTTTCCCCGTAAGCAATCATAAGATGGTTTTCTCAATTTGAGACCCTGTTCTGTTTTGTAATTCAGTTCATGTGTAGCCAAGTTTACATTCCGTGTATTAGGGATATCTAATGATGTTTCTTTTTCTGTGTGACTTATTTCTCGTAGAATCATGGTACCTGAATCCACTCATTATGCCGCTAGGGACCTGATGACTTAGATTTCATTGCCGAGTGATATTCCATTGTACGTGCGTACCACAAATTCTTTATCGATTTGTTGCTTTCTTGGATATTTAACTTGTACCGTAGACGAGGTTCTTGAAAACAGAGCCGTCCGAAAATTTGCGGTGGCTGTGTGTTTTTGATTTTAATTTCCCTAAGCTATAGGACCATAAGTGGAAGTGCCATAGGCTGTGTTGCTTTGTTTCCTACCTGTTTCAGGAAACACGATACACTTCTCCAGAGTGGCTGTTGGCAATTTTCATCCGCCCATCAGCATAACAAGGCTCCCTGTTCTCCATGACCTGTCCTGCCTTTCTGGATTTTACACTTTTTTCAGATGGCCCTTTTGACCGGGGGGCAGTGAGACTTCATTGTAGTGCAGATTTTCTTTACAGGCTTGCTTGGTTGGCCAAAAAGGGCGTATGCGTTTTTTCCTGAATATATTCAGGAAAAAACGCATACGCCCTTTTTGGCCAAGTGTATCATTGTCGACATTCTGCCTCTTTTCCTATGCTTTAAGTGCAATTCCAGTCTACCCCCTGAAATCGTTTTCCTGAAATTCTGCCCCGCTTTCAAGTCCTCTTCGAAGACTTACTTCAGTACATTTTTGGACGATAGCTGTCATTCATAACACTGCAGGTTTGTGAATTACAGTGCCCTTGAGCTCCTTTCTTCAACTCGCTTTCTTGTGAGCTGGCCGCAAAACCGCAGGATTCCTTCAGGCCCTAATCTGTTTCTGGCAGGGTACAGTGAGCCTTTGGTTTATTCCTCTTCCTGGTGGGAAATGAGCGTTCCATTTGCCCGTGCAGACACCTACAGCTAGTCTCTCATTGGTTCTCCCTATTCCTGTTCATCTTGCACAGAAATTGCAAACTGTGCCAAACCGGAGGTTAAAGGCACTGACTCTCCAAGTGGGGAGAGTGTTAGTAAAGCGTCTGGAATGGTGAACCCGAGTACCAGGGAACGAAAACTGAGATGCATTTGAAAACGTTTCCCAATCACACGGTGGGCCATACTCTGGGTTTCCCATGCATGTTTTACCTGAAGAAGAATCCATTAAACCTGGACAGTTGGGACCCATGGAATGGGTACCATGCAGTAAGACTTCAAAGGGTCTGAATTTGCTCACCGAACCTCACCAATGCTATCAGCGCGAAGTGTCCAGCCTTTGTCTCACCCAGCTCTGGGTGTAGATGTGGTAAATCCAGGTGGCATCACAAGCCCTGAATGAATTATTTAAGAATTGCTCTCTATTTCACTGTCATTGTGTTTTGTTTTTGAAATTTATTTTGATAATTGGATTTATCGGATGTTCACTGTTGCGTTTAGGCCGCTGTACACACGCTTGATTTCCTTATGGAGACATATAAATCCATGGGTTTTAAGATTCTTACTTGTCAGGTATCTTCCCAGGCGTTGAATATGGGGTGTTGAGTCCATTTCGTTGAGCAAGGAGTAGGTCTTGTCTATTATATATTTGGCTTATGGAACGGTATATGTTCTAATTTCAATCTCCGGTTTTATGCAGCACCCCAACTCACCTTTCCCCATAAGCAAGCATAAGTTGGTTTTCTAAATTTGAGACCCTGTTCTGTTTTGTAATTCAGTACATGTGTAGCCAAGTTTACATTCCGTGTATTAGGGATATCTTATGATGTTTCTTTTTCTGTGTGACTTATTTCTCGTAGAATCATCATACCTGAATCCACTCATTATGCCGCTACGGGCCTGATGACGTAGATTTCATTGCTGAGTGATATTCAACTGTACGTGCATACCACAACTTCTTTATCCATTTTTTGATTTCTTGGATATTTAACTTGTACCGTAGACGAGGTTCTTGTTAACAGTGCCGTCCCAAACTTTGGGGTGGCTGTGTCTTTTTGAATTTAATTTCCCTAAGCTATAGGACCATAAGTGGAAGGGCCATAGGCTGTGTTGCTTTGTTTCCTACACGTTTCAGGAAACACCATACACTTCTCCAGAGTGGCTGTTGGCAATTTACATCCCGCCCATCAGCATAACAAGGCTCCCTGTTCTCCATGACCTATCCTGCTTTTCTGGATTTTACACTTTTTTCAGGTGGCCCTTTTGAACGGGGGGCAGTGAGACTTCATTGTAGTGCCGATTTCATTTACACGCTTGCTTGGTTGGCCAAAAAGTGCGTTTTCTTTTTTTCCTGAATATATTCAGGAAAAAACGCATATGCCCTTTTTAGCCAAGTGCAACATTGTCGACATTCTGCCTCTGTTCCTATGCTTTAAGCGCAATTCCTGTCTACCCCCTGAAATCGTTTTCCTGAAATTCTGCCCCGCTTTCAAGTCCTCTTCGAAGACTTACTTCAGTACATTTTGGTCGATAGCTGTCATTCATAACTCTGCAGATTTGTGAATTACAGTGCCCCTGCGCTCCTTTCTTCAACTCGCTTCTTTGTGAGCTGGCCGCCAAACCGCAGGATTGCTTCAGGCCCTAATCTGTTTCCGGCAGGCCACGCTGAGCCTTTGGTTAATTCCTCTTCCTGGTGGGAAATGAGTGTTCCATTTGCCCGTGCAGACACCTACAGCTAGTCTCTCATTGGTTCTCCCTATTCCTGTTCACCTTGCGCAGAAATTGCAAACTGTGCCAAACAGGAGGTGAAAGGCACTGACTCTCCAAGTGAGGACAGTGTTAGTAAAGCGTCTGGAATGGTGAACCCGAGTACCAGGGTTCGAAAACTGAGATGCATTTGAAAACGTTTCCCAATCACACGGTTGACCATACTCTGGGTTTCCCATGCATGTTTTAATTGAAGAAGAATCCCTTAAACCTGGAGAGTTGGGACCCATGGAATGGGTACCATGCAGTATGACTTCAAAGTGTCTGCGTTTGCTCACCGAACCTCACCAATGCTTTCAGCCTGAAGTGTCCAGCCTTATGTCTCACCCAGCTCTGGGTGTAGATGTGGTAAATCCAGGTTGCGTCACAAGCCCTGAATCAATTATTTAAGAATTGCTCTCATTTTCACTGTCATTGTGTTTTGTTTTTGAAATTAATTTTGATAATGGGATTTTTTGGATCTTCACTGCTGCGTTTAGGCCGTTGTACACATGCTTGATTTCCTTATTGAGACATATAAATCTATGGGTTTTAAGATTCTTAATTGTCAGGTATCTTCCCAGGCGTTGAATATGGGGTGTTGAGTCCATTTCGTTGAGCAAGGAGTAGGTCTTGTCTATTATATATTTGCCTTATGGAAGGGTATCTGTGCTAATTTCAATCTCTGGTTTTATGCAGCACCATAACTCACCTTTCCCCATAAGCAAGCATAAGTTGGTTTCCTCAATTTGAAACCCTGTCCTGTTTTGTAATTCATTTCACGTGTAGCCAAGTTTACATTCCGTGTATTAGTGATATCTTATGATGTTTCTTTTTCTGTGTGACTTATTTCTCGTAGAATCATCGTACCTGAATCCACTCATTATGCCGCTGCGGGCCTGATGACGTAGATTTCATTGCTGAGTGATATTCCATTGTACGTACGTACCACAATTTCTTTATCCATTTTTTGCTTTCTCGGATATTTAACTTGTACCGTAGACGAGGTTTTTGTAAACAGAGCCGTTCCAAACTTTGGGGTTGCTTTGTGTTTTTGATTTTAATTTTCCTAAGCTGTCGGACCATAAGTGGAAGTGCCATAGGCTCCGTTGCTTTGTTTTTTAGGCGTTTCAGGAAACACCATACACTTCTCCAGAGTGTCTGTTGGCAATTTACATCCCGACAATCAGCATAACAAGGCTCCCTGTTCTCCATGACCTGTCCTGCCCTTCTGGATTTTAAACTTTTTTCAGATGGCCCTTTTGACCGGGGGGCAGTGAGACTTCATTGTAGTGCAGATTTCCTTTACACGCTTGCTTGGTTGTCCAAAAACGGCATATGCGTTTTTTCCTGAATATATTCAGGAAAAAACGCATACGCTCTTTTTGGCCAAGTGCATCATTGTCGACATTCTGCCTCGTTTCCTATGCTGTAAGTGCAATTCCAGTCTGCCCCCTGAAATAGTTTTCCTGAAATTCTGCCCTGATTTCAAGTCCTCTTCGAAGACTTACTTCAGTACATTTTTGGACGATAGCTGTCATTCATAACTCTGCAGGTTTGTGAATTACGGTGTCCCAGAGCTCCTTTCTTCAACTCGCTTTCTTGTGAGCTGGCCGCAAAACTGCAGGATTGCTTCAGGGACTAATCTGTTTCAGGCAGGGCACGCTGAGCCTTTGGTAAATTCCTTTTCCTGGTGGTAAATGAGCGTTCCATTTGCCCGTGCAGATACCTACAGCTAGTCTCTCATTGGTTCTCCCTATTCCTGTTCACCTTGCGCAGAAATTGCAAACTGTGCCAAACAGGAGGTTAAAGGCACTGACTCTCCAAGTGGGGATAGTGTTAGTAAAGCGTCTGGAATGGTGAACCCGAGTACTAGGGGACGAAAACTGAGATGCATTTGAAAACGTTTCCCAATCACACGGTGGACCATACTCTGGGTTTCCCACGCATGTTTTCCCTGAAGGAAGAATCCCTTAAACATGGAGATTTGGGACCCATGGAATGGATACCATGCAGGGTGACTTCAAAGGGTCTGCGATTGCTCACCGAACCTCACCAATGCTATCAGCCCGAAGTGTCCAGCCTTATGTCTCAACCAGCTCTGGGTGTAGATGTGGTAAATCCAGGTTGCATCACAAGCCCTGAAAGAATTATTCAAGAATTGCTCTCTATTTCACTGTCATTGTGTTTTGTTTTTGAAATTTATTTTGATAATGGGATTTATCGGATTTTCACTGCTGCGTTTAGGCTGCTGTACACTCGCTTGATTCCCTTATGGAGACATATAAATCCATGGGTTTTAAGATTCTTACTTGTCACGTATCTTCCCAGGCGTTGAATATGGGGTGTTGAGTCCATTTCGTTGAGCAAGGAGTAGGTCTTGTCTATTATATATTTGGCTTATGGAACGGTATCTGTGCTAATTTCAATCTCTGGTTTTATGCAGCACCCCAACTCACCTTTCCCCATAAGCAAGCATAAGTTGGTTTTCTCAATTTGAGACCCTGTTCTGTTTTGTAATTCAGTTCATGTGTAGCCAAGATTACATTCCGTGTATTAGTGATATCTTATGATGTTTCTTTTTCTGTGTGACTTATTTCTCGTAGAATCATCGTACCTGAATTCACTCATTATGCCGCTACGGGCCTGATGACGTAGATTTCATTGCTGAGTGATATTCCATTGTACGTGCGTACCACAACTGCTTTATACAGTTTTTGCTTTCTCGGATATTTAACTTGTACCGTAGACGAGGTTCTTGTAAACAGAGCCGTCCCAAACTTTGGGGTGGCTGTGTTTTTGATTTTAATTTCCCTAAGCTATAGGACCATAAGTGGAAGTGCCATAGGCTGTGTTGCTTTGTTTCCTACGTGTTTCAGGAAACACCATAAACTTCTCCAGAGTGTCTGTTGGCAATTTACATCACGCCCATCAGTATAACAAGGCTCCCTGTTCTCCATGACCTGTGGTGCCTTTCTGGATTTTACACATTTTTCAGATGGCCCTTTTGACCGGGGGGCAGTGAGACTTCATTGTAGTGCAGATTTCCTTTACACACTTGCTTCGTTGGCCAAAAAGTGCGTATGCGTTTTTATCTGAATATATTCAGGAAAAACCGCATACGCCCTTTTTGGCCAAGTGCATCATTGTCGACATTCTGCCTCTTTTCCTATGCTTTTAGTGCAATTCCAGTCTACCCCCTGAAATCGTTTTCCTGAAATTCTGCCCCGCTTTCAAGTCCTCTTCGAAGACTTACTTCAGTACATTTTTGGACGATAGCTGTCATTCATAACTCTGCAGGTCTGTGAATTACAGTGCCCCTGAGCTCCTTTCTTCAACTGTCTTTCTAGTGAGCTGCTCGCAAAACCGCAGGATTGCTTCAGGCCCTAATATGTTTCCGGCGGGGCACACTGAGCCTTTGGTTAATTCCTCTTCCTGGTGGGAAATGAGCGTTCCATTTGCCCGTGCAGACACCTACAGCTAGTCTGTCATTGGTTCTCCCTATTCCTGTTCATCTTGCGCAGAAATTGCAAACTGTGCCAAACAGGAGGTTAAAGGCACTGACTCTCCAAGTGGGGAGAGTGTTAGTAAAGAGTCTGGAATAGTGAACCCGAGTGCCAGGGGACGAAAACTGAGTTGCACTTGAAAACGTTTCCCAATCACACGGTGGACCATACTCTGGGTTTCCCATGCATGTTTTAGCTGAAGGAAGCATCCCTTAAACCTGGAGAGTTGGGACCCATGGAATGGGTACCATGCAGTATGCCTTCAACGGGTCTGCGTTTGCTCAGTGAACCTCACCAATGCTATCAGCCTGAAGTGTCCAGCCTTATGTCTCACCCAGGTCTGGGTGTAGATGTGGTAAATCCAGGTTGCATCACAAGCCCTGAATCAATTATTTAATAATTGCTCTCTATTTCACTGTCATTGTGTTTTTTTTTTTTAAACATCTTTATTGGGGTATAATTGCTTTACAATTGTGTGTTAGTTTCTGCTTTATAATAAAGTGAATCAGTTATACATATACATATGTTCCCATATGTCTTCCCTCTTGCGTCTCCCTCCCTCCCACTCTCCCTATCCCACCCCTCCAGGCTGTCACAAAGCACCGAGCTAATATCCCTGTGCCTTGCGGCTGCTTCCCCCTAGCTATCTACCTTACTACGTTTGTTAGTGTGTATATGTCCATGACTCTCTCTCACCCTGTCAAAGCTCACCCTTCCCCCTCCCCAGATCCTCAAGTCCGTTCTCCAGTAGGTCTGCGTCTTTATTCCTGTCTTACCCCTAGGTTCTTCATGACATTTTTTCCCCCTTAAATTCCATATATATGCGTTAGCATACGGTATTTGTCTTTTTCTTTCTGACTTACTTCACTCTGTATGACAGACTCTAGGTCTATCCATCTCATTACAAATAGCTCAATTTCATTTCTTTTTAAGGCTGAGTAATATTCCATTGTATATATGTGCCACATCTTCTTTATCCATTCATCCGATGATGGGCGCTTAGGTTGTTTCCATCTCCGGGCTATTGTAAATAGAGCTGCAATGAACATTTTGGTACATGACTCTTTTTGAATTATGGTTTTCTCAGGGTATATGCCCAGTAGTGGGATTGCTGGGTCATATGGTAATTCTATTTGTAGTTTTTTAAGGAACCTCCATACTGTTCTCCATAGTGGCTGAACCAATTCACATTCCCACCAGCAGTGCAAGAGTGTTCCCTTTTCTCCACACCCTCTCCAGCATTTATTGTTTCTAGATTTTTTGATGATGGCCATTCTGACTGGTGTGAGATGATATCTCATTGTAGTTTTGATTTGCATTTCTCTAATGATTAATGATGTTGAGCATTCTTTCATGTGTTTGTTGGCATTCTGTATATCTTCTTTGGAGAAATGTCTATTTAGGTCTTCTGCCCATTTTTGGATTGGGTTGTTTGTTTTTTTGTTATTGAGCTGCATGAGCTGCTTGTAAATTTTGGAGATTAAACCTTTGTCAGTTGCTTCATTTGCAAATATTTTCTCCCATTCTGAGGGTTGTCTTTTGGTCTTGATTATGGTTTCCTTTGCTGTGCAAAAGCTTTGAAGTTTCATTAGGTCCCATTTGTTTATTTTTGTTTTTATTTCCATTACTCTAGGAGGTGGGTCAGAAAGGATCTTGCTGTGATTTATGTCATAGAGTGTTCTGCCTATGTTTTCCTCTAAGAGTTTGATAGTTTCTGGCCTTACATTTAGGTCTTTAATCCATTTTGAGCTTATTTTTGTGTATGGTGTTAGGGAGTGATCTAATCTCATACTTTTACATGTACCTGTCCAGTTTTCCCAGCACCATTTATTGAAGAGGCTGTCCTTTCTCCACTGTACATTCCTGCCACCTTTATCAAAGATAAGGTGTCCATATGTGCGTGGGTTTATCGCTGGGCTTTCTATCCTGTTCCATTGATCTATCTTTCTGTTTTTGTGCCAGTACCATACTGTCTTGATTACTGTAGCTTTGTAGTATAGTCTGAAGTCAGGGAGCCTGATTCCTCCAGCTCCTTTTCTCGTTCTCAAGATTGCTTTGGCTATTCGGGGTCTTTTGTGTTTCCATACAAATTGTGAAATTTTTTGTTCTAGTTCTGTGAAAAATGCCAGTGGTAGTTTGATAGGGATTGCATTGAATCTGTAGATTGCTTTGGGTAGTAGAGTCATTTTCACAATGTTGATTCTTCCCATCCAAGAACATGGTATATCTCTCCATCTATTTGTATCATCTTTAATTTCTTTTATCAGTGTCTTATAATTTTCTGCATACAGGTTTTTCGTCTCCTTAGGTAGGTTTATTCCTAGATATTTTATTCTTTTTGTTGCAATGGTAAATGGAAGTGTTTTCTTGATTTCACTTTCAGATTTTTCATCATTAGTATATAGGAATGCCAGAGATTTCTGTGCATTAACTTTGTATCCTGCTACTTTACCAAATTCATTGATTAGCTCTAGTAGTTTTCTGGTAGCATCTTTAGGATTCTCTATGTATAGTATCATGTCATCTGCAAACAGTGACAGCTTTACTTCTTCTTTTCCGATTTGGATTCCTTTTATTTCCTTTTCTTCTCTGATTGCTGTGGCTAAAACTTCCAAAACTATGTTGAATAAGAGTGGTGAGAGTGGGCAACCTTGTCTTGTTCCTGATCTTAGTGGAAATGCTTTCAGTTTTTCACCATTGAGGATGATGTTTGCTGTGGGCTTGTCATATATGGCCTTTATTATGTTGAGGAAAGTTCCCTCTATGCCTATTTTCTGCAGGGTTTTTAGCATAAATGGGTGTTGAATTTTGTCGAAAGCTTTCTCTGCATCTATTGAGATGATCATATGGTTTTTCTCCTTCAATTTGTTAATATGGTTTATCACATTGATAGATTTGCGTATATTGAAGAATCCTTGCATTCCTGGAATAAACCCCCCTTGATCATGGTGTATGATCCTTTTAATGTGCTGTTGGATTCTGTTTGCTAGTATTTTGTTGAGGATTTTTGCATCTATGTTCATCAGTGATATTGGCCTGTAGTTTTCTTTCTTTGTGACATCCTTGTCTGGTTTTGGTATCAAGGTGATGGTGGCCTCGTAGAAGGAATTTGGGAGTGTTCCTCCTTCTGCTATATTTTGGAAGAGTTTGAGAAGTATAGGTGTTAGCTCTTCTCTAAACGTTTGATAGAATTCACCTGTGAAGCCATCTGGTCCTGGGCTTTTGTTTGTTGGAAGATTTTTAATGACAGTTTCAATTTCAGTGCTTGTGATTGGTCTGTTCATATTTTCTATTTCTTCCTGATTCAGTCTTGGCAGGTTGTGCATTTCTAAGAATTTGTCCATTTCTTCCAGATTGTCCATTTTATTGGCATAGAGTTGCTTGTAGTAATCTCTTATGATTTTTTTTATTTCTGCAGTGTCAGTTGTTACTTCTCCTTTTTCATTTCTAATTCTATTGATTTGAGTCTTCTCCCTTTTTTTCTTGATGAGTCTGGCTAGTGGTTTATCTATTTTGTTTATCTTCTCAAAGAACCAGCTTTTAGTTTTATTGATCTTTGCTATCGTTTCCTTCATTTCTTTTTCATTTATTTCTGATCTGATTTTTATGATTTCTTTCCTTCTGCTAGCTTTGGGGTTTTTTTGTTCTTCTTTCTCTAATTGCTTGAGGTGCAAGGTTAGGTTGTTTATTCGAGATGTTTCCTGCTTCTTAAGGTGGGCTTGTATTGCTATAAACTTCCCCCTTAGAACTGCTTTTGCTGCATCCCATAGGTTTTGGGTCGTTGTGTCTCCATTGTCATTTGTTTCTAGGTATTTTTTTATTTCCTCTTTGATTTCTTCAGTGATCACTTCATTATTAAGTAGTGTATTGTTTAGCTTCCATGTGTTTGTATTTTTTACAGATCTTTTCCTGTAATTGATATCTAGTCTCATGGCGTTGTGGTCAGAAAAGATACTTGATACAATTTCAATTTTCTTAAATTTACCAAGGCTTGATTTGTGACCCAAGATATGATCTATCCTGGAGAATGTTCCATGAGCACTTGAGAAAAATGTGTATTCTGTTGTTTTTGGATGGAGTGTCCTATAAATATCAATTAAGTCCATCTTGTTTAATGTATCATTTAAAGCTTGTGTTTCCTTATTTATTTTCATTTTGGATGATCTGTCCATGGGTGAAAGTGGGGTGTTAAAGTCCCCTACTATGAATGTGTTACTGTCAATCTCCCCTTTTATGGCTGTTAGTATTTGCCTTATGTATTGAGGTGCTCCTATGTTGGGTGCATAAATATTTACAATTGTTATATCTTCTTCTTGAATCGATCCCTTGATCATTATGTAGTGTCCTTCTTTGTCTCTTGTAATAGTCCTTATTTTAAAGTCTATTTTGTCTGATATGAGAATTGCTACTCCAGCTTTCTTTTGGTTTCCATTTGCATGGAATATCTTTTTCCATCCCCTTATTTTCAGTCTGTATGTGTCTCTAGGTCTGAAGTGGGTCTCTTGTAGACAGCATATATAAGGGTCTTGTTTTTGTATCCATTCAGCCAATCTGTGTCTTTTGGTGGGAGCATTTAGTCCATTTACATTTAAGGTAATTATCGATATGTATGTTCCTATTCCCATTTTCTATATTGTTTTGGGTTCGTTATTATAGGTCTTTTCCTTCTCTTGTGTTCCTTGTCTAGAGAAGTTCCTTTAGCATTTGCTGTAAAGCTGGTTTGGTGGTGCTAAACTCTCTCAGCTTTTGCTTGTCTGTAAAGGTTTTAATTTCTCCATCAAATCTGAATGAGATCCTTGCTGGGTAAAGTAGCCTTGGTTGCAGGTTTTTCTCCTTCATCACTTTCAGTATGTCCTGCCACTCCCTTCTGGCTTGTAGGGTTTCTGCTGAGAGATCAGCTGTTAACCTTATGGGGATTCCCTTGTGTGTTATTTGCTGTTTTTCCCTTGCTGCTTTTAATATGCTTTCTTTGTATTTAATTTTTGACAGTTTGATTAATATGTGTCTTGGCGTATTTCTCCTTGTATTTATCCTGTATGGGACTCTCTGTGCTTCCTGGACTTGATTAACTATTTCCTTTCCCATATTAGGGAAGTTTTCAACTATAATCTCTTCAAATATTTTCTCAGTCCCTTTCTTTTTCTCTTCTTCTTCTGGAACCCCTATAATTCGAATGTTGGTGCGTTTAATGTTGTCCCAGAGGTCTCTGAGACTGTCCTCAGTTCTTTTCATTCTTTTTTCTTTATTCTGCTCTGCAGTAGTTATTTCCACTATTTTATCTTCCAGGTCACTTATCCGTTCTTCTGCCTCAGTTATTCTGTTATTGATCCCATCTAGAGTACTTTTAATTTCATTTATTGCGTTGTTCATCATTGCTTGTTTCACCTTTATTTCTTCTAGGTCCTTGTTAACTGCTTCTTGCATTTTGTCCATTCTACTTCCAAGATTTCGGATCATCCTTACTATCATTATTCTGAATTCTTTTTCAGGTAGACTGCCTATTTCCTCTTCATTTGTTAGGTCTGGTGCATTTTTATCTTGCTCCTTCATCTGCTGTGTGTTTTTCTGTCTTCTCATTTTGCTTATCTTACTGTGTTTGGGGTCTCCTTTTTGCAGGCTGCACGTTCGTAGTTCCCGTTGTTTTTGATGTCTGTCTCCAGTGGCTAAGGTTGTTTCAGTGGGTTGTGTAGGCTTCCTGGTGGAGGGGACTAGTGCCTGTGTTGTGGTGGATGAGGCTGGATCTTGTCTCTCTAGTGGGCAGGTTCACGTCTGGTGGTGTGTTTTGGGGTGTCTGTGGCCTTATTATGATTTTAGGCAGCCTCTCTGCTAATGGGTGGGGTTGTGTTCCTGTTTTGCTAGTTGTTTGGCATAGGTTGTCTAGCACTGTGGCTTGCTGGTCGTTGAGTGAAGCTGGGTGCTGGTGTTAAGATGGAGGTCACTGGGAGATTTCCACCGTTTAATATTATGTGGAGCTGGGAGGTCTCTTTGGACCAGTGTCCTGAAGTTGGCTCTCCTACCTCAGAGGCAGAGCCCTGACTCCTGGCTGGAGCACCAAGAGCCTTTCATCCACACGGCTCAGAATAAAAGGGAGAAAAAGTAGAGAGAATTAGTAGATGTATGAGGAAAGAAAGAAGGAAAGGAGGAAAGGAAGGAAGGAAGAAAGAAGCAAAGAAGGAAAGAAAGGAGGGAGGGAGGGAGGAAGGAAGGAAGGAAGGAAGGAAGGAGGGAAAGAAGGAAAAAAGACAGAAAGAAAGAAGATACAGTAAAAATAAAATAAAGTATAATATATTTATTGAATTAAAAAATATTTAGAAAAAAAAAAAAAAGAGGGACGGATAGAACCTTAGGACAAATGTTGGAAGCAAAGCTATACAGAGAAAATCTTATACAGAAGCATACACATACACCTTCACAAAAAGAGGTAAAGGGGGAAAAATCATAAATCTTGCTCTCAGAGACCACCTCCTCAATTTGGGGTGATTCGTTGTCTAAAGGAGGGAAGGACGGAAAGAAAGAAAGAAAGAAAGAAGGAACGACGGTAAAGTATAATAAAGTTATTACAATTAAAATTATTGAGAAAAAAAATTTTTTTTTTAAAAACCATGGACGGATAGAGCCCTAGGACAAATGGTGGAAGCAAGAGTATACAGACAAGATCTCACACATAAGCATACACGTACACATTCACAAAAAGAGGAAAAGGGAAAAAAATCATAGATCTCGCTCCTAAATTCCACCTCTTCAATTTGGGATCATTTCTTGTCTATTCAGGTATTCCACAGATGCAGGGTATATCAAGTTGATTGTGGAGCTTTAATCCGCTGCTTCTGAGGCTGCTGGGGGAGATTTCCCTTTCTCTTCTTTGTTCTCACAGCTCACAGGAGCTCAGCTTTGGATTTGGCCCTGCCTCTGCGTGTAGGTCGCTGGAGGGCGTCTGTTTTTTGCTCAGACAGGAAAGGGTTAAAGGGGCCGCTAATTCGGGGGCTCAGGCTCACTCAGGCCGGGGGTGAGGGGGGGGAAGGAGGGGCACTGCGTGCGGGGCGGGCCTGCGGCGTCAGAGGCGGCGTGACGTTGCGGCAGAGGCCGGCGTGACGTTGCACCAGCCTGAGGCCCGCCGTGCGTTCTCCCGGGGAAGTTGTCCCTGGTTCCCGGGAACCTGGCAGTGGCGGGCTGCACAGGCTCCGCGGAAGTGGGGTGTGGAGGTTCCCGGGAACCTGGCAGGGGCGGGCTGCACAGGCCCCTTGGTGGCGGCAGCAGCAGCCCTAGCGTCTCCCGCCCGTCTCTGGGGTCCGCGCTTTTAGCCGCGGCTCGCGCCCGTCTCTGGGGTTCGCGCTTTTAGCCGCGGCTCGCGCCCGTCTCTGGAGTTCCTTTAAGCAGCGCTCTTAAACCCCTCTCCTCGCGCACCAGGAAACAAAGAGGGAAGAAAAAGTCTCTTGCCTCTTCGGCAGGTGCAGGCTTTTCCCCGAACTCCCTCCCGGCTAGTCGTGGTGCACTAACCCCTTCAGGCTATGTTCAAGCCGCCAACCCCAGTCCTCTCCCTGCGCTCCGTCCAAAACCGAAACCCGAGCTTCAGCTCGCAGCCCCGCCCGCCCGGGCGGGTGAGCAGACAAGCCTCTCGGGCTGGTGAGTGCCGGTCGGCACTGATCCTCTGTGCGGGAATCTCCCCGCTTTGCCCTCCGCACCCGTCGCTGTGCACTACTCCTCGGTCCCGAAGCCCCCCCCTCCGCCTCCCGCAGTCTCCGCCCGCGGAGGGGCTTCCAAGTGTGTGGAAACTTTTCCTCCTTCACAGCTCCCTCCTACTGGCGCAGGTGCCGTCCTTATTCTTTTGTCTCTGTTTTTTCTTTTGCCCTACCCAGGTACGTGGGGAGTTTCTTGCCTTTTGGGACGTCTGAGGTCTTCTGCCAGCCTTCGGTAGGTGTTCTGTAGGAGTTGTTCCACGTGTAGATGTATTTCTGGTGTATCCGTGGGGAGGAAGGCGATCTCCGCGTCTTACTCTTCCGCCATCTTCAAGGTCCCCCCTCTGTGTTTTGTTTTTGAAATTAATTTTGATAATGGGATTTTTCGGATCTTCACTGCTGCATTTAGGCCGTTGTACACATGCTTGATTTCCTTATGGAGACATATAAATCCATGGGTTTTAAGATTCTTAATTGTCAGGTATCTTCCCAGGCGTTGAATATGGGGTGTTGAGTCCATTTCGTTGAGCAAGGAGTAGGTCTTGTCTATTATATATTTGGCTTATGGAACGGTATCTGTGCTAATTTCAATCTCTGGTTTCATGCAGCACCCCAACTCACCTTTCCCCATAAGCAAGCATAAGTTGGTTTTCTAAATTTGAGACCCTGTTCTGTTTTGTATTTCAGTTCACGTGTAGCCAAGGTTACATTCCGTGTATTAGTGATATCTTATGATGTTTCTTTATCTGTGTGACTTATTTCTCGTAGAATCATCGTACCTGAATCCACTAATTATGCCGCTACGGGCCTGATGACGTAGATTTCATTGCTGAGTGATATTCCATTCTACGTGCGTACCACAACTGCTTTATCCAGTTTTTGCTTTCTCGGATATTTAACTTGTACCGTAGACGAGGTACTTGTAAACAGAGCCGTCCCAAACATTGGGGTGGCTGTGTGTTTTTGATTTTAATTTCCCTAAGCTATAGGACCATAAGTGGAAGTGCCATAGGCTGTGTTGCTTTGTTTCCTACGTGTTTCAGGAAACACCATACACTTCTCCAGAGTGGCTGTTGGCAATTTACATCCCGCCCATCAGCATAACAAGGCTCCCTCTTCTCCATGACCTGTCGTGCCTTTCTGGATTTTACACATTTTTCAGATGGCCCTTTTGACCGGGGGGCAGTGAGACTTCATTGTAGTGCAAATTTCCTTTACACGCTTGCTTCGTTGGCCAAAATGGGCGTATGCGTTTTTACCTGAATATATTCAGGAAAAACCGCATACGCCCTTTTTGGCCAAGTGCATCATTGTCGACATTCTGCCTCTTTTCGTATGCTTTAAGTGCAATTCCAGTCTACCCCTTGAAATCGTTTTCCTGAAATTCTGCCCCGCTTTCATGTCCTCTTTGAAGACTTACTTCAATACATTTTTGGACGATAGCTGTCATTCATAACTCTGCAGGTTTGTGAATTGCAGTGCCCCTGAGCTCCTTTCTTCAACTCTCTTTCTTGTGAGCTGGCAGCAAAACCGCAGGATTGCTTCAGGCCATAATCTCTTTCCAGGGGGGGAACGCTGAGCCTTTGCTTAATTCCTCTTCCTGGTGGGAAATGAGCGTTCCATTTGCCCGTGCAGACACCTACAGCTAGTCTCTCATTGGTTCTCCCTATTCCTGTTCATCTTGCGCAGAAATTGCAAACTGTGCCAAACAGGAGGTTAAAGGCACTGACTCTCCAAGTGGGGATAGTGTTAGTAAAGCGTCTGAAATGATGAACCCGAGTACCAGGGGACGAAAACTGAGATGCATTTGAAAACATTTCCCGGTCACACAGTGCACTGTACTGTGGGTTTCCCATGCATGTTTTAGCTGAAGGAAGAATCCCTTAAACCTGGAGAGTTGGGACCCATGGAATGGGTACCATGCAGGATGACTTCAAAGGGTCTGCGTTTGCTCACCGAACCTCACCAATGCTATCAGCCCGAAGTGTCCAGCCTTATGTCTCACCCAGCTCTGGGTGTAGATGTGGTAAATCCAGGTTGCATCACAAGCCCTGAATGAATTATTTAAGAATTGCTCTCTATTTCACTGTCATTGTGTTTTGTTTTTGAAATTCATTTTGATAATGGGATTTATCGGATGTTCACTGCTGCGTTTAGGCCGCTGTACACACGCTTGATTTCCTTATGGAGACATATAAATCCATGGGGTTTAAGATTCTTACTTGTCAGGTATCTTCCCAGGCGTTGAATATGTTGTGTTGAATCCATTTCGTTGAGCAAGGAGTAGGTCTTGTCTATTATATATTTGCCTTATGAAACGGTATCTGTGCTAATTTCAATCTCTGGTTTTATGCAGCACCCCAACTCACCTTTCCCCATAAGCAAGCATAAGTTGGTTTTCTAAATTTGAGACCCTGTTCTGTTTTGTAATTCAGTTTATGTGTAGCCAAGTTTACATTCCGTGTATTAGTGATATCTTATGATGTTTCTTTTTCTTTGTGACATTTTTCTCGTAGAATCATCGTACCGGAATCCACTCATTATGCCGATAGGGACCTGATGACGTAGATTTCATTGCTGAGTGATATTCCATTGTACGTGCGTACCACAACTTCTTTATCCATTTTTTGCTTTCTCGGATATTTAACTTGTACCGTAGACGAGGTTCTTGTAAACAGAGCCATCCCAAACATTGGGCTGGCTGTGTGTTTTTGATTTTAATTTCCCTAAGCTATAGGACCATATTTGGAAGTGCCATAGGCTGTGTTGCTTTGTTTCCTACGTGTTTCAGGAAACACCATACACTTCTCCAGAGTGGCTGTTGGCAATTTATATCCCACCCATCAGCATAACAAGGCTCCCTGTTCTCCATGACCTGTCCTGCCTTTCTGGATTTTACACATTTTTCAGATGGCCCTTTTGACCGGGGAGCAGTGAGACTTCATTGTAGTGCAGATTTCCTTTACACGCTTGCTGGTTTGGCCAAAAAGGGCGTATGCGTTTTTTTCTGAATATATTCAGGAAAAAACGCATACGCCCTTTATGGCCAAGTGCATCATTGTCGACATTCTGCCTATTTTCCTATGCTTTAAGTGCAATTCCAGTCTGCCCCCTGAAATCATTTTCCTGAAATTCTGCCCCGCTTTCCAGTCCTCTTCGAAGACTTACTTCAGTACATTTTTGTACGATAGCTGTCATTCATAACTCTGCAGGTTTGTGAATTACAGTGCCCCTGAGCTCCTTTCTTCAACTCTCTTTCTTGTGAGCTGGCCACAAAACCGCAGGATTGCTTCAGGCCCGAATCTGTTTCCGGCAGGGCAGGCTGAGCATATGGTTAATTCCTCTTCCTGGTGTGAAATGAGCGTTCCATTTGCCCGTGCAGACACCTACAGCTAGTCTCTCATTGGTTCTCCCTATTCCTGTTCATCTTGCGCAGAAATTGCAAACTGTGCCAAACAGGAGGTTAAAGGCACTGACTCTCCAAGTGGGGAGAGTGTTAGTAAAGCGTCTGGAATGGTGAACCCGAGTACCAGGGGATGAAAACTGTGATGCATTTGAAAACGTTTCCCAATCACATGGCGGTCGATACTCTGCGTTTCCCATGCATGTTTTAGCTGAAGGAAGAATCCCTTAAACCTGGAGAGTTGGGACCCATGGAATGGGTACCATGCAGGATGACTTCAAAAGGTCTGCGTTTGCTCACCGAACCTCACCAATGCTATCAGCCCGAAGTGTCCAGCCTTATGTCTCACCCAGCTCTGTGTGTAGATGTGGTAAATCCAGGTTGCATCACAAGCCCTGAATGAATGATTTAAGAATTGCTCTCTATTTCACTGTCATTGTGTTTTGTTTTTGAAATTTATTTTGATAATGGGATTTATCGGATTTTCACTGCTCCGTTTAGGCTGCTGTACACACGCTTGTTTTCCTTATGGAGACATATAAATCAATGGTTTTTAAGATTCTTACTTTTCAGGTATCTTCCCAGGCGTTGAATATGGGGTATTGTGTCCATTTCGTTGAGCAAGGAGTAGGTCCTGTCTATTATATATTTGGCTTATGGGACGGTATGTGTGCTAATTTCAATCTCTGGTTTTATGCAGCACCCCAACTCACCTTTCCCCATAAGCAAGCATAAGTTGGTTTTCTAAATTTGAGACCCTGTTCTGTTTTGTAATTCAGTTCATGTGTAGCCAAGTTTACATTCCATGTATTAGTGATAACTTATGATGTTTCTTTTTCTGTGTGACTTATTTCTCGTAGAATCATCGTACCTGAATCCACTCATTATGCCGATAGGGACCTGATGACGTAGATTTCATTGCTGAGTGATATTCCATTGTACATGCGTACCACAACTTCTTTATCCATTTTTTGCTTTCTCGGATATTTAACTTGTACTGTAGACGAGGTTCTTGTAAACAGAGCCGTCCCAAACTTTGGGGTGGCTGTGTGATTTTGATTTTAATTTCCCTAAGCTATAGGACCATAAGTGGAAGTGCCATAGGCTGTGTTGCTTTGTTTCCTACGTGTTTCTGGAAACACCATACACTTCTCCAGAGTGGTTGTTGGGAATTTACATCCCACCCATCAGCATAACAAGGCTCCCTGTTCTCCATGACCTGTCCTGCCTTTCTGGATTTTACACTTTTTTCAGATGGCCCTTTTGACCGGGGGGCAGTGAGACTTCATTGTAGTGCAGATTTCCTTTACACGCTTGCTTGGTTGGCCAAAAAGGGCGTATGCGTTTTTTCCTGAATATATTCAGGAAAAAACGCATACGCCCTTTTTGGCCAAGTGCATCATGGTCGACATTCTGCCTCTTCTCCTATGCTTTAAGTGCAATTCCCGTCTATCCCCTGAAATCGTGTTCCTGAAATTCTGCCCCGCTTTCAAGTCCTCTTCGAAGACTTACTTCAATACATTTTTAGACGATAGCTGTCATTCATAACTCTGCAGGTTTGTGAAATACAGTGCCCCTGAGCTCCTTTCTTCAACTCGCTTTCTTGTGAGCTGGCCACAAAACCGCAGGATTGCTTCAGACCCTAATCTGTTTCCGGCAGAGCACCCTGAGCCTTTGTTTAATCCCTCTTCCTGGTGGGAAATGAGCATTCCTTTTGCCCGTGCAGACACCTACAGCTAGTCTCTCATTGGTTCTCCCTATTCCTGTACATCTTGCGCAGAAATTGCAAACTGTGCCAAACAGGAGGTTAAAGGCACTGACTCTCCAAGTGGGGAGAGTGTTAGTAAAGCGTCTGGAATGGTGAACCCGAGTACCAGGGTTCGAAAACTGAGATGCATTTGAAAACGTTTCCCAATCACACGGTGGACCATACTCTGGGTTTCCCATGCATGTTTTAGCTGAAGGAAGAATCCCTTAAACCTGGAGAGTTGGGACCCATGGAATGGGTACCATGCAGTATGACTTCAAAGGGTCTGCGTTTGCTCACCAAACCTCAACAATGCTATCAGCATGAAGTGTCCAGCCTTATGTCTCACCCAGCTCTGGATGTAGATGTGGTAAATCCAGGTTGCATCACATGCCCTGAATGAATTATTTAAGAATTGCTCTCTATTTCACTCTCATTGTGTTTTGTTTTTCTAATTCATTTTGATAATGGGATTTATTGGATTTTCTCTGCTGCGTTCATGCAGCTGTACACACGCTTGATTGTCTTAAGGAGACATATAAATCCATGGGTTTGAAGATTCTTACTAGTCAGGTGTATTCCTAGGCGTTGAATATGAGGTGTTGAGTCCATTTCGTTGAGCAAGGCGTAGGTCTTGACTATTACATATTTGGCTTATGGAAAGGTATCTGTGCTAATTTCTATCTCTGCTTTTATGCAGCACCCCAACTCACTTTTCCCCTTAAGCAAGCATAAGTTGGTTTTCTAAATTTGAGACCCTGTTCTGTTTTGTAATTCAGTTCATGTGTAGCCAAGTTTACATTCCGTGTATTAGTGATAACTTATGATGTTTCATTTTCTGTGTGACTTATTTCACTTAGAATCATCGTACCTGAATCCACTCATTATGCCGCGACGGGCCTGATGAAATAGATTTCATTGGTGAGTGATATTCATTTGTATGTACGTACCACACTTCTTTATCCATTTTTCGCTTTCTGGGATATTTAACTTGTTCCGTAGACGAGGTTCTTGTAAACAGAGCCGTCCGACACTTTGGGGTGGCTGTCTGTTTTTGATTTTAATTTCCGTGATCTATAAGACCATAAGTGGAAGTGCCGTAGTCTCCGTTGCTTTGTTTCTTAGGTGTTTCAGGAAACACCATACACTTCTCCAGAGTGGCTGTTGGCATTTACATCCCGCCCATCAGCATAACAAGGCTCCCTGTTCTCCATGGCCTGTCCTGTGTTTCTGGTTTTTACACTTTTTTCAGATGGCCCTTTTGACGAATGGGAAATGAGACTTCATTGTAGTGCGGATTTCCATTGCTCGAGTGCTTGGTTGGCCAAAAAGGGCATATGTGTTTTTTCCTGAATATATTCAGGAAAAAATGTTTACGCACTTTGGTCCAAGTGCATCACTGTCAAAGATCTGCCGCTTTTCACATGCTTTAAATGCAATTCCAATCTACCTCCTGAAATATGATTCCTGCAATTCTGCCTCGTTTTCAAGTCCTCTTTGCAGACTTACTTCCATATATTTTTGCCAATAGCTGTCATTTATAACTCTGCAGGTTTGTGAATTACAGTGCCCGTGATTTCCTTTCTTAACTCGTTTCCTTGAAAACTGGCCACAGAACCGCAGGTTTGCTTCAGGCCGTAATCAGGGTCCGGCACGGCACTCTGAGACTTTGGTTCATTCCACTTCCTGGTGGGAAATTAGAGTTAAATGTGCCCCTCCAGACACCTGCCTCACTCCTAGCCCCTTGGTGATGTGTGTCCTCTGGTTTGAGGCCACATGTGCTGCGTTCCTCACCTTTGGCTGATGTGGCCCCACTGGTGTGAGGACACTCCTGCCTGGTTCCCATCCCCTTGGTGATGTGGGCCCTCCGGTGAGAGTCTGATCCTTGTTGGGTTCCTCACACTTCTGTGAGGTGGGCCCTCTTCTCTGAGGTCACTCCTGCCTGGCTGGTACACCCCGCCTTGGCGACGTCGGCCCTCTGGTGGGATTTGGTGCCTGCTGGGTGTCTCCTCCCCTCGGTAATGAGGGCCCTCTGGCGTCAGGCCCTAACTCCTGGGCTCCCAATATTTTCTTTTTTTTTTTAAACATCTTTATTGGGGTATAATTGCTTTACAATTGTGTGTTAGTTTCTGCTTTATAACAAAGTGAATCAGTTATACATATACATATGTTCCCATATGTCTTCCCTCTTGCATCTCCCTCCCTCCCACTCTCCCTATCCCACCCCTCCAGGCTGTCACAAAGCACCGAGCTAATATCCCTGTGCCTTGCGGCTGCTTCCCCCTAGCTATCTACCTTACTACGTTTGTTAGTGTGTATATGTCCATGACTCTCTCTCACCCTGTCAAAGCTCACCCTTCCCCCTCCCCAGATCCTCAAGTCCGTTCTCCAGTAGGTCTGCGTCTTTATTCCTGTCTTAACCCTAGGTTCTTCATGACATTTTTTTTCCCCTTAAATTCCATATATATGCGTTAGCATACGGTATTTGTCTTTTTCTTTCTGACTTACTTCACTCTGTATGACAGACTCTAGGTCTATCCACCTCATTACAAATAGCTCAATTTCGTTTCTTTTTATGGCTGAGTAATATTCCATTGTATATATGTGCCACATCTTCTTTATCCATTCATCCGATGATGGGCGCTTAGGTTGTTTCCATCTCCGGGCTATTGTAAATAGAGCTGCAATGAACATTTTGGTACATGACTCTTTTTGAATTATGGTTTTCTCAGGGTATATGCCCAGTAGTGGGATTGCTGGGTCATATGGTAATTCTATTTGTAGTTTTTTAAGGAACCTCCATACTGTTCTCCATAGTGGCTGAACCAATTCACATTCCCACCAGCAGTGCAAGAGTGTTCCCTTTTCTCCACACCCTCTCCAGCATTTATTGTTTCTAGATTTTTTGATGATGGCCATTCTGACTGGTGTGAGATGATATCTCATTGTAGTTTTGATTTGCATTTCTCTAATGATTAATGATGTTGAGCATTCTTTCATGTGTTTGTTGGCATTCTGTATATCTTCTTTGGAGAAATGTCTATTTAGGTCTTCTGCCCATTTTTGGATTGGGTTGTTTGTTTTTTTGTTATTGAGCTGCATGAGCTGCTTGTAAATTTTGGAGATTAATCCTTTGTCAGTTGCTTCATTTGCAAATATTTTCTCCCATTGTGAGGGTTGTCTTTTGGTCTTGATTATGGTTTCCTTTGCTGTGCAAAAGCTTTGAAGTTTCATTAGGTCCCATTTGTTTATTTTTGTTTTTATTTCCATTACTCTAGGAGGTGGGTCAGAAAGGATCTTGCTGTGATTTATGTCATAGAGTGTTCTGCCTATGTTTTCCTCTAAGAGTTTGATAGTTTCTGGCCTTACATTTAGGTCTTTAATCCATTTTGAGCTTATTTTTGTGTATGGTGTTAGGGAGTGATCTAATCTCATACTTTTACATGTACCTGTCCAGTTTTCCCAGCACCATTTATTGAAGAGGCTGTCCTTTCTCCACTGTACATTCCTGCCACCTTTATCAAAGATAAGGTGTCCATATGTGCGTGGGTTTATCGCTGGGCTTTCTATCCTGTTCCATTGATCTATCTTTCTGTTTTTGTGCCAGTACCATACTGTCTTGATTACTGTAGCTTTGTAGTATAGTCTGAAGTCAGGGAGCCTGATTCCTCCAGCTCCTTTTCTCGTTCTCAAGATTGCTTTGGCTATTCGGGGTCTTTTGTGTTTCCATACAAATTGTGAAATTTTTTGTTCTAGTTCTGTGAAAAATGCCAGTGGTAGTTTGATAGGGATTGCATTGAATCTGTAGATTGCTTTGGGTAGTAGAGTCATTTTCACAATGTTGATTCTTCCCATCCAAGAACATGGTATATCTCTCCATCTATTTGTATCATCTTTAATTTCTTTTATCAGTGTCTTATAATTTTCTGCATACAGGTTTTTCGTCTCCTTAGGTAGGTTTATTCCTAGATATTTTATTCTTTTTGTTGCAATGGTAAATGGAAGTGTTTTCTTGATTTCACTTTCAGATTTTTCATCATTAGTATATAGGAATGCCAGAGATTTCTGTGCATTAACTTTGTATCCTGCTACTTTACCAAATTCATTGATTAGCTCTAGTAGTTTTCTGGTAGCATCTTTAGGATTCTCTATGTATAGTATCATGTCATCTGCAAACAGTGACAGCTTTACTTCTTCTTTTCCGATTTGGATTCCTTTTATTTCCTTTTCTTCTCTGATTGCTGTGGCTAAAACTTCCAAAACTATGTTGAATAAGAGTGGTGAGAGTGGGCAACCTTGTCTTGTTCCTGATCTTAGTGGAAATGCTTTCAGTTTTTCACCATTGAGGATGATGTTTGCTGTGGGCTTGTCATATATGGCCTTTATTATGTTGAGGAAAGTTCCCTCTATGCCTATTTTCTGCAGGGTTTTTAGCATAAATGGGTGTTGAATTTTGTCGAAAGCTTTCTCTGCATCTATTGAGATGATCATATGGTTTTTCTCCTTCAATTTGTTAATATGGTTTATCACATTGATAGATTTGCGTATATTGAAGAATCCTTGCATTCCTGGAATAAACCCCACTTGATCATGGTGTATGATCCTTTTAATGTGCTGTTGGATTCTGTTTGCTAGTATTTTGTTGAGGATTTTTGCATCTATGTTCATCAGTGATATTGGCCTGTAGTTTTCTTTCTTTGTGACATCCTTGTCTGGTTTTGGTATCAAGGTGATGGTGGCCTCGTAGAAGGAATTTGGGAGTGTTCCTCCCTCTGCTATATTTTGGAAGAGTTTGAGAAGGATAGGTGTTAGCTCTTCTCTAAACGTTTGATAGAATTCACCTGTGAAGCCATCTGGTCCTGGGCTTTTGTTTGTTGGAAGATTTTTAATGACAGTTTCAATTTCAGTGCTTGTGATTGGTCTGTTCATATTTTCTATTTCTTCCTGATTCAGTCTTGGCAGGTTGTGCATTTCTAAGAATTTGTCCATTTCTTCCAGATTGTCCATTTTATTGGCATAGAGTTGCTTGTAGTAATCTCTTATGATTTTTTTTATTTCTGCAGTGTCAGTTGTTACTTCTCCTTTTTCATTTCTAATTCTATTGATTTGAGTCTTCTCCCTTTTTTTCTTGATGAGTCTGGCTAGTGGTTTATCTATTTTGTTTATCTTCTCAAAGAACCAGCTTTTAGTTTTATTGATCTTTGCTATCGTTTCCTTCATTTCTTTTTCATTTATTTCTGATCTGATTTTTATGATTTCTTTCCTTCTGCTAGCTTTGGGGTTTTTTTGTTCTTCTTTCTCTAATTGCTTGAGGTGCAAGGTTAGGTTGTTTATTCGAGATGTTTCCTGCTTCTTAAGGTGGGCTTGTATTGCTATAAACTTCCCCCTTAGAACTGCTTTTGCTGCATCCCATAGGTTTTGGGTCGTTGTGTCTCCATTGTCATTTGTTTCTAGGTATTTTTTTATTTCCTCTTTGATTTCTTCAGTGATCACTTCATTATTAAGTAGTGTATTGTTTAGCTTCCATGTGTTTGTATTTTTTACAGATCTTTTCCTGTAATTGATATCTAGTCTCATGGCGTTGTGGTCAGAAAAGATACTTGATACAATTTCAATTTTCTTAAATTTACCAAGGCTTGATTTGTGACCCAAGATATGATCTATCCTGGAGAATGTTCCATGAGCACTTGAGAAAAATGTGTATTCTGTTGTTTTTGGATGGAGTGTCCTATAAATATCAATTAAGTCCATCTTGTTTAATGTATCATTTAAAGCTTGTGTTTCCTTATTTATTTTCATTTTGGATGATCTGTCCATGGGTGAAAGTGGGGTGTTAAAGTCCCCTACTATGAATGTGTTACTGTCAATCTCCCCTTTTATGGCTGTTAGTATTTGCCTTATGTATTGAGGTGCTCCTATGTTGGGTGCATAAATATTTACAATTGTTATATCTTCTTCTTGAATCGATCCCTTGATCATTATGTAGTGTCCTTCTTTGTCTCTTGTAATAGTCCTTATTTTAAAGTCTATTTTGTCTGATATGAGAATTGCTACTCCAGCTTTCTTTTGGTTTCCATTTGCATGGAATATCTTTTTCCATCCCCTTATTTTCAGTCTGTATGTGTCTCTAGGTCTGAAGTGGGTCTCTTGTAGACAGCATATATAAGGGTCTTGTTTTTGTATCCATTCAGCCAATCTGTGTCTTTTGGTGGGAGCATTTAGTCCATTTACATTTAAGGTAATTATCGATATGTATGTTCCTATTCCCATTTTCTATATTGTTTTGGGTTCGTTATTATAGGTCTTTTCCTTCTCTTGTGTTCCTTGTCTAGAGAAGTTCCTTTAGCATTTGCTGTAAAGCTGGTTTGGTGGTGCTAAACTCTCTCAGCTTTTGCTTGTCTGTAAAGGTTTTAATTTCTCCATCAAATCTGAATGAGATCCTTGCTGGGTAAAGTAGCCTTGGTTGCAGGTTTTTCTCCTTCATCACTTTCAGTATGTCCTGCCACTCCCTTCTGGCTTGTAGGGTTTCTGCTGAGAGATCAGCTGTTAACCTTATGGGGATTCCCTTGTGTGTTATTTGCTGTTTTTCCCTTGCTGCTTTTAATATGCTTTCTTTGTATTTAATTTTTGACAGTTTGATTAATATGTGTCTTGGCGTATTTCTCCTTGTATTTATCCTGTATGGGACTCTCTGTGCTTCCTGGACTTGATTAACTATTTCCTTTCCCATATTAGGGAAGTTTTCAACTATAATCTCTTCAAATATTTTCTCAGTCCCTTTCTTTTTCTCTTCTTCTTCTGGAACCCCTATAATTCGAATGTTGGTGCGTTTAATGTTGTCCCAGAGGTCTCTGAGACTGTCCTCAGTTCTTTTCATTCTTTTTTCTTTATTCTGCTCTGCAGTAGTTATTTCCACTATTTTATCTTCCAGGTCACTTATCCGTTCTTCTGCCTCAGTTATTCTGTTATTGATCCCATCTAGAGTACTTTTAATTTCATTTATTGCGTTGTTCATCATTGCTTGTTTCACCTTTATTTCTTCTAGGTCCTTGTTAACTGCTTCTTGCATTTTGTCCATTCTACTTCCAAGATTTCGGATCATCCTTACTATCATTATTCTGAATTCTTTTTCAGGTAGACTGCCTATTTCCTCTTCATTTGTTAGGTCTGGTGCATTTTTATCTTGCTCCTTCATCTGCTGTGTGTTTTTCTGTCTTCTCATTTTGCTTATCTTACTGTGTTTGGGGTCTCCTTTTTGCAGGCTGCACGTTCGTAGTTCCCGTTGTTTTTGATGTCTGTCTCCAGTGGCTAAGGTTGTTTCAGTGGGTTGTGTAGGCTTCCTGGTGGAGGGGACTAGTGCCTGTGTTGTGGTGGATGAGGCTGGATCTTGTCTCTCTAGTGGGCAGGTTCACGTCTGGTGGTGTGTTTTGGGGTGTCTGTGGCCTTATTATGATTTTAGGCAGCCTCTCTGCTAATGGGTGGGGTTGTGTTCCTGTTTTGCTAGTTGTTTGGCATAGGTTGTCTAGCACTGTGGCTTGCTGGTCGTTGAGTGAAGCTGGGTGCTGGTGTTAAGATGGAGGTCACTGGGAGATTTCCACCGTTTAATATTATGTGGAGCTGGGAGGTCTCTTTGGACCAGTGTCCTGAAGTTGGCTCTCCTACCTCAGAGGCAGAGCCCTGACTCCTGGCTGGAGCACCAAGAGCCTTTCATCCACACGGCTCAGAATAAAAGGGAGAAAAAGTAGAGAGAATTAGTAGATGTATGAGGAAAGAAAGAAGGAAAGGAGGAAAGGAAGGAAGGAAGAAAGAAGCAAAGAAGGAAAGAAAGGAGGGAGGGAGGGAGGAAGGAAGGAAGGAAGGAAGGAAGGAGGGAAAGAAGGAAAAAAGACAGAAAGAAAGAAGATACAGTAAAAATAAAATAAAGTATAATATATTTATTGAATTAAAAAATATTTAGAAAAAAAAAAAAAGAGGGACGGATAGAACCTTAGGACAAATGTTGGAAGCAAAGCTATACAGAGAAAATCTTATACAGAAGCATACACATACACCTTCACAAAAAGAGGTAAAGGGGGAAAAATCATAAATCTTGCTCTCAGAGACCACCTCCTCAATTTGGGGTGATTCGTTGTCTAAAGGAGGGAAGGACGGAAAGAAAGAAAGAAAGAAAGAAGGAACGACGGTAAAGTATAATAAAGTTATTACAATTAAAATTATTGAGAAAAAAAATTTTTTTTTTAAAAACCATGGACGGATAGAGCCCTAGGACAAATGGTGGAAGCAAGAGTATACAGACAAGATCTCACACATAAGCATACACGTACACATTCACAAAAAGAGGAAAAGGGAAAAAAATCATAGATCTCGCTCCTAAATTCCACCTCTTCAATTTGGGATCATTTCTTGTCTATTCAGGTATTCCACAGATGCAGGGTATATCAAGTTGATTGTGGAGCTTTAATCCGCTGCTTCTGAGGCTGCTGGGGGAGATTTCCCTTTCTCTTCTTTGTTCTCACAGCTCACAGGAGCTCAGCTTTGGATTTGGCCCTGCCTCTGCGTGTAGGTCGCTGGAGGGCGTCTGTTTTTTGCTCAGACAGGAAAGGGTTAAAGGGGCCGCTAATTCGGGGGCTCAGGCTCACTCAGGCCGGGGGTGAGGGGGGGGAAGGAGGGGCACTGCGTGCGGGGCGGGCCTGCGGCGTCAGAGGTGGCGTGACGTTGTGGCAGAGGCCGGCGTGACGTTGCACCAGCCTGAGGCCCGCCGTGCGTTCTCCCGGGGAAGTTGTCCCTGGTTCCCGGGAACCTGGCAGTGGCGGGCTGCACAGGCTCCGCGGAAGAGGGGTGTGGAGGTTCCCGGGAACCTGGCAGGGGCGGGCTGCACAGGCCCCTTGGTGGCGGCAGCAGCAGCCCTAGCGTCTCCCGCCCGTCTCTGGGGTCCGCGCTTTTAGCCGCGGCTCGCGCCCGTCTCTGGGGTTCGCGCTTTTAGCCGCGGCTCGCGCCCGTCTCTGGAGTTCCTTTAAGCAGCGCTCTTAAACCCCTCTCCTCGCGCACCAGGAAACAAAGAGGGAAGAAAAAGTCTCTTGCCTCTTCGGCAGGTGCAGGCTTTTCCCCGAACTCCCTCCCGGCTAGTCGTGGTGCACTAACCCCTTCAGGCTATGTTCAAGCCGCCAACCCCAGTCCTCTCCCTGCGCTCCGTCCAAAACCGAAACCCGAGCTTCAGCTCGCAGCCCCGCCCGCCCGGGCGGGTGAGCAGACAAGCCTCTCGGGCTGGTGAGTGCCGGTCGGCACTGATCCTCTGTGCGGGAATCTCCCCGCTTTGCCCTCCGCACCCGTCGCTGTGCACTACTCCTCGGTCCCGAAGCCCCCCCCTCCGCCTCCCGCAGTCTCCGCCCGCGGAGGGGCTTCCAAGTGTGTGGAAACTTTTCCTCCTTCACAGCTCCCTCCTACTGGCGCAGGTGCCGTCCTTATTCTTTTGTCTCTGTTTTTTCTTTTGCCCTACCCAGGTACGTGGGGAGTTTCTTGCCTTTTGGGACGTCTGAGGTCTTCTGCCAGCCTTCGGTAGGTGTTCTGTAGGAGTTGTTCCACGTGTAGATGTATTTCTGGTGTATCCGTGGGGAGGAAGGCGATCTCCGCGTCTTACTCTTCCGCCATCTTCAAGGTCCCCCCTCTGTGTTTTGTTTTTGAAATTAATTTTGATAATGGGATTTTTCGGATCTTCACTGCTGCATTTAGGCCGTTGTACACATGCTTGATTTCCTTATGGAGACATATAAATCCATGGGTTTTAAGATTCTTAATTGTCAGGTATCTTCCCAGGCGTTGAATATGGGGTGTTGAGTCCATTTCGTTGAGCAAGGAGTAGGTCTTGTCTATTATATATTTGGCTTATGGAACGGTATCTGTGCTAATTTCAATCTCTGGTTTCATGCAGCACCCCAACTCACCTTTCCCCATAAGCAAGCATAAGTTGGTTTTCTAAATTTGAGACCCTGTTCTGTTTTGTATTTCAGTTCACGTGTAGCCAAGGTTACATTCCGTGTATTAGTGATATCTTATGATGTTTCTTTATCTGTGTGACTTATTTCTCGTAGAATCATCGTACCTGAATCCACTAATTATGCCGCTACGGGCCTGATGACGTAGATTTCATTGCTGAGTGATATTCCATTCTACGTGCGTACCACAACTGCTTTATCCAGTTTTTGCTTTCTCGGATATTTAACTTGTACCGTAGACGAGGTACTTGTAAACAGAGCCGTCCCAAACATTGGGGTGGCTGTGTGTTTTTGATTTTAATTTCCCTAAGCTATAGGACCATAAGTGGAAGTGCCATAGGCTGTGTTGCTTTGTTTCCTACGTGTTTCAGGAAACACCATACACTTCTCCAGAGTGGCTGTTGGCAATTTACATCCCGCCCATCAGCATAACAAGGCTCCCTCTTCTCCATGACCTGTCGTGCCTTTCTGGATTTTACACATTTTTCAGATGGCCCTTTTGACCGGGGGGCAGTGAGACTTCATTGTAGTGCAAATTTCCTTTACACGCTTGCTTCGTTGGCCAAAATGGGCGTATGCGTTTTTACCTGAATATATTCAGGAAAAACCGCATACGCCCTTTTTGGCCAAGTGCATCATTGTCGACATTCTGCCTCTTTTCGTATGCTTTAAGTGCAATTCCAGTCTACCCCTTGAAATCGTTTTCCTGAAATTCTGCCCCGCTTTCATGTCCTCTTTGAAGACTTACTTCAATACATTTTTGGACGATAGCTGTCATTCATAACTCTGCAGGTTTGTGAATTGCAGTGCCCCTGAGCTCCTTTCTTCAACTCTCTTTCTTGTGAGCTGGCAGCAAAACCGCAGGATTGCTTCAGGCCATAATCTCTTTCCAGGGGGGGAACGCTGAGCCTTTGCTTAATTCCTCTTCCTGGTGGGAAATGAGCGTTCCATTTGCCCGTGCAGACACCTACAGCTAGTCTCTCATTGGTTCTCCCTATTCCTGTTCATCTTGCGCAGAAATTGCAAACTGTGCCAAACAGGAGGTTAAAGGCACTGACTCTCCAAGTGGGGATAGTGTTAGTAAAGCGTCTGAAATGATGAACCCGAGTACCAGGGGACGAAAACTGAGATGCATTTGAAAACATTTCCCGGTCACACAGTGCACTGTACTGTGGGTTTCCCATGCATGTTTTAGCTGAAGGAAGAATCCCTTAAACCTGGAGAGTTGGGACCCATGGAATGGGTACCATGCAGGATGACTTCAAAGGGTCTGCGTTTGCTCACCGAACCTCACCAATGCTATCAGCCCGAAGTGTCCAGCCTTATGTCTCACCCAGCTCTGGGTGTAGATGTGGTAAATCCAGGTTGCATCACAAGCCCTGAATGAATGATTTAAGAATTGCTCTCTATTTCACTGTCATTGTGTTTTGTTTTTGAAATTTATTTTGATAATGGGATTTATCGGATTTTCACTGCTCCGTTTAGGCTGCTGTACACACGCTTGTTTTCCTTATGGAGACATATAAATCAATGGTTTTTAAGATTCTTACTTTTCAGGTATCTTCCCAGGCGTTGAATATGGGGTATTGTGTCCATTTCGTTGAGCAAGGAGTAGGTCCTGTCTATTATATATTTGGCTTATGGGACGGTATGTGTGCTAATTTCAATCTCTGGTTTTATGCAGCACCCCAACTCACCTTTCCCCATAAGCAAGCATAAGTTGGTTTTCTAAATTTGAGACCCTGTTCTGTTTTGTAATTCAGTTCATGTGTAGCCAAGTTTACATTCCATGTATTAGTGATAACTTATGATGTTTCTTTTTCTGTGTGACTTATTTCTCGTAGAATCATCGTACCTGAATCCACTCATTATGCCGATAGGGACCTGATGACGTAGATTTCATTGCTGAGTGATATTCCATTGTACATGCGTACCACAACTTCTTTATCCATTTTTTGCTTTCTCGGATATTTAACTTGTACTGTAGACGAGGTTCTTGTAAACAGAGCCGTCCCAAACTTTGGGGTGGCTGTGTGATTTTGATTTTAATTTCCCTAAGCTATAGGACCATAAGTGGAAGTGCCATAGGCTGTGTTGCTTTGTTTCCTACGTGTTTCTGGAAACACCATACACTTCTCCAGAGTGGTTGTTGGGAATTTACATCCCACCCATCAGCATAACAAGGCTCCCTGTTCTCCATGACCTGTCCTGCCTTTCTGGATTTTACACTTTTTTCAGATGGCCCTTTTGACCGGGGGGCAGTGAGACTTCATTGTAGTGCAGATTTCCTTTACACGCTTGCTTGGTTGGCCAAAAAGGGCGTATGCGTTTTTTCCTGAATATATTCAGGAAAAAACGCATATGCCCTTTTTGGCCAAGTGCATCATGGTCGACATTCTGCCTCTTCTCCTATGCTTTAAGTGCAATTCCCGTCTATCCCCTGAAATCGTGTTCCTGAAATTCTGCCCCGCTTTCAAGTCCTCTTCGAAGACTTACTTCAATACATTTTTAGACGATAGCTGTCATTCATAACTCTGCAGGTTTGTGAAATACAGTGCCCCTGAGCTCCTTTCTTCAACTCGCTTTCTTGTGAGCTGGCCACAAAACCGCAGGATTGCTTCAGACCCTAATCTGTTTCCGGCAGAGCACCCTGAGCCTTTGTTTAATCCCTCTTCCTGGTGGGAAATGAGCATTCCTTTTGCCCGTGCAGACACCTACAGCTAGTCTCTCATTGGTTCTCCCTATTCCTGTACATCTTGCGCAGAAATTGCAAACTGTGCCAAACAGGAGGTTAAAGGCACTGACTCTCCAAGTGGGGAGAGTGTTAGTAAAGCGTCTGGAATGGTGAACCCGAGTACCAGGGTTCGAAAACTGAGATGCATTTGAAAACGTTTCCCAATCACACGGTGGACCATACTCTGGGTTTCCCATGCATGTTTTAGCTGAAGGAAGAATCCCTTAAACCTGGAGAGTTGGGACCCATGGAATGGGTACCATGCAGTATGACTTCAAAGGGTCTGCGTTTGCTCACCAAACCTCAACAATGCTATCAGCATGAAGTGTCCAGCCTTATGTCTCACCCAGCTCTGGATGTAGATGTGGTAAATCCAGGTTGCATCACATGCCCTGAATGAATTATTTAAGAATTGCTCTCTATTTCACTCTCATTGTGTTTTGTTTTTCTAATTCATTTTGATAATGGGATTTATTGGATTTTCTCTGCTGCGTTCATGCAGCTGTACACACGCTTGATTGTCTTAAGGAGACATATAAATCCATGGGTTTGAAGATTCTTACTAGTCAGGTGTATTCCTAGGCGTTGAATATGAGGTGTTGAGTCCATTTCGTTGAGCAAGGCGTAGGTCTTGACTATTACATATTTGGCTTATGGAAAGGTATCTGTGCTAATTTCTATCTCTGCTTTTATGCAGCACCCCAACTCACTTTTCCCCTTAAGCAAGCATAAGTTGGTTTTCTAAATTTGAGACCCTGTTCTGTTTTGTAATTCAGTTCATGTGTAGCCAAGTTTACATTCCGTGTATTAGTGATAACTTATGATGTTTCATTTTCTGTGTGACTTATTTCACTTAGAATCATCGTACCTGAATCCACTCATTATGCCGCGACGGGCCTGATGAAATAGATTTCATTGGTGAGTGATATTCATTTGTATGTACGTACCACACTTCTTTATCCATTTTTCGCTTTCTGGGATATTTAACTTGTTCCGTAGACGAGGTTCTTGTAAACAGAGCCGTCCGACACTTTGGGGTGGCTGTCTGTTTTTGATTTTAATTTCCGTGATCTATAAGACCATAAGTGGAAGTGCCGTAGTCTCCGTTGCTTTGTTTCTTAGGTGTTTCAGGAAACACCATACACTTCTCCAGAGTGGCTGTTGGCATTTACATCCCACCCATCAGCATAACAAGGCTCCCTGTTCTCCATGGCCTGTCCTGTGTTTCTGGTTTTTACACTTTTTTCAGATGGCCCTTTTGACGAATGGGAAATGAGACTTCATTGTAGTGCGGATTTCCATTGCTCGAGTGCTTGGTTGGCCAAAAAGGGCATATGTGTTTTTTCCTGAATATATTCAGGAAAAAATGTTTACGCACTTTGGTCCAAGTGCATCACTGTCAAAGATCTGCCGCTTTTCACATGCTTTAAATGCAATTCCAATCTACCTCCTGAAATATGATTCCTGCAATTCTGCCTCGTTTTCAAGTCCTCTTTGCAGACTTACTTCCATATATTTTTGCCAATAGCTGTCATTTATAACTCTGCAGGTTTTTGAATTACAGTGCCCGTGATTTCCTTTCTTAACTCGTTTCCTTGAAAACTGGCCACAGAACCGCAGGTTTGCTTCAGGCCGTAATCAGGGTCCGGCACGGCACTCTGAGACTTTGGTTCATTCCACTTCCTGGTGGGAAATTAGAGTTAAATGTGCCCCTCCAGACACCTGCCTCACTCCTAGCCCCTTGGTGATGTGTGTCCTCTGGTTTGAGGCCACATGTGCTGCGTTCCTCACCTTTGGCTGATGTGGCCCCACTGGTGTGAGGACACTCCTGCCTGGTTCCCATCCCCTTGGTGATGTGGGCCCTCCGGTGAGAGTCTGATCCTTGTTGGGTTCCTCACACTTCTGTGAGGTGGGCCCTCTTCTCTGAGGTCACTCCTGCCTGGCTGGTACACCCCGCCTTGGCGACGTCGGCCCTCTGGTGGGATTTGGTGCCTGCTGGGTGTCTCCTCCCCTCGGTAATGAGGGCCCTCTGGCGTCAGGCCCTAACTCCTGGGCTCCCAATATTTTCTTTTTTTTTTTAAACATCTTTATTGGGGTATAATTGCTTTACAATTGTGTGTTAGTTTCTGCTTTATAACAAAGTGAATCAGTTATACATATACATATGTTCCCATATGTCTTCCCTCTTGCATCTCCCTCCCTCCCACTCTCCCTATCCCACCCCTCCAGGCTGTCACAAAGCACCGAGCTAATATCCCTGTGCCTTGCGGCTGCTTCCCCCTAGCTATCTACCTTACTACGTTTGTTAGTGTGTATATGTCCATGACTCTCTCTCACCCTGTCAAAGCTCACCCTTCCCCCTCCCCAGATCCTCAAGTCCGTTCTCCAGTAGGTCTGCGTCTTTATTCCTGTCTTAACCCTAGGTTCTTCATGACATTTTTTTTCCCCTTAAATTCCATATATATGCGTTAGCATACGGTATTTGTCTTTTTCTTTCTGACTTACTTCACTCTGTATGACAGACTCTAGGTCTATCCACCTCATTACAAATAGCTCAATTTCGTTTCTTTTTATGGCTGAGTAATATTCCATTGTATATATGTGCCACATCTTCTTTATCCATTCATCCGATGATGGGCGCTTAGGTTGTTTCCATCTCCGGGCTATTGTAAATAGAGCTGCAATGAACATTTTGGTACATGACTCTTTTTGAATTATGGTTTTCTCAGGGTATATGCCCAGTAGTGGGATTGCTGGGTCATATGGTAATTCTATTTGTAGTTTTTTAAGGAACCTCCATACTGTTCTCCATAGTGGCTGAACCAATTCACATTCCCACCAGCAGTGCAAGAGTGTTCCCTTTTCTCCACACCCTCTCCAGCATTTATTGTTTCTAGATTTTTTGATGATGGCCATTCTGACTGGTGTGAGATGATATCTCATTGTAGTTTTGATTTGCATTTCTCTAATGATTAATGATGTTGAGCATTCTTTCATGTGTTTGTTGGCATTCTGTATATCTTCTTTGGAGAAATGTCTATTTAGGTCTTCTGCCCATTTTTGGATTGGGTTGTTTGTTTTTTTGTTATTGAGCTGCATGAGCTGCTTGTAAATTTTGGAGATTAATCCTTTGTCAGTTGCTTCATTTGCAAATATTTTCTCCCATTGTGAGGGTTGTCTTTTGGTCTTGATTATGGTTTCCTTTGCTGTGCAAAAGCTTTGAAGTTTCATTAGGTCCCATTTGTTTATTTTTGTTTTTATTTCCATTACTCTAGGAGGTGGGTCAGAAAGGATCTTGCTGTGATTTATGTCATAGAGTGTTCTGCCTATGTTTTCCTCTAAGAGTTTGATAGTTTCTGGCCTTACATTTAGGTCTTTAATCCATTTTGAGCTTATTTTTGTGTATGGTGTTAGGGAGTGATCTAATCTCATACTTTTACATGTACCTGTCCAGTTTTCCCAGCACCATTTATTGAAGAGGCTGTCCTTTCTCCACTGTACATTCCTGCCACCTTTATCAAAGATAAGGTGTCCATATGTGCGTGGGTTTATCGCTGGGCTTTCTATCCTGTTCCATTGATCTATCTTTCTGTTTTTGTGCCAGTACCATACTGTCTTGATTACTGTAGCTTTGTAGTATAGTCTGAAGTCAGGGAGCCTGATTCCTCCAGCTCCTTTTCTCGTTCTCAAGATTGCTTTGGCTATTCGGGGTCTTTTGTGTTTCCATACAAATTGTGAAATTTTTTGTTCTAGTTCTGTGAAAAATGCCAGTGGTAGTTTGATAGGGATTGCATTGAATCTGTAGATTGCTTTGGGTAGTAGAGTCATTTTCACAATGTTGATTCTTCCCATCCAAGAACATGGTATATCTCTCCATCTATTTGTATCATCTTTAATTTCTTTTATCAGTGTCTTATAATTTTCTGCATACAGGTTTTTCGTCTCCTTAGGTAGGTTTATTCCTAGATATTTTATTCTTTTTGTTGCAATGGTAAATGGAAGTGTTTTCTTGATTTCACTTTCAGATTTTTCATCATTAGTATATAGGAATGCCAGAGATTTCTGTGCATTAACTTTGTATCCTGCTACTTTACCAAATTCATTGATTAGCTCTAGTAGTTTTCTGGTAGCATCTTTAGGATTCTCTATGTATAGTATCATGTCATCTGCAAACAGTGACAGCTTTACTTCTTCTTTTCCGATTTGGATTCCTTTTATTTCCTTTTCTTCTCTGATTGCTGTGGCTAAAACTTCCAAAACTATGTTGAATAAGAGTGGTGAGAGTGGGCAACCTTGTCTTGTTCCTGATCTTAGTGGAAATGCTTTCAGTTTTTCACCATTGAGGATGATGTTTGCTGTGGGCTTGTCATATATGGCCTTTATTATGTTGAGGAAAGTTCCCTCTATGCCTATTTTCTGCAGGGTTTTTAGCATAAATGGGTGTTGAATTTTGTCGAAAGCTTTCTCTGCATCTATTGAGATGATCATATGGTTTTTCTCCTTCAATTTGTTAATATGGTTTATCACATTGATAGATTTGCGTATATTGAAGAATCCTTGCATTCCTGGAATAAACCCCACTTGATCATGGTGTATGATCCTTTTAATGTGCTGTTGGATTCTGTTTGCTAGTATTTTGTTGAGGATTTTTGCATCTATGTTCATCAGTGATATTGGCCTGTAGTTTTCTTTCTTTGTGACATCCTTGTCTGGTTTTGGTATCAAGGTGATGGTGGCCTCGTAGAAGGAATTTGGGAGTGTTCCTCCCTCTGCTATATTTTGGAAGAGTTTGAGAAGTATAGGTGTTAGCTCTTCTCTAAACGTTTGATAGAATTCACCTGTGAAGCCATCTGGTCCTGGGCTTTTGTTTGTTGGAAGATTTTTAATGACAGTTTCAATTTCAGTGCTTGTGATTGGTCTGTTCATATTTTCTATTTCTTCCTGATTCAGTCTTGGCAGGTTGTGCATTTCTAAGAATTTGTCCATTTCTTCCAGATTGTCCATTTTATTGGCATAGAGTTGCTTGTAGTAATCTCTTATGATTTTTTTTATTTCTGCAGTGTCAGTTGTTACTTCTCCTTTTTCATTTCTAATTCTATTGATTTGAGTCTTCTCCCTTTTTTTCTTGATGAGTCTGGCTAGTGGTTTATCTATTTTGTTTATCTTCTCAAAGAACCAGCTTTTAGTTTTATTGATCTTTGCTATCGTTTCCTTCATTTCTTTTTCATTTATTTCTGATCTGATTTTTATGATTTCTTTCCTTCTGCTAGCTTTGGGGTTTTTTTGTTCTTCTTTCTCTAATTGCTTGAGGTGCAAGGTTAGGTTGTTTATTCGAGATGTTTCCTGCTTCTTAAGGTGGGCTTGTATTGCTATAAACTTCCCCCTTAGAACTGCTTTTGCTGCATCCCATAGGTTTTGGGTCGTTGTGTCTCCATTGTCATTTGTTTCTAGGTATTTTTTTATTTCCTCTTTGATTTCTTCAGTGATCACTTCATTATTAAGTAGTGTATTGTTTAGCTTCCATGTGTTTGTATTTTTTACAGATCTTTTCCTGTAATTGATATCTAGTCTCATGGCGTTGTGGTCAGAAAAGATACTTGATACAATTTCAATTTTCTTAAATTTACCAAGGCTTGATTTGTGACCCAAGATATGATCTATCCTGGAGAATGTTCCATGAGCACTTGAGAAAAATGTGTATTCTGTTGTTTTTGGATGGAGTGTCCTATAAATATCAATTAAGTCCATCTTGTTTAATGTATCATTTAAAGCTTGTGTTTCCTTATTTATTTTCATTTTGGATGATCTGTCCATGGGTGAAAGTGGGGTGTTAAAGTCCCCTACTATGAATGTGTTACTGTCAATCTCCCCTTTTATGGCTGTTAGTATTTGCCTTATGTATTGAGGTGCTCCTATGTTGGGTGCATAAATATTTACAATTGTTATATCTTCTTCTTGAATCGATCCCTTGATCATTATGTAGTGTCCTTCTTTGTCTCTTGTAATAGTCCTTATTTTAAAGTCTATTTTGTCTGATATGAGAATTGCTACTCCAGCTTTCTTTTGGTTTCCATTTGCATGGAATATCTTTTTCCATCCCCTTATTTTCAGTCTGTATGTGTCTCTAGGTCTGAAGTGGGTCTCTTGTAGACAGCATATATAAGGGTCTTGTTTTTGTATCCATTCAGCCAATCTGTGTCTTTTGGTGGGAGCATTTAGTCCATTTACATTTAAGGTAATTATCGATATGTATGTTCCTATTCCCATTTTCTATATTGTTTTGGGTTCGTTATTATAGGTCTTTTCCTTCTCTTGTGTTCCTTGTCTAGAGAAGTTCCTTTAGCATTTGCTGTAAAGCTGGTTTGGTGGTGCTAAACTCTCTCAGCTTTTGCTTGTCTGTAAAGGTTTTAATTTCTCCATCAAATCTGAATGAGATCCTTGCTGGGTAAAGTAGCCTTGGTTGCAGGTTTTTCTCCTTCATCACTTTCAGTATGTCCTGCCACTCCCTTCTGGCTTGTAGGGTTTCTGCTGAGAGATCAGCTGTTAACCTTATGGGGATTCCCTTGTGTGTTATTTGCTGTTTTTCCCTTGCTGCTTTTAATATGCTTTCTTTGTATTTAATTTTTGACAGTTTGATTAATATGTGTCTTGGCGTATTTCTCCTTGTATTTATCCTGTATGGGACTCTCTGTGCTTCCTGGACTTGATTAACTATTTCCTTTCCCATATTAGGGAAGTTTTCAACTATAATCTCTTCAAATATTTTCTCAGTCCCTTTCTTTTTCTCTTCTTCTTCTGGAACCCCTATAATTCGAATGTTGGTGCGTTTAATGTTGTCCCAGAGGTCTCTGAGACTGTCCTCAGTTCTTTTCATTCTTTTTTCTTTATTCTGCTCTGCAGTAGTTATTTCCACTATTTTATCTTCCAGGTCACTTATCCGTTCTTCTGCCTCAGTTATTCTGTTATTGATCCCATCTAGAGTACTTTTAATTTCATTTATTGCGTTGTTCATCATTGCTTGTTTCACCTTTATTTCTTCTAGGTCCTTGTTAACTGCTTCTTGCATTTTGTCCATTCTACTTCCAAGATTTCGGATCATCCTTACTATCATTATTCTGAATTCTTTTTCAGGTAGACTGCCTATTTCCTCTTCATTTGTTAGGTCTGGTGCATTTTTATCTTGCTCCTTCATCTGCTGTGTGTTTTTCTGTCTTCTCATTTTGCTTATCTTACTGTGTTTGGGGTCTCCTTTTTGCAGGCTGCACGTTCGTAGTTCCCGTTGTTTTTGATGTCTGTCTCCAGTGGCTAAGGTTGTTTCAGTGGGTTGTGTAGGCTTCCTGGTGGAGGGGACTAGTGCCTGTGTTGTGGTGGATGAGGCTGGATCTTGTCTCTCTAGTGGGCAGGTTCACGTCTGGTGGTGTGTTTTGGGGTGTCTGTGGCCTTATTATGATTTTAGGCAGCCTCTCTGCTAATGGGTGGGGTTGTGTTCCTGTTTTGCTAGTTGTTTGGCATAGGTTGTCTAGCACTGTGGCTTGCTGGTCGTTGAGTGAAGCTGGGTGCTGGTGTTAAGATGGAGGTCACTGGGAGATTTCCACCGTTTAATATTATGTGGAGCTGGGAGGTCTCTTTGGACCAGTGTCCTGAAGTTGGCTCTCCTACCTCAGAGGCAGAGCCCTGACTCCTGGCTGGAGCACCAAGAGCCTTTCATCCACACGGCTCAGAATAAAAGGGAGAAAAAGTAGAGAGAATTAGTAGATGTATGAGGAAAGAAAGAAGGAAAGGAGGAAAGGAAGGAAGGAAGAAAGAAGCAAAGAAGGAAAGAAAGGAGGGAGGGAGGGAGGAAGGAAGGAAGGAAGGAAGGAAGGAGGGAAAGAAGGAAAAAAGACAGAAAGAAAGAAGATACAGTAAAAATAAAATAAAGTATAATATATTTATTGAATTAAAAAATATTTAGAAAAAAAAAAAAAGAGGGACGGATAGAACCTTAGGACAAATGTTGGAAGCAAAGCTATACAGAGAAAATCTTATACAGAAGCATACACATACACCTTCACAAAAAGAGGTAAAGGGGGAAAAATCATAAATCTTGCTCTCAGAGACCACCTCCTCAATTTGGGGTGATTCGTTGTCTAAAGGAGGGAAGGACGGAAAGAAAGAAAGAAAGAAAGAAGGAACGACGGTAAAGTATAATAAAGTTATTACAATTAAAATTATTGAGAAAAAAAATTTTTTTTTTAAAAACCATGGACGGATAGAGCCCTAGGACAAATGGTGGAAGCAAGAGTATACAGACAAGATCTCACACATAAGCATACACGTACACATTCACAAAAAGAGGAAAAGGGAAAAAAATCATAGATCTCGCTCCTAAATTCCACCTCTTCAATTTGGGATCATTTCTTGTCTATTCAGGTATTCCACAGATGCAGGGTATATCAAGTTGATTGTGGAGCTTTAATCCGCTGCTTCTGAGGCTGCTGGGGGAGATTTCCCTTTCTCTTCTTTGTTCTCACAGCTCACAGGAGCTCAGCTTTGGATTTGGCCCTGCCTCTGCGTGTAGGTCGCTGGAGGGCGTCTGTTTTTTGCTCAGACAGGAAAGGGTTAAAGGGGCCGCTAATTCGGGGGCTCAGGCTCACTCAGGCCGGGGGTGAGGGGGGGGAAGGAGGGGCACTGCGTGCGGGGCGGGCCTGCGGCGTCAGAGGTGGCGTGACGTTGTGGCAGAGGCCGGCGTGACGTTGCACCAGCCTGAGGCCCGCCGTGCGTTCTCCCGGGGAAGTTGTCCCTGGTTCCCGGGAACCTGGCAGTGGCGGGCTGCACAGGCTCCGCGGAAGAGGGGTGTGGAGGTTCCCGGGAACCTGGCAGGGGCGGGCTGCACAGGCCCCTTGGTGGCGGCAGCAGCAGCCCTAGCGTCTCCCGCCCGTCTCTGGGGTCCGCGCTTTTAGCCGCGGCTCGCGCCCGTCTCTGGGGTTCGCGCTTTTAGCCGCGGCTCGCGCCCGTCTCTGGAGTTCCTTTAAGCAGCGCTCTTAAACCCCTCTCCTCGCGCACCAGGAAACAAAGAGGGAAGAAAAAGTCTCTTGCCTCTTCGGCAGGTGCAGGCTTTTCCCCGAACTCCCTCCCGGCTAGTCGTGGTGCACTAACCCCTTCAGGCTATGTTCAAGCCGCCAACCCCAGTCCTCTCCCTGCGCTCCGTCCAAAACCGAAACCCGAGCTTCAGCTCGCAGCCCCGCCCGCCCGGGCGGGTGAGCAGACAAGCCTCTCGGGCTGGTGAGTGCCGGTCGGCACTGATCCTCTGTGCGGGAATCTCCCCGCTTTGCCCTCCGCACCCGTCGCTGTGCACTACTCCTCGGTCCCGAAGCCCCCCCCTCCGCCTCCCGCAGTCTCCGCCCGCGGAGGGGCTTCCAAGTGTGTGGAAACTTTTCCTCCTTCACAGCTCCCTCCTACTGGCGCAGGTGCCGTCCTTATTCTTTTGTCTCTGTTTTTTCTTTTGCCCTACCCAGGTACGTGGGGAGTTTCTTGCCTTTTGGGACGTCTGAGGTCTTCTGCCAGCCTTCGGTAGGTGTTCTGTAGGAGTTGTTCCACGTGTAGATGTATTTCTGGTGTATCCGTGGGGAGGAAGGCGATCTCCGCGTCTTACTCTTCCGCCATCTTCAAGGTCCCCCCTCTGTGTTTTGTTTTTGAAATTAATTTTGATAATGGGATTTTTCGGATCTTCACTGCTGCATTTAGGCCGTTGTACACATGCTTGATTTCCTTATGGAGACATATAAATCCATGGGTTTTAAGATTCTTAATTGTCAGGTATCTTCCCAGGCGTTGAATATGGGGTGTTGAGTCCATTTCGTTGAGCAAGGAGTAGGTCTTGTCTATTATATATTTGGCTTATGGAACGGTATCTGTGCTAATTTCAATCTCTGGTTTCATGCAGCACCCCAACTCACCTTTCCCCATAAGCAAGCATAAGTTGGTTTTCTAAATTTGAGACCCTGTTCTGTTTTGTATTTCAGTTCACGTGTAGCCAAGGTTACATTCCGTGTATTAGTGATATCTTATGATGTTTCTTTATCTGTGTGACTTATTTCTCGTAGAATCATCGTACCTGAATCCACTAATTATGCCGCTACGGGCCTGATGACGTAGATTTCATTGCTGAGTGATATTCCATTCTACGTGCGTACCACAACTGCTTTATCCAGTTTTTGCTTTCTCGGATATTTAACTTGTACCGTAGACGAGGTACTTGTAAACAGAGCCGTCCCAAACATTGGGGTGGCTGTGTGTTTTTGATTTTAATTTCCCTAAGCTATAGGACCATAAGTGGAAGTGCCATAGGCTGTGTTGCTTTGTTTCCTACGTGTTTCAGGAAACACCATACACTTCTCCAGAGTGGCTGTTGGCAATTTACATCCCGCCCATCAGCATAACAAGGCTCCCTCTTCTCCATGACCTGTCGTGCCTTTCTGGATTTTACACATTTTTCAGATGGCCCTTTTGACCGGGGGGCAGTGAGACTTCATTGTAGTGCAAATTTCCTTTACACGCTTGCTTCGTTGGCCAAAATGGGCGTATGCGTTTTTACCTGAATATATTCAGGAAAAACCGCATACGCCCTTTTTGGCCAAGTGCATCATTGTCGACATTCTGCCTCTTTTCGTATGCTTTAAGTGCAATTCCAGTCTACCCCTTGAAATCGTTTTCCTGAAATTCTGCCCCGCTTTCATGTCCTCTTTGAAGACTTACTTCAATACATTTTTGGACGATAGCTGTCATTCATAACTCTGCAGGTTTGTGAATTGCAGTGCCCCTGAGCTCCTTTCTTCAACTCTCTTTCTTGTGAGCTGGCAGCAAAACCGCAGGATTGCTTCAGGCCATAATCTCTTTCCAGGGGGGGAACGCTGAGCCTTTGCTTAATTCCTCTTCCTGGTGGGAAATGAGCGTTCCATTTGCCCGTGCAGACACCTACAGCTAGTCTCTCATTGGTTCTCCCTATTCCTGTTCATCTTGCGCAGAAATTGCAAACTGTGCCAAACAGGAGGTTAAAGGCACTGACTCTCCAAGTGGGGATAGTGTTAGTAAAGCGTCTGAAATGATGAACCCGAGTACCAGGGGACGAAAACTGAGATGCATTTGAAAACATTTCCCGGTCACACAGTGCACTGTACTGTGGGTTTCCCATGCATGTTTTAGCTGAAGGAAGAATCCCTTAAACCTGGAGAGTTGGGACCCATGGAATGGGTACCATGCAGGATGACTTCAAAGGGTCTGCGTTTGCTCACCGAACCTCACCAATGCTATCAGCCCGAAGTGTCCAGCCTTATGTCTCACCCAGCTCTGGGTGTAGATGTGGTAAATCCAGGTTGCATCACAAGCCCTGAATGAATGATTTAAGAATTGCTCTCTATTTCACTGTCATTGTGTTTTGTTTTTGAAATTTATTTTGATAATGGGATTTATCGGATTTTCACTGCTCCGTTTAGGCTGCTGTACACACGCTTGTTTTCCTTATGGAGACATATAAATCAATGGTTTTTAAGATTCTTACTTTTCAGGTATCTTCCCAGGCGTTGAATATGGGGTATTGTGTCCATTTCGTTGAGCAAGGAGTAGGTCCTGTCTGTTATATATTTGGCTTATGGGACGGTATGTGTGCTAATTTCAATCTCTGGTTTTATGCAGCACCCCAACTCACCTTTCCCCATAAGCAAGCATAAGTTGGTTTTCTAAATTTGAGACCCTGTTCTGTTTTGTAATTCAGTTCATGTGTAGCCAAGTTTACATTCCATGTATTAGTGATAACTTATGATGTTTCTTTTTCTGTGTGACTTATTTCTCGTAGAATCATCGTACCTGAATCCACTCATTATGCCGATAGGGACCTGATGACGTAGATTTCATTGCTGAGTGATATTCCATTGTACATGCGTACCACAACTTCTTTATCCATTTTTTGCTTTCTCGGATATTTAACTTGTACTGTAGACGAGGTTCTTGTAAACAGAGCCGTCCCAAACTTTGGGGTGGCTGTGTGATTTTGATTTTAATTTCCCTAAGCTATAGGACCATAAGTGGAAGTGCCATAGGCTGTGTTGCTTTGTTTCCTACGTGTTTCTGGAAACACCATACACTTCTCCAGAGTGGTTGTTGGGAATTTACATCCCACCCATCAGCATAACAAGGCTCCCTGTTCTCCATGACCTGTCCTGCCTTTCTGGATTTTACACTTTTTTCAGATGGCCCTTTTGACCGGGGGGCAGTGAGACTTCATTGTAGTGCAGATTTCCTTTACACGCTTGCTTGGTTGGCCAAAAAGGGCGTATGCGTTTTTTCCTGAATATATTCAGGAAAAAACGCATATGCCCTTTTTGGCCAAGTGCATCATGGTCGACATTCTGCCTCTTCTCCTATGCTTTAAGTGCAATTCCCGTCTATCCCCTGAAATCGTGTTCCTGAAATTCTGCCCCGCTTTCAAGTCCTCTTCGAAGACTTACTTCAATACATTTTTAGACGATAGCTGTCATTCATAACTCTGCAGGTTTGTGAAATACAGTGCCCCTGAGCTCCTTTCTTCAACTCGCTTTCTTGTGAGCTGGCCACAAAACCGCAGGATTGCTTCAGACCCTAATCTGTTTCCGGCAGAGCACCCTGAGCCTTTGTTTAATCCCTCTTCCTGGTGGGAAATGAGCATTCCTTTTGCCCGTGCAGACACCTACAGCTAGTCTCTCATTGGTTCTCCCTATTCCTGTACATCTTGCGCAGAAATTGCAAACTGTGCCAAACAGGAGGTTAAAGGCACTGACTCTCCAAGTGGGGAGAGTGTTAGTAAAGCGTCTGGAATGGTGAACCCGAGTACCAGGGTTCGAAAACTGAGATGCATTTGAAAACGTTTCCCAATCACACGGTGGACCATACTCTGGGTTTCCCATGCATGTTTTAGCTGAAGGAAGAATCCCTTAAACCTGGAGAGTTGGGACCCATGGAATGGGTACCATGCAGTATGACTTCAAAGGGTCTGCGTTTGCTCACCAAACCTCAACAATGCTATCAGCATGAAGTGTCCAGCCTTATGTCTCACCCAGCTCTGGATGTAGATGTGGTAAATCCAGGTTGCATCACATGCCCTGAATGAATTATTTAAGAATTGCTCTCTATTTCACTCTCATTGTGTTTTGTTTTTCTAATTCATTTTGATAATGGGATTTATTGGATTTTCTCTGCTGCGTTCATGCAGCTGTACACACGCTTGATTGTCTTAAGGAGACATATAAATCCATGGGTTTGAAGATTCTTACTAGTCAGGTGTATTCCTAGGCGTTGAATATGAGGTGTTGAGTCCATTTCGTTGAGCAAGGCGTAGGTCTTGACTATTACATATTTGGCTTATGGAAAGGTATCTGTGCTAATTTCTATCTCTGCTTTTATGCAGCACCCCAACTCACTTTTCCCCTTAAGCAAGCATAAGTTGGTTTTCTAAATTTGAGACCCTGTTCTGTTTTGTAATTCAGTTCATGTGTAGCCAAGTTTACATTCCGTGTATTAGTGATAACTTATGATGTTTCATTTTCTGTGTGACTTATTTCACTTAGAATCATCGTACCTGAATCCACTCATTATGCCGCGACGGGCCTGATGAAATAGATTTCATTGGTGAGTGATATTCATTTGTATGTACGTACCACACTTCTTTATCCATTTTTCGCTTTCTGGGATATTTAACTTGTTCCGTAGACGAGGTTCTTGTAAACAGAGCCGTCCGACACTTTGGGGTGGCTGTCTGTTTTTGATTTTAATTTCCGTGATCTATAAGACCATAAGTGGAAGTGCCGTAGTCTCCGTTGCTTTGTTTCTTAGGTGTTTCAGGAAACACCATACACTTCTCCAGAGTGGCTGTTGGCATTTACATCCCACCCATCAGCATAACAAGGCTCCCTGTTCTCCATGGCCTGTCCTGTGTTTCTGGTTTTTACACTTTTTTCAGATGGCCCTTTTGACGAATGGGAAATGAGACTTCATTGTAGTGCGGATTTCCATTGCTCGAGTGCTTGGTTGGCCAAAAAGGGCATATGTGTTTTTTCCTGAATATATTCAGGAAAAAATGTTTACGCACTTTGGTCCAAGTGCATCACTGTCAAAGATCTGCCGCTTTTCACATGCTTTAAATGCAATTCCAATCTACCTCCTGAAATATGATTCCTGCAATTCTGCCTCGTTTTCAAGTCCTCTTTGCAGACTTACTTCCATATATTTTTGCCAATAGCTGTCATTTATAACTCTGCAGGTTTTTGAATTACAGTGCCCGTGATTTCCTTTCTTAACTCGTTTCCTTGAAAACTGGCCACAGAACCGCAGGTTTGCTTCAGGCCGTAATCAGGGTCCGGCACGGCACTCTGAGACTTTGGTTCATTCCACTTCCTGGTGGGAAATTAGAGTTAAATGTGCCCCTCCAGACACCTGCCTCACTCCTAGCCCCTTGGTGATGTGTGTCCTCTGGTTTGAGGCCACATGTGCTGCGTTCCTCACCTTTGGCTGATGTGGCCCCACTGGTGTGAGGACACTCCTGCCTGGTTCCCATCCCCTTGGTGATGTGGGCCCTCCGGTGAGAGTCTGATCCTTGTTGGGTTCCTCACACTTCTGTGAGGTGGGCCCTCTTCTCTGAGGTCACTCCTGCCTGGCTGGTACACCCCGCCTTGGCGACGTCGGCCCTCTGGTGGGATTTGGTGCCTGCTGGGTGTCTCCTCCCCTCGGTAATGAGGGCCCTCTGGCGTCAGGCCCTAACTCCTGGGCTCCAAATATTTTCTTTTTTTTTTTAAACATCTTTATTGGGGTATAATTGCTTTACAATTGTGTGTTAGTTTCTGCTTTATAACAAAGTGAATCAGTTATACATATACATATGTTCCCATATGTCTTCCCTCTTGCATCTCCCTCCCTCCCACTCTCCCTATCCCACCCCTCCAGGCTGTCACAAAGCACCGAGCTAATATCCCTGTGCCTTGCGGCTGCTTCCCCCTAGCTATCTACCTTACTACGTTTGTTAGTGTGTATATGTCCATGACTCTCTCTCACCCTGTCAAAGCTCACCCTTCCCCCTCCCCAGATCCTCAAGTCCGTTCTCCAGTAGGTCTGCGTCTTTATTCCTGTCTTAACCCTAGGTTCTTCATGACATTTTTTTTCCCCTTAAATTCCATATATATGCGTTAGCATACGGTATTTGTCTTTTTCTTTCTGACTTACTTCACTCTGTATGACAGACTCTAGGTCTATCCACCTCATTACAAATAGCTCAATTTCGTTTCTTTTTATGGCTGAGTAATATTCCATTGTATATATGTGCCACATCTTCTTTATCCATTCATCCGATGATGGGCGCTTAGGTTGTTTCCATCTCCGGGCTATTGTAAATAGAGCTGCAATGAACATTTTGGTACATGACTCTTTTTGAATTATGGTTTTCTCAGGGTATATGCCCAGTAGTGGGATTGCTGGGTCATATGGTAATTCTATTTGTAGTTTTTTAAGGAACCTCCATACTGTTCTCCATAGTGGCTGAACCAATTCACATTCCCACCAGCAGTGCAAGAGTGTTCCCTTTTCTCCACACCCTCTCCAGCATTTATTGTTTCTAGATTTTTTGATGATGGCCATTCTGACTGGTGTGAGATGATATCTCATTGTAGTTTTGATTTGCATTTCTCTAATGATTAATGATGTTGAGCATTCTTTCATGTGTTTGTTGGCATTCTGTATATCTTCTTTGGAGAAATGTCTATTTAGGTCTTCTGCCCATTTTTGGATTGGGTTGTTTGTTTTTTTGTTATTGAGCTGCATGAGCTGCTTGTAAATTTTGGAGATTAATCCTTTGTCAGTTGCTTCATTTGCAAATATTTTCTCCCATTGTGAGGGTTGTCTTTTGGTCTTGATTATGGTTTCCTTTGCTGTGCAAAAGCTTTGAAGTTTCATTAGGTCCCATTTGTTTATTTTTGTTTTTATTTCCATTACTCTAGGAGGTGGGTCAGAAAGGATCTTGCTGTGATTTATGTCATAGAGTGTTCTGCCTATGTTTTCCTCTAAGAGTTTGATAGTTTCTGGCCTTACATTTAGGTCTTTAATCCATTTTGAGCTTATTTTTGTGTATGGTGTTAGGGAGTGATCTAATCTCATACTTTTACATGTACCTGTCCAGTTTTCCCAGCACCATTTATTGAAGAGGCTGTCCTTTCTCCACTGTACATTCCTGCCACCTTTATCAAAGATAAGGTGTCCATATGTGCGTGGGTTTATCGCTGGGCTTTCTATCCTGTTCCATTGATCTATCTTTCTGTTTTTGTGCCAGTACCATACTGTCTTGATTACTGTAGCTTTGTAGTATAGTCTGAAGTCAGGGAGCCTGATTCCTCCAGCTCCTTTTCTCGTTCTCAAGATTGCTTTGGCTATTCGGGGTCTTTTGTGTTTCCATACAAATTGTGAAATTTTTTGTTCTAGTTCTGTGAAAAATGCCAGTGGTAGTTTGATAGGGATTGCATTGAATCTGTAGATTGCTTTGGGTAGTAGAGTCATTTTCACAATGTTGATTCTTCCCATCCAAGAACATGGTATATCTCTCCATCTATTTGTATCATCTTTAATTTCTTTTATCAGTGTCTTATAATTTTCTGCATACAGGTTTTTCGTCTCCTTAGGTAGGTTTATTCCTAGATATTTTATTCTTTTTGTTGCAATGGTAAATGGAAGTGTTTTCTTGATTTCACTTTCAGATTTTTCATCATTAGTATATAGGAATGCCAGAGATTTCTGTGCATTAACTTTGTATCCTGCTACTTTACCAAATTCATTGATTAGCTCTAGTAGTTTTCTGGTAGCATCTTTAGGATTCTCTATGTATAGTATCATGTCATCTGCAAACAGTGACAGCTTTACTTCTTCTTTTCCGATTTGGATTCCTTTTATTTCCTTTTCTTCTCTGATTGCTGTGGCTAAAACTTCCAAAACTATGTTGAATAAGAGTGGTGAGAGTGGGCAACCTTGTCTTGTTCCTGATCTTAGTGGAAATGCTTTCAGTTTTTCACCATTGAGGATGATGTTTGCTGTGGGCTTGTCATATATGGCCTTTATTATGTTGAGGAAAGTTCCCTCTATGCCTATTTTCTGCAGGGTTTTTAGCATAAATGGGTGTTGAATTTTGTCGAAAGCTTTCTCTGCATCTATTGAGATGATCATATGGTTTTTCTCCTTCAATTTGTTAATATGGTTTATCACATTGATAGATTTGCGTATATTGAAGAATCCTTGCATTCCTGGAATAAACCCCACTTGATCATGGTGTATGATCCTTTTAATGTGCTGTTGGATTCTGTTTGCTAGTATTTTGTTGAGGATTTTTGCATCTATGTTCATCAGTGATATTGGCCTGTAGTTTTCTTTCTTTGTGACATCCTTGTCTGGTTTTGGTATCAAGGTGATGGTGGCCTCGTAGAAGGAATTTGGGAGTGTTCCTCCCTCTGCTATATTTTGGAAGAGTTTGAGAAGTATAGGTGTTAGCTCTTCTCTAAACGTTTGATAGAATTCACCTGTGAAGCCATCTGGTCCTGGGCTTTTGTTTGTTGGAAGATTTTTAATGACAGTTTCAATTTCAGTGCTTGTGATTGGTCTGTTCATATTTTCTATTTCTTCCTGATTCAGTCTTGGCAGGTTGTGCATTTCTAAGAATTTGTCCATTTCTTCCAGATTGTCCATTTTATTGGCATAGAGTTGCTTGTAGTAATCTCTTATGATTTTTTTTATTTCTGCAGTGTCAGTTGTTACTTCTCCTTTTTCATTTCTAATTCTATTGATTTGAGTCTTCTCCCTTTTTTTCTTGATGAGTCTGGCTAGTGGTTTATCTATTTTGTTTATCTTCTCAAAGAACCAGCTTTTAGTTTTATTGATCTTTGCTATCGTTTCCTTCATTTCTTTTTCATTTATTTCTGATCTGATTTTTATGATTTCTTTCCTTCTGCTAGCTTTGGGGTTTTTTTGTTCTTCTTTCTCTAATTGCTTGAGGTGCAAGGTTAGGTTGTTTATTCGAGATGTTTCCTGCTTCTTAAGGTGGGCTTGTATTGCTATAAACTTCCCCCTTAGAACTGCTTTTGCTGCATCCCATAGGTTTTGGGTCGTTGTGTCTCCATTGTCATTTGTTTCTAGGTATTTTTTTATTTCCTCTTTGATTTCTTCAGTGATCACTTCATTATTAAGTAGTGTATTGTTTAGCTTCCATGTGTTTGTATTTTTTACAGATCTTTTCCTGTAATTGATATCTAGTCTCATGGCGTTGTGGTCAGAAAAGATACTTGATACAATTTCAATTTTCTTAAATTTACCAAGGCTTGATTTGTGACCCAAGATATGATCTATCCTGGAGAATGTTCCATGAGCACTTGAGAAAAATGTGTATTCTGTTGTTTTTGGATGGAGTGTCCTATAAATATCAATTAAGTCCATCTTGTTTAATGTATCATTTAAAGCTTGTGTTTCCTTATTTATTTTCATTTTGGATGATCTGTCCATGGGTGAAAGTGGGGTGTTAAAGTCCCCTACTATGAATGTGTTACTGTCAATCTCCCCTTTTATGGCTGTTAGTATTTGCCTTATGTATTGAGGTGCTCCTATGTTGGGTGCATAAATATTTACAATTGTTATATCTTCTTCTTGAATCGATCCCTTGATCATTATGTAGTGTCCTTCTTTGTCTCTTGTAATAGTCCTTATTTTAAAGTCTATTTTGTCTGATATGAGAATTGCTACTCCAGCTTTCTTTTGGTTTCCATTTGCATGGAATATCTTTTTCCATCCCCTTATTTTCAGTCTGTATGTGTCTCTAGGTCTGAAGTGGGTCTCTTGTAGACAGCATATATAAGGGTCTTGTTTTTGTATCCATTCAGCCAATCTGTGTCTTTTGGTGGGAGCATTTAGTCCATTTACATTTAAGGTAATTATCGATATGTATGTTCCTATTCCCATTTTCTATATTGTTTTGGGTTCGTTATTATAGGTCTTTTCCTTCTCTTGTGTTCCTTGTCTAGAGAAGTTCCTTTAGCATTTGCTGTAAAGCTGGTTTGGTGGTGCTAAACTCTCTCAGCTTTTGCTTGTCTGTAAAGGTTTTAATTTCTCCATCAAATCTGAATGAGATCCTTGCTGGGTAAAGTAGCCTTGGTTGCAGGTTTTTCTCCTTCATCACTTTCAGTATGTCCTGCCACTCCCTTCTGGCTTGTAGGGTTTCTGCTGAGAGATCAGCTGTTAACCTTATGGGGATTCCCTTGTGTGTTATTTGCTGTTTTTCCCTTGCTGCTTTTAATATGCTTTCTTTGTATTTAATTTTTGACAGTTTGATTAATATGTGTCTTGGCGTATTTCTCCTTGTATTTATCCTGTATGGGACTCTCTGTGCTTCCTGGACTTGATTAACTATTTCCTTTCCCATATTAGGGAAGTTTTCAACTATAATCTCTTCAAATATTTTCTCAGTCCCTTTCTTTTTCTCTTCTTCTTCTGGAACCCCTATAATTCGAATGTTGGTGCGTTTAATGTTGTCCCAGAGGTCTCTGAGACTGTCCTCAGTTCTTTTCATTCTTTTTTCTTTATTCTGCTCTGCAGTAGTTATTTCCACTATTTTATCTTCCAGGTCACTTATCCGTTCTTCTGCCTCAGTTATTCTGTTATTGATCCCATCTAGAGTACTTTTAATTTCATTTATTGCGTTGTTCATCATTGCTTGTTTCACCTTTATTTCTTCTAGGTCCTTGTTAACTGCTTCTTGCATTTTGTCCATTCTACTTCCAAGATTTCGGATCATCCTTACTATCATTATTCTGAATTCTTTTTCAGGTAGACTGCCTATTTCCTCTTCATTTGTTAGGTCTGGTGCATTTTTATCTTGCTCCTTCATCTGCTGTGTGTTTTTCTGTCTTCTCATTTTGCTTATCTTACTGTGTTTGGGGTCTCCTTTTTGCAGGCTGCACGTTCGTAGTTCCCGTTGTTTTTGATGTCTGTCTCCAGTGGCTAAGGTTGTTTCAGTGGGTTGTGTAGGCTTCCTGGTGGAGGGGACTAGTGCCTGTGTTGTGGTGGATGAGGCTGGATCTTGTCTCTCTAGTGGGCAGGTTCACGTCTGGTGGTGTGTTTTGGGGTGTCTGTGGCCTTATTATGATTTTAGGCAGCCTCTCTGCTAATGGGTGGGGTTGTGTTCCTGTTTTGCTAGTTGTTTGGCATAGGTTGTCTAGCACTGTGGCTTGCTGGTCGTTGAGTGAAGCTGGGTGCTGGTGTTAAGATGGAGGTCACTGGGAGATTTCCACCGTTTAATATTATGTGGAGCTGGGAGGTCTCTTTGGACCAGTGTCCTGAAGTTGGCTCTCCTACCTCAGAGGCAGAGCCCTGACTCCTGGCTGGAGCACCAAGAGCCTTTCATCCACACGGCTCAGAATAAAAGGGAGAAAAAGTAGAGAGAATTAGTAGATGTATGAGGAAAGAAAGAAGGAAAGGAGGAAAGGAAGGAAGGAAGAAAGAAGCAAAGAAGGAAAGAAAGGAGGGAGGGAGGGAGGAAGGAAGGAAGGAAGGAAGGAAGGAGGGAAAGAAGGAAAAAAGACAGAAAGAAAGAAGATACAGTAAAAATAAAATAAAGTATAATATATTTATTGAATTAAAAAATATTTAGAAAAAAAAAAAAAAGAGGGACGGATAGAACCTTAGGACAAATGTTGGAAGCAAAGCTATACAGAGAAAATCTTATACAGAAGCATACACATACACCTTCACAAAAAGAGGTAAAGGGGGAAAAATCATAAATCTTGCTCTCAGAGACCACCTCCTCAATTTGGGGTGATTCGTTGTCTAAAGGAGGGAAGGACGGAAAGAAAGAAAGAAAGAAAGAAGGAACGACGGTAAAGTATAATAAAGTTATTACAATTAAAATTATTGAGAAAAAAAATTTTTTTTTTAAAAACCATGGACGGATAGAGCCCTAGGACAAATGGTGGAAGCAAGAGTATACAGACAAGATCTCACACATAAGCATACACGTACACATTCACAAAAAGAGGAAAAGGGAAAAAAATCATAGATCTCGCTCCTAAATTCCACCTCTTCAATTTGGGATCATTTCTTGTCTATTCAGGTATTCCACAGATGCAGGGTATATCAAGTTGATTGTGGAGCTTTAATCCGCTGCTTCTGAGGCTGCTGGGGGAGATTTCCCTTTCTCTTCTTTGTTCTCACAGCTCACAGGAGCTCAGCTTTGGATTTGGCCCTGCCTCTGCGTGTAGGTCGCTGGAGGGCGTCTGTTTTTTGCTCAGACAGGAAAGGGTTAAAGGGGCCGCTAATTCGGGGGCTCAGGCTCACTCAGGCCGGGGGTGAGGGGGGGGAAGGAGGGGCACTGCGTGCGGGGCGGGCCTGCGGCGTCAGAGGCGGCGTGACGTTGCGGCAGAGGCCGGCGTGACGTTGCACCAGCCTGAGGCCCGCCGTGCGTTCTCCCGGGGAAGTTGTCCCTGGTTCCCGGGAACCTGGCAGTGGCGGGCTGCACAGGCTCCGCGGAAGAGGGGTGTGGAGGTTCCCGGGAACCTGGCAGGGGCGGGCTGCACAGGCCCCTTGGTGGCGGCAGCAGCAGCCCTAGCGTCTCCCGCCCGTCTCTGGGGTCCGCGCTTTTAGCCGCGGCTCGCGCCCGTCTCTGGGGTTCGCGCTTTTAGCCGCGGCTCGCGCCCGTCTCTGGAGTTCCTTTAAGCAGCGCTCTTAAACCCCTCTCCTCGCGCACCAGGAAACAAAGAGGGAAGAAAAAGTCTCTTGCCTCTTCGGCAGGTGCAGGCTTTTCCCCGAACTCCCTCCCGGCTAGTCGTGGTGCACTAACCCCTTCAGGCTATGTTCAAGCCGCCAACCCCAGTCCTCTCCCTGCGCTCCGTCCAAAACCGAAACCCGAGCTTCAGCTCGCAGCCCCGCCCGCCCGGGCGGGTGAGCAGACAAGCCTCTCGGGCTGGTGAGTGCCGGTCGGCACTGATCCTCTGTGCGGGAATCTCCCCGCTTTGCCCTCCGCACCCGTCGCTGTGCACTACTCCTCGGTCCCGAAGCCCCCCCCTCCGCCTCCCGCAGTCTCCGCCCGCGGAGGGGCTTCCAAGTGTGTGGAAACTTTTCCTCCTTCACAGCTCCCTCCTACTGGCGCAGGTGCCGTCCTTATTCTTTTGTCTCTGTTTTTTCTTTTGCCCTACCCAGGTACGTGGGGAGTTTCTTGCCTTTTGGGACGTCTGAGGTCTTCTGCCAGCCTTCGGTAGGTGTTCTGTAGGAGTTGTTCCACGTGTAGATGTATTTCTGGTGTATCCGTGGGGAGGAAGGCGATCTCCGCGTCTTACTCTTCCGCCATCTTCAAGGTCCCCCCTCTGTGTTTTGTTTTTGAAATTAATTTTGATAATGGGATTTTTCGGATCTTCACTGCTGCATTTAGGCCGTTGTACACATGCTTGATTTCCTTATGGAGACATATAAATCCATGGGTTTTAAGATTCTTAATTGTCAGGTATCTTCCCAGGCGTTGAATATGGGGTGTTGAGTCCATTTCGTTGAGCAAGGAGTAGGTCTTGTCTATTATATATTTGGCTTATGGAACGGTATCTGTGCTAATTTCAATCTCTGGTTTCATGCAGCACCCCAACTCACCTTTCCCCATAAGCAAGCATAAGTTGGTTTTCTAAATTTGAGACCCTGTTCTGTTTTGTATTTCAGTTCACGTGTAGCCAAGGTTACATTCCGTGTATTAGTGATATCTTATGATGTTTCTTTATCTGTGTGACTTATTTCTCGTAGAATCATCGTACCTGAATCCACTAATTATGCCGCTACGGGCCTGATGACGTAGATTTCATTGCTGAGTGATATTCCATTCTACGTGCGTACCACAACTGCTTTATCCAGTTTTTGCTTTCTCGGATATTTAACTTGTACCGTAGACGAGGTACTTGTAAACAGAGCCGTCCCAAACATTGGGGTGGCTGTGTGTTTTTGATTTTAATTTCCCTAAGCTATAGGACCATAAGTGGAAGTGCCATAGGCTGTGTTGCTTTGTTTCCTACGTGTTTCAGGAAACACCATACACTTCTCCAGAGTGGCTGTTGGCAATTTACATCCCGCCCATCAGCATAACAAGGCTCCCTCTTCTCCATGACCTGTCGTGCCTTTCTGGATTTTACACATTTTTCAGATGGCCCTTTTGACCGGGGGGCAGTGAGACTTCATTGTAGTGCAAATTTCCTTTACACGCTTGCTTCGTTGGCCAAAATGGGCGTATGCGTTTTTACCTGAATATATTCAGGAAAAACCGCATACGCCCTTTTTGGCCAAGTGCATCATTGTCGACATTCTGCCTCTTTTCGTATGCTTTAAGTGCAATTCCAGTCTACCCCTTGAAATCGTTTTCCTGAAATTCTGCCCCGCTTTCATGTCCTCTTTGAAGACTTACTTCAATACATTTTTGGACGATAGCTGTCATTCATAACTCTGCAGGTTTGTGAATTGCAGTGCCCCTGAGCTCCTTTCTTCAACTCTCTTTCTTGTGAGCTGGCAGCAAAACCGCAGGATTGCTTCAGGCCATAATCTCTTTCCAGGGGGGGAACGCTGAGCCTTTGCTTAATTCCTCTTCCTGGTGGGAAATGAGCGTTCCATTTGCCCGTGCAGACACCTACAGCTAGTCTCTCATTGGTTCTCCCTATTCCTGTTCATCTTGCGCAGAAATTGCAAACTGTGCCAAACAGGAGGTTAAAGGCACTGACTCTCCAAGTGGGGATAGTGTTAGTAAAGCGTCTGAAATGATGAACCCGAGTACCAGGGGACGAAAACTGAGATGCATTTGAAAACATTTCCCGGTCACACAGTGCACTGTACTGTGGGTTTCCCATGCATGTTTTAGCTGAAGGAAGAATCCCTTAAACCTGGAGAGTTGGGACCCATGGAATGGGTACCATGCAGGATGACTTCAAAGGGTCTGCGTTTGCTCACCGAACCTCACCAATGCTATCAGCCCGAAGTGTCCAGCCTTATGTCTCACCCAGCTCTGGGTGTAGATGTGGTAAATCCAGGTTGCATCACAAGCCCTGAATGAATTATTTAAGAATTGCTCTCTATTTCACTGTCATTGTGTTTTGTTTTTGAAATTCATTTTGATAATGGGATTTATCGGATGTTCACTGCTGCGTTTAGGCCGCTGTACACACGCTTGATTTCCTTATGGAGACATATAAATCCATGGGGTTTAAGATTCTTACTTGTCAGGTATCTTCCCAGGCGTTGAATATGTTGTGTTGAATCCATTTCGTTGAGCAAGGAGTAGGTCTTGTCTATTATATATTTGCCTTATGAAACGGTATCTGTGCTAATTTCAATCTCTGGTTTTATGCAGCACCCCAACTCACCTTTCCCCATAAGCAAGCATAAGTTGGTTTTCTAAATTTGAGACCCTGTTCTGTTTTGTAATTCAGTTTATGTGTAGCCAAGTTTACATTCCGTGTATTAGTGATATCTTATGATGTTTCTTTTTCTTTGTGACATTTTTCTCGTAGAATCATCGTACCGGAATCCACTCATTATGCCGATAGGGACCTGATGACGTAGATTTCATTGCTGAGTGATATTCCATTGTACGTGCGTACCACAACTTCTTTATCCATTTTTTGCTTTCTCGGATATTTAACTTGTACCGTAGACGAGGTTCTTGTAAACAGAGCCATCCCAAACATTGGGCTGGCTGTGTGTTTTTGATTTTAATTTCCCTAAGCTATAGGACCATATTTGGAAGTGCCATAGGCTGTGTTGCTTTGTTTCCTACGTGTTTCAGGAAACACCATACACTTCTCCAGAGTGGCTGTTGGCAATTTATATCCCACCCATCAGCATAACAAGGCTCCCTGTTCTCCATGACCTGTCCTGCCTTTCTGGATTTTACACATTTTTCAGATGGCCCTTTTGACCGGGGAGCAGTGAGACTTCATTGTAGTGCAGATTTCCTTTACACGCTTGCTGGTTTGGCCAAAAAGGGGGTATGCGTTTTTTTCTGAATATATTCAGGAAAAAACGCATACGCCCTTTATGGCCAAGTGCATCATTGTCGACATTCTGCCTATTTTCCTATGCTTTAAGTGCAATTCCAGTCTGCCCCCTGAAATCATTTTCCTGAAATTCTGCCCCGCTTTCCAGTCCTCTTCGAAGACTTACTTCAGTACATTTTTGTACGATAGCTGTCATTCATAACTCTGCAGGTTTGTGAATTACAGTGCCCCTGAGCTCCTTTCTTCAACTCTCTTTCTTGTGAGCTGGCCACAAAACCGCAGGATTGCTTCAGGCCCGAATCTGTTTCCGGCAGGGCAGGCTGAGCATATGGTTAATTCCTCTTCCTGGTGTGAAATGAGCGTTCCATTTGCCCGTGCAGACACCTACAGCTAGTCTCTCATTGGTTCTCCCTATTCCTGTTCATCTTGCGCAGAAATTGCAAACTGTGCCAAACAGGAGGTTAAAGGCACTGACTCTCCAAGTGGGGAGAGTGTTAGTAAAGCGTCTGGAATGGTGAACCCGAGTACCAGGGGACGAAAACTGTGATGCATTTGAAAACGTTTCCCAATCACATGGCGGTCGATACTCTGCGTTTCCCATGCATGTTTTAGCTGAAGGAAGAATCCCTTAAACCTGGAGAGTTGGGACCCATGGAATGGGTACCATGCAGGATGACTTCAAAGGGTCTGCGTTTGCTCACCGAACCTCACCAATGCTATCAGCCCGAAGTGTCCAGCCTTATGTCTCACCCAGCTCTGTGTGTAGATGTGGTAAATCCAGGTTGCATCACAAGCCCTGAATGAATGATTTAAGAATTGCTCTCTATTTCAGTGTCATTGTGTTTTGTTTTTGAAATTTATTTTGATAATGGGATTTATCGGATTTTCACTGCTCCGTTTAGGCTGCTGTACACACGCTTGTTTTCCTTATGGAGACATATAAATCAATGGTTTTTAAGATTCTTACTTTTCAGGTATCTTCCCAGGCGTTGAATATGGGGTATTGTGTCCATTTCGTTGAGCAAGGAGTAGGTCCTGTCTATTATATATTTGGCTTATGGGACGGTATGTGTGCTAATTTCAATCTCTGGTTTTATGCAGCACCCCAACTCACCTTTCCCCATAAGCAAGCATAAGTTGGTTTTCTAAATTTGAGACCCTGTTCTGTTTTGTAATTCAGTTCATGTGTAGCCAAGTTTACATTCCATGTATTAGTGATATCTTATGATGTTTCTTTTTCTGTGTGACTTATTTCTCGTAGAATCTTCGTACCTGAATCCACTCATTATGCCGATAGGGACCTGATGACGTAGATTTCATTGCTGAGTGATATTCCATTGTACATGCGTACCACAACTTCTTTATCCATTTTTTGCTTTCTCGGATATTTAACTTGTACTGTAGACGAGGTTCTTGTAAACAGAGCCGTCCCAAACTTTGGGGTGGCTGTGTGATTTTGATTTTAATTTCCCTAAGCTATAGGACCATAAGTGGAAGTGCCATAGGCTGTGTTGCTTTGTTTCCTACGTGTTTCTGGAAACACCATACACTTCTCCAGAGTGGTTGTTGGGAATTTACATCCCACCCATCAGCATAACAAGGCTCCCTGTTCTCCATGACCTGTCCTGCCTTTCTGGATTTTACACTCTTTTCAGATGGCCCTTTTGACCGGGGGGCAGTGAGACTTCATTGTAGTGCAGATTTCCTTTACACGCTTGCTTGGTTGGCCAAAAAGGGCGTATGCGTTTTTTCCTGAATATATTCAGGAAAAAACGCATACGCCCTTTTTGGCCAAGTGCATCATGGTCGACATTCTGCCTCTTCTCCTATGCTTTAAGTGCAATTCCCGTCTATCCCCTGAAATCGTGTTCCTGAAATTCTGCCCCGCTTTCAAGTCCTCTTCGAAGACTTACTTCAATACATTTTTGGACGATAGCTGTCATTCATAACTCTGCAGGTTTGTGAAATACAGTGCCCCTGAGCTCCTTTCTTCAACTCGCTTTCTTGTGAGCTGGCCACAAAACCGCAGGATTGCTTCAGGCCCTAATCTGTTTCCGGCAGAGCACCCTGAGCCTTTGTTTAATCCCTCTTCCTGGTGGGAAATGAGCATTCCTTTTGCCCGTGCAGACACCTACAGCTAGTCTCTCATTGGTTCTCCCTATTCCTGTACATCTTGCGCAGAAATTGCAAACTGTGCCAAACAGGAGGTTAAAGGCACTGACTCTCCAAGTGGGGAGAGTGTTAGTAAAGCGTCTGGAATGGTGAACCCGAGTACCAGGGTTCGAAAACTGAGATGCATTAGAAAACGTTTCCCAATCACACGGTGGACCATACTCTGGGTTTCCCATGCATGTTTTAGCTGAAGGAAGAATCCCTTAAACCTGGAGAGTTTGGACCCATGGAATGGGTACCATGCAGTATGACTTCAAAGGGTCTGCGTTTGCTCACCGAACCTCAACAATGCTATCAGCACGAAGTGTCCAGCCTTATGTCTCACCCAGCTCTGGATGTAGATGTGGTAAATCCAGGTTGCATCACATGCCCTGAATGAATTATTTAAGAATTGCTCTCTATTTCACTCTCATTGTGTTTTGTTTTTCTAATTCATTTTGATAATGGGATTTATTGGATTTTCTCTGCTGCGTTCATGCAGCTGTACACACGCTTGATTGTCTTAAGGAGACATATAAATCCATGGGTTTGAAGATTCTTACTAGTCAGGTGTATTCCTAGGCGTTGAATATGAGGTGTTGAGTCCATTTCGTTGAGCAAGGCGTAGGTCTTGACTATTACATATTTGGCTTATGGAAAGGTATCTGTGCTAATTTCTATCTCTGCTTTTATGCAGCACCCCAACTCACTTTTCCCCTTAAGCAAGCATAAGTTGGTTTTCTAAATTTGAGACCCTGTTCTGTTTTGTAATTCAGTTCATGTGTAGCCAAGTTTACATTCCGTGTATTAGTGATAACTTATGATGTTTCATTTTCTGTGTGACTTATTTCACTTAGAATCATCGTACCTGAATCCACTCATTATGCCGCGACGGGCCTGATGAAATAGATTTCATTGGTGAGTGATATTCATTTGTACGTACGTACCACACTTCTTTATCCATTTTTCGCTTTCTGGGATATTTAACTTGTTCCGTAGACGAGGTTCTTGTAAACAGAGCCGTCCGACACTTTGGGGTGGCTGTCTGTTTTTGATTTTAATTTCCGTGATCTATAAGACCATAAGTGGAAGTGCCGTAGTCTCCGTTGCTTTGTTTCTTAGGTGTTTCAGGAAACACCATACACTTCTCCAGAGTGGCTGTTGGCATTTACATCCCGCCCATCAGCATAACAAGGCTCCCTGTTCTCCATGGCCTGTCCTGTGTTTCTGGTTTTTACACTTTTTTCAGATGGCCCTTTTGACGAATGGGAAATGAGACTTCATTGTAGTGCGGATTTCCATTGCTCGAGTGCTTGGTTGGCCAAAAAGGGCATATGTGTTTTTTCCTGAATATATTCAGGAAAAAATGTTTACGCACTTTGGTCCAAGTGCATCACTGTCAAAGATCTGCCGCTTTTCACATGCTTTAAATGCAATTCCAATCTACCTCCTGAAATATGATTCCTGCAATTCTGCCTCGTTTTCAAGTCCTCTTTGCAGACTTACTTCCATATATTTTTGCCAATAGCTGTCATTTATAACTCTGCAGGTTTGTGAATTACAGTGCCCGTGATTTCCTTTCTTAACTCGTTTCCTTGAAAACTGGCCACAGAACCGCAGGTTTGCTTCAGGCCGTAATCAGGGTCCGGCACGGCACTCTGAGACTTTGGTTCATTCCACTTCCTGGTGGGAAATTAGAGTTAAATGTGCCCCTCCAGACACCTGCCTCACTCCTAGCCCCTTGGTGATGTGTGTCCTCTGGTTTGAGGCCACATGTGCTGCGTTCCTCACCTTTGGCTGATGTGGCCCCACTGGTGTGAGGACACTCCTGCCTGGTTCCCATCCCCTTGGTGATGTGGGCCCTCCGGTGAGAGTCTGATCCTTGTTGGGTTCCTCACACTTCTGTGAGGTGGGCCCTCTTCTCTGAGGTCACTCCTGCCTGGCTGGTACACCCCGCCTTGGCGACGTCGGCCCTCTGGTGGGATTTGGTGCCTGCTGGGTGTCTCCTCCCCTCGGTAATGAGGGCCCTCTGGCGTCAGGCCCTAACTCCTGGGCTCCCAATATTTTCTTTTTTTTTTTTTTTTTTTAAACATCTTTATTGGGGTATAATTGCTTTACAATTGTGTGTTAGTTTCTGCTTTATAACAAAGTGAATCAGTTATACATATACATATGTTCCCATATGTCTTCCCTCTTGCATCTCCCTCCCTCCCACTCTCCCTATCCCACCCCTCCAGGCTGTCACAAAGCACCGAGCTAATATCCCTGTGCCTTGCGGCTGCTTCCCCCTAGCTATCTACCTTACTACGTTTGTTAGTGTGTATATGTCCATGACTCTCTCTCACCCTGTCAAAGCTCACCCTTCCCCCTCCCCAGATCCTCAAGTCCGTTCTCCAGTAGGTCTGCGTCTTTATTCCTGTCTTACCCCTAGGTTCTTCATGACATTTTTTTCCCCCTTAAATTCCATATATATGCGTTAGCATACGGTATTTGTCTTTTTCTTTCTGACTTACTTCACTCTGTATGACAGACTCTAGGTCTATCCACCTCATTACAAATAGCTCAATTTCGTTTCTTTTTATGGCTGAGTAATATTCCATTGTATATATGTGCCACATCTTCTTTATCCATTCATCCGATGATGGGCGCTTAGGTTGTTTCCATCTCCGGGCTATTGTAAATAGAGCTGCAATGAACATTTTGGTACATGACTCTTTTTGAATTTTGGTTTTCTCAGGGTATATGCCCAGTAGTGGGATTGCTGGGTCATATGGTAATTCTATTTGTAGTTTTTTAAGGAACCTCCATACTGTTCTCCATAGTGGCTGAACCAATTCACATTCCCACCAGCAGTGCAAGAGTGTTCCCTTTTCTCCACGCCCTCTCCAGCATTTATTGTTTCTAGATTTTTTGATGATGGCCATTCTGACTGGTGTGAGATGATATCTCATTGTAGTTTTGATTTGCATTTCTCTAATGATTAATGATGTTGAGCATTCTTTCATGTGTTTGTTGGCATTCTGTATATCTTCTTTGGAGAAATGTCTATTTAGGTCTTCTGCCCATTTTTGGATTGGGTTGTTTGTTTTTTTGTTATTGAGCTGCATGAGCTGCTTGTAAATTTTGGAGATTAAACCTTTGTCAGTTGCTTCATTTGCAAATATTTTCTCCCATTCTGAGGGTTGTCTTTTGGTCTTGATTATGGTTTCCTTTGCTGTGCAAAAGCTTTGAAGTTTCATTAGGTCCCATTTGTTTATTTTTGTTTTTATTTCCATTACTCTAGGAGGTGGGTCAGAAAGGATCTTGCTGTGATTTATGTCATAGAGTGTTCTGCCTATGTTTTCCTCTAAGAGTTTGATAGTTTCTGGCCTTACATTTAGGTCTTTAATCCATTTTGAGCTTATTTTTGTGTATGGTGTTAGGGAGTGATCTAATCTCATACTTTTACATGTACCTGTCCAGTTTTCCCAGCACCATTTATTGAAGAGGCTGTCCTTTCTCCACTGTACATTCCTGCCACCTTTATCAAAGATAAGGTGTCCATATGTGCGTGGGTTTATCGCTGGGCTTTCTATCCTGTTCCATTGATCTATCTTTCTGTTTTTGTGCCAGTACCATACTGTCTTGATTACTGTAGCTTTGTAGTATAGTCTGAAGTCAGGGAGCCTGATTCCTCCAGCTCCTTTTTTCGTTCTCAAGATTGCTTTGGCTATTCGGGGTCTTTTGTGTTTCCATACAAATTGTGAAATTTTTTGTTCTAGTTCTGTGAAAAATGCCAGTGGTAGTTTGATAGGGATTGCATTGAATCTGTAGATTGCTTTGGGTAGTAGAGTCATTTTCACAATGTTGATTCTTCCCATCCAAGAACATGGTATATCTCTCCATCTATTTGTATCATCTTTAATTTCTTTTATCAGTGTCTTATAATTTTCTGCATACAGGTCTTTCGTCTCCTTAGGTAGGTTTATTCCTAGATATTTTATTCTTTTTGTTGCAATGGTAAATGGGAGTGTTTTCTTGATTTCACTTTCAGATTTTTCATCATTAGTATATAGGAATGCCAGAGATTTCTGTGCATTAACTTTGTATCCTGCTACTTTACCAAATTCATTGATTAGCTCTAGTAGTTTTCTGGTAGCATCTTTAGGATTCTCTATGTATAGTATCATGTCATCTGCAAACAGTGACAGCTTTACTTCTTCTTTTCCGATTTGGATTCCTTTTATTTCCTTTTCTTCTCTGATTGCTGTGGCTAAAACTTCCAAAACTATGTTGAATAAGAGTGGTGAGAGTGGGCAACCTTGTCTTGTTCCTGATCTTAGTGGAAATGCTTTCAGTTTTTCACCATTGAGGATGATGTTTGCTGTGGGCTTGTCATATATGGCCTTTATTATGTTGAGGAAAGTTCCCTCTATGCCTACTTTCTGCAGGGTTTTTAGCATAAATGGGTGTTGAATTTTGTCAAAAGCTTTCTCTGCATCTATTGAGATGATCATATGGTTTTTCTCTTTCAATTTGTTAATATGGTTTATCACATTGATAGATTTGCGTATATTGAAGAATCCTTGCATTCCTGGAATAAACCCCACTTGATCATGGTGTATGATCCTTTTAATGTGCTGTTGGATTCTGTTTGCTAGTATTTTGTTGAGGATTTTTGCATCTATGTTCATCAGTGATATTGGCCTGTAGTTTTCTTTCTTTGTGACATCCTTGTCTGGTTTTGGTATCAAGGTGATGGTGGCCTCGTAGAAGGAATTTGGGAGTGTTCCTCCCTCTGCTATATTTTGGAAGAGTTTGAGAAGGATAGGTGTTAGCTCTTCTCTAAACGTTTGATAGAATTCACCTGTGAAGCCATCTGGTCCTGGGCTTTTGTTTGTTGGAAGATTTTTAATGACAGTTTCAATTTCAGTGCTTGTGATTGGTCTGTTCATATTTTCTATTTCTTCCTGATTCAGTCTTGGCAGGTTGTGCATTTCTAAGAATTTGTCCATTTCTTCCAGATTGTCCATTTTATTGGCATAGAGTTGCTTGTAGTAATCTCTTATGATTTTTTTTATTTCTGCAGTGTCAGTTGTTACTTCTCCTTTTTCATTTCTAATTCTATTGATTTGAGTCTTCTCCCTTTTTTTCTTGATGAGTCTGGCTAGTGGTTTATCTATTTTGTTTATCTTCTCAAAGAACCAGCTTTTAGTTTTATTGATCTTTGCTATCGTTTCCTTCATTTCTTTTTCATTTATTTCTGATCTGATTTTTATGATTTCTTTCCTTCTGCTAGCTTTGGGGTTTTTTTGTTCTTCTTTCTCTAATTGCTTGAGGTGCAAGGTTAGGTTGTTTATTCGAGATGTTTCCTGCTTCTTAAGGTGGGCTTGTATTGCTATAAACTTCCCCCTTAGAACTGCTTTTGCTGCATCCCATAGGTTTTGGGTCGTTGTGTCTCCATTGTCATTTGTTTCTAGGTATTTTTTTATTTCCTCTTTGATTTCTTCAGTGATCACTTCATTATTAAGTAGTGTATTGTTTAGCTTCCATGTGTTTGTATTTTTTACAGATCTTTTCCTGTAATTGATATCTAGTCTCATGGCGTTGTGGTCAGAAAAGATACTTGATACAATTTCAATTTTCTTAAATTTACCAAGGCTTGATTTGTGACCCAAGATATGATCTATCCTGGAGAATGTTCCATGAGCACTTGAGAAAAATGTGTATTCTGTTGTTTTTGGATGGAGTGTCCTATAAATATCAATTAAGTCCATCTTGTTTAATGTATCATTTAAAGCTTGTGTTTCCTTATTTATTTTCATTTTGGATGATCTGTCCATGGGTGAAAGTGGGGTGTTAAAGTCCCCTACTATGAATGTGTTACTGTCAATCTCCCCTTTTATGGCTGTTAGTATTTGCCTTATGTATTGAGGTGCTCCTATGTTGGGTGCATAAATATTTACAATTGTTATATCTTCTTCTTGAATCGATCCCTTGATCATTATGTAGTGTCCTTCTTTGTCTCTTGTAATAGTCCTTATTTTAAAGTCTATTTTGTCTGATATGAGAATTGCTACTCCAGCTTTCTTTTGGTTTCCATTTGCATGGAATATCTTTTTCCATCCCCTTATTTTCAGTCTGTATGTGTCTCTAGGTCTGAAGTGGGTCTCTTGTAGACAGCATATATAAGGGTCTTGTTTTTGTATCCATTCAGCCAATCTGTGTCTTTTGGTGGGAGCATTTAGTCCATTTACATTTAAGGTAATTATCGATATGTATGTTCCTATTCCCATTTTCTATATTGTTTTGGGTTCGTTATTATAGGTCTTTTCCTTCTCTTGTGTTCCTTGTCTAGAGAAGTTCCTTTAGCATTTGCTGTAAAGCTGGTTTGGTGGTGCTAAACTCTCTCAGCTTTTGCTTGTCTGTAAAGGTTTTAATTTCTCCATCAAATCTGAATGAGATCCTTGCTGGGTAAAGTAGCCTTGGTTGCAGGTTTTTCTCCTTCATCACTTTCAGTATGTCCTGCCACTCCCTTCTGGCTTGTAGGGTTTCTGCTGAGAGATCAGCTGTTAACCTTATGGGGATTCCCTTGTGTGTTATTTGCTGTTTTTCCCTTGCTGCTTTTAATATGCTTTCTTTGTATTTAATTTTTGACAGTTTGATTAATATGTGTCTTGGCGTATTTCTCCTTGTATTTATCCTGTATGGGACTCTCTGTGCTTCCTGGACTTGATTAACTATTTCCTTTCCCATATTAGGGAAGTTTTCAACTATAATCTCTTCAAATATTTTCTCAGTCCCTTTCTTTTTCTCTTCTTCTTCTGGAACCCCTATAATTCGAATGTTGGTGCGTTTAATGTTGTCCCAGAGGTCTCTGAGACTGTCCTCAGTTCTTTTCATTCTTTTTTCTTTATTCTGCTCTGCAGTAGTTATTTCCACTATTTTATCTTCCAGGTCACTTATCCGTTCTTCTGCCTCAGTTATTCTGTTATTGATCCCATCTAGAGTACTTTTAATTTCATTTATTGCGTTGTTCATCATTGCTTGTTTCACCTTTATTTCTTCTAGGTCCTTGTTAACTGCTTCTTGCATTTTGTCCATTCTACTTCCAAGATTTCGGATCATCCTTACTATCATTATTCTGAATTCTTTTTCAGGTAGACTGCCTATTTCCTCTTCATTTGTTAGGTCTGGTGCATTTTTATCTTGCTCCTTCATCTGCTGTGTGTTTTTCTGTCTTCTCATTTTGCTTATCTTACTGTGTTTGGGGTCTCCTTTTTGCAGGCTGCACGTTCGTAGTTCCCGTTGTTTTTGATGTCTGTCTCCAGTGGCTAAGGTTGTTTCAGTGGGTTGTGTAGGCTTCCTGGTGGAGGGGACTAGTGCCTGTGTTGTGGTGGATGAGGCTGGATCTTGTCTCTCTAGTGGGCAGGTTCACGTCTGGTGGTGTGTTTTGGGGTGTCTGTGGCCTTATTATGATTTTAGGCAGCCTCTCTGCTAATGGGTGGGGTTGTGTTCCTGTTTTGCTAGTTGTTTGGCATAGGTTGTCTAGCACTGTGGCTTGCTGGTCGTTGAGTGAAGCTGGGTGCTGGTGTTAAGATGGAGGTCACTGGGAGATTTCCACCGTTTAATATTATGTGGAGCTGGGAGGTCTCTTTGGACCAGTGTCCTGAAGTTGGCTCTCCTACCTCAGAGGCAGAGCCCTGACTCCTGGCTGGAGCACCAAGAGCCTTTCATCCACACGGCTCAGAATAAAAGGGAGAAAAAGTAGAGAGAATTAGTAGATGTATGAGGAAAGAAAGAAGGAAAGGAGGAAAGGAAGGAAGGAAGAAAGAAGCAAAGAAGGAAAGAAAGGAGGGAGGGAGGGAGGAAGGAAGGAAGGAAGGAAGGAAGGAGGGAAAGAAGGAAAAAAGACAGAAAGAAAGAAGATACAGTAAAAATAAAATAAAGTATAATATATTTATTGAATTAAAAAATATTTAGAAAAAAAAAAAAAAGAGGGACGGATAGAACCTTAGGACAAATGTTGGAAGCAAAGCTATACAGAGAAAATCTTATACAGAAGCATACACATACACCTTCACAAAAAGAGGTAAAGGGGGAAAAATCATAAATCTTGCTCTCAGAGACCACCTCCTCAATTTGGGGTGATTCGTTGTCTAAAGGAGGGAAGGACGGAAAGAAAGAAAGAAAGAAAGAAGGAACGACGGTAAAGTATAATAAAGTTATTACAATTAAAATTATTGAGAAAAAAAAATTTTTTTTTTAAAAACCATGGACGGATAGAGCCCTAGGACAAATGGTGGAAGCAAGAGTATACAGACAAGATCTCACACATAAGCATACACGTACACATTCACAAAAAGAGGAAAAGGGAAAAAAATCATAGATCTCGCTCCTAAATTCCACCTCTTCAATTTGGGATCATTTCTTGTCTATTCAGGTATTCCACAGATGCAGGGTATATCAAGTTGATTGTGGAGCTTTAATCCGCTGCTTCTGAGGCTGCTGGGGGAGATTTCCCTTTCTCTTCTTTGTTCTCACAGCTCACAGGAGCTCAGCTTTGGATTTGGCCCTGCCTCTGCGTGTAGGTCGCTGGAGGGCGTCTGTTTTTTGCTCAGACAGGAAAGGGTTAAAGGGGCCGCTAATTCGGGGGCTCAGGCTCACTCAGGCCGGGGGTGAGGGGGGGGAAGGAGGGGCACTGCGTGCGGGGCGGGCCTGCGGCGTCAGAGGCGGCGTGACGTTGCGGCAGAGGCCGGCGTGACGTTGCACCAGCCTGAGGCCCGCCGTGCGTTCTCCCGGGGAAGTTGTCCCTGGTTCCCGGGAACCTGGCAGTGGCGGGCTGCACAGGCTCCGCGGAAGAGGGGTGTGGAGGTTCCCGGGAACCTGGCAGGGGCGGGCTGCACAGGCCCCTTGGTGGCGGCAGCAGCAGCCCTAGCGTCTCCCGCCCGTCTCTGGGGTCCGCGCTTTTAGCCGCGGCTCGCGCCCGTCTCTGGGGTTCGCGCTTTTAGCCGCGGCTCGCGCCCGTCTCTGGAGTTCCTTTAAGCAGCGCTCTTAAACCCCTCTCCTCGCGCACCAGGAAACAAAGAGGGAAGAAAAAGTCTCTTGCCTCTTCGGCAGGTGCAGGCTTTTCCCCGAACTCCCTCCCGGCTAGTCGTGGTGCACTAACCCCTTCAGGCTATGTTCAAGCCGCCAACCCCAGTCCTCTCCCTGCGCTCCGTCCAAAACCGAAACCCGAGCTTCAGCTCGCAGCCCCGCCCGCCCGGGCGGGTGAGCAGACAAGCCTCTCGGGCTGGTGAGTGCCGGTCGGCACTGATCCTCTGTGCGGGAATCTCCCCGCTTTGCCCTCCGCACCCGTCGCTGTGCACTACTCCTCGGTCCCGAAGCCCCCCCCTCCGCCTCCCGCAGTCTCCGCCCGCGGAGGGGCTTCCAAGTGTGTGGAAACTTTTCCTCCTTCACAGCTCCCTCCTACTGGCGCAGGTGCCGTCCTTATTCTTTTGTCTCTGTTTTTTCTTTTGCCCTACCCAGGTACGTGGGGAGTTTCTTGCCTTTTGGGACGTCTGAGGTCTTCTGCCAGCCTTCGGTAGGTGTTCTGTAGGAGTTGTTCCACGTGTAGATGTATTTCTGGTGTATCCGTGGGGAGGAAGGCGATCTCCGCGTCTTACTCTTCCGCCATCTTCAAGGTCCCCCCTCTGTGTTTTGTTTTTGAAATTAATTTTGATAATGGGATTTTTCGGATCTTCACTGCTGCATTTAGGCCGTTGTACACATGCTTGATTTCCTTATGGAGACATATAAATCCATGGGTTTTAAGATTCTTAATTGTCAGGTATCTTCCCAGGCGTTGAATATGGGGTGTTGAGTCCATTTCGTTGAGCAAGGAGTAGGTCTTGTCTATTATATATTTGGCTTATGGAACGGTATCTGTGCTAATTTCAATCTCTGGTTTTATGCAGCACCCCAACTCACCTTTCCCCATAAGCAAGCATAAGTTGGTTTTCTAAATTTGAGACCCTGTTCTGTTTTGTATTTCAGTTCACGTGTAGCCAAGGTTACATTCCGTGTATTAGTGATATCTTATGATGTTTCTTTATCTGTGTGACTTATTTCTCGTAGAATCATCGTACCTGAATCCACTAATTATGCCGCTACGGGCCTGATGACGTAGATTTCATTGCTGAGTGATATTCCATTCTACGTGCGTACCACAACTGCTTTATCCAGTTTTTGCTTTCTCGGATATTTAACTTGTACCGTAGACGAGGTACTTGTAAACAGAGCCGTCCCAAACATTGGGGTGGCTGTGTGTTTTTGATTTTAATTTCCCTAAGCTATAGGACCATAAGTGGAAGTGCCATAGGCTGTGTTGCTTTGTTTCCTACGTGTTTCAGGAAACACCATACACTTCTCCAGAGTGGCTGTTGGCAATTTACATCCCGCCCATCAGCATAACAAGGCTCCCTCTTCTCCATGACCTGTCGTGCCTTTCTGGATTTTACACATTTTTCAGATGGCCCTTTTGACCGGGGGGCAGTGAGACTTCATTGTAGTGCAAATTTCCTTTACACGCTTGCTTCGTTGGCCAAAATGGGCGTATGCGTTTTTACCTGAATATATTCAGGAAAAACCGCATACGCCCTTTTTGGCCAAGTGCATCATTGTCGACATTCTGCCTCTTTTCGTATGCTTTAAGTGCAATTCCAGTCTACCCCTTGAAATCGTTTTCCTGAAATTCTGCCCCGCTTTCATGTCCTCTTTGAAGACTTACTTCAATACATTTTTGGACGATAGCTGTCATTCATAACTCTGCAGGTTTGTGAATTGCAGTGCCCCTGAGCTCCTTTCTTCAACTCTCTTTCTTGTGAGCTGGCAGCAAAACCGCAGGATTGCTTCAGGCCATAATCTCTTTCCAGGGGGGGAACGCTGAGCCTTTGCTTAATTCCTCTTCCTGGTGGGAAATGAGCGTTCCATTTGCCCGTGCAGACACCTACAGCTAGTCTCTCATTGGTTCTCCCTATTCCTGTTCATCTTGCGCAGAAATTGCAAACTGTGCCAAACAGGAGGTTAAAGGCACTGACTCTCCAAGTGGGGATAGTGTTAGTAAAGCGTCTGAAATGATGAACCCGAGTACCAGGGGACGAAAACTGAGATGCATTTGAAAACATTTCCCGGTCACACAGTGCACTGTACTGTGGGTTTCCCATGCATGTTTTAGCTGAAGGAAGAATCCCTTAAACCTGGAGAGTTGGGACCCATGGAATGGGTACCATGCAGGATGACTTCAAAGGGTCTGCGTTTGCTCACCGAACCTCACCAATGCTATCAGCCCGAAGTGTCCAGCCTTATGTCTCACCCAGCTCTGGGTGTAGATGTGGTAAATCCAGGTTGCATCACAAGCCCTGAATGAATTATTTAAGAATTGCTCTCTATTTCACTGTCATTGTGTTTTGTTTTTGAAATTCATTTTGATAATGGGATTTATCGGATGTTCACTGCTGCGTTTAGGCCGCTGTACACACGCTTGATTTCCTTATGGAGACATATAAATCCATGGGGTTTAAGATTCTTACTTGTCAGGTATCTTGCCAGGCGTTGAATATGTTGTGTTGAATCCATTTCGTTGAGCAAGGAGTAGGTCTTGTCTATTATATATTTGCCTTATGAAACGGTATCTGTGCTAATTTCAATCTCTGGTTTTATGCAGCACCCCAACTCACCTTTCCCCATAAGCAAGCATAAGTTGGTTTTCTAAATTTGAGACCCTGTTCTGTTTTGTAATTCAGTTTATGTGTAGCCAAGTTTACATTCCGTGTATTAGTGATATCTTATGATGTTTCTTTTTCTTTGTGACATTTTTCTCGTAGAATCATCGTACCGGAATCCACTCATTATGCCGATAGGGACCTGATGACGTAGATTTCATTGCTGAGTGATATTCCATTTTACGTGCGTACCACAACTTCTTTATCCATTTTTTGCTTTCTCGGATATTTAACTTGTACCGTAGACGAGGTTCTTGTAAACAGAGCCATCCCAAACATTGGGCTGGCTGTGTGTTTTTGATTTTAATTTCCCTAAGCTATAGGACCATATTTGGAAGTGCCATAGGCTGTGTTGCTTTGTTTCCTACGTGTTTCAGGAAACACCATACACTTCTCCAGAGTGGCTGTTGGCAATTTATATCCCACCCATCAGCATAACAAGGCTCCCTGTTCTCCATGACCTGTCCTGCCTTTCTGGATTTTACACATTTTTCAGATGGCCCTTTTGACCGGGGAGCAGTGAGACTTCATTGTAGTGCAGATTTCCTTTACACGCTTGCTGGTTTGGCCAAAAAGGGCGTATGCGTTTTTTTCTGAATATATTCAGGAAAAAACGCATACGCCCTTTATGGCCAAGTGCATCATTGTCGACATTCTGCCTATTTTCCTATGCTTTAAGTGCAATTCCAGTCTGCCCCCTGAAATCATTTTCCTGAAATTCTGCCCCGCTTTCCAGTCCTCTTCGAAGACTTACTTCAGTACATTTTTGTACGATAGCTGTCATTCATAACTCTGCAGGTTTGTGAATTACAGTGCCCCTGAGCTCCTTTCTTCAACTCTCTTTCTTGTGAGCTGGCCACAAAACCGCAGGATTGCTTCAGGCCCGAATCTGTTTCCGGCAGGGCAGGCTGAGCATATGGTTAATTCCTCTTCCTGGTGTGAAATGAGCGTTCCATTTGCCCGTGCAGACACCTACAGCTAGTCTCTCATTGGTTCTCCCTATTCCTGTTCATCTTGCGCAGAAATTGCAAACTGTGCCAAACAGGAGGTTAAAGGCACTGACTCTCCAAGTGGGGAGAGTGTTAGTAAAGCGTCTGGAATGGTGAACCCGAGTACCAGGGGACGAAAACTGTGATGCATTTGAAAACGTTTCCCAATCACATGGCGGTCGATACTCTGCGTTTCCCATGCATGTTTTAGCTGAAGGAAGAATCCCTTAAACCTGGAGAGTTGGGACCCATGGAATGGGTACCATGCAGGATGACTTCAAAGGGTCTGCGTTTGCTCACCGAACCTCACCAATGCTATCAGCCCGAAGTGTCCAGCCTTATGTCTCACCCAGCTCTGTGTGTAGATGTGGTAAATCCAGGTTTCATCACAAGCCCTGAATGAATGATTTAAGAATTGCTCTCTATTTCACTGTCATTGTGTTTTGTTTTTGAAATTTATTTTGATAATGGGATTTATCGGATTTTCACTGCTCCGTTTAGGCTGCTGTACACACGCTTGTTTTCCTTATGGAGACATATAAATCAATGGTTTTTAAGATTCTTACTTTTCAGGTATCTTCCCAGGCGTTGAATATGGGGTATTGTGTCCATTTCGTTGAGCAAGGAGTAGGTCCTGTCTATTATATATTTGGCTTATGGGACGGTATGTGTGCTAATTTCAATCTCTGGTTTTATGCAGCACCCCAACTCACCTTTCCCCATAAGCAAGCATAAGTTGGTTTTCTAAATTTGAGACCCTGTTCTGTTTTGTAATTCAGTTCATGTGTAGCCAAGTTTACATTCCATGTATTAGTGATAACTTATGATGTTTCTTTTTCTGTGTGACTTATTTCTCGTAGAATCATCGTACCTGAATCCACTCATTATGCCGATAGGGACCTGATGACGTAGATTTCATTGCTGAGTGATATTCCATTGTACATGCGTACCACAACTTCTTTATCCATTTTTTGCTTTCTCGGATATTTAACTTGTACTGTAGACGAGGTTCTTGTAAACAGAGCCGTCCCAAACTTTGGGGTGGCTGTGTGATTTTGATTTTAATTTCCCTAAGCTATAGGACCATAAGTGGAAGTGCCATAGGCTGTGTTGCTTTGTTTCCTACGTGTTTCTGGAAACACCATACACTTCTCCAGAGTGGTTGTTGGGAATTTACATCCCACCCATCAGCATAACAAGGCTCCCTGTTCTCCATGACCTGTCCTGCCTTTCTGGATTTTACACTTTTTTCAGATGGCCCTTTTGACCGGGGGGCAGTGAGACTTCATTGTAGTGCAGATTTCCTTTACACGCTTGCTTGGTTGGCCAAAAAGGGCGTATGCGTTTTTTCCTGAATATATTCAGGAAAAAACGCATACGCCCTTTTTGGCCAAGTGCATCATGGTCGACATTCTGCCTCTTCTCCTATGCTTTAAGTGCAATTCCCGTCTATCCCCTGAAATCGTGTTCCTGAAATTCTGCCCCGCTTTCAAGTCCTCTTCGAAGACTTACTTCAATACATTTTTGGACGATAGCTGTCATTCATAACTCTGCAGGTTTGTGAAATACAGTGCCCCTGAGCTCCTTTCTTCAACTCGCTTTCTTGTGAGCTGGCCACAAAACCGCAGGATTGCTTCAGGCCCTAATCTGTTTCCGGCAGAGCACCCTGAGCCTTTGTTTAATCCCTCTTCCTGGTGGGAAATGAGCATTCCTTTTGCCCGTGCAGACACCTACAGCTAGTCTCTCATTGGTTCTCCCTATTCCTGTACATCTTGCGCAGAAATTGCAAACTGTGCCAAACAGGAGGTTAAAGGCACTGACTCTCCAAGTGGGGAGAGTGTTAGTAAAGCGTCTGGAATGGTGAACCCGAGTACCAGGGTTCGAAAACTGAGATGCATTTGAAAACGTTTCCCAATCACACGGTGGACCATACTCTGGGTTTCCCATGCATGTTTTAGCTGAAGGAAGAATCCCTTAAACCTGGAGAGTTTGGACCCATGGAATGGGTACCATGCAGTATGACTTCAAAGGGTCTGCGTTTGCTCACCGAACCTCAACAATGCTATCAGCATGAAGTGTCCAGCCTTATGTCTCACCCAGCTCTGGATGTAGATGTGGTAAATCCAGGTTGCATCACATGCCCTGAATGAATTATTTAAGAATTGCTCTCTATTTCACTCTCATTGTGTTTTGTTTTTCTAATTCATTTTGATAATGGGATTTATTGGATTTTCTCTGCTGCGTTCATGCAGCTGTACACACGCTTGATTGTCTTAAGGAGACATATAAATCCATGGGTTTGAAGATTCTTACTAGTCAGGTGTATTCCTAGGCGTTGAATATGAGGTGTTGAGTCCATTTCGTTGAGCAAGGCGTAGGTCTTGACTATTACATATTTGGCTTATGGAAAGGTATCTGTGCTAATTTCTATCTCTGCTTTTATGCAGCACCCCAACTCACTTTTCCCCTTAAGCAAGCATAAGTTGGTTTTCTAAATTTGAGACCCTGTTCTGTTTTGTAATTCAGTTCATGTGTAGCCAAGTTTACATTCCGTGTATTAGTGATAACTTATGATGTTTCATTTTCTGTGTGACTTATTTCACTTAGAATCATCGTACCTGAATCCACTCATTATGCCGCGACGGGCCTGATGAAATAGATTTCATTGGTGAGTGATATTCATTTGTATGTACGTACCACACTTCTTTATCCATTTTTCGCTTTCTGGGATATTTAACTTGTTCCGTAGACGAGGTTCTTGTAAACAGAGCCGTCCGACACTTTGGGGTGGCTGTCTGTTTTTGATTTTAATTTCCGTGATCTATAAGACCATAAGTGGAAGTGCCGTAGTCTCCGTTGCTTTGTTTCTTAGGTGTTTCAGGAAACACCATACACTTCTCCAGAGTGGCTGTTGGCATTTACACCCCGCCCATCAGCATAACAAGGCTCCCTGTTCTCCATGGCCTGTCCTGTGTTTCTGGTTTTTACACTTTTTTCAGATGGCCCTTTTGACGAATGGGAAATGAGACTTCATTGTAGTGCGGATTTCCATTGCTCGAGTGCTTGGTTGGCCAAAAAGGGCATATGTGTTTTTTCCTGAATATATTCAGGAAAAAATGTTTACGCACTTTGGTCCAAGTGCATCACTGTCAAAGATCTGCCGCTTTTCACATGCTTTAAATGCAATTCCAATCTACCTCCTGAAATATGATTCCTGCAATTCTGCCTCGTTTTCAAGTCCTCTTTGCAGACTTACTTCCATATACTTTTGCCAATAGCTGTCATTTATAACTCTGCAGGTTTGTGAATTACAGTGCCCGTGATTTCCTTTCTTAACTCGTTTCCTTGAAAACTGGCCACAGAACCGCAGGTTTGCTTCAGGCCGTAATCAGGGTCCGGCACGGCACTCTGAGACTTTGGTTCATTCCACTTCCTGGTGGGAAATTAGAGTTAAATGTGCCCCTCCAGACACCTGCCTCACTCCTAGCCCCTTGGTGATGTGTGTCCTCTGGTTTGAGGCCACATGTGCTGCGTTCCTCACCTTTGGCTGATGTGGCCCCACTGGTGTGAGGACACTCCTGCCTGGTTCCCATCCCCTTGGTGATGTGGGCCCTCCGGTGAGAGTCTGATCCTTGTTGGGTTCCTCACACTTCTGTGAGGTGGGCCCTCTTCTCTGAGGTCACTCCTGCCTGGCTGGTACACCCCGCCTTGGCGACGTCGGCCCTCTGGTGGGATTTGGTGCCTGCTGGGTGTCTCCTCCCCTCGGTAATGAGGGCCCTCTGGCGTCAGGCCCTAACTCCTGGGCTCCCAATATTTTCTTTTTTTTTTTAAACATCTTTATTGGGGTATAATTGCTTTACAATTGTGTGTTAGTTTCTGCTTTATAACAAAGTGAATCAGTTATACATATACATATGTTCCCATATGTCTTCCCTCTTGCATCTCCCTCCCTCCCACTCTCCCTATCCCACCCCTCCAGGCTGTCACAAAGCACCGAGCTAATATCCCTGTGCCTTGCGGCTGCTTCCCCCTAGCTATCTACCTTACTACGTTTGTTAGTGTGTATATGTCCATGACTCTCTCTCACCCTGTCAAAGCTCACCCTTCCCCCTCCCCAGATCCTCAAGTCCGTTCTCCAGTAGGTCTGCGTCTTTATTCCTGTCTTAACCCTAGGTTCTTCATGACATTTTTTTTCCCCTTAAATTCCATATATATGCGTTAGCATACGGTATTTGTCTTTTTCTTTCTGACTTACTTCACTCTGTATGACAGACTCTAGGTCTATCCACCTCATTACAAATAGCTCAATTTCGTTTCTTTTTATGGCTGAGTAATATTCCATTGTATATATGTGCCACATCTTCTTTATCCATTCATCCGATGATGGGCGCTTAGGTTGTTTCCATCTCCGGGCTATTGTAAATAGAGCTGCAATGAACATTTTGGTACATGACTCTTTTTGAATTATGGTTTTCTCAGGGTATATGCCCAGTAGTGGGATTGCTGGGTCATATGGTAATTCTATTTGTAGTTTTTTAAGGAACCTCCATACTGTTCTCCATAGTGGCTGAACCAATTCACATTCCCACCAGCAGTGCAAGAGTGTTCCCTTTTCTCCACACCCTCTCCAGCATTTATTGTTTCTAGATTTTTTGATGATGGCCATTCTGACTGGTGTGAGATGATATCTCATTGTAGTTTTGATTTGCATTTCTCTAATGATTAATGATGTTGAGCATTCTTTCATGTGTTTGTTGGCATTCTGTATATCTTCTTTGGAGAAATGTCTATTTAGGTCTTCTGCCCATTTTTGGATTGGGTTGTTTGTTTTTTTGTTATTGAGCTGCATGAGCTGCTTGTAAATTTTGGAGATTAATCCTTTGTCAGTTGCTTCATTTGCAAATATTTTCTCCCATTGTGAGGGTTGTCTTTTGGTCTTGATTATGGTTTCCTTTGCTGTGCAAAAGCTTTGAAGTTTCATTAGGTCCCATTTGTTTATTTTTGTTTTTATTTCCATTACTCTAGGAGGTGGGTCAGAAAGGATCTTGCTGTGATTTATGTCATAGAGTGTTCTGCCTATGTTTTCCTCTAAGAGTTTGATAGTTTCTGGCCTTACATTTAGGTCTTTAATCCATTTTGAGCTTATTTTTGTGTATGGTGTTAGGGAGTGATCTAATCTCATACTTTTACATGTACCTGTCCAGTTTTCCCAGCACCATTTATTGAAGAGGCTGTCCTTTCTCCACTGTACATTCCTGCCACCTTTATCAAAGATAAGGTGTCCATATGTGCGTGGGTTTATCGCTGGGCTTTCTATCCTGTTCCATTGATCTATCTTTCTGTTTTTGTGCCAGTACCATACTGTCTTGATTACTGTAGCTTTGTAGTATAGTCTGAAGTCAGGGAGCCTGATTCCTCCAGCTCCTTTTCTCGTTCTCAAGATTGCTTTGGCTATTCGGGGTCTTTTGTGTTTCCATACAAATTGTGAAATTTTTTGTTCTAGTTCTGTGAAAAATGCCAGTGGTAGTTTGATAGGGATTGCATTGAATCTGTAGATTGCTTTGGGTAGTAGAGTCATTTTCACAATGTTGATTCTTCCCATCCAAGAACATGGTATATCTCTCCATCTATTTGTATCATCTTTAATTTCTTTTATCAGTGTCTTATAATTTTCTGCATACAGGTTTTTCGTCTCCTTAGGTAGGTTTATTCCTAGATATTTTATTCTTTTTGTTGCAATGGTAAATGGAAGTGTTTTCTTGATTTCACTTTCAGATTTTTCATCATTAGTATATAGGAATGCCAGAGATTTCTGTGCATTAACTTTGTATCCTGCTACTTTACCAAATTCATTGATTAGCTCTAGTAGTTTTCTGGTAGCATCTTTAGGATTCTCTATGTATAGTATCATGTCATCTGCAAACAGTGACAGCTTTACTTCTTCTTTTCCGATTTGGATTCCTTTTATTTCCTTTTCTTCTCTGATTGCTGTGGCTAAAACTTCCAAAACTATGTTGAATAAGAGTGGTGAGAGTGGGCAACCTTGTCTTGTTCCTGATCTTAGTGGAAATGCTTTCAGTTTTTCACCATTGAGGATGATGTTTGCTGTGGGCTTGTCATATATGGCCTTTATTATGTTGAGGAAAGTTCCCTCTATGCCTATTTTCTGCAGGGTTTTTAGCATAAATGGGTGTTGAATTTTGTCGAAAGCTTTCTCTGCATCTATTGAGATGATCATATGGTTTTTCTCCTTCAATTTGTTAATATGGTTTATCACATTGATAGATTTGCGTATATTGAAGAATCCTTGCATTCCTGGAATAAACCCCACTTGATCATGGTGTATGATCCTTTTAATGTGCTGTTGGATTCTGTTTGCTAGTATTTTGTTGAGGATTTTTGCATCTATGTTCATCAGTGATATTGGCCTGTAGTTTTCTTTCTTTGTGACATCCTTGTCTGGTTTTGGTATCAAGGTGATGGTGGCCTCGTAGAAGGAATTTGGGAGTGTTCCTCCCTCTGCTATATTTTGGAAGAGTTTGAGAAGGATAGGTGTTAGCTCTTCTCTAAACGTTTGATAGAATTCACCTGTGAAGCCATCTGGTCCTGGGCTTTTGTTTGTTGGAAGATTTTTAATGACAGTTTCAATTTCAGTGCTTGTGATTGGTCTGTTCATATTTTCTATTTCTTCCTGATTCAGTCTTGGCAGGTTGTGCATTTCTAAGAATTTGTCCATTTCTTCCAGATTGTCCATTTTATTGGCATAGAGTTGCTTGTAGTAATCTCTTATGATTTTTTTTATTTCTGCAGTGTCAGTTGTTACTTCTCCTTTTTCATTTCTAATTCTATTGATTTGAGTCTTCTCCCTTTTTTTCTTGATGAGTCTGGCTAGTGGTTTATCTATTTTGTTTATCTTCTCAAAGAACCAGCTTTTAGTTTTATTGATCTTTGCTATCGTTTCCTTCATTTCTTTTTCATTTATTTCTGATCTGATTTTTATGATTTCTTTCCTTCTGCTAGCTTTGGGGTTTTTTTGTTCTTCTTTCTCTAATTGCTTGAGGTGCAAGGTTAGGTTGTTTATTCGAGATGTTTCCTGCTTCTTAAGGTGGGCTTGTATTGCTATAAACTTCCCCCTTAGAACTGCTTTTGCTGCATCCCATAGGTTTTGGGTCGTTGTGTCTCCATTGTCATTTGTTTCTAGGTATTTTTTTATTTCCTCTTTGATTTCTTCAGTGATCACTTCATTATTAAGTAGTGTATTGTTTAGCTTCCATGTGTTTGTATTTTTTACAGATCTTTTCCTGTAATTGATATCTAGTCTCATGGCGTTGTGGTCAGAAAAGATACTTGATACAATTTCAATTTTCTTAAATTTACCAAGGCTTGATTTGTGACCCAAGATATGATCTATCCTGGAGAATGTTCCATGAGCACTTGAGAAAAATGTGTATTCTGTTGTTTTTGGATGGAGTGTCCTATAAATATCAATTAAGTCCATCTTGTTTAATGTATCATTTAAAGCTTGTGTTTCCTTATTTATTTTCATTTTGGATGATCTGTCCATGGGTGAAAGTGGGGTGTTAAAGTCCCCTACTATGAATGTGTTACTGTCAATCTCCCCTTTTATGGCTGTTAGTATTTGCCTTATGTATTGAGGTGCTCCTATGTTGGGTGCATAAATATTTACAATTGTTATATCTTCTTCTTGAATCGATCCCTTGATCATTATGTAGTGTCCTTCTTTGTCTCTTGTAATAGTCCTTATTTTAAAGTCTATTTTGTCTGATATGAGAATTGCTACTCCAGCTTTCTTTTGGTTTCCATTTGCATGGAATATCTTTTTCCATCCCCTTATTTTCAGTCTGTATGTGTCTCTAGGTCTGAAGTGGGTCTCTTGTAGACAGCATATATAAGGGTCTTGTTTTTGTATCCATTCAGCCAATCTGTGTCTTTTGGTGGGAGCATTTAGTCCATTTACATTTAAGGTAATTATCGATATGTATGTTCCTATTCCCATTTTCTATATTGTTTTGGGTTCGTTATTATAGGTCTTTTCCTTCTCTTGTGTTCCTTGTCTAGAGAAGTTCCTTTAGCATTTGCTGTAAAGCTGGTTTGGTGGTGCTAAACTCTCTCAGCTTTTGCTTGTCTGTAAAGGTTTTAATTTCTCCATCAAATCTGAATGAGATCCTTGCTGGGTAAAGTAGCCTTGGTTGCAGGTTTTTCTCCTTCATCACTTTCAGTATGTCCTGCCACTCCCTTCTGGCTTGTAGGGTTTCTGCTGAGAGATCAGCTGTTAACCTTATGGGGATTCCCTTGTGTGTTATTTGCTGTTTTTCCCTTGCTGCTTTTAATATGCTTTCTTTGTATTTAATTTTTGACAGTTTGATTAATATGTGTCTTGGCGTATTTCTCCTTGTATTTATCCTGTATGGGACTCTCTGTGCTTCCTGGACTGGATTAACTATTTCCTTTCCCATATTAGGGAAGTTTTCAACTATAATCTCTTCAAATATTTTCTCAGTCCCTTTCTTTTTCTCTTCTTCTTCTGGAACCCCTATAATTCGAATGTTGGTGCGTTTAATGTTGTCCCAGAGGTCTCTGAGACTGTCCTCAGTTCTTTTCATTCTTTTTTCTTTATTCTGCTCTGCAGTAGTTATTTCCACTATTTTATCTTCCAGGTCACTTATCCGTTCTTCTGCCTCAGTTATTCTGTTATTGATCCCATCTAGAGTACTTTTAATTTCATTTATTGCGTTGTTCATCATTGCTTGTTTCACCTTTATTTCTTCTAGGTCCTTGTTAACTGCTTCTTGCATTTTGTCCATTCTACTTCCAAGATTTCGGATCATCCTTACTATCATTATTCTGAATTCTTTTTCAGGTAGACTGCCTATTTCCTCTTCATTTGTTAGGTCTGGTGCATTTTTATCTTGCTCCTTCATCTGCTGTGTGTTTTTCTGTCTTCTCATTTTGCTTATCTTACTGTGTTTGGGGTCTCCTTTTTGCAGGCTGCACGTTCGTAGTTCCCGTTGTTTTTGATGTCTGTCTCCAGTGGCTAAGGTTGTTTCAGTGGGTTGTGTAGGCTTCCTGGTGGAGGGGACTAGTGCCTGTGTTGTGGTGGATGAGGCTGGATCTTGTCTCTCTAGTGGGCAGGTTCACGTCTGGTGGTGTGTTTTGGGGTGTCTGTGGCCTTATTATGATTTTAGGCAGCCTCTCTGCTAATGGGTGGGGTTGTGTTCCTGTTTTGCTAGTTGTTTGGCATAGGTTGTCTAGCACTGTGGCTTGCTGGTCGTTGAGTGAAGCTGGGTGCTGGTGTTAAGATGGAGGTCACTGGGAGATTTCCACCGTTTAATATTATGTGGAGCTGGGAGGTCTCTTTGGACCAGTGTCCTGAAGTTGGCTCTCCTACCTCAGAGGCAGAGCCCTGACTCCTGGCTGGAGCACCAAGAGCCTTTCATCCACACGGCTCAGAATAAAAGGGAGAAAAAGTAGAGAGAATTAGTAGATGTATGAGGAAAGAAAGAAGGAAAGGAGGAAAGGAAGGAAGGAAGAAAGAAGCAAAGAAGGAAAGAAAGGAGGGAGGGAGGGAGGAAGGAAGGAAGGAAGGAAGGAAGGAGGGAAAGAAGGAAAAAAGACAGAAAGAAAGAAGATACAGTAAAAATAAAATAAAGTATAATATATTTATTGAATTAAAAAATATTTAGAAAAAAAAAAAAAAGAGGGACGGATAGAACCTTAGGACAAATGTTGGAAGCAAAGCTATACAGAGAAAATCTTATACAGAAGCATACACATACACCTTCACAAAAAGAGGTAAAGGGGGAAAAATCATAAATCTTGCTCTCAGAGACCACCTCCTCAATTTGGGGTGATTCGTTGTCTAAAGGAGGGAAGGACGGAAAGAAAGAAAGAAAGAAAGAAGGAACGACGGTAAAGTATAATAAAGTTATTACAATTAAAATTATTGAGAAAAAAAAATTTTTTTTTTAAAAACCATGGACGGATAGAGCCCTAGGACAAATGGTGGAAGCAAGAGTATACAGACAAGATCTCACACATAAGCATACACGTACACATTCACAAAAAGAGGAAAAGGGAAAAAAATCATAGATCTCGCTCCTAAATTCCACCTCTTCAATTTGGGATCATTTCTTGTCTATTCAGGTATTCCACAGATGCAGGGTATATCAAGTTGATTGTGGAGCTTTAATCCGCTGCTTCTGAGGCTGCTGGGGGAGATTTCCCTTTCTCTTCTTTGTTCTCACAGCTCACAGGAGCTCAGCTTTGGATTTGGCCCTGCCTCTGCGTGTAGGTCGCTGGAGGGCGTCTGTTTTTTGCTCAGACAGGAAAGGGTTAAAGGGGCCGCTAATTCGGGGGCTCAGGCTCACTCAGGCCGGGGGTGAGGGGGGGGAAGGAGGGGCACTGCGTGCGGGGCGGGCCTGCGGCGTCAGAGGCGGCGTGACGTTGCGGCAGAGGCCGGCGTGACGTTGCACCAGCCTGAGGCCCACCGTGCGTTCTCCCGGGGAAGTTGTCCCTGGTTCCCGGGAACCTGGCAGTGGCGGGCTGCACAGGCTCCGCGGAAGTGGGGTGTGGAGGTTCCCGGGAACCTGGCAGGGGCGGGCTGCACAGGCCCCTTGGTGGCGGCAGCAGCAGCCCTAGCGTCTCCCGCCCGTCTCTGGGGTCCGCGCTTTTAGCCGCGGCTCGCGCCCGTCTCTGGGGTTCGCGCTTTTAGCCGCGGCTCGCGCCCGTCTCTGGAGTTCCTTTAAGCAGCGCTCTTAAACCCCTCTCCTCGCGCACCAGGAAACAAAGAGGGAAGAAAAAGTCTCTTGCCTCTTCGGCAGGTGCAGGCTTTTCCCCGAACTCCCTCCCGGCTAGTCGTGGTGCACTAACCCCTTCAGGCTATGTTCAAGCCGCCAACCCCAGTCCTCTCCCTGCGCTCCGTCCAAAACCGAAACCCGAGCTTCAGCTCGCAGCCCCGCCCGCCCGGGCGGGTGAGCAGACAAGCCTCTCGGGCTGGTGAGTGCCGGTCGGCACTGATCCTCTGTGCGGGAATCTCCCCGCTTTGCCCTCCGCACCCGTCGCTGTGCACTACTCCTCGGTCCCGAAGCCCCCCCCTCCGCCTCCCGCAGTCTCCGCCCGCGGAGGGGCTTCCAAGTGTGTGGAAACTTTTCCTCCTTCACAGCTCCCTCCTACTGGCGCAGGTGCCGTCCTTATTCTTTTGTCTCTGTTTTTTCTTTTGCCCTACCCAGGTACGTGGGGAGTTTCTTGCCTTTTGGGACGTCTGAGGTCTTCTGCCAGCCTTCGGTAGGTGTTCTGTAGGAGTTGTTCCACGTGTAGATGTATTTCTGGTGTATCCGTGGGGAGGAAGGCGATCTCCGCGTCTTACTCTTCCGCCATCTTCAAGGTCCCCCCTCTGTGTTTTGTTTTTGAAATTAATTTTGATAATGGGATTTTTCGGATCTTCACTGCTGCATTTAGGCCGTTGTACACATGCTTGATTTCCTTATGGAGACATATAAATCCATGGGTTTTAAGATTCTTAATTGTCAGGTATCTTCCCAGGCGTTGAATATGGGGTGTTGAGTCCATTTCGTTGAGCAAGGAGTAGGTCTTGTCTATTATATATTTGGCTTATGGAACGGTATCTGTGCTAATTTCAATCTCTGGTTTTATGCAGCACCCCAACTCACCTTTCCCCATAAGCAAGCATAAGTTGGTTTTCTAAATTTGAGACCCTGTTCTGTTTTGTATTTCAGTTCACGTGTAGCCAAGGTTACATTCCGTGTATTAGTGATATCTTATGATGTTTCTTTATCTGTGTGACTTATTTCTCGTAGAATCATCGTACCTGAATCCACTAATTATGCCGCTACGGGCCTGATGACGTAGATTTCATTGCTGAGTGATATTCCATTCTACGTGCGTACCACAACTGCTTTATCCAGTTTTTGCTTTCTCGGATATTTAACTTGTACCGTAGACGAGGTACTTGTAAACAGAGCCGTCCCAAACATTGGGGTGGCTGTGTGTTTTTGATTTTAATTTCCCTAAGCTATAGGACCATAAGTGGAAGTGCCATAGGCTGTGTTGCTTTGTTTCCTACGTGTTTCAGGAAACACCATACACTTCTCCAGAGTGGCTGTTGGCAATTTACATCCCGCCCATCAGCATAACAAGGCTCCCTCTTCTCCATGACCTGTCGTGCCTTTCTGGATTTTACACATTTTTCAGATGGCCCTTTTGACCGGGGGGCAGTGAGACTTCATTGTAGTGCAAATTTCCTTTACACGCTTGCTTCGTTGGCCAAAATGGGCGTATGCGTTTTTACCTGAATATATTCAGGAAAAACCGCATACGCCCTTTTTGGCCAAGTGCATCATTGTCGACATTCTGCCTCTTTTCGTATGCTTTAAGTGCAATTCCAGTCTACCCCTTGAAATCGTTTTCCTGAAATTCTGCCCCGCTTTCATGTCCTCTTTGAAGACTTACTTCAATATATTTTTGGACGATAGCTGTCATTCATAACTCTGCAGGTTTGTGAATTGCAGTGCCCCTGAGCTCCTTTCTTCAACTCTCTTTCTTGTGAGCTGGCAGCAAAACCGCAGGATTGCTTCAGGCCATAATCTCTTTCCAGGGGGGGAACGCTGAGCCTTTGCTTAATTCCTCTTCCTGGTGGGAAATGAGCGTTCCATTTGCCCGTGCAGACACCTACAGCTAGTCTCTCATTGGTTCTCCCTATTCCTGTTCATCTTGCGCAGAAATTGCAAACTGTGCCAAACAGGAGGTTAAAGGCACTGACTCTCCAAGTGGGGATAGTGTTAGTAAAGCGTCTGAAATGATGAACCCGAGTACCAGGGGACGAAAACTGAGATGCATTTGAAAACATTTCCCGGTCACACAGTGCACTGTACTGTGGGTTTCCCATGCATGTTTTAGCTGAAGGAAGAATCCCTTAAACCTGGAGAGTTGGGACCCATGGAATGGGTACCATGCAGGATGACTTCAAAGGGTCTGCGTTTGCTCACCGAACCTCACCAATGCTATCAGCCCGAAGTGTCCAGCCTTATGTCTCACCCAGCTCTGGGTGTAGATGTGGTAAATCCAGGTTGCATCACAAGCCCTGAATGAATTATTTAAGAATTGCTCTCTATTTCACTGTCATTGTGTTTTGTTTTTGAAATTCATTTTGATAATGGGATTTATCGGATGTTCACTGCTGCGTTTAGGCCGCTGTACACACGCTTGATTTCCTTATGGAGACATATAAATCCATGGGTTTTAAGATTCTTACTTGTCAGGTATCTTCCCAGGCGTTGAATATGTTGTGTTGAATCCATTTCGTTGAGCAAGGAGTAGGTCTTGTCTATTATATATTTGCCTTATGAAACGGTATCTGTGCTAATTTCAATCTCTGGTTTTATGCAGCACCCCAACTCACCTTTCCCCATAAGCAAGCATAAGTTGGTTTTCTAAATTTGAGACCCTGTTCTGTTTTGTAATTCAGTTTATGTGTAGCCAAGTTTACATTCCGTGTATTAGTGATATCTTATGATGTTTCTTCTTCTTTGTGACTTTTTTCTCGTAGAATCATCGTACCTGAATCCACTCATTATGCCGATAGGGACCTGATGACGTAGATTTCATTGCTGAGTGATATTCCATTGTACGTGCGTACCACAACTTCTTTATCCATTTTTTGCTTTCTCGGATATTTAACTTGTACCGTAGACGAGGTTCTTGTAAACAGAGCCGTCCCAAACATTGGGCTGGCTGTGTGTTTTTGATTTTAATTTCCCTAAGCTATAGGACCATATTTGGAAGTGCCATAGGCTGTGTTGCTTTGTTTCCTACGTGTTTCAGGAAACACCATACACTTCTCCAGAGTGGCTGTTGGCAATTTATATCCCACCCATCAGCATAACAAGGCTCCCTGTTCTCCATGACCTGTCCTGCCTTTCTGGATTTTACACATTTTTCAGATGGCCCTTTTGACCGGGGAGCAGTGAGACTTCATTGTAGTGCAGATTTCCTTTCCACGCTTGCTGGGTTGGCCAAAAAGGGCGTATGCGTTTTTTTTCTGAATATATTCAGGAAAAAACGCATACGCCCTTTATGGCCAAGTGCATCATTGTCGACATTCTGCCTATTTTCCTATGCTTTAAGTGCAATTCCAGTCTGCCCCCTGAAATCATTTTCCTGAAATTCTGCCCCGCTTTCCAGTCCTCTTCGAAGACTTACTTCAGTACATTTTTGTACAATAGCTGTCATTCATAACTCTGCAGGTTTGTGAATTACAGTGCCCCTGAGCTCCTTTCTTCAACTCTCTTTCTTGTGAGCTGGCCACAAAACCGCAGGATTGCTTCAGGCCCTAATCTGTTTCCGGCAGGGCAGGCTGAGCATATGGTTAATTCCTCTTCCTGGTGTGAAATGAGCGTTCCATTTGCCCGTGCAGACACCTACAGCTAGTCTCTCATTGGTTCTCCCTATTCCTGTTCATCTTGCGCAGAAATTGCAAACTGTGCCAAACAGGAGGTTAAAGGCACTGACTCTCCAAGTGGGGAGAGTGTTAGTAAAGCGTCTGGAATGGTGAACCCGAGTACCAGGGGACGAAAACTGTGATGCATTTGAAAACGTTTCCCAATCACATGGCGGTCGATACTCTGCGTTTCCCATGCATGTTTTAGCTGAAGGAAGAATCCCTTAAACCTGGAGATTTGGGACCCATGGAATGGGTACCATGCAGTATGACTTCAAAGGGTCTGCGTTTGCTCACCAAACCTCACCAATGCTATCAGCCCGAAGGGTCCAGCCTTATGTCTCACCCAGCTCTGGGTGTAGATGTGGTAATTCCAGGTTGCATCACAAGCCCTGAATGAATTATTTAAGAATTGCTCTCTATTTCACTGTCATTGTGTTTTGTTTTTGAAATTCATTTTGATAATGGGATTTATCGGATGTTCACTGCTGCGTTTACGCCGCTGTACACACGCTTGATTTCCTTATGGAGACATATAAATCCATGGGTTTTAAGATTCTTACTTGTCAGGTATCTTCCCAGGTGTTGAATATGGGGTGTTGAGTCCATTTCGTTGAGTAAGGTGTAGGTCTTGTCTATTATATATTTGGCTTATGGAACGGTATGTGTGCTAATTTCAATCTCTGGTTTTATGCAGCACCCCAACTCAACTTTCCCCATAAGCAAGCATAAGTTGCTTTTCTAAATTTGAGACCCTGTTTTGTTTTGTAATTCATTTCATGTGTAGCCAAGGTTACATTCCGTGTATTAGTGATATCTTATGATGTTTCATATTCTGTGTGACTTATTTCTCGTAGAATTATCGTACCTGAATCCACTCATTATGCCGATAGGGACCTGATGATGTAGATTTCATTGCTGAGTGGTATTCCATTGTACGTGCGTACCACAACTTCTTTATTCATTTTTTGCTTTCTCGGATATTTAACTTGTACCGTAGACGAGGTTCTTGTAAACAGAGCCATCCCAAATTTTGGGGTGGCTGTGTGTTTTTGATTTTAATTTCCCTAAGCTATAGGACCATAAGTGGAAGTGCCATAGGCTGTGTTGCTTTGTTTCCTACGTGTTTCTGGAAACACCATACACTTCTCCAGAGTGGTTGTTGGCAATTTACATCCCGCCCATCAGCATAACAAGGCTCCCTGTTCTCCATGACCTGTCCTGCCTTTCTGGATTTTACACTTTTTTCAGATGGCCCTTTTGACCGGGGGGCAGTGAGACTTCATTTTAGTGCAGATTTCCTTTACACGCTTGCTTGGTTGGCCAAAAAGGGCGTATGCGTTTATTCCTGAATATATTCAGGAAAAAACGCATACGCCCTTTTTGGCCAAGTGCATCATTGTCGACATTCTGCCTCTTTTCCTATGCTTTAAGTGCAATTCCAGTCTACCCCGTGAAATCGTGTTCCTGAAATTCTGCCCCGCTTTCAAGTCCTCTTCGAAGACTTACTTCAATACATTTTTGGACGATAGGTGTCATTCATAACTCTGCAGGTTTCTGAATTACACTGCCCCTGAGCTCCTTTCTTCAACTCGCTTTCTTGTGAGCTGGCCGCAAAACCGCAGGATTGCTTCACGCCATAATCTCTTTCTGGCAGGGCACGCTGAGCCTTTGGTTAATTCCTCTTCCTGGTGGGAAATGAGCGTTCCATTTGCCCGTGCAGACACCTACATCTAGTCTCTCATTGGTTCTCCCTATTCCTGTTCATCTTGCGCAGAAATTGCAAACTGTGCCAAACAGGAGGTTAAAGGCACTGACTCTCCAAGTGGGGAGAGTGTTAGTAAAGCGTATGGAATGGTGAACCTGAGTACCAGGGGCGAAAACTGAGATGCATTTGAAAACGTTTCCCAATCACACGTTGGACCATACTCTGGGTTTCCCATGCATGTTTTAGCTGAAGGAAGAATCCATTAAACCTGGAGATTTGGGACCCATAGAATGGGTACCATGCAGTATGACTTCAAAGGGTCTGCGTTGCTCACCGAACCTCACCAATGCTATCAGCCCGAAGTGTCCGGCCTTATGTCTCACCCAGCTCTGGGTGTAGATGTGGTCAATGAGGTTGCATCATAAGCCCTGAATGAATGATTTAAGAATTGCTCTCTATTTCACTGTCATTGTGTTTTGTTTTTGAAATTCATGTTGATAATGGGATTTATCGGATGTTCACTGCTGCGTTTAGGCCGCTGTACACACGCTTGGTTTCCTTATGGAGACATATAAATCCATGGGTTTTAAGATTCTTACTTGTCAGGTATCTTCCCAGGTGTTGAATATGAGGTGTTGAGTCCATTTCGTTGAGCAAGGAGTAGGTCTTGTCTATTATATATTTGGCTTATGGAACAGTATCTGTGCTAATTTCAATCTCTGGTTTTATGCAGCACCCCAACTCACCTTTCCCCATAAGCAAGCATAAGTTGGTTTTCTAAATTTGAGACCCTGTTCTGCTTTGTAATTCAGTTCATGTGTAGCCAAGTTTATATTCCGTGTATTAGTGATATCTTATGATGTTTCTTTTTCTGTGTGACTTATTTCTCGTAGAATCATCGTACCTGAATCCACTCATTATGCCGCTACGGGCCTGATAACGTAGATTTCATTGCTTAGTGATATTCCATTGTACGTGCGTACCACAACATCTTTATCCATTTTTTGCTTTCTCGGTTATTTAACTTGTACCGTAGACGAGGTTCTTGTAAACAGACCCGTCCCAAATTTTGGGGTGGTTGTGTGTTTTTGATTTTAATTTCCCTAAGCTATAGGACCATAAGTGGAAGTGCCATAGGCTGTGTTGCTTTGTTTCCTACGTGTTTCTGGAAACACCATACACTTCTCCAGAGTGGTTGTTGGCAATTTACATCCCGCCCATCAGCATAACAAGGCTCCCTGTTCTCCATGACCTGTCCTGCCTTTCTGGATTTTACACTTTTTTCAGATGGCCCTTTTGACCGGGGGGCAGTGAGACTTCATTGTAGTGCAGATTTCCTTTACACGCTTTCTTCCTTGGCCAAAAAGGGCGTATGCGTTTTTACCTGAATATATTCAGGAAAAACCGCATACGCCCTTTTTGGCCAAGTGCATCATTGTCGACATTCTGCCTCTTTTCGTATGCTTTAAGTGCAATTCCAGTCTATCCCCTGACATCGTATTCCTGAAATTCTGCCCCGCTTTCATGTCCTCTTCGAAGACTTAATTCAATACACTTTTGGACGATAGCTGTCATTCATAACTCTGCAGTATTGTGAATTGCAGTGCCCCTGAGCTCCTTTCTTCAACTCTCTTTCTTGTGAGCTGGCCGCAAAACCGCAGGATTGCTTCAGGCCATAATCTCTTTCCGGGGGGGAACGCTGAGCCTTTGTTTAATTCCTCTTCCTGTTCGGAAATGAGCGTTCCATTTGCCCGTGCAGGCACCTACAGCTAGTCTCTCATTGGTTCTCCCTATTCCTGTACATCTTGCGCAGAAATTGCAAACTGTGCCAAACAGGAGGTTAAAGGCACTGACTCTCCAAGTGGGGATAGTGTTAGTAAAGCGTCTGGAATGGTGAACCCGAGTACCAGGGGACGAAAACTGAGATGCATTTGAAAACGTTTCCCGGTCACACAGTGCACTGTACTGTGGGTTTCCCATGCATGTTTTAGCTGAAGGAAGAATCCCTTAAACCTGGAGAGTTGGGACCCATGGAATGGGTACCATGCAGTATGACTTCAAAGGGTCTGCGTTTGCTCACCGAACCTCACCAATGCTATCAGCCCGAAGTGTCCAGCCTTATGTCTCATCCAGCTCTGGGTGTAGATGTGGTAAATACAGGTTGCATCACAAGCCCTGAATGAATTATTTAAGAATTGCTCTCTATTTCACTGTCATTGTGTTTTGTTTTTGAAATTCATTTTGATAATGGGATTTATCGGATTTTCACTGCTGCTTTTAGGCCTCTGTACACACGCTTGATTTCCTTATGGAGACATATAAATCCATGGGTTTTAAGATTCTTACTTGTCAGGTATCTTCCCAGGCGTTGAATATAGGGTGTTGAGTCCATTTCGTTGAGCAAGGAGTAGGTTATGTCTATTATATATTTGGCTTATGGAACGGTATCTGTGCTAATTTCAATCTCTGGTTTTATGCAGCATCCCAACTGACCTTTCCCCATAAGCAAGCATAAGTAGGTTTGCTAAATTTTAGACCCTGTTCTGTTTTGTAATTCAGTTCATGGGTAGCCAAGTTTACATTCCGTGTATTAGTGATAAATTATGATGTTTCTTTTTCTGTCTGACTTATTTCTCGTAGAATCATCATACCTGAATCCACTCATTATGCCGCTACGGTCCTGATGACGTAGATTTCATTGCTGAGTGATATTCCATTGTACGTGCGTACCACAACTTCTTTATCCATTTTATGCTTTCTCGGATATTTAACTTCTACCGTAGATGAGGTTCTTGTAAACTGAGCCATCCCAAACTTTGGGGTGGCTGTGTGTTTTTGATTTTAATTTCCCTAAGCTATAGGACCATAAGTGGAAGTGCCATAGGCTGTGTTGCTTTGTTTCCTACGTGTTTCAGGAAACACCATACACTTTTCCAGAGTGGCTGTTGGCAATTTAAATCCGCCCATCAGCATAACAAGGCTCCCTGTTCTCCATGACCTGTCCTGCCTTTCTGGATTTTACACTTTTTTCAGATGGCCCTTTTGACCTGGGGGCAGTGAGACTTCATTGTAGTGCAGATTTCCTTTACACGCTTGCTTGGTTGGCCAAAAAGGGCGTATGCGTTTTTTCCTGAATATATTCAGAAAAAAAAGCATACGCCCTTTTTGGCCAAGTGCATCATTGTCAACATTCTGCCTCTTTTCCTATGTTTTAAGTGCAATTCCAGTCTACCCCCTGAAATCGTTTTCCTGAAATTCTGCCCCGCTTTCAAGTCCTCTTCGAAGACTTACTTCTATACATTTTTGGACGATAGCTGTCATTCATAACTCTGCAGGTTTGCGAATTACAGTGCCCCTGAGCTCCTTTCTTCAACTCGCTTTCTTGTGAGCTGGCCGCAAAACCGCATGATTGCTTCAGGGCCTAATCTCTTTCCGGCAGGGCACGCTGAGCCTTTGGTTAATTCCTCTTCCTGGTGGGAAATGAGCGTTCCATTTGCCCGTACAGACACCTACAGCTAGTCTCTCATTGCTTCTCCCTATTCCTGTTCATCTTGCGCAGAAATTGCAAAGTGTGCCAAACAGGAGGTTAAATGCACTGACTCTCCAAGTGGGGAGAGTGTTAGTAAAGCGTCTGGAATGGTGAACCCGAGTACCAGGGGACGAAAACTGAGATGCATTGAAAACGTTTCCCAATCACACGGTGGACCATACTATGGGTTTCCCATGCATGTTTTAGCTGAAGGAAGAATCCCTTAAACCTGGAAATTTGGAACCCATGGAATGGGTACCATGCAGTATGACTTCAAAGGGTCTGCGTTTGCTCACCGAACCTCAACAATGCTATCAGCCCGAACTGTCCAGCCTTATGTCTCACCCAGCTCTGGGTGTAGATGTGGGAAATCCAGGTTGCATCACAAGCCCTGAATGAATTATTTAAGAATTGCTCTCTATTTCACTGTCATTTTGTTTTGTTTTTGAAATTTATTTTGATAATGGGATTTATCGGATTTTCACTGCTGCGTTTAGGCCGCTGTACACACGCTTGATTTCCTTATGGAGACATATAAATCCATGGGTTTTAAGATTCTTACTTGTCAGGTATCTTGCCAGGCGTTGAATATGGGGTGTTGAGTCCATTTCGTTGAGCAAGGAGTAGGTCTTGTCTATTATATATTTGGCTTATGGAACGGTATCTGTGCTAATTTCAATCTCTGGTTTTATGCAGCACCCCAACTCACCTTTCCCCATAAGCAAGCATAAGTTGGTTTTCTAAATTTGAGACCCTGTTCTGTTTTGTAATTCAGTTCATGGGTAGCCAAGTTTACATTCCGTGTATTAGTGATATCTTATGATGTTTCTTTTTCTGTGTGACTTATTTCTCGTAGAATCATCATACCTGAATCCACTCATTATGCCGCTACGGGCCTGATGACGTAGATTTCATTGCTGAGTGATATTCCATTGTACGTGCGTACCACAACTTCTTTATCCATTTTTTACTTTCTGGGATATTTTACTTGTACCGTAGACGAGGTTCTTGTAAACAGAGCCGTCCCAAACTCTGGGGTGGCTGTGTGTTTTTGATTTTAATTTCCCTAATCTATAGGACCATAAGTGGAAGTGCCATAGGCTGTGTTGCTTTGTTTCCTACGTGTTTCTGGAAACACCATACACTTCTCCAGAGTGGTTGTTGGCAATTTACATCCCGCCCATCAGCATGACAAGGCTCCCTGTTCTCCATGACCTGTCCTGCCTTTCTGGGTTTTACACTTTTTTCAGATGGCCCTTTTGACCGGGGGGGCAGTGAGACTTCATTGTAGTGCAGATTTCCTTTACACGCTTGCTTGGTTGGCCAAAAAGGGCGTATGCGTTTTTTCCTGAATATATTCAGGAAATAACGCATACGCCCTTTTTGGCCAAGTGCATCGTTGTCGACATTCTGCCTCTTTTCCTATGCTTTTAGTACAATTCCAGTCTACCCCCTGAAATCGTTTTCCTGAAATTCTGCCCCGCTTTCAAGTCCTCTTGGAAGACTTACTTCAATACACTTTTGGACGATAGCTGTCATTCATAACTCTGCAGGTTTGTGAATTACAGTGCCCCTGAGCTCATGTCTTCAACTCGCTTTCTTGTGAGCTGGACGCAAAACCGCAGGATTGCTTCAAGCCAAAGTCTCTTTCCGGCAGGGCATGCTGAGCCTTTGTTTAATTCCTCTTCCTGGTCGGAAATGAGCGTTCCATTTGCCCGTGCAGACACCTACAGCTAGTCTCTCATTGCTTCTCCCTATTCCTGTTCATCTTGCGCAGTTATTGCAAAGTGTGCCAAACAGGAGGTTAAATGCACTGACTGTCCAAGTGGGGAGAGTGTTAGTAAAGCGTCTGGAATGGTGAACCCGAGTACCAGGGGACGAAAACTGAGATGCATTTGAAAACGTTTCCCAATCACACGGTGGACCATACTATGGGTTTCCCATGGCTGTTTTAGCTGAAGGAAGAATCCCTTAAACCTGGAAATTTGGAACCCATGGAATGGGTACCATGCAGTATGACTTCCAAGGGTCTGCGTTTGCTCACCGAACCTCACCAATGCTATCAGCCCGAAGTGTCCAGCCTTATGTCTCACCCAGCTCTGGGTGTAGATGTGGTAAATCCAGGTTGCATCACAAACCCTGAATGAATTATTTAAGAATTGCTCTCTATTTCACTGTCATTTTGTTTTGTTTTTGAAATTTATTTTGATAATGGGATTTATCGGATTTTCACTGCTGCGTTTAGGCCGCTGTACACACGCTTGATTTCCTTATGGAGACATATAAATCCATGGGTTTTAAGATTCTTACTTGTCAGGTATCTTGCCAGGCGTTGAATATGGGGTGTTGAGTCCATTTCGTTGAGCAAGGAGTAGGTCTTGTCTATTATATACTTGGCTTATGGAACGGTATCTGTGCTAATTTCAATCTCTGGTTTTATGCAGCACCCCAACTCACCTTTCCCCATAAGCAAGCATAAGTTGGTTTTCTAAATTTGAGACGCTGTTCTGTTTTGTAATTCAGTTCATCGGTAGCCAAGTTTACATTCCGTGTATTAGTGATATCTTATGATGTTTCTTTTTCTGTGTGACTTATTTCTCGTAGAATCATCATACCTGAATCCACTCATTATGCCGCTACGGGCCTGATGACGTAGATTTCATTGCTGAGTGATATTCCATTATACGTGCGTACCACAACTTCTTTATCCATTTTTTACTTTCTGGGATATTTTACTTGTACCGTAGACGAGGTTCTTGTAAACAGAGCCGTCCCAAACTCTGGGGTGGCTGTGTGTTTTTGATTTTAATTTCCCTAAGCTATAGGACCATAAGTGGAAGTGCCATAGGCTGTGTTGCATTGTTTCCTACGTGTTTCTGGAAACACCATACACTTCTCCAGAGTGGTTGTTGGCAATTTACATCCCGCCCATCAGCATGAAAAGGCTCCCTGTTCTCCATGACCTGTCCTGCCTTTCTGGATTTTACACTTTTTTCAGATGGCCCTTTTGACCGGGGGGGCAGTGAGACTTCATTGTAGTGCAGATTTCCTTTACACGCTTGCTTGGTTGGCCAAAAAGGGCGTATGCGTTTTTTCCTGAATATATTCAGGAAAAAACGCATACGCCCTTTTTGGCCAAGCGCGTCGTTGTCGACATTCTGCCTCTTTTCCTATGCTTTTAGTACAATTCCAGTCTACCCCCTGAAATCGTTTTCCTGAAATTCTGCCCCGCTTTCAAGTCCTCTTCGAAGACTTACTTCAATACATTTTTGGACGATAGCTGTCATTCATAACTCTGCAGGTTTGTGAATTACAGTGCCCCTGAGCTCATGTCTTCAACTCGCTTTCTTGTGAGCTGGCCGCAAAACCGCAGGATTGCTTCAGGCCATAATCTCTTTCCGGCAGGGCATGCTGAGCCTTTGTTTAATTCCTCTTCCTGGTCGGAAATGAGCGTTCCTTTTGCCCGTGCAGGCACCTACAGCTAGTCTCTCATTGGTTCTCCCTATTGCTGTACATCTTGCGCAGAAATTGCAAACTGTGCGAAACAGGAGGTTAATGGCACTGACTCTCCAAGTGGGGAGAGTGTTAGTAAAGCGTTTAAATGTTGAACCCGAGTACCAGGGGACGAAAACTGAGATGCATTTGAAAACGTTTCCTAATCACATGGTGGACCATACTCTGGGTTTCCCATGCATGTTTTAGCTGAAGGAAGAATCCCTTAAACCTGGAGAGTTGGGACCCATGGAATGGGTACCATGCAGTATGACTTCAAAGGGTCTGCGTTTGCTCACCGAACCTCACCAATGCTATCAGCCCGAAGTGTCCAGCCTTATGTCTCATCCAGCTCTGGGTGTAGATGTGGTAAATACAGGTTGCATCACAAGCCCTGAATGAATTATTTAAGAATTGCTCTCTATTTCACTGTCATTGTGTTTTGTTTTTGAAATTCATTTTGATAATGGGATTTATCGGATTTTCACTGCTGCTTTTAGGCCACTGTACACACGCTTGATTTCCTTATGGCGACATATAAATCCATGGGTTTTAAGATTCTTACTTGTCAGGTATCTTCCCAGGCGTTGAATATAGGGTGTTGAGTCCATTTCGTTGAGCAAGGAGTAGGCTATGTCTATTATATATTTGGCTTATGGAACGGTATCTGTGCTAATTTCAATCTCTGGTTTTATGCAGCATCCCAACTGACCTTTCCCCATAAGCAAGCATAAGTAGGTTTGCTAAATTTTAGACCCTGTTCTGTTTTGTAATTCAGTTCATGGGTAGCCAAGTTTACATTCCGTGTATTAGTGATAAATTATGATGTTTCTTTTTCTGTCTGACTTATTTCTCGTAGAATCATCATACCTGAATCCACTCATTATGCCGCTACGGTCCTGATGACGTAGATTTCATTGCTGAGTGATATTCCATTGTACGTGCGTACCACAACTTCTTTATCCATTTTATGCTTTCTCGGATATTTAACTTCTACCGTAGATGAGGTTCTTGTAAACTGAGCCATCCCAAACTTTGGGGTGGCTGTGTGTTTTTGATTTTAATTTCCCTAAGCTATAGGACCATAAGTGGAAGTGCCATAGGCTGTGTTGCTTTGTTTCCTACGTGTTTCAGGAAACACCATACACTTTTCCAGAGTGGCTGTTGGCAATTTAAATCCGCCCATCAGCATAACAAGGCTCCCTGTTCTCCATGACCTGTCCTGCCTTTCTGGATTTTACACTTTTTTCAGATGGCCCTTTTGACCTGGGGGCAGTGAGACTTCATTGTAGTGCAGATTTCCTTTACACGCTTGCTTGGTTGGCCAAAAAGGGCGTATGCGTTTTTTCCTGAATATATTCAGAAAAAAAAGCATACGCCCTTTTTGGCCAAGTGCATCATTGTCAACATTCTGCCTCTTTTCCTATGTTTTAAGTGCAATTCCAGTCTACCCCCTGAAATCGTTTTCCTGAAATTCTGCCCCGCTTTCAAGTCCTCTTCGAAGACTTACTTCTATACACTTTTGGACGATAGCTGTCATTCATAACTCTGCAGTATTGTGAATTACAGTGCCCCTGAGCTCCTTTCTTCAACTCGCTTTCTTGTGAGCTGGCCGCAAAACCGCATGATTGCTTCAGGGCCTAATCTCTTTCCGGCAGGGCACGCTGAGCCTTTGGTTAATTCCTCTTCCTGGTGGGAAATGAGCGTTCCATTTGCCCGTACAGACACCTACAGCTAGTCTCTCATTGCTTCTCCCTATTCCTGTTCATCTTGCGCAGAAATTGCAAAGTGTGCCAAACAGGAGGTTAAATGCACTGACTCTCCAAGTGGGGAGAGTGTTAGTAAAGCGTCTGGAATGGTGAACCCGAGTACCAGGGGACGAAAACTGTGATGCATTGAAAACGTTTCCCAATCACACGGTGGACCATACTATGGGTTTCCCATGCATGTTTTAGCTGAAGGAAGAATCCCTTAAACCTGGAAATTTGGAACCCATGGAATGGGTACCATGCAGTATGACTTCAAAGGGTCTGCGTTTGCTCACCGAACCTCAACAATGCTATCAGCCCGAACTGTCCAGCCTTATGTCTCACCCAGCTCTGGGTGTAGATGTGGGAAATCCAGGTTGCATCACAAGCCCTGAATGAATTATTTAAGAATTGCTCTCTATTTCACTGTCATTTTGTTTTGTTTTTGAAATTTATTTTGATAATGGGATTTATCGGATTTTCACTGCTGCGTTTAGGCCGCTGTACACACGCTTGATTTCCTTATGGAGACATATAAATCCATGGGTTTTAAGATTCTTACTTGTCAGGTATCTTGCCAGGCGTTGAATATGGGGTGTTGAGTCCATTTCGTTGAGCAAGGAGTAGGTCTTGTCTATTATATATTTGGCTTATGGAACGGTATCTGTGCTAATTTCAATCTCTGGTTTTATGCAGCACCCCAACTCACCTTTCCCCATAAGCAAGCATAAGTTGGTTTTCTAAATTTGAGACCCTGTTCTGTTTTGTAATTCAGTTCATGGGTAGCCAAGTTTACATTCCGTGTATTAGTGATATCTTATGATGTTTCTTTTTCTGTGTGACTTATTTCTCGTAGAATCATCATACCTGAATCCACTCATTATGCCGCTACGGGCCTGATGACGTAGATTTCATTGCTGAGTGATATTCCATTGTACGTGCGTACCACAACTTCTTTATCCATTTTTTACTTTCTGGGATATTTTACTTGTACCGTAGACGAGGTTCTTGTAAACAGAGCCGTCCCAAACTCTGGGGTGGCTGTGTGTTTTTGATTTTAATTTCCCTAATCTATAGGACCATAAGTGGAAGTGCCATAGGCTGTGTTGCTTTGTTTCCTACGTGTTTCTGGAAACACCATACACTTCTCCAGAGTGGTTGTTGGCAATTTACATCCCGCCCATCAGCATGACAAGGCTCCCTGTTCTCCATGACCTGTCCTGCCTTTCTGGATTTTACACTTTTTTCAGATGGCCCTTTTGACCGGGGGGGCAGTGAGACTTCATTGTAGTGCAGATTTCCTTTACACGCTTGCTTGGTTGGCCAAAAAGGGCGTATGCGTTTTTTCCTGAATATATTCAGGAAATAACGCATACGCCCTTTTTGGCCAAGTGCATCGTTGTCGACATTCTGCCTCTTTTCCTATGCTTTTAGTACAATTCCAGTCTACCCCCTGAAATCGTTTTCCTGAAATTCTGCCCCGCTTTCAAGTCCTCTTGGAAGACTTACTTCAATACACTTTTGGACGATAGCTGTCATTCATAACTCTGCAGGTTTGTGAATTACAGTGCCCCTGAGCTCATGTCTTCAACTCGCTTTCTTGTGAGCTGGACGCAAAACCGCAGGATTGCTTCAAGCCAAAGTCTCTTTCCGGCAGGGCATGCTGAGCCTTTGTTTAATTCCTCTTCCTGGTCGGAAATGAGCGTTCCATTTGCCCGTGCAGACACCTACAGCTAGTCTCTCATTGCTTCTCCCTATTCCTGTTCATCTTGCGCAGTTATTGCAAAGTGTGCCAAACAGGAGGTTAAATGCACTGACTGTCCAAGTGGGGAGAGTGTTAGTAAAGCGTCTGGAATGGTGAACCCGAGTACCAGGGGACGAAAACTGAGATGCATTTGAAAACGTTTCCCAATCACACGGTGGACCATACTATGGGTTTCCCATGGCTGTTTTAGCTGAAGGAAGAATCCCTTAAACCTGGAAATTTGGAACCCATGGAATGGGTACCATGCAGTATGACTTCCAAGGGTCTGCGTTTGCTCACCGAACCTCACCAATGCTATCAGCCCGAAGTGTCCAGCCTTATGTCTCACCCAGCTCTGGGTGTAGATGTGGTAAATCCAGGTTGCATCACAAACCCTGAATGAATTATTTAAGAATTGCTCTCTATTTCACTGTCATTTTGTTTTGTTTTTGAAATTTATTTTGATAATGGGATTTATCGGATTTTCACTGCTGCGTTTAGGCCGCTGTACACACGCTTGATTTCCTTATGGAGACATATAAATCCATGGGTTTTAAGATTCTTACTTGTCAGGTATCTTGCCAGGCGTTGAATATGGGGTGTTGAGTCCATTTCGTTGAGCAAGGAGTAGGTCTTGTCTATTATATATTTGGCTTATGGAACGGTATCTGTGCTAATTTCAATCTCTGGTTTTATGCAGCACCCCAACTCACCTTTCCCCATAAGCAAGCATAAGTTGGTTTTCTAAATTTGAGACGCTGTTCTGTTTTGTAATTCAGTTCATGGGTAGCCAAGTTTACATTCCGTGTATTAGTGATATCTTATGATGTTTCTTTTTCTGTGTGACTTATTTCTCGTAGAATCATCATACCTGAATCCACTCATTATGCCGCTACGGGCCTGATGACGTAGATTTCATTGCTGAGTGATATTCCATTATACGTGCGTACCACAACTTCTTTATCCATTTTTTACTTTCTGGGATATTTTACTTGTACCGTAGACGAGGTTCTTGTAAACAGAGCCGTCCCAAACTCTGGGGTGGCTGTGTGTTTTTGATTTTAATTTCCCTAAGCTATAGGACCATAAGTGGAAGTGCCATAGGCTGTGTTGCATTGTTTCCTACGTGTTTCTGGAAACACCATACACTTCTCCAGAGTGGTTGTTGGCAATTTACATCCCGCCCATCAGCATGAAAAGGCTCCCTGTTCTCCATGACCTGTCCTGCCTTTCTGGATTTTACACTTTTTTCAGATGGCCCTTTTGACCGGGGGGGCAGTGAGACTTCATTGTAGTGCAGATTTCCTTTACACGCTTGCTTGGTTGGCCAAAAAGGGCGTATGCGTTTTTTCCTGAATATATTCAGGAAAAAACGCATACGCCCTTTTTGGCCAAGCGCGTCGTTGTCGACATTCTGCCTCTTTTCCTATGCTTTTAGTACAATTCCAGTCTACCCCCTGAAATCGTTTTCCTGAAATTCTGCCCCGCTTTCAAGTCCTCTTCGAAGACTTACTTCAATACATTTTTGGACGATAGCTGTCATTCATAACTCTGCAGGTTTGTGAATTACAGTGCCCCTGAGCTCATGTCTTCAACTCGCTTTCTTGTGAGCTGGCCGCAAAACCGCAGGATTGCTTCAGGCCATAATCTCTTTCCGGCAGGGCATGCTGAGCCTTTGTTCAATTCCTCTTCCTGGTCTGAAATGAGCGTTCCTTTTGCCCGTGCAGGCACCTACAGCTAGTCTCTCATTGGTTCTCCCTATTGCTGTACATCTTGCGCAGAAATTGCAAACTGTGCGAAACAGGAGGTTAATGGCACTGACTCTCCAAGTGGGGAGAGTGTTAGTAAAGCGTTTAAATGTTGAACCCGAGTACCAGGGGACGAAAACTGAGATGCATTTGAAAACGTTTCCTAATCACATGGTGGACCATACTCTGGGTTTCCCATGCATGTTTTAGCTGAAGGAAGAATCCCTTAAACCTGGAGAGTTGGGACCCAAGGAATGGGTACCATGCAGTATGACTTCAAAGGGTCTGCGTTTGCTCACCGAACCTCACCAATGCTATCAGCCCGAAGTGTCCAGCCTTATGTCTCATCCAGCTCTGGGTGTAGATGTGGTAAATACAGGTTGCATCACAAGCCCTGAATGAATTACTTAAGAATTGCTCTCTATTTCACTGTCATTGTGTTTTGTTTTTGAAATTCATTTTGATAATGGGATTTATCGGATTTTCACTGCTGCTTTTAGGCCACTGTACACACGCTTGATTTCCTTATGGAGACATATAAATCCATGGGTTTTAAGATTCTTACTTGTCAGGTATCTTCCCAGGCGTTGAATATAGGGTGTTGAGTCCATTTCGTTGAGCAAGGAGTAGGTTATGTCTATTATATATTTGGCTTATGGAACGGTATCTGTGCTAATTTCAATCTCTGGTTTTATGCAGCATCCCAACTGACCTTTCCCCATAAGCAAGCATAAGTGGGTTTGCTAAATTTTAGACCCTGTTCTGTTTTGTAATTCAGTTCATGGGTAGCCAAGTTTACATTCCGTGCATTAGTGATAACTTATGATGTTTCTTTTTCTGTCTGACTTATTTCTCGTAGAATCATCATACCTGAATCCACTCATTATGCCGCTACGGGCCTGATGACGTAGATTTCATTGCTGAGTGATATTCCATTATACGTGCGTACCACAACTTCTTTATCCATTTTTTACTTTCTGGGATATTTTACTTGTACCGTAGACGAGGTTCTTGTAAACAGAGCCGTCCCAAACTCTGGGGTGGCTGTGTGTTTTTGATTTTAATTTCCCTAATCTATAGGACCATAAGTGGAAGTGCCATAGGCTGTGTTGCATTGTTTCCTACGTGTTTCTGGAAACACCATACACTTCTCCAGAGTGGTTGTTGGCAATTTACATCCCGCCCATCAGCATGAAAAGGCTCCCTCTTCTCCATGACCTGTCCTGCCTTTCTGGATTTTACCCTTTTTTCAGATGGCCCTTTTGACCGGGGGGGCAGTGAGACTTCATTGTAGTGCAGATTTCCTTTACACGCTTGCTTGGTTGGCCAAAAAGGGCGTATGCGTTTTTTTCTGAATATATTCAGGAAAAAACGCATATGCCCTTTTTGGCCAAGTGCGTCGTTGTCGACATTCTGCCTCTTTTTCTATGCTTTTAGTACAATTCCAGTCTACCCCCTGAAATCGTTTTCCTGAAATTCTGCCCCGCTTTCAAGTCCTCTTGGAAGACTTACTTCAATACATTTTTGGACGATAGCTGTCATTCATAACTCTGCAGGTTTGTGAATTACAGTGCCCCTGAGCTCATGTCTTCAACTCGCTTTCTTGTGAGCTGGCCGCAAAACCGCAGGATTGCTTCAGGCCATAATCTCTTTCCGGCAGGGCATGCTGAGCCTTTGTTTAATTCCTCTTCCTGGTCGGAAATGAGCGTTCCTTTTGCCCGTGCAGGCACCTACAGCTAGTCTCTCATTGGTTCTCCCTATTCCTGTACATCTTGCGCAGAAATTGCAAACTGTGCGAAACAGGAGGTTAATGGCACTGACTCTCCAAGTGGGGAGAGTGTTAGTAAAGCGTTTAAATGTTGAACCCGAGTACCAGGGGACGAAAACTGAGATGCATTTGAAAACGTTTCCTAATCACATGGTGGACCATACTCTGGGTTTCCCATGCATGTTTTAGCTGAAGGAAGAATGCCTTAAACCTGGAGAGTTGGGACCCATGGAATGGGTACCATGCAGTATGACTTCAAAGGGTCTGCGTTTGCTCACCGAACCTCACCAATGCTATCAGCCCGAAGTGTCCAGCCTTATGTCTCATCCAGCTCTGGGTGTAGATGTGGTAAATACAGGTTGCATCACAAGCCCTGAATGAATTATTTAAGAATTGCTCTCTATTTCACTGTCATTGTGTTTTGTTTTTGAAATTCATTTTGATAATGGGATTTATCGGATTTTCACTGCTGCTTTTAGGCCACTGTACACACGCTTGATTTCCTTATGGAGACATATAAATCCATGGGTTTTAAGATTCTTACTTGTCAGGTATCTTCCCAGGCGTTGAATATAGGGTGTTGAGTCCATTTCGTTGAGCAAGGAGTAGGTTATGTCTATTATATATTTGGCTTATGGAACGGTATCTGTGCTAATTTCAATCTCTGGTTTTATGCAGCATCCCAACTGACCTTTCCCCATAAGCAAGCATAAGTGGGTTTGCTAAATTTGAGACCCTGTTCTGTTTTGTAATTCAGTTCATGGGTAGCCAAGTTTACATTCCGTGTATTAGTGATAACTTATGATGTTTCTTTTTCTGTCTGACTTATTTCTCATAGAATCATCATACCTGAATCCACTCATTATGCCGCTACGGTCCTGATGACGTAGATTTCATTGCTGAGTGATATTCCATTGTACGTGCGTACCACAACATCTTTATCCATTTTATGCTTTCTCGGATATTTAACTTCTACCGTAGATGAGGTTCTTGTAAACTGAGCCATCCCAAACTTTGGGGTGGCTGTGTGTTTTTGATTTTAATTTCCCTAAGCTATAGGACCATAAGTGGAAGTGCCATAGGCTGTGTTGCTTTGTTTCCTACGTGTTTCAGGAAACACCATACACTTTTCCAGAGTGGCTGTTGGCAATTTAAATCCGCCCATCAGCATAACAAGGCTCCCTGTTCTCCATGACCTGTCCTGCCTTTCTGGATTTTACACTTTTTTCAGATGGCCCTTTTGACCAGGGGGCAGTGAGACTTCATTGTAGTGCAGATTTCCTTTACACGCTTGCTTGGTTGGCCAAAAAGGGCGTATGCGTTTTTTCCTGAATATATTCAGAAAAAAAAGCATACGCCCTTTTTGGCCAAGTGCATCATTGTCAACATTCTGCCTCTTTTCCTATGTTTTAAGTGCAATTCCAGTCTACCCCCTGAAATCGTTTTCCTGAAATTCTGCCCCGCTTTCAAGTCCTCTTCGAAGACTTACTTCTATACATTTTTGGACGATAGCTGTCATTCATAACTCTGCAGGTTTGTGAATTACAGTGCCCCTGAGCTCCTTTCTTCAACTCGCTTTCTTGTGAGCTGGCCGCAAAACCGCAGGATTGCTTCAGGCCCTAATCTCTTTCCGGCAGGGCACGCTGAGCCTTTGGTTAATTCCTCTTCCTGGTGGGAAATGAGCGTTCCATTTGCCCGTACAGACACCTACAGCTAGTCTCTCATTGCTTCTCCCTATTCCTGTTCATCTTGCGCAGAAATTGCAAAGTGTGCCAAACAGGAGGTTAAATGCACTGACTCTCCAAGTGGGGAGAGTGTTAGTAAAGCGTCTGGAATGGTGAACCCGAGTACCAGGGGACGAAAACTGAGATGCATTGAAAACGTTTCCCAATCACACGGTGGACCATACTATGGGTTTCCCATGCATGTTTTAGCTGAAGGAAGAATCCCTTAAACCTGGAAATTTGGAACCCATGGAATGGGTACCATGCAGTATGACTTCAAAGGGTCTGCGTTTGCTCACCGAACCTCACCAATGCTATCAGCCCGAAGTGTCCAGCCTTATGTCTCACCCAGCTCTGGGTGTAGATGTGGGAAATCCAGGTTGCATCACAAGCCCTGAATGAATTATTTAAGAATTGCTCTCTATTTCACTGTCATTTTGTTTTGTTTTTGAAATTTATTTTGATAATGGGATTTATCGGATTTTCACTGCTGCGTTTAGGCCGCTGTACACACGCTTGATTTCCTTATGGAGACATATAAATCCATGGGTTTTAAGATTCTTACTTGTCAGGTATCTTGCCAGGCGTTGAATATGGGGTGTTGAGTCCATTTCGTTGAGCAAGGAGTAGGTCTTGTCTATTATATATTTGGCTTATGGAACGGTATCTGTGCTAATTTCAATCTCTGGTTTTATGCAGCACCCCAACTCACCTTTCCCCATAAGCAAGCATAAGTTGGTTTTCTAAATTTGAGACCCTGTTCTGTTTTGTAATTCAGTTCATGGGTAGCCAAGTTTACATTCCGTGTATTAGTGGTATCTTATGATGTTTCTTTTTCTGTGTGACTTATTTCTCGTAGAATCATCATACCTGAATCCACTCATTATGCCGCTACGGGCCTGATGACGTAGATTTCATTGCTGAGTGATATTCCATTGTACGTGCGTACCACAACTTCTTTATCCATTTTTTACTTTCTGGGATATTTTACTTGTACCGTAGACGAGGTTCTTGTAAACAGAGCCGTCCCAAACTCTGGGGTGGCTGTGTGTTTTTGATTTTAATTTCCCTAATCTATAGGACCATAAGTGGAAGTGCCATAGGCTGTGTTGCTTTGTTTCCTACGTGTTTCTGGAAACACCATACACTTCTCCAGAGTGGTTGTTGGCAATTTACATCCCGCCCATCAGCATGACAAGGCTCCCTGTTCTCCATGACCTGTCCTGCCTTTCTTGATTTTACACTTTTTTCAGATGGCCCTTTTGACCGTTGGGGCAGTGAGACTTCATTGTAGTGCAGATTTCCTTTACACGCTTGCTTGGTTGGCCAAAAAAGGCGTATGCGTTTTTTCCTGAATATATTCAGGAAAAAACGCATACGCCCTTTTTGGCCAAGTGCAACGTTGTCGACATTCTGCCTCTTTTCCTATGCTTTTAGTACAATTCCAGTCTACCCCCTGAAATCGTTTTCCTGAAATTCTGCCCCGCTTTCAAGTCCTCTTGGAAGACTTACTTCAATACACTTTTGGACGATAGCTGTCATTCATAACTCTGCAGGTTTGTGAATTACAGTGCCCCTGAGCTCATGTCTTCAACTCGCTTTCTTGTGAGCTGGACGCAAAACCGCAGGATTGCTTCAAGCCAAAGTCTCTTTCCGGCAGGGCATGCTGAGCCTTTGTTTAATTCCTCTTCCTGGTCGGAAATGAGCGTTCCATTTGCCCGTGCAGACACCTACAGCTAGTCTCTCATTGCTTCTCCCTATTCCTGTTCATCTTGCGCAGTTATTGCAAAGTGTGCCAAACAGGAGGTTAAATGCACTGACTGTCCAAGTGGGGAGAGTGTTAGTAAAGCGTCTGGAATGGTGAACCCGAGTACCAGGGGACGAAAACTGAGATGCATTTGAAAACGTTTCCCAATCACACGGTGGACCATACTATGGGTTTCCCATGGCTGTTTTAGCTGAAGGAAGAATCCCTTAAACCTGGAAATTTGGAACCCATGGAATGGGTACCATGCAGTATGACTTCCAAGGGTCTGCGTTTGCTCACCGAACCTCACCAATGCTATCAGCCCGAAGTGTCCAGCCTTATGTCTCACCCAGCTCTGGGTGTAGATGTGGTAAATCCAGGTTGCATCACAAACCCTGAATGAATTATTTAAGAATTGCTCTCTATTTCACTGTCATTTTGTTTTGTTTTTGAAATTTATTTTGATAATGGGATTTATCGGATTTTCACTGCTGCGTTTAGGCTGCTGTACACACGCTTGATTTCCTTATGGAGACATATAAATCCATGGGTTTTAAGATTCTTACTTGTCAGGTATCTTGCCAGGCGTTGAATATGGGGTGTTGAGTCCATTTCGTTGAGCAAGGAGTAGGTCTTGTCTATTATATATTTGGCTTATGGAACGGTATCTGTGCTAATTTCAATCTCTGGTTTTATGCAGCACCCCAACTCACCTTTCCCCATAAGCAAGCATAAGTTGGTTTTCTAAATTTGAGACGCTGTTCTGTTTTGTGATTCAGTTCATGGGTAGCCAAGTTTACATTCCGTGTATTAGTGATATCTTATAATGTTTCTTTTTCTGTGTGACTTATTTCTCGTAGAATCATCATACCTGAATCCACTCATTATGCCGCTACGGGCCTGATGACGTAGATTTCATTGCTGAGTGATATTCCATTATACGTGCGTACCACAACTTCTTTATCCATTTTTTACTTTCTGGGATATTTTACTTGTACCGTAGACGAGGTTCTTGTAAACAGAGCCGTCCCAAACTCTGGGGTGGCTGTGTGTTTTTGATTTTAATTTCCCTAAGCTATAGGACCATAAGTGGAAGTGCCATAGGCTGTGTTGCATTGTTTCCTACGTGTTTCTGGAAACACCATACACTTCTCCAGAGTGGTTGTTGGCAATTTACATCCCGCCCATCAGCATGAAAAGGCTCCCTGTTCTCCATGACCTGTCCTGCCTTTCTGGATTTTACACTTTTTTCAGATGGCCCTTTTGACCGGGGGGGCAGTGAGACTTCATTGTAGTGCAGATTTCCTTTACACGCTTGCTTGGTTGGCCAAAAAGGGCGTATGCGTTTTTTTCTGAATATATTCAGGAAAAAACGCATACGCCCTTTTTGGCCAAGCGCGTCGTTGTCGACATTCTGCCTCTTTTCCTATGCTTTTAGTACAATTCCAGTCTACCCCCTGAAATCGTTTTCCTGAAATTCTGCCCCGCTTTCAAGTCCTCTTCGAAGACTTACTTCAATACATTTTTGGACGATAGCTGTCATTCATAACTCTGCAGGTTTGTGAATTACAGTGCCCCTGAGCTCATGTCTTCAACTCGCTTTCTTGTGAGCTGGCCGCAAAACCGCAGGATTGCTTCAGGCCATAATCTCTTTCCGGCAGGGCATGCTGAGCCTTTGTTTAATTCCTCTTCCTGGTCTGAAATGAGCGTTCCTTTTGCCCGTGCAGGCACCTACAGCTAGTCTCTCATTGGTTCTCCCTATTCCTGTACATCTTGCGCAGAAATTGCAAACTGTGCGAAACAGGAGGTTAATGGCACTGACTCTCCAAGTGGGGAGAGTGTTAGTAAAGCGTTTAAATGTTGAACCCGAGTACCAGGGGACGAAAACTGAGATGCATTTGAAAACGTTTCCTAATCACATGGTGGACCATACTCTGGGTTTCCCATGCATGTTTTAGCTGAAGGAAGAATCCCTTAAACCTGGAGAGTTGGGACCCATGGAATGGGTACCATGCAGTATGACTTCAAAGGGTCTGCGTTTGCTCACCGAACCTCACCAATGCTATCAGCCCGAAGTGTCCAGCCTTATGTCTCATCCAGCTCTGGGTGTAGATGTGGTAAATACAGGTTGCATCACAAGCCCTGAATGAATTACTTAAGAATTGCTCTCTATTTCACTGTCATTGTGTTTTGTTTTTGAAATTCATTTTGATAATGGGATTTATCGGATTTTCACTGCTGCTTTTAGGCCACTGTACACACGCTTGATTTCCTTATGGAGACATATAAATCCATGGGTTTTAAGATTCTTACTTGTCAGGTATCTTCCCAGGCGTTGAATATAGGGTGTTGAGTCCATTTCGTTGAGCAAGGAGTAGGTTATGTCTATTATATATTTGGCTTATGGAACGGTATCTGTGCTAATTTCAATCTCTGGTTTTATGCAGCATCCCAACTGACCTTTCCCCATAAGCAAGCATAAGTGGGTTTGCTAAATTTTAGACCCTGTTCTGTTTTGTAATTCAGTTCATGGGTAGCCAAGTTTACATTCCGTGTATTAGTGATAACTTATGATGTTTCTTTTTCTGTCTGACTTATTTCTCATAGAATCATCATACCTGAATCCACTCATTATGCCGCTACGGTCCTGATGACGTAGATTTCATTGCTGAGTGATATTCCATTGTACGTGCGTACCACAACTTCTTTATCCATTTTATGCTTTCTCGGATATTTAACTTCTACCGTAGATGAGGTTCTTGTAAACTGAGCCATCCCAAACTTTGGGGTGGCTGTGTGTTTTTGATTTTAATTTCCCTAAGCTATAGGACCATAAGTGGAAGTGCCATAGGCTGTGTTGCTTTGTTTCCTACGTGTTTCAGGAAACACCATACACTTTTCCAGAGTGGCTGTTGGCAATTTAAATCCGCCCATCAGCATAACAAGGCTCCCTGTTCTCCATGACCTGTCCTGCCTTTCTGGATTTTACACTTTTTTCAGATGGCCCTTTTGACCAGGGGGCAGTGAGACTTCATTGTAGTGCAGATTTCCTTTACACGCTTGCTTGGTTGGCCAAAAAGGGCGTATGCGTTTTTTTCTGAATATATTCAGGAAAAAACGCATACGCCCTTTTTGGCCAAGCGCGTCGTTGTCGACATTCTGCCTCTTTTCCTATGCTTTTAGTACAATTCCAGTCTACCCCCTGAAATCGTTTTCCTGAAATTCTGCCCCGCTTTCAAGTCCTCTTGGAAGACTTACTTCAATACATTTTTGGACGATAGCTGTCATTCATAACTCTGCAGGTTTGTGAATTACAGTGCCCCTGAGCTCATGTCTTCAACTCGCTTTCTTGTGAGCTGGCCGCAAAACCGCAGGATTGCTTCAGGCCATAATCTCTTTCCGGCAGGGCATGCTGAGCCTTTGTTTAATTCCTCTTCCTGGTCTGAAATGAGCGTTCCTTTTGCCCGTGCAGGCACCTACAGCTAGTCTCTCATTGGTTCTCCCTATTCCTGTACATCTTGCGCAGAAATTGCAAACTGTGCGAAACAGGAGGTTAATGGCACTGACTCTCCAAGTGGGGAGAGTGTTAGTAAAGCGTTTAAATGTTGAACCCGAGTACCAGGGGACGAAAACTGAGATGCATTTGAAAACGTTTCCTAATCACATGGTGGACCATACTCTGGGTTTCCCATGCATGTTTTAGCTGAAGGAAGAATGCCTTAAACCTGGAGAGTTGGGACCCATGGAATGGGTACCATGCAGTATGACTTCAAAGGGTCTGCGTTTGCTCACCGAACCTCACCAATGCTATCAGCCCGAAGTGTCCAGCCTTATGTCTCATCCAGCTCTGGGTGTAGATGTGGTAAATACAGGTTGCATCACAAGCCCTGAATGAATTATTTAAGAATTGCTCTCTATTTCACTGTCATTGTGTTTTGTTTTTGAAATTCATTTTGATAATGGGATTTATCGGATTTTCACTGCTGCTTTTAGGCCACTGTACACACGCTTGATTTCCTTATGGAGACATATAAATCCATGGGTTTTAAGATTCTTACTTGTCAGGTATCTTCCCAGGCGTTGAATATAGGGTGTTGAGTCCATTTCGTTGAGCAAGGAGTAGGTTATGTCTATTATATATTTGGCTTATGGAACGGTATCTGTGCTAATTTCAATCTCTGGTTTTATGCAGCATCCCAACTGACCTTTCCCCATAAGCAAGCATAAGTGGGTTTGCTAAATTTGAGACCCTGTTCTGTTTTGTAATTCAGTTCATGGGTAGCCAAGTTTACATTCCGTGTATTAGTGATAACTTATGATGTTTCTTTTTCTGTCTGACTTATTTCTCATAGAATCATCATACCTGAATCCACTCATTATGCCGCTACGGTCCTGATGACGTAGATTTCATTGCTGAGTGATATTCCATTGTACGTGCGTACCACAACATCTTTATCCATTTTATGCTTTCTCGGATATTTAACTTCTACCGTAGATGAGGTTCTTGTAAACTGAGCCATCCCAAACTTTGGGGTGGCTGTGTGTTTTTGATTTTAATTTCCCTAAGCTATAGGACCATAAGTGGAAGTGCCATAGGCTGTGTTGCTTTGTTTCCTACGTGTTTCAGGAAACACCATACACTTTTCCAGAGTGGCTGTTGGCAATTTAAATCCGCCCATCAGCATAACAAGGCTCCCTGTTCTCCATGACCTGTCCTGCCTTTCTGGATTTTACACTTTTTTCAGATGGCCCTTTTGACCAGGGGGCAGTGAGACTTCATTGTAGTGCAGATTTCCTTTACACGCTTGCTTGGTTGGCCAAAAAGGGCGTATGCGTTTTTTCCTGAATATATTCAGAAAAAAAAGCATACGCCCTTTTTGGCCAAGTGCATCATTGTCAACATTCTGCCTCTTTTCCTATGTTTTAAGTGCAATTCCAGTCTACCCCCTGAAATCGTTTTCCTGAAATTCTGCCCCGCTTTCAAGTCCTCTTCGAAGACTTACTTCTATACATTTTTGGACGATAGCTGTCATTCATAACTCTGCAGGTTTGTGAATTACAGTGCCCCTGAGCTCCTTTCTTCAACTCGCTTTCTTGTGAGCTGGCCGCAAAACCGCAGGATTGCTTCAGGCCCTAATCTCTTTCCGGCAGGGCACGCTGAGCCTTTGGTTAATTCCTCTTCCTGGTGGGAAATGAGCGTTCCATTTGCCCGTACAGACACCTACAGCTAGTCTCTCATTGCTTCTCCCTATTCCTGTTCATCTTGCGCAGAAATTGCAAAGTGTGCCAAACAGGAGGTTAAATGCACTGACTCTCCAAGTGGGGAGAGTGTTAGTAAAGCGTCTGGAATGGTGAACCCGAGTACCAGGGGACGAAAACTGAGATGCATTGAAAACGTTTCCCAATCACACGGTGGACCATACTATGGGTTTCCCATGCATGTTTTAGCTGAAGGAAGAATCCCTTAAACCTGGAAATTTGGAACCCATGGAATGGGTACCATGCAGTATGACTTCAAAGGGTCTGCGTTTGCTCACCGAACCTCACCAATGCTATCAGCCCGAAGTGTCCAGCCTTATGTCTCACCCAGCTCTGGGTGTAGATGTGGGAAATCCAGGTTGCATCACAAGCCCTGAATGAATTATTTAAGAATTGCTCTCTATTTCACTGTCATTTTGTTTTGTTTTTGAAATTTATTTTGATAATGGGATTTATCGGATTTTCACTGCTGCGTTTAGGCCGCTGTACACACGCTTGATTTCCTTATGGAGACATATAAATCCATGGGTTTTAAGATTCTTACTTGTCAGGTATCTTGCCAGGCGTTGAATATGGGGTGTTGAGTCCATTTCGTTGAGCAAGGAGTAGGTCTTGTCTATTATATATTTGGCTTATGGAACGGTATCTGTGCTAATTTCAATCTCTGGTTTTATGCAGCACCCCAACTCACCTTTCCCCATAAGCAAGCATAAGTTGGTTTTCTAAATTTGAGACCCTGTTCTGTTTTGTAATTCAGTTCATGGGTAGCCAAGTTTACATTCCGTGTATTAGTGGTATCTTATGATGTTTCTTTTTCTGTGTGACTTATTTCTCGTAGAATCATCATACCTGAATCCACTCATTATGCCGCTACGGGCCTGATGACGTAGATTTCATTGCTGAGTGATATTCCATTGTACGTGCGTACCACAACTTCTTTATCCATTTTTTACTTTCTGGGATATTTTACTTGTACCGTAGACGAGGTTCTTGTAAACAGAGCCGTCCCAAACTCTGGGGTGGCTGTGTGTTTTTGATTTTAATTTCCCTAATCTATAGGACCATAAGTGGAAGTGCCATAGGCTGTGTTGCTTTGTTTCCTACGTGTTTCTGGAAACACCATACACTTCTCCAGAGTGGTTGTTGGCAATTTACATCCCGCCCATCAGCATGACAAGGCTCCCTGTTCTCCATGACCTGTCCTGCCTTTCTTGATTTTACACTTTTTTCAGATGGCCCTTTTGACCGTTGGGGCAGTGAGACTTCATTGTAGTGCAGATTTCCTTTACACGCTTGCTTGGTTGGCCAAAAAAGGCGTATGCGTTTTTTCCTGAATATATTCAGGAAAAAACGCATACGCCCTTTTTGGCCAAGTGCAACGTTGTCGACATTCTGCCTCTTTTCCTATGCTTTTAGTACAATTCCAGTCTACCCCCTGAAATCGTTTTCCTGAAATTCTGCCCCGCTTTCAAGTCCTCTTGGAAGACTTACTTCAATACACTTTTGGACGATAGCTGTCATTCATAACTCTGCAGGTTTGTGAATTACAGTGCCCCTGAGCTCATGTCTTCAACTCGCTTTCTTGTGAGCTGGACGCAAAACCGCAGGATTGCTTCAAGCCAAAGTCTCTTTCCGGCAGGGCATGCTGAGCCTTTGTTTAATTCCTCTTCCTGGTCGGAAATGAGCGTTCCATTTGCCCGTGCAGACACCTACAGCTAGTCTCTCATTGCTTCTCCCTATTCCTGTTCATCTTGCGCAGTTATTGCAAAGTGTGCCAAACAGGAGGTTAAATGCACTGACTGTCCAAGTGGGGAGAGTGTTAGTAAAGCGTCTGGAATGGTGAACCCGAGTACCAGGGGACGAAAACTGAGATGCATTTGAAAACGTTTCCCAATCACACGGTGGACCATACTATGGGTTTCCCATGGCTGTTTTAGCTGAAGGAAGAATCCCTTAAACCTGGAAATTTGGAACCCATGGAATGGGTACCATGCAGTATGACTTCCAAGGGTCTGCGTTTGCTCACCGAACCTCACCAATGCTATCAGCCCGAAGTGTCCAGCCTTATGTCTCACCCAGCTCTGGGTGTAGATGTGGTAAATCCAGGTTGCATCACAAACCCTGAATGAATTATTTAAGAATTGCTCTCTATTTCACTGTCATTTTGTTTTGTTTTTGAAATTTATTTTGATAATGGGATTTATCGGATTTTCACTGCTGCGTTTAGGCTGCTGTACACACGCTTGATTTCCTTATGGAGACATATAAATCCATGGGTTTTAAGATTCTTACTTGTCAGGTATCTTGCCAGGCGTTGAATATGGGGTGTTGAGTCCATTTCGTTGAGCAAGGAGTAGGTCTTGTCTATTATATATTTGGCTTATGGAACGGTATCTGTGCTAATTTCAATCTCTGGTTTTATGCAGCACCCCAACTCACCTTTCCCCATAAGCAAGCATAAGTTGGTTTTCTAAATTTGAGACGCTGTTCTGTTTTGTGATTCAGTTCATGGGTAGCCAAGTTTACATTCCGTGTATTAGTGATATCTTATAATGTTTCTTTTTCTGTGTGACTTATTTCTCGTAGAATCATCATACCTGAATCCACTCATTATGCCGCTACGGGCCTGATGACGTAGATTTCATTGCTGAGTGATATTCCATTATACGTGCGTACCACAACTTCTTTATCCATTTTTTACTTTCTGGGATATTTTACTTGTACCGTAGACGAGGTTCTTGTAAACAGAGCCGTCCCAAACTCTGGGGTGGCTGTGTGTTTTTGATTTTAATTTCCCTAAGCTATAGGACCATAAGTGGAAGTGCCATAGGCTGTGTTGCATTGTTTCCTACGTGTTTCTGGAAACACCATACACTTCTCCAGAGTGGTTGTTGGCAATTTACATCCCGCCCATCAGCATGAAAAGGCTCCCTGTTCTCCATGACCTGTCCTGCCTTTCTGGATTTTACACTTTTTTCAGATGGCCCTTTTGACCGGGGGGGCAGTGAGACTTCATTGTAGTGCAGATTTCCTTTACACGCTTGCTTGGTTGGCCAAAAAGGGCGTATGCGTTTTTTTCTGAATATATTCAGGAAAAAACGCATACGCCCTTTTTGGCCAAGCGCGTCGTTGTCGACATTCTGCCTCTTTTCCTATGCTTTTAGTACAATTCCAGTCTACCCCCTGAAATCGTTTTCCTGAAATTCTGCCCCGCTTTCAAGTCCTCTTCGAAGACTTACTTCAATACATTTTTGGACGATAGCTGTCATTCATAACTCTGCAGGTTTGTGAATTACAGTGCCCCTGAGCTCATGTCTTCAACTCGCTTTCTTGTGAGCTGGCCGCAAAACCGCAGGATTGCTTCAGGCCATAATCTCTTTCCGGCAGGGCATGCTGAGCCTTTGTTTAATTCCTCTTCCTGGTCTGAAATGAGCGTTCCTTTTGCCCGTGCAGGCACCTACAGCTAGTCTCTCATTGGTTCTCCCTATTCCTGTACATCTTGCGCAGAAATTGCAAACTGTGCGAAACAGGAGGTTAATGGCACTGACTCTCCAAGTGGGGAGAGTGTTAGTAAAGCGTTTAAATGTTGAACCCGAGTACCAGGGGACGAAAACTGAGATGCATTTGAAAACGTTTCCTAATCACATGGTGGACCATACTCTGGGTTTCCCATGCATGTTTTAGCTGAAGGAAGAATCCCTTAAACCTGGAGAGTTGGGACCCATGGAATGGGTACCATGCAGTATGACTTCAAAGGGTCTGCGTTTGCTCACCGAACCTCACCAATGCTATCAGCCCGAAGTGTCCAGCCTTATGTCTCATCCAGCTCTGGGTGTAGATGTGGTAAATACAGGTTGCATCACAAGCCCTGAATGAATTACTTAAGAATTGCTCTCTATTTCACTGTCATTGTGTTTTGTTTTTGAAATTCATTTTGATAATGGGATTTATCGGATTTTCACTGCTGCTTTTAGGCCACTGTACACACGCTTGATTTCCTTATGGAGACATATAAATCCATGGGTTTTAAGATTCTTACTTGTCAGGTATCTTCCCAGGCGTTGAATATAGGGTGTTGAGTCCATTTCGTTGAGCAAGGAGTAGGTTATGTCTATTATATATTTGGCTTATGGAACGGTATCTGTGCTAATTTCAATCTCTGGTTTTATGCAGCATCCCAACTGACCTTTCCCCATAAGCAAGCATAAGTGGGTTTGCTAAATTTTAGACCCTGTTCTGTTTTGTAATTCAGTTCATGGGTAGCCAAGTTTACATTCCGTGTATTAGTGATAACTTATGATGTTTCTTTTTCTGTCTGACTTATTTCTCATAGAATCATCATACCTGAATCCACTCATTATGCCGCTACGGTCCTGATGACGTAGATTTCATTGCTGAGTGATATTCCATTGTACGTGCGTACCACAACTTCTTTATCCATTTTATGCTTTCTCGGATATTTAACTTCTACCGTAGATGAGGTTCTTGTAAACTGAGCCATCCCAAACTTTGGGGTGGCTGTGTGTTTTTGATTTTAATTTCCCTAAGCTATAGGACCATAAGTGGAAGTGCCATAGGCTGTGTTGCTTTGTTTCCTACGTGTTTCAGGAAACACCATACACTTTTCCAGAGTGGCTGTTGGCAATTTAAATCCGCCCATCAGCATAACAAGGCTCCCTGTTCTCCATGACCTGTCCTGCCTTTCTGGATTTTACACTTTTTTCAGATGGCCCTTTTGACCAGGGGGCAGTGAGACTTCATTGTAGTGCAGATTTCCTTTACACGCTTGCTTGGTTGGCCAAAAAGGGCGTATGCGTTTTTTTCTGAATATATTCAGGAAAAAACGCATACGCCCTTTTTGGCCAAGCGCGTCGTTGTCGACATTCTGCCTCTTTTCCTATGCTTTTAGTACAATTCCAGTCTACCCCCTGAAATCGTTTTCCTGAAATTCTGCCCCGCTTTCAAGTCCTCTTCGAAGACTTACTTCAATACATTTTTGGACGATAGCTGTCATTCATAACTCTGCAGGTTTGTGAATTACAGTGCCCCTGAGCTCATGTCTTCAACTCGCTTTCTTGTGAGCTGGCCGCAAAACCGCAGGATTGCTTCAGGCCATAATCTCTTTCCGGCAGGGCATGCTGAGCCTTTGTTTAATTCCTCTTCCTGGTCTGAAATGAGCGTTCCTTTTGCCCGTGCAGGCACCTACAGCTAGTCTCTCATTGGTTCTCCCTATTCCTGTACATCTTGCGCAGAAATTGCAAACTGTGCGAAACAGGAGGTTAATGGCACTGACTCTCCAAGTGGGGAGAGTGTTAGTAAAGCGTTCAAATGTTGAACCCGAGTACCAGGGGACGAAAACTGAGATGCATTTGAAAACGTTTCCTAATCACATGGTGGACCATACTCTGGGTTTCCCATGCATGTTTTAGCTGAAGGAAGAATCCCTTAAACCTGGAGAGTTGGGACCCATGGAATGGGTACCATGCAGTATGACTTCAAAGGGTCTGCGTTTGCTCACCGAACCTCACCAATGCTATCAGCCCGAAGTGTCCAGCCTTATGTCTCATCCAGCTCTGGGTGTAGATGTGGTAAATACAGGTTGCATCACAAGCCCTGAATGAATTACTTAAGAATTGCTCTCTATTTCACTGTCATTGTGTTTTGTTTTTGAAATTCATTTTGATAATGGGATTTATCGGATTTTCACTGCTGCTTTTAGGCCACTGTACACACGCTTGATTTCCTTATGGAGACATATAAATCCATGGGTTTTAAGATTCTTACTTGTCAGGTATCTTCCCAGGCGTTGAATATAGGGTGTTGAGTCCATTTCGTTGAGCAAGGAGTAGGTTATGTCTATTATATATTTGGCTTATGGAACGGTATCTGTGCTAATTTCAATCTCTGGTTTTATGCAGCATCCCAACTGACCTTTCCCCATAAGCAAGCATAAGTGGGTTTGCTAAATTTTAGACCCTGTTCTGTTTTGTAATTCAGTTCATGGGTAGCCAAGTTTACATTCCGTGTATTAGTGATAACTTATGATGTTTCTTTTTCTGTCTGACTTATTTCTCATAGAATCATCATACCTGAATCCACTCATTATGCCGCTACGGTCCTGATGACGTAGATTTCATTGCTGAGTGATATTCCATTGTACGTGCGTACCACAACTTCTTTATCCATTTTATGCTTTCTCGGATATTTAACTTCTACCGTAGATGAGGTTCTTGTAAACTGAGCCATCCCAAACTTTGGGGTGGCTGTGTGTTTTTGATTTTAATTTCCCTAAGCTATAGGACCATAAGTGGAAGTGCCATAGGCTGTGTTGCTTTGTTTCCTACGTGTTTCAGGAAACACCATACACTTTTCCAGAGTGGCTGTTGGCAATTTAAATCCGCCCATCAGCATAACAAGGCTCCCTGTTCTCCATGACCTGTCCTGCCTTTCTGGATTTTACACTTTTTTCAGATGGCCCTTTTGACCAGGGGGCAGTGAGACTTCATTGTAGTGCAGATTTCCTTTACACGCTTGCTTGGTTGGCCAAAAAGGGCGTATGCGTTTTTTCCTGAATATATTCAGAAAAAAAAGCATACGCACTTTTTGGCCAAGTGCATCATTGTCAACATTCTGCCTGTTTTCCTATGTTTTAAGTGCAATTCCAGTCTACCCCCTGAAATCGTTTTCCTGAAATTCTGCCCCGCTTTCAAGTCCTCTTCGAAGACTTACTTCTATACATTTTTGGACGATAGCTGTCATTCATAACTCTGCAGGTTTGTGAATTACAGTGCCCCTGAGCTCCTTTCTTCAACTCGCTTTCTTGTGAGCTGGCCGCAAAACCGCAGGATTGCTTCAGGCCCTAATCTCTTTCCGGCAGGGCACGCTGAGCCTTTGGTTAATTCCTCTTCCTGGTGGGAAATGAGCGTTCCTTTTGCCCGTACAGACACCTACAGCTAGTCTCTCATTGCTTCTCCCTATTCCTGTTCATCTTGCGCAGAAATTGCAAAGTGTGCCAAACAGGAGGTTAAATGCACTGAATTTCCAAGTGGGGAGAGTGTTAGTAAAGCGTCTGGAATGGTGAACCCGAGTACCAGGGGACGAAAACTTAGATGCATTTGAAAACGTTTCCCAATCACACGGTGGACCATACTATGGGTTTCCCATGCATGTTTTAGCTGAAGGAAGAATCCCTTAAACCTGGAAATTTGGAACCCATGGAATGGGTACCATGCAGTATGACTTCAAAGCGTCTGCGTTTGCTCACCGAACCTCACCAATGCTATCAGCCCGAAATGTCCAGCCTTATGTCTCACCCAGCTCTGGGTGTAGATGTGGGAAATCCAGGTTGCATCACAAGCCCTGAATGAATTATTTAAGAATTGCTCTCTATTTCACTGTCATTTTGTTTTGTTTTTGAAATTTATTTTGATAACGGGATTTATCGGATTTTCACTGCTGCGTTTAGGCCGCTGTACACACGCTTGATTTCCTTATGGAGACATATAAATCCATGGGTTTTAAGATTCTTACTTGTCAGGTATCTTGCCAGGCGTTGAATATGGGGTGTTGAGTCCATTTCGTTGAGCAAGGAGTAGGTCTTGTCTATTATATATTTGGCTTATGGAACGGTATCTGTGCTAATTTCAATCTCTGGTTTTATGCAGCACCCCAACTCACCTTTCCCCATAAGCAAGCATAAGTTGGTTTTCTAAATTTGAGACCCTGTTCTATTTTGTAATTCAGTTCATGGGTAGCCAAGTTTACATTCCGTGTATTAGTGATATCTTATGATGTTTCTTTTTCTGTGTGACTTATTTCTCGTAGAATCATCATACCTGAATCCACTCATTATGCCGCTACGGGCCTGATGACGTAGATTTCATTGCTGAGTGATATTCCATTGTACGTGCGTACCACAACTTCTTTATCCATTTTTTACTTTCTGGGATATTTTACTTGTACCGTAGACGAGGTTCTTGTAAACAGAGCCGTCCCAAACTCTGGGGTGGCTGTGTGTTTTTGATTTTAATTTCCCTAAGCTATAGGACCATAAGTGGAAGTGCCATAGGCTGTGTTGCTTTGTTTCCTACGTGTTTCTGGAAACACCATACACTTCTCCAGAGTGGTTGTTGGCAATTTACATCCCGCCCATCAGCATAACAAGGCTCCCTCTTCTCCATGACCTGTCCTGCCTTTCTGGATTTTACACTTTTTTCAGATGGCCCTTTTGACCGGGGGGTGGGGAAGTGAGACTTCATTGTAGTGCAGATTTCCTTTACACGCTTGCTTGGTTGGCCAAAAAGGGCGTATGCGTTTTTTCCTGAATATATTCAGGAAAAAACGCATACGCCCTTTTTGGCCAAGTGCATCGTTGTCGACATTCTGCCTCGTTTCCTATGCTTTTAGTACAATTCCAGTCTACCCCCTGAAATCGTTTTCCTGAAATTCTGCCCCGCTTTCATGTCCTCTTGGAAGACTTACTTCAATACACTTTTGGACGATAGCTGTCATTCATAACTCTGCAGTATTGTGAATTACAGTGCCCCTGAGCTCATGTCTTCAACTCGCTTTCTTGTGAGCTGGACGCAAAACCGCAGGATTGCTTCAAGCCAAAGTCTCTTTCCGGCAGGGCACGCTGAGCCTTTGTTTAATTCCTCTTCCTGGTCGGAAATGAGCATTCCATTTGCCCGTGCAGACACCTACAGCTAGTCTCTCATTGCTTCTCCCTATTCCTGTTCATCTTGCACAGTTATTGCAAAGTGTGCCAAACAGGAGGTTAAATGCACTGACTGTCCAAGTGGGGAGAGTGTTAGTAAAGCGTCTGGAATGGTGAACCCGAGTACCAGGGGACGAAACCTGAGATGCATTTGAAAACGTTTCCCAATCACACGGCGGACGATAGTCTGGGTTTCCCATGCATATTTTAGCTGAAAGAAGAATCCCTTAAACCTGGAGAGTTGGGACCCATGGAATGGGTACCATGCAGTATGACTTCAAAGGGTCTGCGTTTGCTCACCGAACCTCACCAATGCTCTCAGCCCGAAGTGTCCAGCCTTATGTCTCACCCAGCTGTGGGTGTAGATGTGGTAAATCCAGGTTGCATCACAAGCCCTGAATGAATTATTTAAGAATTGCTCTCTATTTCACTGTCATTGTGTTTTGTTTTTGAAATTTATTTTGATAATGGGATTTATCGGATTTTCACTGCTGCGTTTAGGCCGCTGTACACACGCTTGATTTCCTTATGGAGACATATAAATCCATGGGTTTTAAGATTCTTACTTGTCAGGTATCTTGCCAGGCGTTGAATATGGGGTGTTGAGTCCATTTCGTTGAGCAAGGAGTAGGTCTTGTCTATTATATATTTGGCTTATGGAACGGTATCTGTGCTAATTTCAATCTCTGGTTTTATGCAGCACCCCAACTCACCTTTCCCCATAAGCAAGCATAAGTTGGTTTTCTAAATTTGAGACCATGTTCTGTTTTGTAATTCAGTTCATGGGTAGCCAAGTTTACATTCCGTGTATTAGTGATATCTTATGATATTTCTTTTTCTGTGTGACTTATTTCTCGTAGAATCATCATACCTGAATCCACTCATTATGCCGCTACGGGCCTGATGACATAGATTTCATTGCTGAGTGATATTTCATTGTACGTGCGTACCACAACTTCTTTATCCATTTTTTACTTTCTGGGATATTTTACTTGTACCGTAGACGAGGTTCTTGTAAACAGAGCCGTCCCAAACTCTGGGGTGGCTGTGTGTTTTTGATTTTAATTTCCCTAAGCTATAGGACCATAAGTGGAAGTGCCATAGGCTGTGTTACATTGTTTCCTACGTGTTGCTGGAAACACCATACACTTCTCCAGAGTGGTTGTTGGCAATTTACATCCCGCCCATCAGCATGACAAGGCTCCCTGTTCTCCATGACCTGTCCTGCCTTTCTGGATTTTACAATTTTTTCAGATGGCCCTTTTGACCGGGGGGGCAGTGAGACTTCATTGTAGTGCAGATTTCCTTTACACGCTTGCTTGGTTGGCCAAAAAGGGCGTATGCGTTTTTTCCTGAATATATTCAGGAAAAAACGCATACGCCGTTTTTGGCCAAGTGCATCGTTGTCGACATTCTGCCTCTCTTCCTGTGCTTTTACTCCAATTCCAGTCTACCCCCTGAAATCGTTTTCCTGAAATTCTGCCCCGCTTTCAAGTCCTCTTGGAAGACTTACTTCAATACATTTTTGGACGATAGCTGTCATTCATAACTCTGCAGGTTTGTGAATTACAGTGCCCCTGAGCTCATGTCTTCAACTCGCTTTCTTGTGAGCTGGCCGCAAAACCGCAGGATTGCTTCAGGCCCTAATCTGTTTCTGGCAGGGCATGCTGAGCCTTTGGTTAATTCCTCTTCCTGGTGGGAAATGAGCATTCCATTTGCCCGTGCAGACACCTACAACTAGTCTCTCATTGGTTCTCCCTATTCCTGTTCATCTTGGGCAGAAATTGCAAACTGTGCCAAACAGAAGGTTAAAGTCCCTGACTCTCCAAGTGGGGAGAGTGTTAGTAAAGCTTCTGGAATGTTGAACCCGAGTACCAGGGTTCGAAAACTGAGATGCATTTGAAAACGTTTCCCAATCACACGGTGGACCATACTCTGGGTTTCCCATGCATGTTTTAGCTGAAGGAAGAATCCCTTAAACGTGGAGAGTTGGGACCCATGGAATGGGTACCTTGCAGTATGACTTCAAAGGGTCTGCGTTTGCTCACCGAACCTCACCAATGCTATCAGCCCGAAGTGTCCAGCCTTATGTCTCACCCAGCTCTGGGTGTAGATGTGGTTAATCCAGGTTGCATCACAAGCCCTGAATGAATTATTTAAGAATTGCTCTCTATTTCACTGTCATTGTGTTTTGTTTTTGAAATTTATTTTGATAATGGGATTTATCGGATTTTCACTGCTGCATTTAGGCCGCTGTACACACGCTTGATTTCCTTATGGAGACATATAAATCCATAGGTTTTAAGATTCTTAATTGTCAGATATATTCCCATGCGTTGAATATGGGGTGTTGTGTCCATTTCGTTGAGCAAGCTGTAGGTATTGTCTATTATATATTTGGCTTATGGAATGGTATCTGTGCTAATTTCAATCTCTGCTTTTATGCAGCACCCCAACTCACCTTTCCCCATAAGCAAGCATAAGTTGGTTTTTTAAATTTGAGACCCTGTTCTGTTTTGTAATTCAGTTCATGTGTGGCCAAGTTTACATTCCGTGTATTAGTGATATCTTATGATGTTTCTTTTTCTGTGTGACTTATTTCTCGTAGAATCATCGTACCTGAATCCACTCATTATGCCGCTACGGGCCTGATGACGTAGGTTTCATTGCTGAGTGATATTCCATTGTACATGCGTACCACAACTTCTTTATCCATTTTTTGCTTTCTCGGATATTTAACTTGTACCGTAGACGAGGTTCTTGTAAACAGAGCCATCCCAAATTTTGGGGTGGCTGTGTGTTTTTGATTTTAATTTCTCTATGCTATAGGACCAGAAGTGGAAGTGCCATAGGCTGTGTTGCTTTGTTTCCTACGTGTTTCAGGAAACACCATACACTTCTCCAGAGTGACTGTTGGCAATTTACATCCCTCCCATCAGCATAACAAGGCTCCCTGTTCTCCATGACCTGTCATGCCTTTCTGGAATTTACACATTTTGCAGATGGTCCTTTTGACCGGGAGGCAGTGAGACTTCATTGTAGTACACATTTCCTTTACACGGTTGCTTGGTTGGCCAAAAAGTGCGTATGCGTTTTTTCCTGAATATATTCAGGAAAAAACGCATACACCCTTTTTGGCCAAGTGCATCATTGTCGACATTCTGCCTCTAATCTTATTCTTTAAGTGCAATTCCAGTCTACCCCCTGAAATCGTTTTCCTGAAATTCTGCCCCGATTTCAAGTCCTCTTCGAAGACTTACTTCAAAACATTTTTGGACGATAGCTGTCATTCATTACTCTGCAGTTTTGTGAATTACAGTGCCCCTGAGCTCCTTTCTTCAACTCGCTTTCTTGTGAGCTGGCCGCAAACCCGCAGGATTGCTTCAGGCCCTAATATGGTTCCGGCATGGCATGCTGAGCCTTTGGTTAATTCCTCTTCCTGGTGGGAAATGAGCGTTAAATTTCCATGTTCAGACACCTTCACATGAGTCGTCATGGTGCCCCTTTGCCCCGGTTATCTCTATGGAGGTTGGAGTTGGAAGGCCTCCTCACTCAAGATCAGTGTGCCCACGGAGCCAACCCTGCAACTTCAGGGCATGGTTGGGGGTTAGGATCACCACGAGGGTTCCTTTTTCCTTAGGAGGGAGGTGGCCTTTTTGGCTGCTGATTTCCAGGTTATCAGATACTGCCAGTATCTTGGCCAGATGTGGCGGTGGGCCAAGCCCCTTGGTGACCGTAGTTTATCCTACCTGGATCGCATTCTTGCATTGTTCCATTTCAAGTGGTCCCAGGTTTTGCACTAATACTCCAATGGCGATTCACCGTTCACCAGGAATGTAAAGGTCAAAGGGTTTAGCTAAATTAGGGAGTTCCAGGGCAAGGGTCTGAATTGACTGCTCTTTCCATTCTTGAAAGGCCACTTCTGCATTCTATTCAAAAGGATCATCACCTTTTCCTTTCAGTGTTTCATATAGAGGCCGAGCTAGTAGACTGTAGTTAGGGATCCAGAAGCAGCAAACCCTGGCCTCCCCAGGAACCCCTAAGCTGTCTTCTAGTTTCAGAAATGGGTAAGGCTGTAAATTGTTTCTTCCCTTTCCTGGGATGGGCTTCTCCGACCTTCTGTGAGAATGAAGCCCAGGCAGGTCACCGTAGTCTGTGATATTTGAGCTTTTTCTTGGTCAACTTGTATCCTTTATTGGCTTGGTAGTTCAGAGGTCTCCTTAGTAGGGCTGGCGATCAGAATGTCGTCTGCATATTGAAGGAGTGTTTCCTTTTCCAGAGGTAGAACTTTTAGGTCTTTAGCTGAGCTTTCCCCAAAGATGGTGTGGGAATTTTTGAACCCTTGGGGCAACACGGCCCGGAAGTATTGTTTCAGTTGTATGTTGAGTCCTGCCACTCACAAGCCAAAATTTCTTGTGATTCTGGGACTAATAGAATACAAAAGAAGGCATCATTGAAGACTAATACAGAATACCATGTCCTGGTGGTTGGTAGAATGACCAGCAGGGTGTAGGATTTAGGAACTACTGGAGGTATATCCTCGGTGGCTTCACTGACTGTCCTGACATCCTTTACCAGGACTCCAGCAGCCCATGGGGCTCTCGAGGTCAGGCCAATCCCAGGATATGGAGCTCACCTGGGCAGGTACCCCACCCCAGCCCACGGGGCTCTCGTGTTCAGGACCCTCCCAGGATATGGTGTTCCCTGGGCAGGTCCCCCTGCAGCCCATGGGGCTCTCGTGGTCAGGCCCCTCCCAGGATACAGAGCTACCCTTGCAGGTACCATGGCAGGGCTGGGAACACAGGAACCGTGCATATCGCCCTCATTGCAGAGCACTCCCAGCTCACCTGTCACTCAGATCTGACACAGAGCACCTCAGAGCAGGACTTGAACTAACAAACAGCAGCTCCGACAGGTCTGTGACCCTGGGCATCACTCTGTGTGGCCTCCCTCCACCTGGTCTTCCAGAGACTTCCACTGCACCCGGGGCACCAGGCCTCTGTCTCCACCCACCAGCCACCCCTCCTCTCCCTGACTCCTGGGTTCCTCTCATTAGGAGAGGGTTTTCTTGAAGTTGTCTCCCACTCATGGGCCAGATAATATAATTAGAAAACAAGCCAGAGCTGCAGCCCCTTGTCTATCCTGACTCTCAGGAGCCCACACCTGTTCCTTGGACCTGGCCGATTCAGCATTTCCAGTTTCTGCAACTGTGAGCCCCTGAGGGGTGATTATTGGCTGGCCTGGGAAGCCTGACCGTGCCGGCCAGCCCTCCCCAGGTGTGCCTGGGTTCAGATCAATATAAACACCGCTCCAGGCAGCAAGAGCCCCTGCAGCTGTGCCTGACGCCATTTTCTCTGCCCTGTCAGCAGTCTTGGGGCTGGACTGGTGGGAGGGAGTGAGAGGCCACGGCTTTGTGGGTGGCCCAGTGTGAGTGGGGCTCTGCTGGACTTTCTGCAGCAGTTGCCAAGATGCCACCTGCTAAAGAAGAGGATGTGTCACCCATACCTGCCGCTGGAATTTCTCCCTGGGCAGAGGTGAGTGAGGAAGAAAGCAGTGGGTGCCGGGACAGCAGGGGTATCTCAGGCAGGGAAATGGAAAGCTTCCAGAAGAGCACCCAGGGCCAGGACCATCCTGGCTGGCCTGCAGGCACCAAGTCGGCTGGCATGCTGTCGCTCATGTGGCTCCATGGCCCTTCCTCTAGGCTTTCAAGTCCTTGTACATATTCAGGTGTTTTACCTGGGAAGGGTGGGAACATTTCAGCAGCAGCTGGCCTGGGGCTCAGCCCACGTTTACTCACAGATGCCTCGGCACGGTGCCTCAGCTTTGCAATGAGGACGCTTGTTGCGTGGGGCCTGCTGGCTGAATGGGAGATGATTCCCCACCACTGACCAACTTCAGAATTGTTTACAACTGGAGCAAGTGCCCTGATACGGTTTTCCTCTGTGTAGCTGGTGGGTTCTGTTTTTTTTTCTTTTTTGGTTCAAGGTAGATTTTATTCCTCTTTTTTGTATTTACAGATATAAGCATGGAAATAATTTATTCATATAAATACATGTATGTGAAGGGAAGAATATTTTCTCTGTTTTACTTTTTGTAATTTGAATTTTATTTTATTTTTTTATACAGCAGGTTCTTTTTGGTTATCTATTTTATACATATAAATGTATACATGCCAATCCCAATCTCTCAACTCCTCCCACCACCACCCCCCAACAGCTTTCCCCCCTTGGTGTCCATACGTTTGTTGTCTACATCTGTTGCTCTATTTCTGCCTTGCAAAACGGTTCATCTGTACAATTTGTCTAGGTTCCACATATAGGCATTAATAGACAAGATTTCTTTTTCTCTTTCTGACTTACTTCACTCTGTATGACAGTCTCTAGATCCATCAACGTCTCTACAAATGACCCAATTTCATTCCTTTTTATGGCTTAGTAATATTCCATTTTATATATGTACCACATCTTTATGCATTCGTCTGTCTGTGGGCATTTAGGTTGCTTCCATTACCTGGATATAGTAAATAGTGATGCAATGAACATTGCGGTGAATGTCTCTTTTTGATTTATGGTTTTGTCTGGGTATATGCCCAGTAGTGGGACTGCTGTATCGTATGGTAATTCTATTCTTAGTTTTATAAGAAACTCCATAACTTTCTCCACAATAGCGGAAGAGGGTTCCTTATCTCCACACCCTTTCCAGCATTTGTTGTTTGTAGATTTTCTGATGATGCCCATTCTAACAGGTGTGAGGTGATACACCATGGATGAGTCTATTTCGTTGAGCAAAGAGTAGGTCTTGTCTATTACATATTTGGCTTATGGAACGGTATGTGTGCTAATTTCAATCTCTGGTTTTATACAGCACCGCAACTCAACTTTCCCCTTAAGCAAGCATAAGTTTTTATCTAAATGTGAGACTCTGTTCGGTTTTGGAATTCAGTTTATGTGTAGCCAAGTTACACTGTCTCTATTAGTGATATCTTATGATAATTACCTTTCTCTGTGTGACATATTTCTCTTAGAATCATCATACTTAAATCCACTCAATTTGCTGCTACAGGCCTGATGACATTGATTTCATTGCTGAGTGATATTCCATTGTACGTAAGTAGCACAACTCCTTTATCCATATTTTTCTTTCTGGAATATTTAATTTGTACTGGACTCAAGGTTCTTGTAAACACAGCAGCCCTAAATTTGGTGTTGGCTGTGTCTTGTTGATTTTAATTTTCCTAAGCTATAGGGCCAAAAGTGGAAGGGCCCTAGGGTCTGTAGCTTTGTTTTTCAGATGTTTCAGGATACACCATAAACATCTCCAGAGTGTCTGTTGGCAATTTACATCCCGCCCATCAGCATAACAAGGCTCCCTGTTCTCCATGGCCTGTCCTGTGTTTCTGGTTTTTACACTTTTTTCAGATGGCCCTTTTGACGAATGGGAGATGAGACTTCATTGTAGTGCGGATTTCCATTTCTCGAGTGCTTGGTTGGCCAAAAAGGGCATATGTGTTTTTTCCTGAATATATTCAGGAAAAAATGTTTACGCACTTTTGTCCAAGTGCATCACTGTCAAAGATCTGCCGCTTTTCACATGCTTTAAATGCAATTCCAATCTACCTCCTGAAATATGATTCCTGCAATTCTGCCTCGTTTTGAAGTCCTCTTTGCAGACTTACTTCAGTATATTTTTGCCAATAGCTGTCATTTATAACTCTGCAGGTTTGTGAATTACAGTGCCCGTGATTTCCTTTCTTAACTCGTTTCCTTGAAAGCTGGCCACAGAACCGCAGGTTTGCTTTAGGCCATAATCAGGGTCTGGCACGGCACTCTGAGCCTTTGGTTAATTCCTCTTCCTGGTGGGAAATTAGAGTTAAATGTGCCCCTCCGGACACCTGCCTCACTCCCAGCCCCTTGGTGATGTGTGTCCTGTGGTTTGAGGCCACATGTGCTGGTTTCCTCACCTTTGGCTGATGTGGCCCCACTGGTGTGAGGACACTCCCGCCTGGTTCCCATCCCCTTGGTGATGTGGGCCATCCGGTGAGAGTCTGATCCTGGTTGGGTTCCTCACACTTCTGTGAGGTGGGCCCTCTTCTCTGACGTCACTCCTGCCTGGCTGGCACACCCCGCCTTGGCGAAGTCGGCCCTCTGGTGGGATTTGGTGCCTGCTGGGGGTCTCCTGCCCTCGGTAATGAGGGCCCTCTGGCGTCAGGCCCTAATTCCTGGGCTCCCAATATTTTCTGATATGCGCCCTGTGGTTCGAGTACACTCCTGCCAGGTTCCCAACCCCATGGGAATGTGGGCCTTCTGCTCTGAGGTCCCAACCGTGGGTTGCTCAGTTTCATGATGAGGGCCCTCTGCTGTGAGTTCTCTCCGGCTTGGATCCCATAGCCTCGCTGCTCCTGGCCACCTGCTGGGAGGTTCCAACTGCGGGATTCCTCACCTTTTTTCTTCTATGGACCCTCTGTTTTGAGACTCCTCCTGCCTGCCTCACTCCCAGTCCCTTGGTGATGTGTATCCTCTGGTTTGAGGCCACGTGTGCTGGGTCCCTCGCCTTTCGATGATGTGGCCCCACTGGTGTGAGGACACTCCTGCCTGCTTCCTATCCCCTTGATGATGTGGGCCCTCTGGTGAGAGTCTGATCCTGGCTGGGTTCCTCACCCTTCTGTGAGGTGGGCCCTCTGCTGTGAGGTCACTCCTGCCTGGCTGGCACACCCCACCTGGGCAACATCGGCCCTCTTGTGGCACTTGGAGCCTGCTGGGAGCCTCCTCCCCTCGGTGATGGGGGCCCTCTAGCGTCAGGCCCTAACTGCTGGGTACCCACATTTTCTGATACGTGCTAAGTGGTGCGAGGACACTCCTGCGAGGTTCCCATCCCCATGGGCATGTGGGCCTTCTGCTCTAAGGTCCCAACACCTGTGTTGTTCACCGTTTCATGATGTTGGCTCTCTGGTGTTAGTTCACTCAGGCCTAGATCCCATAGACTCTGTGCTCTGAGCCGACTGCTGGGAGGTTCCTACTGCTGGATTCCTTACCTTTTTTATTCTTTGGGTCCTGTGTTTTTATGCTCCTACTTCCTGACTCACTCCCAGCCCCTTTGTGATGTAGGTCCTCTGGTTTAAGGCCACATGTACCGGTTTCCTCACCTTTATTGATGTGGCCCCACTGGTGTGAGGACACTCCTGCCTGGTTCCCATCCCCTTGGTGATTGGGGCCCTCTTGTGAGAGTCTGATCCTGTCTGGATTCCTCACACTTCTGGGAGGTGGACCCTCTGCTGTGAGGTCACTCCTGCCTGGCTGGCACACGTCACCTTGGCGATGTGGGCCCTCAGTTGGGAGTTGGTGCCTGCTGGGAGTCTCCTCCCCTCGGTAATGAGGGCCCTCTGGCGTCAGGCCCTAACTCATGGGCTCCCAAAATTTTCTGATGTGCGCCCTGTCGTGTGAGTACACTCCAGCCAGGGTCCCTTCCCTAGGGGATGTGGGCTTTCTGCTCTGTGGTCCCAACGGCTGGGTTGCTCACAGTGTCAGAATGTGGGCCCTCTGCTCTGAGTTCACTCCGGCATGGATCCCATAACCTCGGTGCTCTGGGCCACCTGCTTGGAGCTTCCAACTGCGGGGTTCCTCACCTTTTTTATTCTATGGGCCCTCTGTTCTGAGTCTCCTCCTGCATGCCTCACTCCCAGCCCTTTCGTGATGTGCGTCCCCTTGTTTGAGGCCACATGTGCTGTGTTCCTCACCTTTCGCTGATGTGGCCCCACTGGTGTGAGGACACTCCTGCCTTGTTCCGATCCCCTTGGTGATGTGGGCCCTCTGGTGAGAGTCTTATCCTGGCTGGGTTCCTCACCCTTCTGTGAGGTAGGCCCTCTGCTCTGAGGTCACTCCTGCCTGGCTGGCCCACGTCACCTTGGCGACGTGGGCCCTCAGTTGGGAGTTGGTGCCTCCTGGGAGTCTCCTCCCCTCGGTAATGAGGGCCCTCTGGCGTCAGACCCTAACTCCTGGGCTCCCAAAATTTTCTGTTGTGCGCCCTGTGGTGCTAGTACACTCCTGCCAGGTTCCCAACCCCATGGGAATGTGGGCCTTCTGCTCTGAGGTCCCAACCGTGGGTTGCTCAGTTTCTTGATGAGGGCCCTCTGGTGTGAGTTCACTCCAGCATGGATCCCATAGCCTCGCTGCTCCTGGCCACCTGCGGGGAAGTTCCAACTGCGGGATTCCTCACTTTTTCCTTCTATGGGCCCTCTGTTTTGAGACTCCTCCTGCCGGCCTCACTCCCAGCCCCTTGGTGATGTGTGTCCTCTGGTTTGAGGCCACGTGTGCTGGGTCCCTCACCTTTCGATGATGTGGCCCCACTGGTGTGAGGACACTCCTGCCTGCTTCCTATCCCCTTGATGATGTGGGCCCTCTGGTGAGAGTCTGATCCTGGCTGGGTTCCTCACCCTTCTGTGAGGTGGGCCCTCTGCTGTGAGGTCACTCCTGCCTGGCTGGCACACCCCACCTGGGCAACATCGGCCCTCTTGTGGCACTTGGAGCCTGCTGGGAGCCTCCTCCCCTCGGTGATGGGGGCCCTCTAGCGTCAGGCCCTAACTGCTGGGTACCCACATTTTCTGATACGTGCTAAGTGGTGCGAGGACACTCCTGCAAGGTTCCCATCCCCATGGGCATGTGGGCCTTCTGCTCTAAGGTCCCAACACCTGTGTTGTTCACCGTTTCATGATGTTGGCTCTCTGGTGTTAGTTCACTCAGGCCTAGATCCCATAGACTCTGTGCTCTGAGCCGACTGCTGGGAGGTTCCTACTGCTGGATTCCTTACCTTTTTTATTCTTTGGGTCCTGTGTTTTTATGCTCCTACTTCCTGACTCACTCCCAGCCCCTTTGTGATGTAGGTCCTCTGGTTTAAGGCCACATGTACCGGTTTCCTCACCTTTATTGATGTGGCCCCACTGGTGTGAGGACACTCCTGCCTGGTTCCCATCCCCTTGGTGATTGGGGCCCTCTTGTGAGAGTCTGATCCTGTCTGGATTCCTCACACTTCTGGGAGGTGGACCCTCTGCTGTGAGGTCACTCCTGCCTGGCTGGCACACGTCACCTTGGCGATGTGGGCCCTCAGTTGGGAGTTGGTGCCTGCTGGGAGTCTCCTCCCCTCGGTAATGAGGGCCCTCTGGCGTCAGGCCCTAACTCATGGGCTCCCAAAATTTTCTGATGTGCGCCCTGTCGTGTGAGTACACTCCAGCCAGGGTCCCTTCCCTAGGGGATGTGGGCTTTCTGCTCTGTGGTCCCAACGGCTGGGTTGCTCACAGTGTCAGAATGTGGGCCCTCTGCTCTGAGTTCACTCCGGCATGGATCCCATAACCTCGGTGCTCTGGGCCACCTGCTTGGAGCTTCCAACTGCGGGGTTCCTCACCTTTTTTATTCTATGGGCCCTCTGTTCTGAGTCTCCTCCTGCATGCCTCACTCCCAGCCCTTTCGTGATGTGCGTCCCCTTGTTTGAGGCCACATGTGCTGTGTTCCTCACCTTTCGCTGATGTGGCCCCACTGGTGTGAGGACACTCCTGCCTTGTTCCGATCCCCTTGGTGATGTGGGCCCTCTGGTGAGAGTCTTATCCTGGCTGGGTTCCTCACCCTTCTGTGAGGTAGGCCCTCTGCTCTGAGGTCACTCCTGCCTGGCTGGCCCACGTCACCTTGGCGACGTGGGCCCTCAGTTGGGAGTTGGTGCCTCCTGGGAGTCTCCTCCCCTCGGTAATGAGGGCCCTCTGGCGTCAGACCCTAACTCCTGGGCTCCCAAAATTTTCTGTTGTGCGCCCTGTGGTGCTAGTACACTCCTGCCAGGTTCCCAACCCCATGGGAATGTGGGCCTTCTGCTCTGAGGTCCCAACCGTGGGTTGCTCAGTTTCTTGATGAGGGCCCTCTGGTGTGAGTTCACTCCAGCATGGATCCCATAGCCTCGCTGCTCCTGGCCACCTGCGGGGAAGTTCCAACTGCGGGATTCCTCACTTTTTCCTTCTATGGGCCCTCTGTTTTGAGACTCCTCCTGCCGGCCTCACTCCCAGCCCCTTGGTGATGTGTGTCCTCTGGTTTGAGGCCACGTGTGCTGGGTCCCTCACCTTTCGATGATGTGGCCCCACTGGTGTGAGGACACTCCTGCCTGGTTCCTATCCCCTTGGTGATGTGGGCCCTCTGGTGAGAGTCTGATCCTGACTGGGTTCCTCACCCTTCTGTGAGGTGGGCCCTCTGCTGTGAGGTCACTCCTGCCTGGCTGGCACACCCCGCCTTGGCAATGTCGGCCCTCTTGTGGCAGTTGGAGCCTACTGGGAGCCTCCTCCCCTCGGTGATGAGGGCCCTCTGGTGTCAGGCCCTAACTGCTGGGTACCCACATTTTCTGATACGTGCTAAGTTGTGCGAGGACACTCGTGCCATGTTCCCAACCCCATGGTGATGTGGGCCTTCTGCTCTGAGGTCCAAACGGCTGGGTTGCTCACAGTTTCATGATGTGGGCCCTCTGCTGTGAGTTCACTGTGGCCTGGATCGCATAGACTCGGTGCTCTGGGCCGCCCACTGGGAGGTTCCCACTGCAGGATTCCTCAGCTTTTTTATTCTATTCACCCTGTGTTGTGAGGCTACTCATGCCTGCCTCACTCCGAACCCCTTGGAGATCTGGGTCCTCTGGTTTAGGCCACATGTGCTGGGTTCCTCACCTTTCTATGATGTGGTCACCCTGGTGTGAAGACAGTCCTGCCTGGTTCTGATGCCCTTGGTGATGTGGGCCCTCTGGTGAGAGTCTTATCCTGGCTGGGTTCCTCACCATTCTGTGAGTTAGGCACTCAGCTGTGAGGTCACTCCTGCCTGGCTGTTGCACGTCACCTTGGCGACATGGTCCCTCCGTAGGGAGTTGGTGCCTGCTTGGGGTCTCCTCCCCTTGGTAATGAGGGCCCTCGGGCATCAGGCCCTAATTTCTGGGTTCCCAAAATTCTCTGATGTGCGCCCTGTGGTGCGAGTACACTTCTGCCAGGTTCCCAACCACATGGGAATGTGGGCCTTCTGCTCTAAGGTCCCAACGGCTGGGTTACTCACAGTTTCATGATGAGGGCCCTCTGTTTTGTGTTCAGTCAGGCATGGATCCCATAGCCTCGTTGCTCCTGGCCGCCTGCTGGGAGGTTCCAACTGCTGGATTCCTCACCTTTTTTATGCAATGGGCCCTCGGTTTTGAGGCTCCTCCTGCCTGCCTCACTCCCAGCCCCTTGGTGATGTGTGTCCTGTAGTTTGAGGCCACATGTGCTGGGTCCGTCACATTTCGGTGATGTGGCTCCACTGGTGTGAGGACACTCCTGCCTGGTTTCCATTCCCTTGGTGATGTGGGCCCTCTGGTGAGAGTCTGATCTTCTTTGGGTTCCTCACACTTTTGTGTGGTTGGCCCTCTGCTCTGAGGTCAATGCTGCCTGGCTGGCACACCCCGCATTGGCGACGTCGGCCTTCTGGTAGCAGTTGGAGCTTGCTGGGAGCCTCCTCTCCTCAGTGATGAGGGCCCTCTGGCGTCCGGCCCTAACTGCTGGGCTCCCCACATTTTCTGTTGTGTGCCCACTGGTGCGATGACACTCCTGCTTGGTTCCCTTCCCCATGGGGATGTGGGCCTTGTGCTCTGAGGTCACAACGGCTGGGTTGCTTACAGTATCACGATGAGGGCCCTCTGTTGTGAGTTCATCACTGCCTGGATCCCATAGCCTCGGTGCTCTGGGCCGCCTGCTGGGATGTTCCAACTGCTGGATTCCTCACCTTTTTATACAATGGGCCATGTGTTTTGAGGTTAATCCTGCCTGCCTCGCTCTGAGACCCATGGTGATGTGGGTCTTCTGGTTTGAGGCCACATGTGCTGGGTACCTCAACTTTCGATGATGTGGCCCCACGGGTGTGAGGACACTCGTGCCTGATTCCCAGCCCCTTGCTTATGTGGGCACTCTGGTGAGAGTCTGATCATGACTGGGTTCCTTACCCTTCTGTGAGGTGGGCGCTCTGATGTGAGGTCACTCCTGCCTGAATGGCTCACGTCGCCTTGGCGACGTAGGCCCTCTGTTGGCCACTGAAGCATGCTGGGAGCCTCCTACCCTCTTTAATGAGGGCCCTGGAAGAAACGCATATGCCCTTTTTGACCAAGTGCATCATTGTCAAAGTTCTGCCTCTTCTCCTATACTTTCAGAGGACTTCCCGTCTACCTCCTGAAATCGTATTCCTGAAATTCTGCCCCGCGTTCAAGTCCTCTTTGCAGCCTTACTTCAATATATTTTTGGACGATAGCTGTCATTTATAACTCTGCAGGTTTGTGAATTACAGTGCCCCTGAGCTCCATTCTTCAACTCGCTTTCTTGTGAGCTGGCCGCAAAACCGCAGGATTGCTTCAGGCCCTAATCTGGTTCCGGCACGGCATGTTGAGCCTTTGGCTAATTCCTCTTCCTGATGGGAAATGAGCATTAAATTTGCTCATGCAGACACCTACAGCTAATCTCTCATTGGTTCTCCCTATTCCTGTTCATCTTGCTCAGAAATTCCAAACTGTGCCAAACAGGAGGTTAAAGGCACTGACTCTCCAATTGGGGAAAGAGTTAGTAAAGCGTCTGGAATGGTAAAACCGAGTATGAGGGGAAGAAAACTGAGATGCATTTAAAAAGGTTTCCCGGTCACACGGTGGACCATATTCTGGGTTTCCCAAGCGTGTTTTACCTGAAGGAAGAATCCCTTAAACCTGGAGAGGTGGGACCCATGCAATGGGTACCATGCAGTATGATTTCAAAGGGCCTGCATTTTCTCACCGAACCTCACCAATGCTATCAGCCCAAAGTGTCAAACCTTATGTCTCACTCAGCTCTAGGTGTAGATGTGGTAAATCCAGGTTGCATCACAAGCCCTGAATGAACTATTTAAGAATTGCTCTCTATTTCACTGTCATTGTGTTTGTTTTTGTAGTTTATTTTGATAATGGGATTTATCGGATTTTCTCTGCTGCCTTCATGCAGCTGTACACACACTTGATTCTCTTACGGAGACATGTAAATCCATGGGTTTGAAGATTCTTACTAGTCATGTGTAATCCTAGGAGTTGAATATGGTGTGTTTAGTCCATTTCGTTGAGCAAGGTGTAGGTCTTGTCTATTACATATTTGGCTTATGGAAAGGTATGTGTGCTAATTTCTATCTCTGGTTTTATGCAGCACCCCACCTCACCTTTCCCCATAAGCAAGCATAAGTTGGTGTTCTAAATTTGAGACCCTGTTCTGTTTTGTAATTCAGTTCATGTGTAGCCAAGTTTACATTCCGTGTATTAGTGATATCTTATGATGTTTCATTTTCTGTGTGACTTATTTCACTTAGAATCATCGTACCTGGATCCACTCAATATGCCGCGACGGGCCTGATGACATAGATTTCATTGGTGAGTGATATTCCATTGTACGTGCGTACCACAACTTCTTTATCCATTTTTCACATTCTGGGATATTTAACTTGTACCGTAAACGACGTTCTTGTAAACAGAGCTGTCGCAAACATTGGGGTGGCTGTGTGTTTTTGATTTTAATTTCTCTAAGCTATAGGACCATAAGTGGAAGTGCCATAGGCTGTGTTGCTTTGTTTCCTACGTGTTTCAGGATACACCATACATTTCTCCAGAGTGGCTGTTGGCAATTTACATCCCGCCCATCAGCATAACAAGGCTCCCTGTTCTCCATGACCTGTCCTGTCTTTCTGGATTTTACACTTTTTTCAGATGGCCCTTTTGACCGGGGGGCAGTGAGACTTCATTGTAGTGCAGATTTCCTTTACACGCTTGCTTGGTTGGCCAAAAAGGGCGTATGCGTTTTTTCCTGAATATATTCAGGAAAAAACGCATACGCCCTTTTTGGCCAAGTGCATCATTGTTGACATTCTGCCTCTTTTCCTATGCTTTAAGTGCAATTCCAGTCTACCCCCTGAAATCGTTTTCCTGAAATTCTGCCCCGCTTTCAAGTCCTCTTTGAAGACTTACTTCAGTACATTTTTGGACGATAGCTGTCATTCATAACTCTGCAGGTTTGTGAATTACAGTGTCCCTGAGCTCCTTTCTTCAACTCCTTTTCTTGTGAGCTGGCCGCAAAACCGCAGGATTGCTTCAGGCCCTAATATGTTTCCGGCCGTGCACGCTGAACCTTTGGTTAATTCCTCTTCCTGGTGGGAAATGATCGTTCAATTTGCCCGTGCAGACACCAACAGCTAGTCTCTCATTGGTTCTCCCTATGCCTGTTCATCTTGCGCAGAAATTGCAAACTGTGCCAAACAGGAGGTTAAAGGCACTGACTCTCCAAGTGGGGAGAATGTTAGTAAAGTGTCTGGAATGGTGAATCCGAGTACCAGGGTTCGAAAACTGAGATATATTTGAAAACGTTTCCCAATCACACGGTGGACAATACTCTGGGTTTCCCATGCATGTCTTAGCTGAAGGAAGAATCCCTTAAACCTGGAGAGCTGGGACCCATGGAATGGGTACCATGCAGTATGACTACAAGGGGTCTGCGTTTGCTCACCGAACCTCACAAATGCTATCAGCCCGAAGTGTCCAGCCTTATATCTCACCCAGCTCTGGGTGTAGATGTGGTAAATCCAGGTTGAATCACAAGCCCTGAATGAATTATTTAAGAATTGCTCTCTATTTCACTGTCAATGTGTTTCGGTTTTGAAATTTATTTTGATAATGGGATTTATCGGATTTTCACTGCTGCGTTTAGGCCGCTGTACACACGCTTAATTTCCTTATGGAGACATATAAATCCATGGGTTTTAAGATTCTTACTTTTCAGGTATATTCCCAGGCTTTGAGTCCGTTTCGTTGAGCAAGGAGTAGGTCTTGTCTATTATATATTTGGCTTATGGAACGGTATCTGTGCTAATTTCAATCTCTGGTTTTATGCAGCACCCCAACTCACCTTTCCGCATAAGCAAGCATAAGTTGGTTGTCTCAATTTGAGACCGTTTTCTGTTTTGTAATTCAGTTCATGTGTAGCCAAGTTTACATTCCGTGTATTAGTCATATCTTATGATGTTTCTTTTTCTGTGTGACTTATTTTTCGTAGAATCATCGTACCTGAATCCACTCATTATGGCGCTACGGGCCTGATGATGTAGATTTCATTGCTGTGTGATATTCCATTGTACGTACGTAGCGCACCTTCTTTATCCATTTTTTGCTTTCTCGGATATTTAACATGTAACGTAGACGAGATTCCTGTAAACGGAGCCGTCCCAAATTTTGGGGTGGCTGTGTGTTTTTGATTTTAATTTCCCTAAGCTATAGGACCATAAGTGGAAGTGCCATAGGCTGTGTTGCTTTGTTTCCTATGTGTTTCAGGAAACGCCATACACTTCTCCAGAATCGCTGTTGGCAATTTACATCCCGCCCATCAGCATAACAAGGCTCCCAGTTCTCCATGACCTGTCCTGCCTTTCTGGATTTTACACTTTTCTCAGATGGCCCTTTTGACCGGGGGGCAGTGAGACTTCATTGTAGTGCAAATTTCCTTTACACAACTGCTTGGATGTCCAAAAAGTGCGTATGCGTTTTTTCCTGATTATATTCAGGAAAAAACGCATACGCCATTTTTGGCCAAGTGCATCATTGTCGACATTCTGCCTCTTTTCCTATGCTTTAAGTGCAATTCCAGTCTACCCCCTGAAATCGTTTTCCTGAAATTCTGCCCCACTTTCAAGTCCTCTTCGAAGACTTACTTCAATACGTTTTTGGACGATAGCTGTTATTCATAACTCTGCAGGTTTGTGAATTACAGTGCCCCTGAGCTCCTTTCCTAAACTAGCTTTCTTGTGAGCTGGCCGAAAAACCGCAGGATTGCTTCAGGCCCTAATCTGTTTCCGGCAGGGCACGCTGAGCCTTTGGTTAATTCCTCTTCCTGGTGGGAAATGAGCGTTCCATTTGCCCGTGCAGACACCTACAGCTAGTCTCTCATTGCTTCTCCCTATTCCTGTTCATCTTGCGCAGAAATTGCAAAGTGTGCCAAACAGGAGGTTAAATGCACTGACTCTCCAAGTGGGGAGAGTGTTAGTAAAGCGTCTGGAATGGTGAACCCGAGTACCAGGGGACGAAAACTGAGATGCATTTGAAAACATTTCCCAATCACAAGGTGGACCATACTATGGGTTTCCCATGCATGTTTTAGCTGAAGGAAGAATCCCTTAAACCTGGAGAGTTGGGACCCATGAAATGGGTACTATGCAGTATGACTTCAAAGGGTCTGCGTTTGCTCACCGAACCTCACCAATGCTATCAGCCCGAAGTGTCCAGCCTTATGTCTCACCCAGCTCTGGGTGTAGATGTGGTAAATCCAGGTTGCATCACAAGCCCTGAATGAATTATGTAAGAATTGCTCTCTATTTCACTGTCATTTTGTTTTGTTTTTGAAATTTATTTTGATAATGGGATTTATCGGATTTTCACTGCTGCGTTTAGGCCGCTGTACACACGCTTGATTTCCATATGGAGACATATAAATCCATGGGTTTTAAGATTCTTACTTGTCAGGTATCTTGCCAGGCGTTGAATATGGGGTGTTGAGTCCATTTCGTTGAGCAAGGAGTAGGTCTTGTCTATTATATATTTGGCTTATGGAACGGTATCTGTGCTAATTTCAATCTCTGGTTTTATGCAACACCCCAACTCACCTTTCCCCATAAGCAAGCATAAGTTGCTTTTCTAAATTTGAGACCCTGTTCTGTTTTGTAATTCCGTTCATGGGCAGCCAAGTTTACATTCCGTTTATTAGTCATATCTTATGATGTTTCTTTTTCTGTGTGACTTATTTCTCGTAGAATCATCATACCTGAATCCACTCATTATGCCGCTACGGGCCTGATGACGTAGATTTCATTGCTGAGTGATATTCCATTGTACGTGCGTACCACAACTTCTTTATCCATTTTTTACTTTCTGGGATATTTTACTTGTACCGTAGACGAGGTTCTTGTAAACAGAGCCGTCCCAAACTCTGGGGTGGCTGTGTGTTTTTGATTTTAATTTCCCTAAGCTATAGGACCATAAGTGGAAGTGCCATAGGCTGTGTTGCTTTGTTTCCTACGTGTTTCTGGAAACACCATACACTTCTCCAGAGTGGTTGTTGGCAATTTACATCCCGCCCATCAGCATGACAAGGCTCCCTGTTCTCCATGACCTGTCCTGCCTTTCTGGATTTTACACTTTTTTCAGATGGCCCTTTTGACCGGGGGGGGCAGTGAGACTTCATTGTAGTGCAGATTTCCTTTACACGCTTGCTTGGTTGGCCAAAAAGTGCGTATGCGTTTTTTCCAGAATATATTCAGGAAAAAACGCATACGCCCTTTTTGGCCAAGTGCATCGTTGTCGACATTCTGCCTCTTTTCCTATGCTTTTAGTACAATTCCAGTCTACCCCCTGAAATCGTTTTCCTGAAATTCTGCCCCGCTTTCAAGTCCTCTTCGAAGACTTACTTCAATACATTTTTGGACGATAGCTGTCATTCATAACTCTGCAGGTTTGTGAATTACAGTGCCCCTGAGCTCATGTTTTCAATTCGTTTTCTTGTGAGCTGTCCCCAAAACCGCAGGATTGCTTCAGGCCATAATCTCTTTCCGGCAGGGCATGCTGAGCCTTTGTTTAATTCCTCTTCCTTGTCGGAAATGAGCGTTCCTTTTGCCCGTGCAGGCACCTACAGCTAGTCTCTCATTGGTTCTTCCTATTCCTGTACATCTTACGCAGAAATTGCAAACTGTGCCAAACAGGAGGTTAATGGCACTGACTCTCCAAGTGGGGAGAGTGTTAGTAAAGCGTCTGGAATGGTGAACCCGAGTACCAGGGGACGAAAACTGATATGTATTTGAAAACGTTTCCCGGTCACACAGTGCACTGTACTGTGATTTTCCCATGCATGTTTTAGCTGAAGGAAGAATCCCTTAAACCTGGAGAGTTGGGACCCATGGAATGGGTACCATGCAGTATGACTTCAAAGGGTCTGCGTTTGCTCACCGAACCTCACCAATGCTATCAGCCCGAAGTGTCCAGCCTTATGTCTCACCCAGCTCTGGGTGTAGATGTGGTAAATCCAGGTTGCATCACAAGCCCTGAATGAATTATTTAAGAATTGCTCTCTATTTCACTGTCATTGTGTTTTGTTTTTGAAATTTATTTTGATAATGGGATTTATCGGATTTTCACTGCTGCGTTTAGGCCGTTGTACACACGCTTGATTTCATTATGGAGACATATAAATCCATGGGTTTTAAGATTCTTACTTGTCAGGTATCTTGCAAGGCGTTGAATATGGGGTGTTGAGTCCATTTCGTTGAGCAAGGAGTAGGGATTGTCTATTATATATTTGGCTTATGGAACGGTATCTGTGCTAATTTCAATCTCTGGTTTGTGCAGCACGCCAACTCACCTTTCCCCATATGCAAGCATAAGTTGGTTTTCTAAATTTGAGACCCTGTTCTGTTTTGTAATTCACTTCATGTGTAGCCAAGTTTACATTCCGTGTATTAGTGATATATTATGATGTTTCTTTTTCTGTGTGACTTATTTCTCGTAGAATCATCGTACCTGAATCCACTCATTATGCCGCTATGGGCCTGAAGACGTAGATTTCTTTGCTGAGTGATATTCCATTGTACGTGCGTACCAGAACCTCTTTATCCATTTTTTCCTTTCTCGAATATTTCACTTGTACCGTAGACAAGGTTCTTGTAAACAGAGCCATCCCAAACTTTGGGGTGGCTGTGTGTTTTTGATTTTAATTTCCCTAAGCTATAGGACCATAAGTGGAAGTGACATAGGCTGTGTTGCTTTGTTTCCTACGTGTTTCAGGATATACCATACATTTCTCCAGAGTGGCTGTCGGTAATTTACATCCCGCCCATCAGCATAACAAGGCTCCCTGTTCTCCATGACCTGTCCTGTCTTTCTGGATTTTACACTTTTTTCAGATGGCCCTTTTGACCGGGGGGCAGTGAGACTTCATTGTAGTGCAGATTTCTTTACACGCTTGCTTGGTTGGCCAAAAAGGGCGTATGCGTTTTTTCCTGTATATATTCAGGAAAAAACGCATTCGCCCTTTTTGGCCCAGTGCATCATTTTCGACATTCTGCCTCTTTTCCTATGCTTTAAGTGCAATTCCAGTCTTCCCCCTGAAATCGTTTTCCTGAAATTCTGCCCCGCTTTCAAGTCCTCTTTGAAGACTTACTTCAGTATATTTTTGGACGATAGCTGTCATTCATAACTCTGCAGGTTTGTGAATTACAGTGCCCCTGAGCTCCTTTCTTCAACTCGTTTTCTTGTGAGCTGCCGCAAAACCGCAGGATTGCTTCAGGCCCTAATCTGTTTCCGGCCGGGCACGCTGAGCCTTTGGTGAATTCCTCTTCATGGTGGGAAATGAGCGTTCCATTTGCCCGTGCAGACACCAACAGCTAGTCTCTCATTGGTTCTCCCTATGCCTGTTCATCTTGCGCAGAAATTGAAAACTGTGCCAAACAGGAGGTTAAAGGCACTGACTCTCCAAGTGGGGAGAGTGTTAGTAAAGCGTCTGGAATGGTGAACCCGAGAACCAGGGGACGAAAATTGAGATGCATTTGAATACGTTTCCCAATCACACGGCGGACGATAGTCTGGGTTTCCCATGCATGTTTTAGCTGAAGGAAGAATCCCTTAAACCTGGAGAGTTGGGACCCATGGAATGGGTACCATGTAGTATGACTTCAAAGTGTCTGCGTTTGCTCACCGAACCTCACCAATGCTATCAGCCCGAAGTGTCCAGCCTTATGTCTCACCCAGCTTTGGGTGTAGATGTGGGAAATCCAGGTTGCATCACAAGCCCTGAATGAATTATTTAAGAATTGCTCTCTATTTCACTGTCATTGTGTTTTGTTTTTGAAATTTATTTTGATAATGGGATTTATCGGATTTTCACTGCTGCGTTTAGGCCGTTGTACACACGCTTGATTTCATTATGGAAACATATAAATCCATGGGTTTTAAGATTGTTACTGGTTAAGTATCTTGCCAGGCGTTGAATATGGAGTGTTGTGTCCATTTCGTTGAGCAAGGAGTAGGGCTTGTCTATTATATATTTGGCTTATGGAACGGTATCTGTGCTAATTTTAATCTCTGGTTTTATGCAGCACCCCAACTCACCTTTCCGCATAAGCAAGCATAAGTTGGTTTTCTAAATTTGAGACACTGTTCTGTTTTGTAATTCAGTTTATGTGTAGCCAAGTTTACATTCCGTGTATTACTGATATATTATGATGTTTCTTTTTCTGTGTGACTTATTTCTCATAGAATCATCGTACCTGAATCCACTCATTATGCCGCTACGGGCCTGAAGACGTAGATTTCATTGCTGAGTGATATTCCATTGTACGTGCGTACCAGAACTTCTTTATCCATTTTTTCCTTTCTCGGATATTTAACTTGTACCGTAGACAAGGTTCTTGTAAACAGAGCCAACCCATACTTTGGGGTGGCTGTGTGTTTTTGATTTTAATTACCCTAAGCTATAGGACCATAAGTGGAAGTGCCATAGGCTGTGTTGCTTTGTTTCCTACGTGTTTCAGGAAACACCATACAGTTTTCCAGAGTGGCTGTTGGCAATTTAAATCCGCCCATCAGCATAACAAGGCTCCCTGTTATCCATGACCTGTCCTGCCTTTCTGGATTTTACACTTTTTTTAGATGGCCCTTTTGACCAGGGGGCAGTGAGACTTCATTGTAGTGCAGATTTCCTTTACACGCTTGCTTGGTTGGCCAAAAAGGGCGTATGCGTTTTTTCCTGAATATATTCAGGAAAAAACGCATACGCCCTTTTTGGCCAAGTGCAACGTTGTCGACATTCTGCCTCTTTTCCTATGCTTTTAGTACAATTCCAGTCTACCCCCTGAAATCGTTTTCCTGAAATTCTGCCCCGCTTTCAAGTCCTCTTGGAAGACTTACTTCAATACACTTTTGGACGATAGCTGTCATTCATAACTCTGCAGGTTTATGAATTACAGTGCCCCTGAGCTCATGTCTTCAACTCGCTTTCTTCTGAGCTGGCCGCAAAACCGCAGGATTGCTTCAGGCCCTAATCTCTTTCCGGCAGGGCACGCTGAGCCTTTGGTTAATTCCTCTTCCTGGTGGGAAATGAGCGTTCCATTTGCCCGTGCAGACACCTACAGCTAGTCTCTCATTGCTTCTCCCTATTCCTGTTCATCTTGCGCAGTTATTGCAAAGTGTGCCAAACAGGAGGTTAAATGCACTTACTCTCCGGTGGGGAGAGTGTTAGTAAAGCGTCTGGAATGGTGAACCCGAGTACCAGGGGACGAAAACTGAGATGCATTTGAAAACGTTTCCCAATCACACGGTGGACCATACTATGGGTTTCCCATGCATGTTTTAGCTGAAGGAAGAATCCCTTAAACCTGGAAATTTGGAACCCATGGAATGGGTACCATGCAGTATGACTTCCAAGGGTCTGCGTTTGCTCACCGAACCTCACCAATGCTATCAGCCCGAAGTGTCCAGCCTTATGTCTCACCCAGCTCTGGGTGTAGATGTGGGAAATCCAGGTTGCATCACAAACCCTGAATGAATTATTTAAGAATTGCTCTCTATTTCACTGTCATTTTGTTTTGTTTTTGAAATTTATTTTGATAATGGGATTTATCGGATTTTCACTGCTGCGTTTAGGCCGCTGTACACACGCTTGATTTCCTTATGGAGACATATAAATCCATGGGTTTTAAGATTCTTACTTGTCAGGTATCTTGCCAGGCGTTGAATATGGGGTGTTGAGTCCATTTCGTTGAGCAAGGAGTAGGTCTTGTCTATTATATATTTGGCTTATGGAACGGTATCTGTGCTAATTTCAATCTCTGGTTTTATGCAGCACCCCAACTCACTTTTCCCCATAAGCAAGCATAAGTTGGTTTTCTAAATTTGAGACCCTGTTCTGTTTTGTAATTCAGTTCATGTGTAGCCAAGTTTACATTCCGTGTATTAGTGATATCTTATGATGTTTCTTTTTCTGTGTGACTTATTTCTCGTAGAATCATCATACCTGAATCCACTCATTATGCCGCTACGGGCCTGATGATGTAGATTTCATTGCTGAGTGATATTCCATTATACGTGCGTACCACAAATTCTTTATCAATTTTTTACTTTCTGGGATATTTTACTTGTACCGTAGACGAGGTTCTTGTAAACAGAGCCATCCCAAACTTTGGGGTGGCTGTGTGTTTTTGATTTTAATTTCCCTAAGCTATAGGACCATAAGTGGAAGTGACATAGGCTGTGTTGCTTTGTTTCCTACGTGTTTCAGGATATACCATACATTTCTCCAGAGTGGCTGTCGGTAATTTACATCCCGCCCATCAGCATAACAAGGCTCCCTGTTCTCCATGACCTGTCCTGTCTTTCTGGATTTTACACTTTTTTCAGATGGCCCTTTTGACCGGGGGGCAGTGAGACTTCATTGTAGTGCAGATTTCTTTACACGCTTGCTTGGTTGGCCAAAAAGGGCGTATGCGTTTTTTCCTGAATATATTCAGGAAAAAACGCATTCGCCCTTTTTGGCCCAGTGCATCATTTTCGACATTCTGCCTCTTTTCCTATGCTTTAAGTGCAATTCCAGTCTTCCCCCTGAAATCGTTTTCCTGAAATTCTGCCCCGCTTTCAAGTCCTCTTTGAAGACTTACTTCAGTATATTTTTGGACGATAGCTGTCATTCATAACTCTGCAGGTTTGTGAATTACAGTGCCCCTGAGCTCCTTTCTTCAACTCGTTTTCTTGTGAGCTGGCCGCAAAACCGCAGGATTGCTTCAGGCCCTAATCTGTTTCCGGCCGGGCACGCTGAGCCTTTGGTTAATTCCTCTTCATGGTGGGAAATGAGCGTTCCATTTGCCCGTGCAGACACCAACAGCTAGTCTCTCATTGGTTCTCCCTATGCCTGTTCATCTTGCGCAGAAATTGAAAACTGTGCCAAACAGGAGGTTAAAGGCACTGACTCTCCAAGTGGGGAGAGTGTTAGTAAAGCGTCTGGAATGGTGAACCCGAGAACCAGGGGACGAAAATTGAGATGCATTTGAATACGTTTCCCAATCACACGGCGGACGATAGTCTGGGTTTCCCATGCATGTTTTAGCTGAAGGAAGAATCCCTTAAACCTGGAGAGTTGGGACCCATGGAATGGGTACCATGCAGTATGACTTCAAAGTGTCTGCGTTTGCTCACCGAACCTCACCAATGCTATCAGCCCGAAGTGTCCAGCCTTATGTCTCACCCAGCTTTGGGTGTAGATGTGGGAAATCCAGGTTGCATCACAAGCCCTGAATGAATTATTTAAGAATTGCTCTCTATTTCACTGTCATTGTGTTTTGTTTTTGAAATTTATTTTGATAATGGGATTTATCGGATTTTCACTGCTGCGTTTAGGCCGTTGTACACACGCTTGATTTCATTATGGAAACATATAAATCCATGGGTTTTAAGATTGTTACTGGTTAAGTATCTTGCCAGGCGTTGAATATGGAGTGTTGTGTCCATTTCGTTGAGCAAGGAGTAGGGCTTGTCTATTATATATTTGGCTTATGGAACGGTATCTGTGCTAATTTTAATCTCTGGTTTTATGCAGCACCCCAACTCACCTTTCCGCATAAGCAAGCATAAGTTGGTTTTCTAAATTTGAGACCCTGTTCTGTTTTGTAATTCAGTTTATGTGTAGCCAAGTTTACATTCCGTGTATTACTGATATATTATGATGTTTCTTTTTCTGTGTGACTTATTTCTCATAGAATCATCGTACCTGAATCCACTCATTATGCCGCTACGGGCCTGAAGACGTAGATTTCATTGCTGAGTGATATTCCATTGTACGTGCGTACCAGAACTTCTTTATCCATTTTTTCCTTTCTCGGATATTTAACTTGTACCGTAGACAAGGTTCTTGTAAACAGAGCCAACCCATACTTTGGGGTGGCTGTGTGTTTTTGATTTTAATTACCCTAAGCTATAGGACCATAAGTGGAAGTGCCATAGGCTGTGTTGCTTTGTTTCCTACGTGTTTCAGGAAACACCATACAGTTTTCCAGAGTGGCTGTTGGCAATTTAAATCCGCCCATCAGCATAACAAGGCTCCCTGTTATCCATGACCTGTCCTGCCTTTCTGGATTTTACACTTTTTTTAGATGGCCCTTTTGACCAGGGGGCAGTGAGACTTCATTGTAGTGCAGATTTCCTTTACACGCTTGCTTGGTTGGCCAAAAAGGGCGTATGCGTTTTTTCCTGAATATATTCAGGAAAAAACGCATACGCCCTTTTTGGCCAAGTGCAACATTGTCGACATTCTGCCTCTTTTCCTATGCTTTTAGTACAATTCCAGTCTACCCCCTGAAATCGTTTTCCTGAAATTCTGCCCCGCTTTCAAGTCCTCTTGGAAGACTTACTTCAATACACTTTTGGACGATAGCTGTCATTCATAACTCTGCAGGTTTATGAATTACAGTGCCCCTGAGCTCATGTCTTCAACTCGCTTTCTTGTGAGCTGGCCGCAAAACCGCAGGATTGCTTCAGGCCCTAATCTCTTTCCGGCAGGGCACGCTGAGCCTTTGGTTAATTCCTCTTCCTGGTGGGAAATGAGCGTTCCATTTGCCCGTGCAGACACCAACAGCTAGTCTCTCATTGGTTCTCCCTATGCCTGTTCATCTTGCGCAGAAATTGAAAACTGTGCCAAACAGGAGGTTAAAGGCACTGACTCTCCAAGTGGGGAGAGTGTTAGTAAAGCGTCTGGAATGGTGAACCCGAGAACCAGGGGACGAAAATTGAGATGCATTTGAATACGTTTCCCAATCACACGGCGGACGATAGTCTGGGTTTCCCATGCATGTTTTAGCTGAAGGAAGAATCCCTTAAACCTGGAGAGTTGGGACCCATGGAATGGGTACCATGCAGTATGACTTCAAAGTGTCTGCGTTTGCTCACCGAACCTCACCAATGCTATCAGCCCGAAGTGTCCAGCCTTATGTCTCACCCAGCTTTGGGTGTAGATGTGGGAAATCCAGGTTGCATCACAAGCCCTGAATGAATTATTTAAGAATTGCTCTCTATTTCACTGTCATTGTGTTTTGTTTTTGAAATTTATTTTGATAATGGGATTTATCGGATTTTCACTGCTGCGTTTAGGCCGTTGTACACACGCTTGATTTCATTATGGAAACATATAAATCCATGGGTTTTAAGATTGTTACTGGTTAAGTATCTTGCCAGGCGTTGAATATGGAGTGTTGTGTCCATTTCGTTGAGCAAGGAGTAGGGCTTGTCTATTATATATTTGGCTTATGGAACGGTATCTGTGCTAATTTTAATCTCTGGTTTTATGCAGCACCCCAACTCACCTTTCCGCATAAGCAAGCATAAGTTGGTTTTCTAAATTTGAGACACTGTTCTGTTTTGTAATTCAGTTTATGTGTAGCCAAGTTTACATTCCGTGTATTACTGATATATTATGATGTTTCTTTTTCTGTGTGACTTATTTCTCATAGAATCATCGTACCTGAATCCACTCATTATGCCGCTACGGGCCTGAAGACGTAGATTTCATTGCTGAGTGATATTCCATTGTACGTGCGTACCAGAACTTCTTTATCCATTTTTTCCTTTCTCGGATATTTAACTTGTACCGTAGACAAGGTTCTTGTAAACAGAGCCAACCCATACTTTGGGGTGGCTGTGTGTTTTTGATTTTAATTACCCTAAGCTATAGGACCATAAGTGGAAGTGCCATAGGCTGTGTTGCTTTGTTTCCTACGTGTTTCAGGAAACACCATACAGTTTTCCAGAGTGGCTGTTGGCAATTTAAATCCGCCCATCAGCATAACAAGGCTCCCTGTTATCCATGACCTGTCCTGCCTTTCTGGATTTTACACTTTTTTTAGATGGCCCTTTTGACCAGGGGGCAGTGAGACTTCATTGTAGTGCAGATTTCCTTTACACGCTTGCTTGGTTGGCCAAAAAGGGCGTATGCGTTTTTTCCTGAATATATTCAGGAAAAAACGCATACGCCCTTTTTGGCCAAGTGCAACGTTGTCGACATTCTGCCTCTTTTCCTATGCTTTTAGTACAATTCCAGTCTACCCCCTGAAATCGTTTTCCTGAAATTCTGCCCCGCTTTCAAGTCCTCTTGGAAGACTTACTTCAATACACTTTTGGACGATAGCTGTCATTCATAACTCTGCAGGTTTATGAATTACAGTGCCCCTGAGCTCATGTCTTCAACTCGCTTTCTTCTGAGCTGGCCGCAAAACCGCAGGATTGCTTCAGGCCCTAATCTCTTTCCGGCAGGGCACGCTGAGCCTTTGGTTAATTCCTCTTCCTGGTGGGAAATGAGCGTTCCATTTGCCCGTGCAGACACCTACAGCTAGTCTCTCATTGCTTCTCCCTATTCCTGTTCATCTTGCGCAGTTATTGCAAAGTGTGCCAAACAGGAGGTTAAATGCACTTACTCTCCGGTGGGGAGAGTGTTAGTAAAGCGTCTGGAATGGTGAACCCGAGTACCAGGGGACGAAAACTGAGATGCATTTGAAAACGTTTCCCAATCACACGGTGGACCATACTATGGGTTTCCCATGCATGTTTTAGCTGAAGGAAGAATCCCTTAAACCTGGAAATTTGGAACCCATGGAATGGGTACCATGCAGTATGACTTCCAAGGGTCTGCGTTTGCTCACCGAACCTCACCAATGCTATCAGCCCGAAGTGTCCAGCCTTATGTCTCACCCAGCTCTGGGTGTAGATGTGGGAAATCCAGGTTGCATCACAAACCCTGAATGAATTATTTAAGAATTGCTCTCTATTTCACTGTCATTTTGTTTTGTTTTTGAAATTTATTTTGATAATGGGATTTATCGGATTTTCACTGCTGCGTTTAGGCCGCTGTACACACGCTTGATTTCCTTATGGAGACATATAAATCCATGGGTTTTAAGATTCTTACTTGTCAGGTATCTTGCCAGGCGTTGAATATGGGGTGTTGAGTCCATTTCGTTGAGCAAGGAGTAGGTCTTGTCTATTATATATTTGGCTTATGGAACGGTATCTGTGCTAATTTCAATCTCTGGTTTTATGCAGCACCCCAACTCACTTTTCCCCATAAGCAAGCATAAGTTGGTTTTCTAAATTTGAGACCCTGTTCTGTTTTGTAATTCAGTTCATGTGTAGCCAAGTTTACATTCCGTGTATTAGTGATATCTTATGATGTTTCTTTTTCTGTGTGACTTATTTCTCGTAGAATCATCATACCTGAATCCACTCATTATGCCGCTACGGGCCTGATGATGTAGATTTCATTGCTGAGTGATATTCCATTATACGTGCGTACCACAAATTCTTTATCAATTTTTTACTTTCTGGGATATTTTACTTGTACCGTAGACGAGGTTCTTGTAAACAGAGCCATCCCAAACTTTGGGGTGGCTGTGTGTTTTTGATTTTAATTTCCCTAAGCTATAGGACCATAAGTGGAAGTGACATAGGCTGTGTTGCTTTGTTTCCTACGTGTTTCAGGATATACCATACATTTCTCCAGAGTGGCTGTCGGTAATTTACATCCCGCCCATCAGCATAACAAGGCTCCCTGTTCTCCATGACCTGTCCTGTCTTTCTGGATTTTACACTTTTTTCAGATGGCCCTTTTGACCGGGGGGCAGTGAGACTTCATTGTAGTGCAGATTTCTTTACACGCTTGCTTGGTTGGCCAAAAAGGGCGTATGCGTTTTTTCCTGAATATATTCAGGAAAAAACGCATTCGCCCTTTTTGGCCCAGTGCATCATTTTCGACATTCTGCCTCTTTTCCTATGCTTTAAGTGCAATTCCAGTCTTCCCCCTGAAATCGTTTTCCTGAAATTCTGCCCCGCTTTCAAGTCCTCTTTGAAGACTTACTTCAGTATATTTTTGGACGATAGCTGTCATTCATAACTCTGCAGGTTTGTGAATTACAGTGCCCCTGAGCTCCTTTCTTCAACTCGTTTTCTTGTGAGCTGGCCGCAAAACCGCAGGATTGCTTCAGGCCCTAATCTGTTTCCGGCCGGGCACGCTGAGCCTTTGGTTAATTCCTCTTCATGGTGGGAAATGAGCGTTCCATTTGCCCGTGCAGACACCAACAGCTAGTCTCTCATTGGTTCTCCCTATGCCTGTTCATCTTGCGCAGAAATTGAAAACTGTGCCAAACAGGAGGTTAAAGGCACTGACTCTCCAAGTGGGGAGAGTGTTAGTAAAGCGTCTGGAATGGTGAACCCGAGAACCAGGGGACGAAAATTGAGATGCATTTGAATACGTTTCCCAATCACACGGCGGACGATAGTCTGGGTTTCCCATGCATGTTTTAGCTGAAGGAAGAATCCCTTAAACCTGGAGAGTTGGGACCCATGGAATGGGTACCATGCAGTATGACTTCAAAGTGTCTGCGTTTGCTCACCGAACCTCACCAATGCTATCAGCCCGAAGTGTCCAGCCTTATGTCTCACCCAGCTTTGGGTGTAGATGTGGGAAATCCAGGTTGCATCACAAGCCCTGAATGAATTATTTAAGAATTGCTCTCTATTTCACTGTCATTGTGTTTTGTTTTTGAAATTTATTTTGATAATGGGATTTATCGGATTTTCACTGCTGCGTTTAGGCCGTTGTACACACGCTTGATTTCATTATGGAAACATATAAATCCATGGGTTTTAAGATTGTTACTGGTTAAGTATCTTGCCAGGCGTTGAATATGGAGTGTTGTGTCCATTTCGTTGAGCAAGGAGTAGGGCTTGTCTATTATATATTTGGCTTATGGAACGGTATCTGTGCTAATTTTAATCTCTGGTTTTATGCAGCACCCCAACTCACCTTTCCGCATAAGCAAGCATAAGTTGGTTTTCTAAATTTGAGACCCTGTTCTGTTTTGTAATTCAGTTTATGTGTAGCCAAGTTTACATTCCGTGTATTACTGATATATTATGATGTTTCTTTTTCTGTGTGACTTATTTCTCATAGAATCATCGTACCTGAATCCACTCATTATGCCGCTACGGGCCTGAAGACGTAGATTTCATTGCTGAGTGATATTCCATTGTACGTGCGTACCAGAACTTCTTTATCCATTTTTTCCTTTCTCGGATATTTAACTTGTACCGTAGACAAGGTTCTTGTAAACAGAGCCAACCCATACTTTGGGGTGGCTGTGTGTTTTTGATTTTAATTACCCTAAGCTATAGGACCATAAGTGGAAGTGCCATAGGCTGTGTTGCTTTGTTTCCTACGTGTTTCAGGAAACACCATACAGTTTTCCAGAGTGGCTGTTGGCAATTTAAATCCGCCCATCAGCATAACAAGGCTCCCTGTTATCCATGACCTGTCCTGCCTTTCTGGATTTTACACTTTTTTTAGATGGCCCTTTTGACCAGGGGGCAGTGAGACTTCATTGTAGTGCAGATTTCCTTTACACGCTTGCTTGGTTGGCCAAAAAGGGCGTATGCGTTTTTTCCTGAATATATTCAGGAAAAAACGCATACGCCCTTTTTGGCCAAGTGCAACATTGTCGACATTCTGCCTCTTTTCCTATGCTTTTAGTACAATTCCAGTCTACCCCCTGAAATCGTTTTCCTGAAATTCTGCCCCGCTTTCAAGTCCTCTTGGAAGACTTACTTCAATACACTTTTGGACGATAGCTGTCATTCATAACTCTGCAGGTTTATGAATTACAGTGCCCCTGAGCTCATGTCTTCAACTCGCTTTCTTGTGAGCTGGCCGCAAAACCGCAGGATTGCTTCAGGCCCTAATCTCTTTCCGGCAGGGCACGCTGAGCCTTTGGTTAATTCCTCTTCCTGGTGGGAAATGAGCGTTCCATTTGCCCGTGCAGACACCTACAGCTAGTCTCTCATTGCTTCTCCCTATTCCTGTTCATCTTGCGCAGTTATTGCAAAGTGTGCCAAACAGGAGGTTAAATGCACTTACTCTCCAAGTGGGGAGAGTGTTAGTAAAGCGTCTGGAATGGTGAACCCGAGTACCAGGGGACGAAAACTGAGATGCATTTGAAAACGTTTCCCAATCACACGGTGGACCATACTATGGGTTTCCCATGCATGTTTTAGCTGAAGGAAGAATCCCTTAAACCTGGAAATTTGGAACCCATGGAATGGGTACCATGCAGTATGACTTCCAAGGGTCTGCGTTTGCTCACCGAACCTCACCAATGCTATCAGCCCGAAGTGTCCAGCCTTATGTCTCACCCAGCTCTGGGTGTAGATGTGGGAAATCCAGGTTGCATCACAAACCCTGAATGAATTATTTAAGAATTGCTCTCTATTTCACTGTCATTTTGTTTTGTTTTTGAAATTTATTTTGATAATGGGATTTATCGGATTTTCACTGCTGCGTTTAGGCCGCTGTACACACGCTTGATTTCCTTATGGAGACATATAAATCCATGGGTTTTAAGATTCTTACTTGTCAGGTATCTTGCCAGGCGTTGAATATGGGGTGTTGAGTCCATTTCGTTGAGCAAGGAGTAGGTCTTGTCTATTATATATTTGGCTTATGGAACGGTATCTGTGCTAATTTCAATCTCTGGTTTTATGCAGCACCCCAACTCACTTTTCCCCATAAGCAAGCATAAGTTGGTTTTCTAAATTTGAGACCCTGTTCTGTTTTGTAATTCAGTTCATGTGTAGCCAAGTTTACATTCCGTGTATTAGTGATATCTTATGATGTTTCTTTTTCTGTGTGACTTATTTCTCGTAGAATCATCATACCTGAATCCACTCATTATGCCGCTACGGGCCTGATGATGTAGATTTCATTGCTGAGTGATATTCCATTATACGTGCGTACCACAAATTCTTTATCCATTTTTTACTTTCTGGGATATTTTACTTGTACCGTAGACGAGGTTCTTGTAAACAGAGCCATCCCAAACTTTGGGGTGGCTGTGTGTTTTTGATTTTAATTTCCCTAAGCTATAGGACCATAAGTGGAAGTGACATAGGCTGTGTTGCTTTGTTTCCTACGTGTTTCAGGATATACCATACATTTCTCCAGAGTGGCTGTCGGTAATTTACATCCCGCCCATCAGCATAACAAGGCTCCCTGTTCTCCATGACCTGTCCTGTCTTTCTGGATTTTACACTTTTTTCAGATGGCCCTTTTGACCGGGGGGCAGTGAGACTTCATTGTAGTGCAGATTTCCTTCACACGCTTGCTTGGTTGGCCAAAAAGGGCGTATGCGTTTTTTCCTGAATATATTCAGGAAAAAACGCATTCGCCCTTTTTGGCCCAGTGCATCATTTTCGACATTCTGCCTCTTTTCCTATGCTTTAAGTGCAATTCCAGTCTACCCCCTGAAATCGTTTTCCTGAAATTCTGCCCCGCTTTCAAGTCCTCTTCGAAGACTTACTTCAATACATTTTTGGACGATAGCTGTCATTCATAACTCTGCAGGTTTGTGAATTACAGTGCCCCTGAGCTCATGTCTTCAACTCGCTTTCTTGTGAGCTGGCCGCAAAACCGCAGGATTGCTTCAGGCCATAATCTCTTTCCGGCAGGGCATGCTGAGCCTTTGTTTAATTCCTCTTCCTGGTCGGAAATGTGCGTTCCTTTTGCCCGTGCAGGCACCTACAGCTAGTCTCTCATTGGTTCTCCCTATTCCTGTACATCTTGCGCAGAAATTGCAAACTGTGCGAAACAGGAGGTTAATGGCACTGACTCTCCAAGTGGGGAGAGTGTTAGTAAAGCGTTTAAATGTTGAACCCGAGTACCAGGGGACGAAAACTGAGATGCATTTGAAAACGTTTCCCAATCACATGGTGGACCATACTCTGGGTTTCCCATGCATGTTTTAGCTGAAGGAAGAATCCCTTAAACCTGGAGAGTTGGGACCCATGGAATGGGTACCATGCAGTATGACTTCAAAGGGTCTGCGTTTGCTCACCGAACCTCACCAATGCTATCAGCCCGAAGTGTCCAGCCTTATGTCTCATCCAGCTCTGGGTGTAGATGTGGTAAATACAGGTTGCATCACAAGCCCTGAATGAATTATTTAAGAATTGCTCTCTATTTCACTGTCATTGTGTTTTGTTTTTGAAATTCATTTTGATAATGGGATTTATCGGATTTTCACTGCTGCTTTTAGGCCACTGTACACACGCTTGATTTCCTTATGGAGACATATAAATCCATGGGTTTTAAGATTCTTACTTGTCAGGTATCTTCCCAGGCGTTGAATATAGGGTGTTGAGTCCATTTCGTTGAGCAAGGAGTAGGTTATGTCTATTATATATTTGGCTTATGGAACGGTATCTGTGCTAATTTCAATCTCTGGTTTTATGCAGCATCCCAACTGACCTTTCCCCATAAGCAAGCATAAGTGGGTTTGCTAAATTTGAGACCCTGTTCTGTTTTGTAATTCAGTTCATGGGTAGCCAAGTTTACATTCCGTGTATTAGTGATAACTTATGATGTTTCTTTTTCTGTCTGACTTATTTCTCATAGAATCATCATACCTGAATCCACTCATTATGCCGCTACGGTCCTGATGACGTAGATTTCATTGCTGAGTGATATTCCATTGTACGTGCGTACCACAACTTCTTTATCCATTTTATGCTTTCTCGGATATTTAACTTCTACCGTAGATGAGGTTCTTGTAAACTGAGCCATCCCAAACTTTGGGGTGGCTGTGTGTTTTTGATTTTAATTTCCCTAAGCTATAGGACCATAAGTGGAAGTGCCATAGGCTGTGTTGCTTTGTTTCCTACGTGTTTCAGGAAACACCATACACTTTTCCAGAGTGGCTGTTGGCAATTTAAATCCGCCCATCAGCATAACAAGGCTCCCTGTTCTCCATGACCTGTCCTGCCTTTCTGGATTTTACACTTTTTTCAGATGGCCCTTTTGACCAGGGGGCAGTGAGACTTCATTGTAGTGCAGATTTCCTTTACACGCTTGCTTGGTTGGCCAAAAAGGGCGTATGTGTTTTTTACTGAATATATTCAGAAAAAAAAGCATACGCCCTTTTTGGCCAAGTGCATCGTTGTCGACAATCTGCCTCTTTTCCTATGCTTTTAGTACAATTCCAGTCTACCCCCTGAAATCGTTTTCCTGAAATTCTGCCCCGCTTTCAAGTCCTCTTGGAAGACTTACTTCAATACACTTTTGGACGATAGCTGTCATTCATAACTCTGCAGGTTTGTGAATTACAGTGCCCCTGAGCTCATGTCTTCAACTCGCTTTCTTGTGAGCTGGACGCAAAACCGCAGGATTGCTTCAAGCCAAAGTCTCTTTCTGGCAGGGCATGCTGAGCCTTTGTTTAATTCCTCTTCCTGGTCGGAAATGAGCGTTCCATTTGCCCGTGCAGACACCTACAGCTAGTCTCTCATTGCTTCTCCCTATTCCTGTTCATCTTGCGCAGTTATTGCAAACTGTGCCAAACAGGAGGTTAAATGCACTGACTGTCCAAGTGGGGAGAGTGTTAGTAAAGCGTCTGGAATGGTGAACCCGAGTACCAGGGGACGAAAACTGAGATGCATTTGAAAACGTTTCCCAATCACACGGTGGACCATACTATGGGTTTCCCATGCATGTTTTAGCTGAAGGAAGAATCCCTTAAACCTGGAAATTTGGAACCCATGGAATGGGTACCATGCAGTATGACTTCCAAGGGTCTGCATTTGCTCACCGAACCTCACCAATGCTATCAGCCCGAAGTGTCCAGCCTTATGTCTCACCCAGCTCTGGGTATAGATGTGGGAAATCCAGGTTGCATCACAAACCCTGAATGAATTATTTAAGAATTGCTCTCTATTTCACTGTCATTTTGTTTTGTTTTTGAAATTTATTTTGATAATGGGATTTATCGGATTTTCACTGCTGCGTTTAGGCCGCTGTACACACGCTTGATTTCCTTATGGAGACATATAAATCCATGGGTTTTAAGATTCTTACTTGTCAGGTATCTTGCCAGGCGTTGAATATGGGGTGTTGAGTCCATTTCGTTGAGCAAGGAGTAGGTCTTGTCTATTATATATTTGGCTTATGGAACGGTATCTGTGCTAATTTCAATCTCTGGTTTTATGCAGCACCCCAACTCACCTTTCCCCATAAGCAAGCATAAGTTGGTTTTCTAAATTTGAGACCATGTTCTGTTTTGTAATTCAGTTCATGTGTAGTCAAGTTTACATTCAGTGTATTAGTGATATCTTAGGATGTTTCTATTTCTGTGTGACTTATTTCCCGTAGAATCATCGAACCTGAATCCACTCATTATGCCGCTACGGGACTGATGACGTAGATTTCATTGCTGAGTGATATTCCATTGTACGTGCGTACCACAACTTCTTTATCCATTTTTTACTTTCTGGGATATTTTACTTGTACCGTAGACGAGGTTCTTGTAAACAGAGCCGTCCCAAACTCTGGGGTGGCTGTGTGTTTTTGATTTTAATTTCCTTAAGCTATAGGACCATAAGTGGAAGTGCCATAGGCTGTGTTGCTTTGTTTCCTACGTGTTTCTGGAAACACCATACACTTCTCCAGAGTGGTTGTTGGCAATTTACATCCCGCCCATCAGGATGACAAGGCTCCCTGTTCTCCATGACCTGTCCTGCCTTTCTGGATTTTACACTTTTTTCAGATGGCCCTTTTGACCGGGGGGGGCAGTGAGACTTCCTTGTAGTGCAGAGTTCCTTTACACGCTTGCTTGGTTGGCCAAAAAGGGCGTATGCGTTTTTTTCTGAATATATTCAGGAAAAAACGCATACGCCCTTTTTGGCCAAGTGCATCGTTGTCGACATTCTGCCTCTTTTCCAATGCTTTTAGTACAATTCCAGTCTACCCCCTGAATTCGTTTTCCTGAAATTCTGCCCCGCTTTCCAGTCCTCTTCGAAGACTTACTTCAATACATTTTTGGACGATAGCTGTCATTCATAACTCTGCAGGTTTGTGAATTACAGTGCCCCTGAGCTCATGTCTTCAACTCGCTTTCTTGTGAGCTGGCCACAAAACCGCAGGATTGCTTCAGGCCATAATCTCTTTCCGGCAGGGTATGCTGAGCCTTTGTTTAATTCCTCTTCCTGGTCGGAAATGAGTGTTCCTTTTGCCCGTGCAGGCACCTACAGCTAGTCTCTCATTGGTTTTCCCTATTCCTGTACATCTTGCGCAGAAATTGCAAACTGTGCCAAACAGGAGGTTAATGGCACTGACTCTCCAAGTGGGGAGAGTGTTAGTAAAGCGTCAGGAATGGTGAACCCGAGTACTAGGGGACGATAACTGAGATGCATTTGAAAACGTTTCCCGGTCACACAGTGCACTGTACTGTGGGTTCCCATGCATGTTTTAGCTGAAGGAAGAATTCCTTAAACCTGGAGAGTTGGGACCCATGGAATGGTTACCATGCAGTATGACTTCAAAGGGTCTGCGTTTGCTGACCGAACCTCACCAATGCTATCAGCCCGAAGTGTCCAGCCTTATGTCTCACCCAGCTCTGGGTGTAGATGTGGTAAATACAGGTTGCATCACAAGCCCTGAATGAATTATTTAAGAATTGCTCTCTATTTCACTGTCAATTTGTTTTGTTTTTGAAATTTATTTTGATAATGGGATTTATCGGATTTTCACTGCTTCGTTTAGGCCGCTGTACACACGCTTGATTTCCTTATGGAGACATATAAATCCATGGGTTTTAAGATTCTTACTTGTCAGGTATCTTGCCAGGCGTTGAATATGGGGTGTTGAGTCCATTTCGTTGAGCAAGGAGTAGGGCTTGTCTATTATATATTTGGCTTATGGAACGGTATCTGTGCTAATTTCAATCTCTGGTTTTATGCAGCACCCCAACTCACCTTTCCCCATAAGCAAGCATAAGTTGGTTTTCTAAATTTGAGACCCTGTTCTGTTTTGTAATTCAGTTTATGTGTAGCCAAGTTTACATTCCGTGTATTACTGATATATTATGATGTTTCTTTTTCTGTGTGACTTATTTCTCGTAGAATCATCGTACCTGAATCCACTCATTATGCCGCTATGGGCCTGAAGACGTAGATTTCATTGCTGAGTGATATTCCATTGTACGTGCGTACCAGAACTTCTTTATCCATTTTTTCCTTTCTCGGATATTTAACTTGTACCGTAGACAAGGTTCTTGTAAACAGAGCCATCCCAAACTTTGGGGTGGCTGTGTGTTTTTGATTTTAATTTCCCTAAGCTATAGGACCATAAGTGGAAGTGACATAGGCTGTGTTGCTTTGTTTCCTACGTGTTTCAGGATACACCATACATTTCTCCAGAGTGGCTGTTGGCAATTTACATCCCGCCCATCAGCATAACAAGGCTCCCTGTTCTCCATGACCTGTCCTGTCTTTCTGGATTTTACTCTTTTTTCAGATGGCCCTTTTGACCGGGGGGCAGTGAGACTTCATTGTAGTGCAGTTTTCCTTTACACGCTTGCTTGGTTGGCCAAAAAGGGCGTATGCGTTTTTTCCTGAATATATTCAGGAAAAAACGCATACGCCCTTTTTGGCCAAGTGCATCATTGTTGACATTCTGCCTGTTTTCCTACGCTTTAAGTGCAATTCCAGTCTACCCCCTGAAATCGTTTTCCTGAAATTCTGCCCTGCTTTCAAGTCCTCTTTGAAGACTTACTTCAGTACATTTTTGGACGATAGCTGTCATTCATAACTCTGCAGGTTTGTGAATTAGAGTGCCCCTGAGCTCCTTTCTTCAACTCGCTTTCTTGTGAGCTGGCCGCAAAACCGCAGGATTGCTTCAGGCCCTAATCTCTTTCCGGCAGGGCACGCTGAGCCTTTGGTTAATTCCTCTTCCTGGTGGGAAATGAGCGTTCCATTTGCCCGTGCAGACACCTACAGCTAGTCTCTCATTGCTTCTCCCTATTCCTGTTCATCTTGCGCAGAAATTGCAAAGTGTGCCAAACAGGAGGTTAAATGCACTGACTCTCCAAGTGGGGAGAGTGTTAGTAAAGCGTCTGGAATGGTGAACCCGAGTACCAGGGGACGAAAACTGAGATGCATTTGAAAACGTTTCCCAATCACACGGTGGACCATACTATGGGTTTCCCATGCATGTTTTAGCTGAAGGAAGAATCCCTTAAACCTGGAAATTTGGAACCCATGGAATGGGTACCATGCAGTATGACTTCAAAGGGTCTGCGTTTGCTCACCGAACCTCACCAATGCTATCAGCCCGAAGTGTCCAGCCTTATGTCTCACCCAGCTCTGGGTGTAGATGTGGGAAATCCAGGTTGCATCACAAGCCCTGAATGAATTATTTAAGAATTGCTCTCTATTTCACTGTCATTGTGTTTGGTTTTTGAAATTTATTTTGATAATGGGATTTATCGGATTTTCACTGCTGCGTTTAGGCCGCTGTACACACGCTTGATTTCCTTATGGAGACATATAAATCCATGGGTTTTAAGATTCTTACTTGTCAGGTATCTTGCCAGGCGTTGAATATGGGGTGTTGAGTCCATTTCGTTGAGCAAGGAGTAGGTCTTGTCTATTATATATTTGGCTTATGGAACGGTATCTGTGCTAATTTCAATCTCTGGTTTTATGCAGCACCCCAACTCACCTTTCCCCATAAGCAAGCATAAGTTGGTTTTCTAAATTTGAGACCCTGTTCTGTTTTGTAATTCAGTTCATGGGTAGCCAAGTTTACATTCCGTGTATTAGTGATATCTTATGATGTTTCTTTTTCTGTGTGACTTATTTCTCGTAGAATCATCATACCTGAATCCACTCATTATGCCGCTACGGGCCTGATGACATAGATTTCATTGCTGAGTGATATTCCATTATACGTGCGTACCACAACTTCTTTATCCATTTTTTACTTTCTGGGATATTTTACTTGTACCGTAGACGAGGTTCTTGTAAACAGAGCCGTCCCAAACTCTGGGGTGGCTGTGTGTTTTTGATTTTAATTTCCCTAAGCTATAGGACCATAAGTGGAAGTGCCATAGGCTGTGTTGCATTGTTTCCTACGTGTTTCTGGAAACACCATACACTTCTCCAGAGTGGTTGTTGGCAATTTACATCCCGCCCATCAGCATGACAAGGCTCCCTGTTCTCCATGACCTGTCCTGCCTTTCTGGATTTTACACTTTTTTCAGATGGCCCTTTTGACCGGGGGGGCAGTGAGACTTCATTGTAGTGCAGATTTCCTTTACACGCTTGCTTGGTTGGCCAAAAAGGGCGTATGCGTTTTTTCCTGAATATATTCAGGAAAAAACGCATACGCCCTTTTTGGCCAAGTGCATCTTTGTCGACATTCTGCCTCGTTTCCTATCCTTTTAGTACAATTCCAGTCTACCCCCTGAAATCGTTTTCGTGAAATTCTGCCCCGCTTTCAAGTCCTCTTGGAAGACTTACTTCAATACATTTTTGGACGATAGCTGTCATTCATAACTCTGCAGGTTTGTGAATTACAGTGCCCCTGAGCTCATGTCTTCAACTCGCTTTCTTGTGAGCTGGCCGCAAAACCGCAGGATTGCTTCAGGCCAAAGTCTCTTTCCGGCAGGGCACGCTGAGCCTTTGTTTAATTCCTCTTCCTGGTCGGAAATGAGCGTTCCATTTGCCCGTGCAGACACCTACAGCTAGTCTCTCATTGCTTCTCCCTATTCCTGTTCATCTTGCGCAGAAATTGCAAACTGTGCCAAACAGGAGGTTAATGGCACTGACTCTCCAAGTGGGGAGAGTGTTAGTAAAGCGTTCAAATGTTGAACCCGAGTACCAGGGGACGAAAACTGAGATGCATTTGAAAACGTTTCCCAATCACATGGTGGACCATACTCTGAGTTTCCCATGCATGTTTTAGCTGAAGGAAGAATCCCTTAAACCTGGAGAGTTGGGACCCTTGGAATGGGTACCATGCAGTGTGACTTCAAAGGGTCTGCGTTTGCTCACCGAACCTCACCAATGCTATCAGCCCGAAGTGTCCAGCCTTATGTCTCATCCAGCTCTGGGTGTAGATGTGGTAAATCCAGGTTGCATCACAAGCCCTGAATGAATTATTTAAGAATTGCTCTCTATTTCACTGTCATTGTGTTTTGTTTTTGAAATTCATTTTGATAATGGGATTTATCGGATTTTCACTGCTGCTTTTAGGCCACTGTACACACGCTTGATTTCCTTATGGAGACATATAAATCCATGGGTTTTAAGATTCTTACTTGTCAGGTATCTTCCCAGGCGTTGAATATAGGGTGTTGAGTCCATTTCGTTGAGCAAGGAGTAGGTTTTGTCTATTATATATTTGGCTTATGGAACGGTATCTGTGCTAATTTCAATCTCTGGTTTTATGCAGCATCCCAACTGACCTTTCCCCATAAGCAAGCATAAGTTGGTTTGCTAAATTTGAGACCCTGTTGTGTTTTGTAATTCAGTTCATGGGTAGCCAAGTTTACATTCCGTGTATTAGTGATAACTTATGATGTTTCTTTTTCTGTCTGACTTATTTCTCATAGAATCATCGTACCTGAATCCACTCATTATGCCGCTACGGTCCTGATGACGTAGATTTCATTGCTGAGTGATATTCCATTGTACGTGCGTACCACAACTTCTTTATCCATTTTATGCTTTCTCTGATATTTAACTTCTACCGTAGATGAGTTTCTTGTAAACAGAGCCATCCCAAACTTTGGGGTGGCTGTGTGTTTTTGATTTTAATTTCCCTAAGCTATAGGACCATAAGTGGAAGTGCCATAGGCTGTGTTGCTTTGTTTCCTACGTGTTTCAGGAAACACCATACACTTTTACAGAGTGGCTGTTGGCAATTTAAATCCGCCCATCAGCATAACAAGGCTCCCTGTTCTCCATGACCTGTGTTGCCTTTCTGGATTTTACACTTTTTTCAGATGGCCCTTTTGACAGGGGGGCAGTGAGACTTCGTTGTAGTGCAGATTTCCTTTACACGCTTGCTTGGTTGGCCAAAAAGGGCGTATGCGTTTTTTCCTGAATATATTCAGGAAAAAAAGCATACGCCCTTTTTGGCCAAGTGCATCATTGTCAACATTCTGCCTCTTTTCCTATGCTTTAAGTGCAATTCCAGTCTACCCCCTGAAATCGTTTTCCTGAAATTCTGCCCCGCTTTCAAGTCCTCTTCGAAGACTTACTTCTATACATTTTTGGACGATAGCTGTCATTCATAACTCTGCAGGTTTGTGAATTACAGTGCCCCTGAGCTCTTTTCTTCAACTCGCTTTCTTGTGAGCTGGCCGCAAAACCGCAGGATTGCTTCAGGCCCTAATCTGTTTCCGGCAGGGCACGCTGAGCATTTGGTTAATTCCTCTTCCTGGTGGGAAATGAGCGTTCCATTTGCCCGTGCAGACACCTACAGCTAGTCTCTCATTGCTTCTCCCTATTCCTGTTCATCTTGCGCAGAAATTGCAAAGTGTGCCAAACAGGAGGTTAAATGCACTGACTGTCCAAGTGGGGAGAGTGTTAGTAAAGCGTCTGGAATGGTGAACCCGAGTACCAGGGGCGAAAACTGAGATGCATTTGAAAACGTTTCCCAATCACACGGTGGACCATACTATGGGTTTCCCATGCATGTTTTAGCTAAAGAAAGAATCCCTTAAACCTGGAAATTTGGAACCCATGGAATGGGTACCATGCAGTATGACTTCAAAGGGTCTGCGTTTGCTCACCGAACCTCACCAATGCTATCAGCCCGAAGTGTCCAGCCTTATGTCTCACCCAGCTCTGGGTGTAGATGTGGGAAATCCAGGTTGCATCACAAGCCCTGAATGAATTATTTAAGAATTGCTCTCTATTTCACTGTCATTTTGTTTTGTTTTTGAAATTTATTTTGATAATGGGATTTATCGGATTTTCACTGCTGCGTTTAGGCCGCTGTACACACGCTTGATTTCCTTATGGAGACATATAAATCCATGGGTTTTAAGATTCTTACTTGTCAGGTATCTTGCCAGGCGTTGAATATGGGGTGTTGAGTCCATTTCGTTGAGCAAGGAGTAGGTCTTGTCTATTATATATTTGGCTTATGGAACGGTATCTGTGCTAATTTCAATCTCTGGTTTTATGCAGCACCCCAACTCACCTTTCCCCATAAGCAAGCATAAGTTGGTTTTCTAAATTTGAGACCCTGTTCTGTTTTGTAATTCAGTTCATGGGTAGCCAAGTTTACATTCCGTGTATTAGTGATATCTTATGATGTTTCTTTTTCTGTGTGACTTATTTCTCGTAGAATCATCATACCTGAATCCACTCATTATGCCGCTACGGGCCTGATGACGTAGATTTCATTGCTGAGTGATATTCCATTGTACGTGCGTACCACAACTTCTTTATCCATTTTTTACTTTCTGGGATATTTTACTTGTACCGTAGACGAGGTTCTTGTAAACAGAGCCGTCCCAAACTCTGGGGTGGCTGTGTGTTTTTGATTTTAATTTCCCTAAGCTATAGGACCATAAGTGGAAGTGCCATAGGCTGTGTTGCTTTGTTTCCTACGTGTTTCTGGAAACACCATACACTTCTCCAGAGTGGTTGTTGGCAATTTACATCCCGCCCATCAGCATAACAAGGCTCCCTGTTCTCCATGACCTGTCCTGCCTTTCTGGATTTTACACTTTTTTCAGATGGCCCTTTTGACCGGGGGGCAGTGAGACTTCATTGTAGTGCAGATTTCCTTTACACGCTTGCTTGGTTGGCCAAAAAAGGCGTATGCGTTTTTTCCTGAATATATTCAGGAAAAAACGCATACGCCCTTTTTGGCCAAGTGCATCGTTGTCGACATTCTGCCTCTTTTCCTATGCTTTTAGTACAATTCCAGTCTACCCCCTGAAATCGTTTTCCTGAAATTCTGCCCCGCTTTCAAGTCCTCTTGGAAGACTTACTTCAATACACTTTTGGACGATAGCTGTCATTCATAACTCTGCAGGTTTGTGAATTACAGTGCCCCTGAGCTCATGTCTTCAACTCGCTTTCTTGTGAGCTGGACGCAAAACCGCAGGATTGCTTCAAGCCAAAGTCTCTTTCCGGCAGGGCATGCTGAGCCTTTGTTTAATTCCTCTTCCTGGTCGGAAATGAGCGTTCCATTTGCCCGTGCAGACACCTACAGCTAGTCTCTCATTTCTTCTCCCTATTCCTGTTCATCTTGCGCAGTTATTGCAAAGTGTGCCAAACAGGAGGTTAAATGCACTGACTGTCCAAGTGGGGAGAGTGTTAGTAAAGCGTCTGGAATGGTGAACCCGAGTACCAGGGGACGAAAACTGAGATGCATTTGAAAACGTTTCCCAATCACACGGTGGACCATACTATGGGTTTCCCATGGCTGTTTTAGCTGAAGGAAGAATCCCTTAAACCTGGAAATTTGGAACCCATGGAATGGGTACCATGCAGTATGACTTCCAAGGGTCTGCGTTTGCTCACCGAACCTCACCAATGCTATCAGCCCAAAGTGTCCAGCCTTATGTCTCACCCAGCTCTGGGTGTAGATGTGGTAAATCCAGGTTGCATCACAAACCCTGAATGAATTATTTAAGAATTGCTCTCTATTTCACTGTCATTTTGTTTTGTTTTTGAAATTTATTTTGATAATGGGATTTATCGGATTTTCACTGCTGCGTTTAGGCCGCTGTACACACGCTTGATTTCCTTATGGAGACATATAAATCCATGGGTTTTAAGATTCTTACTTGTCAGGTATCTTGCCAGGCGTTGAATATGGGGTGTTGAGTCCATTTCGTTGAGCAAGGAGTAGGTCTTGTCTATTATATATTTGGCTTATGGAACGGTATCTGTGCTAATTTCAATCTCTGGTTTTATGCAGCACCCCAACTCACCTTTCCCCATAAGCAAGCATAAGTTGGTTTTCTAAATTTGAGACGCTGTTCTGTTTTGTAATTCAGTTCATGGGTAGCCAAGTTTACATTCCGTGTATTAGTGATATCTTATGATGTTTCTTTTTCTGTGTGACTTATTTCTCGTAGAATCATCATACCTGAATCCACTCATTATGCCGCTACGGGCCTGATGACATAGATTTCATTGCTGAGTGATATTCCATTATACGTGCGTACCACAACTTCTTTATCCATTTTTTACTTTCTGGGATATTTTACTTGTACCGTAGACGAGGTTCTTGTAAACAGAGCCGTCCCAAACTCTGGGGTGGCTGTGTGTTTTTGATTTTAATTTCCCTAAGCTATAGGACCATAAGTGGAAGTGCCATAGGCTGTGTTGCTTTGTTTCCTACGTGTTTCTGGAAACACCATACACTTCTCCAGAGTGGTTGTTGGCAATTTACATCCCGCCCATCAGCATGAAAAGGCTCCCTGTTCTCCATGACCTGTCCTGCCTTTCTGGATTTTACACTTTTTTCAGATGGCCCTTTTGACCGGGGGGGCAGTGAGACTTCATTGTAGTGCAGATTTCCTTTACACGCTTGCTTGGTTGGCCAAAAAGGGCGTATGCGTTTTTTTCTGAATATATTCAGGAAAAAACGCATACGCCCTTTTTGGCCAAGTGCGTCGTTGTCGACATTCTGCCTCTTTTCCTATGCTTTTAGTACAATTCCAGTCTACCCCCTGAAATCGTTTTCCTGAAATCCTGCCCCGCTTTCAAGTCCTCTTCGAAGACTTACTTCAATACATTTTTGGACGATAGCTGTCATTCATAACTCTGCAGGTTTGTGAATTACAGTGCCCCTGAGCTCATGTCTTCAACTCTCTTTCTTGTGAGCTGGCCGCAAAACCGCAGGATTGCTTCAGGCCATAATCTCTTTCCGGCAGGGCATGCTGAGCCTTTGTTTAATTCCTCTTCCTGGTCGGAAATGAGCGTTCCTTTTGCCCGTGCAGGCACCTGCAGCTAGTCTCTCATTGGTTCTCCCTATTCCTGTACATCTTGCGCAGAAATTGCAAACTGTGCGAAACAGGAGGTTAATGGCACTGACTCTCCAAGTGGGGAGAGTGTTAGTAAAGCGTTCAAATGTTGAACCCGAGTACCAGGGGACGAAATCTGAGATGCATTTGAAAACGTTTCCCAATCACATGGTGGACCATACTCTGAGTTTCCCATGCATGTTTTAGCTGAAGGAAGAATCCCTTAAACCTGGAGAGTTGGGACCCATGGAATGGGTACCATGCAGTGTGACTTCAAAGGGTCTGCGTTTGCTCACCGAACCTCACCAATGCTATCAGCCCGAAGTGTCCAGCCTTATGTCTCATCCAGCTCTGGGTGTAGATGTGGTAAATCCAGGTTGCATCACAAGCCCTGAATGAATTATTTAAGAATTGCTCTCTATTTCACTGTCATTGTGTTTTGTTTTTGAAATTCATTTTGATAATGGGATTTATCGGATTTTCACTGCTGCTTTTAGGCCACTGTACACACGCTTGATTTCCTTATGGAGACATATAAATCCATGGGTTTTAAGATTCTTACTTGTCAGGTATCTTCCCAGGCGTTGAATATAGGGTGTTGAGTCCATTTCGTTGAGCAAGGAGTAGGTTTTGTCTATTATATATTTGGCTTATGGAACGGTATCTGTGCTAATTTCAATCTCTGGTTTTATGCAGCATCCCAACTGACCTTTCCCCATAAGCAAGCATAAGTTGGTTTGCTAAATTTGAGACCCTGTTGTGTTTTGTAATTCAGTTCATGGGTAGCCAAGTTTACATTCCGTGTATTAGTGATAACTTATGATGTTTCTTTTTCTGTCTGACTTATTTCTCATAGAATCATCGTACCTGAATCCACTCATTATGCCGCTACGGTCCTGATGACGTAGATTTCATTGCTGAGTGATATTCCATTGTACGTGCGTACCACAACTTCTTTATCCATTTTATGCTTTCTCGGATATTTAACTTCTACCGTAGATGAGGTTCTTGTAAACAGAGCCATCCCAAACTTTGGGGTGGCTGTGTGTTTTTGATTTTAATTTCCCTAAGCTATAGGACCATAAGTGGAAGTGCCATAGGCTGTGTTGCATTGTTTCCTACGTGTTTCTGGAAACACCATACACTTCTCCAGAGTGGTTGTTGGCAATTTACATCCCGCCCATCAGCATGAAAATGCTCCCTGTTCTCCATGACCTGTCCTGCCTTTCTGGATTTTACACTTTTTTCAGATGGCCCTTTTGACCGGGGGGGCAGTGAGACTTCATTGTAGTGCAGATTTCCTTTACACGCTTGCTTGGTTGGCCAAAAAGGGCGTATGCGTTTTTTCCTGAATACATTCAGAAAAAAAAGCATACGCCCTTTTTGGCCAAGTGCATCATTGTCAACATTCTGCCTCTTTTCCTATGTTTTAAGTGCAATTCCAGTCTACCCCCTGAAATCGTTTTCCTGAAATTCTGCCCCGCTTTCAAGTCCTCTTCGAAGACTTACTTCTATATATTTTTGGACGATAGCTGTCATTCATAACTCTGCAGGTTTGTGAATTACAGTGCCCCTGAGCTCCTTTCTTCAACTCGCTTTCTTGTGAGCTGGCCGCAAAACCGCAGGATTGCTTCAGGCCCTAATCTCTTTCCGGCAGGGCACGCTGAGCCTTTGGTTAATTCCTCTTCCTGGTGGGAAATGAGCGTTCCTTTTGCCCGTACAGACACCTACAGCTAGTCTCTCATTGCTTCTCCCTATTCCTGTTCATCTTGCGCAGAAATTGCAAAGTGTGCCAAACAGGAGGTTAAATGCACTGACTCTCCAAGTGGGGAGAGTGTTAGTAAAGCGTCTGGAATGGTGAACCCGAGTACCAGGGGACGAAAACTGAGATGCATTTGAAAACGTTTCCCAATCACACGGTGGACCATACTATGGGTTTCCCATGCATGTTTTAGCTGAAGGAAGAATCCCTTAAACCTGGAAATTTGGAACCCATGGAATGGGTACCATGCAGTATGACTTCAAAGGGTCTGCGTTTGCTCACCGAACCTCACCAATGCTATCAGCCCGAATTGTCCAGCCTTATGTCTCACCCAGCTCTGGGTGTAGATGTGGGAAATCCAGGTTGCATCACAAGCCCTGAATGAATTATTTAAGAATTGCTCTCTATTTCACTGTCATTTTGTTTTGTTTTTGAAATTTATTTTGATAACGGGATTTATCGGATTTTCACTGCTGCGTTTAGGCCGCTGTACACACGCTTGATTTCCTTATGAAGACATATAAATCCATGGGTTTTAAGATTCTTACTTGTCAGGTATCTTGCCAGGCGTTGAATATGGGGTGTTGAGTCCATTTCGTTGAGCAAGGAGTAGGTCTTGTCTATTATATATTTGGCTTATGGAACGGTATCTGTGCTAATTTCAATCTCTGGTTTTATGCAGCACCCCAACTCACCTTTCCCCATAAGCAAGCATAAGTTGGTTTTCTCAATTTGAGACCCTGTTCTGTTTTGTAATTCAGTTCATGGGTAGCCAAGTTTACATTCCGTGTATTAGTGATATCTTATGATGTTTCTTTTTCTGTGTGACTTATTTCTCGTAGAATCATCATACCTGAATCCACTCATTATGCCGCTACGGGCCTGATGACGTAGATTTCATTGCTGAGTGATATTCCATTGTACGTGCGTACCACAACTTCTTTATCCATTTTTTACTTTCTGGGATATTTTACTTGTACCGTAGACGAGGTTCTTGTAAACAGAGCCGTCCCAAACTCTGGGGTGGCTGTGTGTTTTTGATTTTAATTTCCCTAAGCTATAGGACCATAAGTGGAAGTGCCATAGGCTGTGTTGCTTTGTTTCCTACGTGTTTCTGGAAACACCATACACTTCTCCAGAGTGGTTGTTGGCAATTTACATCCCGCCCATCAGCATAACAAGGCTCCCTGTTCTCCATGACCTGTCCTGCCTTTCTGGATTTTACACTTTTTTCAGATGGCCCTTTTGACCGGGGGGGCAGTGAGACTTCATTGTAGTGCAGATTTCCTTTACACGCTTGCTTGGTTGGCCAAAAAGGGCGTATGCGTTTTTTCCTGAATATATTCAGGAAAAAACGCATACGCCCTTTTTGGCCAAGTGCATCTTTGTCGACATTCTGCCTCGTTTCCTATCCTTTTAGTACAATTCCAGTCTACCCCCTGAAATCGTTTTCGTGAAATTCTGCCCCGCTTTCAAGTCCTCTTGGAAGACTTACTTCAATACATTTTTGGACGATAGCTGTCATTCATAACTCTGCAGGTTTGTGAATTACAGTGCCCCTGAGCTCATGTCTTCAACTCGCTTTCTTGTGAGCTGGCCGCAAAACCGCAGGATTGCTTCAGGCCAAAGTCTCTTTCCGGCAGGGCACGCTGAGCCTTTGTTTAATTTCTCTTCCTGGTCGGAAATGAGCGTTCCATTTGCCCGTGCAGACACCTACAGCTAGTCTCTCATTGCTTCTCCCTATTCCTGTTCATCTTGCGCAGAAATTGCAAACTGTGCCAAACAGGAGGTTAATGGCACTGACTCTCCAAGTGGGGAGAGTGTTAGTAAAGCGTTCAAATGTTGAACCCGAGTACCAGGGGACGAAAACTGAGATGCATTTGAAAACGTTTCCCAATCACATGGTGGACCATACTCTGAGTTTCCCATGCATGTTTTAGCTGAAGGAAGAATCCCTTAAACCTGGAGAGTTGGGACCCTTGGAATGGGTACCATGCAGTGTGACTTCAAAGGGTCTGCGTTTGCTCACCGAACCTCACCAATGCTATCAGCCCGAAGTGTCCAGCCTTATGTCTCATCCAGCTCTGGGTGTAGATGTGGGAAATCCAGGTTGCATCACAAGCCCTGAATGAATTATTTAAGAATTGCTCTCTATTTCACTGTCATTGTGTTTTGTTTTTGCAATTCATTTTGATAATGGGATTTATCGGATTTTCACTGCTGCTTTTAGGCCACTGTACACACGCTTGATTTCCTTATGGAGACATATAAATCCATGGGTTTTAAGATTCTTACTTGTCAGGTATCTTCCCAGGCGTTGAATATAGGGTGTTGAGTCCATTTCGTTGAGCAAGGTGTAGGTTTTGTCTATTATATATTTGGCTTATGGAACGGTATCTGTGCTAATTTCAATCTCTGGTTTTATGCAGCATCCCAACTGACCTTTCCCCATAAGCAAGCATAAGTTGGTTTGCTAAATTTGAGACCCTGTTGTGTTTTGTAATTCAGTTCATGGGTAGCCAAGTTTACATTCCGTGTATTAGTGATAACTTATGATGTTTCTTTTTCTGTCTGACTTATTTCTCATAGAATCATCGTACCTGAATCCACTCATTATGCCGCTACGGTCCTGATGACGTAGATTTCATTGCTGAGTGATATTCCATTGTACGTGCGTACCACAACTTCTTTATCCATTTTATGCTTTCTCTGATATTTAACTTCTACCGTAGATGAGTTTCTTGTAAACAGAGCCATCCCAAACTTTGGGGTGGCTGTGTGTTTTTGATTTTAATTTCCCTAAGCTATAGGACCATAAGTGGAAGTGCCATAGGCTGTGTTGCTTTGTTTCCTACGTGTTTCAGGAAACACCATACACTTTTACAGAGTGGCTGTTGGCAATTTAAATCCGCCCATCAGCATAACAAGGCTCCGTGTTCTCCATGACCTGTGTTGCCTTTCTGGATTTTACACTTTTTTCAGATGGCCCTTTTGACAGGGGGGCAGTGAGACTTCGTTGTAGTGCAGATTTCCTTTACACGCTTGCTTGGTTGGCCAAAAAGGGCGTATGCGTTTTTTCCTGAATATATTCAGGAAAAAAAGCATACGCCCTTTTTGGCCAAGTGCATCATTGTCAACATTCTGCCTCTTTTCCTATGCTTTAAGTGCAATTCCAGTCTACCCCCTGAAATCGTTTTCCTGAAATTCTGCCCCGCTTTCAAGTCCTCTTCGAAGACTTACTTCTATACATTTTTGGACGATAGTTGTCATTCATAACTCTGCAGGTTTGTGAATTACAGTGCCCCTGAGCTCTTTTCTTCAACTCGCTTTCTTGTGAGCTGGACGCAAAACCGCAGGATTGCTTCAGGCCCTAATCTGTTTCCGGCAGGGCACGCTGAGCATTTGGTTAATTCCTCTTCCTGGTGGGAAATGAGCGTTCCATTTGCCCGTGCAGACACCTACAGCTAGTCTCTCATTGCTTCTCCCTATTCCTGTTCATCTTGCGCAGAAATTGCAAACTGTGCCAAACAGGAGGTTAAATGCACTGACTGTCCAAGTGGGGAGAGTGTTAGTAAAGCGTCTGGAATGGTGAACCCGAGTACCAGGGGCGAAAACTGAGATGCATTTGAAAACGTTTCCCAATCACACGGTGGACCATACTATGGGTTTCCCATGCATGTTTTAGCTAAAGAAAGAATCCCTTAAACCTGGAAATTTGGAACCCATGGAATGGGTACCATGCAGTATGACTTCAAAGGGTCTGCGTTTGCTCACCGAACCTCACCAATGCTATCAGCCCGAAGTGTCCAGCCTTATGTCTCACCCAGCTCTGGGTGTAGATGTGGGAAATCCAGGTTGCATCACAAGCCCTGAATGAATTATTTAAGAATTGCTCTCTATTTCACTGTCATTTTGTTTTGTTTTTGAAATTTATTTTGATAATGGGATTTATCGGATTTTCACTGCTGCGTTTAGGCCGCTGTACACACGCTTGATTTCCTTATGGAGACATATAAATCCATGGGTTTTAAGATTCTTACTTGTCAGGTATCTTGCCAGGCGTTGAATATGGGGTGTTGAGTCCATTTCGTTGAGCAAGGAGTAGGTCTTGTCTATTATATATTTGGCTTATGGAACGGTATCTGTGCTAATTTCAATCTCTGGTTTTATGCAGCACCCCAACTCACCTTTCCCCATAAGCAAGCATAAGTTGGTTTTCTAAATTTGAGACCCTGTTCTGTTTTGTAATTCAGTTCATGGGTAGCCAAGTTTACATTCCGTGTATTAGTGATATCTTATGATGTTTCTTTTTCTGTGTGACTTATTTCTCGTAGAATCATCATACCTGAATCCACTCATTATGCCGCTACGGGCCTGATGACGTAGAGTTCATTGCTGAGTGATATTCCATTGTACGTGCGTACCACAACTTCTTTATCCATTTTTTACTTTCTGGGATATTTTACTTGTACCGTAGACGAGGTTCTTGTAAACAGAGCCGTCCCAAACTCTGGGGTGGCTGTGTGTTTTTGATTTTAATTTCCCTAATCTATAGGACCATAAGTGGAAGTGCCATAGGCTGTGTTGCTTTGTTTCCTACGTGTTTCTGGAAACACCATACACTTCTCCAGAGTGGTTGTTGGCAATTTACATCCCGCCCATCAGCATAACAAGGCTCCCTGTTCTCCATGACCTGTCCTGCCTTTCTGGATTTTACACTTTTTTCAGATGGCCCTTTTGACCGGGGGGGCAGTGAGACTTCATTGTAGTGCAGATTTCCTTTACACGCTTGCTTGGTTGGCCAAAAAAGGCGTATGCGTTTTTTCCTGAATATATTCAGGAAAAAACGCATACGCCCTTTTTGGCCAAGTGCATCGTTGTCGACATTCTGCCTCTTTTCCTATGCTTTTAGTACAATTCCAGTCTACCCCCTGAAATCGTTTTCCTGAAATTCTGCCCCGCTTTCAAGTCCTCTTGGAAGACTTACTTCAATACACTTTTGGACGATAGCTGTCATTCATAACTCTGCAGGTTTGTGAATTACAGTGCCCCTGAGCTCATGTCTTCAACTCGCTTTCTTGTGAGCTGGACGCAAAACCGCAGGATTGCTTCAAGCCAAAGTCTCTTTCCGGCAGGGCATGCTGAGCCTTTGTTTAATTCCTCTTCCTGGTCGGAAATGAGCGTTCCATTTGCCCGTGCAGACACCTACAGCTAGTCTCTCATTTCTTCTCCCTATTCCTGTTCATCTTGCGCAGTTATTGCAAAGTGTGCCAAACAGGAGGTTAAATGCACTGACTGTCCAAGTGGGGAGAGTGTTAGTAAAGCGTCTGGAATGGTGAACCCGAGTACCAGGGGACGAAAACTGAGATGCATTTGAAAACGTTTCCCAATCACACGGTGGACCATACTATGGGTTTCCCATGGCTGTTTTAGCTGAAGGAAGAATCCCTTAAACCTGGAAATTTGGAACCCATGGAATGGGTACCATGCAGTATGACTTCCAAGGGTCTGCGTTTGCTCACCGAACCTCACCAATGCTATCAGCCCAAAGTGTCCAGCCTTATGTCTCACCCAGCTCTGGGTGTAGATGTGGTAAATCCAGGTTGCATCACAAACCCTGAATGAATTATTTAAGAATTGCTCTCTATTTCACTGTCATTTTGTTTTGTTTTTGAAATTTATTTTGATAATGGGATTTATCGGATTTTCACTGCTGCGTTTAGGCCGCTGTACACACGCTTGATTTCCTTATGGAGACATATAAATCCATGGGTTTTAAGATTCTTACTTGTCAGGTATCTTGCCAGGCGTTGAATATGGGGTGTTGAGTCCATTTCGTTGAGCAAGGAGTAGGTCTTGTCTATTATATATTTGGCTTATGGAACGGTATCTGTGCTAATTTCAATCTCTGGTTTTATGCAGCACCCCAACTCACCTTTCCCCATAAGCAAGCATAAGTTGGTTTTCTAAATTTGAGACGCTGTTCTGTTTTGTAATTCAGTTCATGGGTAGCCAAGTTTACATTCCGTGTATTAGTGATATCTTATGATGTTTCTTTTTCTGTGTGACTTATTTCTCGTAGAATCATCATACCTGAATCCACTCATTATGCCGCTACGGGCCTGATGACATAGATTTCATTGCTGAGTGATATTCCATTATACGTGCGTACCACAACTTCTTTATCCATTTTTTACTTTCTGGGATATTTTACTTGTACCGTAGACGAGGTTCTTGTAAACAGAGCCGTCCCAAACTCTGGGGTGGCTGTGTGTTTTTGATTTTAATTTCCCTAAGCTATAGGACCATAAGTGGAAGTGCCATAGGCTGTGTTGCTTTGTTTCCTACGTGTTTCTGGAAACACCATACACTTCTCCAGAGTGGTTGTTGGCAATTTACATCCCGCCCATCAGCATGAAAAGGCTCCCTGTTCTCCATGACCTGTCCTGCCTTTCTGGATTTTACACTTTTTTCAGATGGCCCTTTTGACCGGGGGGGCAGTGAGACTTCATTGTAGTGCAGATTTCCTTTACACGCTTGCTTGGTTGGCCAAAAAGGGCGTATGCGTTTTTTTCTGAATATATTCAGGAAAAAACGCATACGCCCTTTTTGGCCAAGTGCGTCGTTGTCGACATTCTGCCTCTTTTCCTATGCTTTTAGTACAATTCCAGTCTACCCCCTGAAATCGTTTTCCTGAAATCCTGCCCCGCTTTCAAGTCCTCTTCGAAGACTTACTTCAATACATTTTTGGACGATAGCTGTCATTCATAACTCTGCAGGTTTGTGAATTACAGTGCCCCTGAGCTCATGTCTTCAACTCTCTTTCTTGTGAGCTGGCCGCAAAACCGCAGGATTGCTTCAGGCCATAATCTCTTTCCGGCAGGGCATGCTGAGCCTTTGTTTAATTCCTCTTCCTGGTCGGAAATGAGCGTTCCTTTTGCCCGTGCAGGCACCTGCAGCTAGTCTCTCATTGGTTCTCCCTATTCCTGTACATCTTGCGCAGAAATTGCAAACTGTGCGAAACAGGAGGTTAATGGCACTGACTCTCCAAGTGGGGAGAGTGTTAGTAAAGCGTTCAAATGTTGAACCCGAGTACCAGGGGACGAAATCTGAGATGCATTTGAAAACGTTTCCCAATCACATGGTGGACCATACTCTGAGTTTCCCATGCATGTTTTAGCTGAAGGAAGAATCCCTTAAACCTGGAGAGTTGGGACCCATGGAATGGGTACCATGCAGTGTGACTTCAAAGGGTCTGCGTTTGCTCACCGAACCTCACCAATGCTATCAGCCCGAAGTGTCCAGCCTTATGTCTCATCCAGCTCTGGGTGTAGATGTGGTAAATCCAGGTTGCATCACAAGCCCTGAATGAATTATTTAAGAATTGCTCTCTATTTCACTGTCATTGTGTTTTGTTTTTGAAATTCATTTTGATAATGGGATTTATCGGATTTTCACTGCTGCTTTTAGGCCACTGTACACACGCTTGATTTCCTTATGGAGACATATAAATCCATGGGTTTTAAGATTCTTACTTGTCAGGTATCTTCCCAGGCGTTGAATATAGGGTGTTGAGTCCATTTCGTTGAGCAAGGAGTAGGTTTTGTCTATTATATATTTGGCTTATGGAACGGTATCTGTGCTAATTTCAATCTCTGGTTTTATGCAGCATCCCAACTGACCTTTCCCCATAAGCAAGCATAAGTTGGTTTGCTAAATTTGAGACCCTGTTGTGTTTTGTAATTCAGTTCATGGGTAGCCAAGTTTACATTCCGTGTATTAGTGATAACTTATGATGTTTCTTTTTCTGTCTGACTTATTTCTCATAGAATCATCGTACCTGAATCCACTCATTATGCCGCTACGGTCCTGATGACGTAGATTTCATTGCTGAGTGATATTCCATTGTACGTGCGTACCACAACTTCTTTATCCATTTTATGCTTTCTCGGATATTTAACTTCTACCGTAGATGAGGTTCTTGTAAACAGAGCCATCCCAAACTTTGGGGTGGCTGTGTGTTTTTGATTTTAATTTCCCTAAGCTATAGGACCATAAGTGGAAGTGCCATAGGCTGTGTTGCATTGTTTCCTACGTGTTTCTGGAAACACCATACACTTCTCCAGAGTGGTTGTTGGCAATTTACATCCCGCCCATCAGCATGAAAATGCTCCCTGTTCTCCATGACCTGTCCTGCCTTTCTGGATTTTACACTTTTTTCAGATGGCCCTTTTGACCGGGGGGGCAGTGAGACTTCATTGTAGTGCAGATTTCCTTTACACGCTTGCTTGGTTGGCCAAAAAGGGCGTATGCGTTTTTTCCTGAATACATTCAGAAAAAAAAGCATACGCCCTTTTTGGCCAAGTGCATCATTGTCAACATTCTGCCTCTTTTCCTATGTTTTAAGTGCAATTCCAGTCTACCCCCTGAAATCGTTTTCCTGAAATTCTGCCCCGCTTTCAAGTCCTCTTCGAAGACTTACTTCTATATATTTTTGGACGATAGCTGTCATTCATAACTCTGCAGGTTTGTGAATTACAGTGCCCCTGAGCTCCTTTCTTCAACTCGCTTTCTTGTGAGCTGGCCGCAAAACCGCAGGATTGCTTCAGGCCCTAATCTCTTTCCGGCAGGGCACGCTGAGCCTTTGGTTAATTCCTCTTCCTGGTGGGAAATGAGCGTTCCTTTTGCCCGTACAGACACCTACAGCTAGTCTCTCATTGCTTCTCCCTATTCCTGTTCATCTTGCGCAGAAATTGCAAAGTGTGCCAAACAGGAGGTTAAATGCACTGACTCTCCAAGTGGGGAGAGTGTTAGTAAAGCGTCTGGAATGGTGAACCCGAGTACCAGGGGACGAAAACTGAGATGCATTTGAAAACGTTTCCCAATCACACGGTGGACCATACTATGGGTTTCCCATGCATGTTTTAGCTGAAGGAAGAATCCCTTAAACCTGGAAATTTGGAACCCATGGAATGGGTACCATGCAGTATGACTTCAAAGGGTCTGCGTTTGCTCACCGAACCTCACCAATGCTATCAGCCCGAATTGTCCAGCCTTATGTCTCACCCAGCTCTGGGTGTAGATGTGGGAAATCCAGGTTGCATCACAAGCCCTGAATGAATTATTTAAGAATTGCTCTCTATTTCACTGTCATTTTGTTTTGTTTTTGAAATTTATTTTGATAACGGGATTTATCGGATTTTCACTGCTGCGTTTAGGCCGCTGTACACACGCTTGATTTCCTTATGAAGACATATAAATCCATGGGTTTTAAGATTCTTACTTGTCAGGTATCTTGCCAGGCGTTGAATATGGGGTGTTGAGTCCATTTCGTTGAGCAAGGAGTAGGTCTTGTCTATTATATATTTGGCTTATGGAACGGTATCTGTGCTAATTTCAATCTCTGGTTTTATGCAGCACCCCAACTCACCTTTCCCCATAAGCAAGCATAAGTTGGTTTTCTCAATTTGAGACCCTGTTCTGTTTTGTAATTCAGTTCATGGGTAGCCAAGTTTACATTCCGTGTATTAGTGATATCTTATGATGTTTCTTTTTCTGTGTGACTTATTTCTCGTAGAATCATCATACCTGAATCCACTCATTATGCCGCTACGGGCCTGATGACGTAGATTTCATTGCTGAGTGATATTCCATTGTACGTGCGTACCACAACTTCTTTATCCATTTTTTACTTTCTGGGATATTTTACTTGTACCGTAGACGAGGTTCTTGTAAACAGAGCCGTCCCAAACTCTGGGGTGGCTGTGTGTTTTTGATTTTAATTTCCCTAAGCTATAGGACCATAAGTGGAAGTGCCATAGGCTGTGTTGCTTTGTTTCCTACGTGTTTCTGGAAACACCATACACTTCTCCAGAGTGGTTGTTGGCAATTTACATCCCGCCCATCAGCATAACAAGGCTCCCTTTTCTCCATGACCTGTCCTGCCTTTCTGGATTTTACACTTTTTTCAGATGGCCCTTTTGACCGGGGGGGGGGGAAGTGAGACTTCATTGTAGTGCAGATTTCCTTTACACGCTTGCTTGGTTGGCCAAAAAGGGCGTATGCGTTTTTTCCTGAATATATTCAGGAAAAAACGCATACGCCCTTTTTGGCCAAGTGCATCGTTGTCGACATTCTGCCTCGTTTCCTATGCTTTTAGTACAATTCCTGTCTACCCCCTGAAATCGTTTTCCTGAAATTCTGCCCCGCTTTCATGTCCTCTTGGAAGACTTACTTCAATACACTTTTGGACGATAGCTGTCATTCATAACTCTGCAATATTGTGAATTACAGTGCCCCTGAGCTCATGTCTTCAACTCGCTTTCTTGTGAGCTGGACGCAAAACCGCAGGATTGCTTCAAGCCAAAGTCTCTTTCCGGCAGGGCACGCTGAGCCTTTGTTTAATTCCTCTTCCTGGTCGGAAATGAGCATTCCATTTGCCCGTGCAGACACCTACAGCTAGTCTCTCATTGCTTCTCCCTATTCCTGTTCATCTTGCGCAGTTATTGCAAAGTGTGCCAAACAGGAGGTTAAATGCACTGACTGTCCAAGTGGGGAGAGTGTTAGTAAAGCGTCTGGAATGGTGAACCCGAGTAGCAGGGGACGAAAACTGAGATGCATTTGAAAACGTTTCCCAATCACACGGCGGACGATAGTCTGGGTTTCCCATGCATATTTTAGCTGAAAGAAGAATCCCTTAAACCTGGAGAGTTGGGACCCATGGAATGGGTACCATGCAGTATGACTTCAAAGTGTCTGCGTTTGCTCACCGAACCTCACCAATGCTATCAGCCCGAAGTGTCCAGCCTTATGTCTCACCCAGCTGTGGGTGTAGATGTGGTAAATCCAGGTTGCATCACAAGCCCTGAATGAATTATTTAAGAATTGCTCTCTATTTCACTGTCATTGTGTTTTGTTTTTGAAATATATTTTGATAATGGGATTTATCGGATGTTCACTGCTGCGTTTAGGCCGCTGTACACACGATTGATTTCCTTATGGAGACATATAAATCCATGGGTTTTAAGATTCTTACTTGTCAGGTATCTTGCCAGGCGTTGAATATGGGGTGTTGAGTCCATTTCGTTGAGCAAGGAGTAGGTCTTGTCTATTATATATTTGGCTTATGGAACGGTATCTGTGCTAATTTCAATCTCTGGTTTTATGCAGCACCCCAACTCACCTTTCCCCATAAGCAAGCATAAGTTGGTTTTCTAAATTTGAGACCATGTTCTGTTTTGTAATTCAGTTCATGGGTAGCCAAGTTTACATTCCGTGTATTAGTGATATCTTATGATATTTCTTTTTCTGTGTGACTTATTTCTCGTAGAATCATCATACCTGAATCCACTCATTATGCCGCTACGGGCCTGATGACATAGATTTCATTGCTGAGTGATATTCCATTGTACGTGCGTACCACAACTTCTTTATCCATTTTTTACTTTCTGGGATATTTTACTTGTACCGTAGACGAGGTTCTTGTAAACAGAGCCGTCCCAAACTCTGGGGTGGCTGTGTGTTTTTGATTTTAATTTCCCTAAGCTATAGGACCATAAGTGGAAGTGCCATAGGCTGTGTTGCATTGTTTCCTACGTGTTTCTGGAAACACCATACACTTCTCCAGAGTGGTTGTTGGCAATTTACATCCCGCCCATCAGCATGACAAGGCTCCCTGTTCTCCATGACCTGTCCTGCCTTTCTGGATTTTACAATTTTTTCAGATGGCACTTTTGACCGGGGGGGCAGTGAGACTTCATTGTAGTGCAGATTTCCTTTACACGCTTGCTTGGTTGGCCAAAAAGGGCGTATGCGTTTTTTCTTGAATATATTCAGGAAAAAACGCATACGCCGTTTTTGGCCAAGTGCATCGTTGTCGACATTCTGCCTCTTTTCCTATGCTTTTAGTCCAATTCCAGTCTACCCCCTGAAATCGTTTTCCTGAAATTCTGCCCCGCTTTCAAGTCCTCTTGGAAGACTTACTTCAATACATTTTTGGACGATAGCTGTCATTCATAACTCTGCAGGTTTGTGAATTACAGTGCCCCTGAGCTCATGTCTTCAACTCGCTTTCTTGTGAGCTGGCCGCAAAACCGCAGGATTGCTTCAGGCCAAAGTCTCTTTCCGGCAGGGCATGCTGAGCCTTTGTTTAATTCCTCTTCCCGGTCGGAAATGTGCGTTCCATTTGCCCGTGCAGACACCTACAGCTAGTCTCTCATTGCTTCTCCCTATTCCTGTTCATCTTGCGCAGAAATTGCAAACTGTGCCAAACAGGAGGTTAATGGCACTGACTCTCCAAGTGGGGAGAGTGTTAGTAAAGCGTTCAAATGTTGAACCCGAGTAACAGGGGACGAAAACTGAGATGCATTTGAAAACGTTTCCCAATCACATGGTGGACCATACTCTGGGTTTCCCATGCATGTTTTAGCTGAAGGAAGAATCCCTTAAACCTGGAGAGTTGGGACCCATGGAATGGGTACCATGCAGTGTGACTTCAAAGGGTCTGCGTTTGCTCACCGAACCTCACCAATGCTATCAGCCCGAAGTGTCCAGCCTTATGTCTCACCCAGCTCTGGGTGTAGATGTGGGAAATCCAGGTTGCATCACAAGCCCTGAATGAATTATTTAAGAATTGCTCTCTATTTCACTGTCATTGTGTTTTGTTTTTGAAATTTATTTTGATAATGGGATTTATCGGATTTTCACTGCTGCATTTAGGCCGCTGTACACACGCTTGATTTCCTTATGGAGACATATAAATCCATGGGTTTTAAGATTCTTACTTGTCAGGTATCTTGCCAGTTGTTGAATATGGGGTGTTGAGTCCATTTCGTTGAGCAAGGAGTAGGGCTTGTCTATTATATATTTGGCTTATGGAACGGTATCTGTGCTAATTTCAATCTCTGGTTTTATGCAGCACCCCAACTCACCTTTCCCCATAAGCAAGCATAAGTTGGTTTTCTAAATTTGAGACCCTGTTCTGTTTTGTAATTCATTTCATGGGTATCCAAGTTTACATTCCGTGTATTAGTGATATCTTATGATGTTTCTTTTTCTGTGTGACTTATTTCTCGTAGAATCATCATACCTGAATCCACTCATTATGCCGCTACGGGCCTGATGACGTAGATTTCATTGCTGAGTGATATTCCATTGTACGTGCGTACCACAACTTCTTTATCCATTTCTTACTTTCTGGGATATTTTACTTGTACCGTAGACGAGGTTCTTGTAAACAGAGCCGTCCCAAACTCTGGGGCGGCTGTGTGTTTTTGATTTTAATTTCCCTAAACTATAGGACCATAAGTGGAAGTGCCATAGGCTGTGTTGCTTTGTTTCCTACGTGTTTCTGGAAACACCATACACTTCTCCAGAGTGGTTGTTGGCAATTTACATCCGGCCCATCAGCATGACAAGGCTCCCTGTTCTCCATGACTTGTCCTGCCTTTCTGGATTTTACACTTTTTTCAGATGGCCCTTTTGACCGGGGGGGCAGTGAGACTTCATTGTAGTGCAGATTTCCTTTACACGCTTGCTTGGTTGGTCAAAAAGGGCGTATGCGTTTTTTCCTGAATATATTCAGGAAAAAACACATACGCCCTTTTTGGCCAAGTGCATCGTTGTCGACATTCTGCCTCTTTTCCTATGCTTTTAGTACAATTCCAGTCTACCCCCTGAAATCGTTTTCCTGAAATTCTGCCCCGCTTACAAGTCCTCTTGGAAAACTTACTTCAATACATTTTTGGACGATAGCTGTCATTCATAACTCTGCAGGTTTGTGACTTACAGTGCCCTGAGCTCATGTCTTCAACTCGCTTTCTTGTGAGCTGGCCGCAAAACCGCAGGATTGCTTCAGGCCAAAGTCTCTTTCCGGCAGGGCATGCTGAGCCTTTGTTTAATTCCTCTTCCTGGTCGGAAATGAGCTTTTCTTTTGCCCATGCAGGCACCTACAGCCAGTCTCTCATTGGTTCTCCCTATTCCTGTACATCTTGCGCAGAAATTGCAAACTGTGCCAAACAGGAGGTTAATGGCACTGACTCTCCAAGTGCGGAGAGTGTTAGTAAAGCGTCTGGAATGGTGAACCCGAGTACCAGGGGACGAAAACTGAGATGCATGTGAAAACATTTACCGGTCACACAGTGCACTGTACTGTGGGTTTCCCATGCATGTTTTAGCTGAAGGAAGAATCCCTTAAACCTGGAGAGTTGGGACCCATGGAATGGGTACCATGCAGTATGACTTCAAAGGGTCTGCGTTTGCTCACCGAACCTCACCAATGCTATCAGCCCGAAGTGCCCAGCCTTATGTCTCACCCAGCTCTGGGTGTAGATGTGGAAAATCCAGGTTGCATCACAAGCCCTGAATGAATTATTTAAGAATTGCTCTCTATTTCACTGTCATTGCGTTTTGTTTTTGAAATTTATTTTGATAATGGGATTTATCGGATTTTCACTGCTACGTTTAGGCCGCTGTACACACGCTTGATTTCCTTATGGAGACATATAAATCCATGGGTTTTAAGATTCTTACTTGTCAGGTATCTTCCCAGGCGTTGAATATGGGGTGTTGAGTCCATTTCGTTGAGCAAGGAGTAGGGCTTGTCTATTATATATTTGGCTTATGGAACGGTATCTGTGCTAATTTCAATCTCTGGTTTTATGCAGCACCCCAACTCACCTTTCCCCATAAGCAAGCATAAGTTGGTTTTCTAAATTTGAGACCATGTTCTGTTTTGTAATTCAGTTCATGGGTAGCCAAGTTTACATTCCGTGTATTAGTGATATCTTATGATATTTCTTTTTCTGTGTGACTTATTTCTCGTAGAATCATCATACCTGAATCCACTCATTATGCCGCTACGGGCCTGATGACATAGATTTCATTGCTGAGTGATATTCCATTGTACGTGCGTACCACAACTTCTTTATCCATTTTTTACTTTCTGGGATATTTTACTTGTACCGTAGACGAGGTTCTTGTAAACAGAGCCGTCCCAAACTCTGGGGTGGCTGTGTGTTTTTGATTTTAATTTCCCTAAGCTATAGTACCATAAGTGGAAGTGCCATAGGCTGTGTTGCATTGTTTCCTACGTGTTTCTGGAAACACCATACACTTCTCCAGAGTGGTTGTTGGCAATTTACATCCCGCCCATCAGCATGACAAGGCTCCCTGTTCTCCATGACCTGTCCTGCCTTTCTGGATTTTACAATTTTTTCAGATGGCACTTTTGGCCGGGGGTCAGTGAGACTTCATTGTAGTGCAGATTTCCTTTACACGCTTGCTTGGTTGGCCAAAAAGGGCGTATGCGTTTTTTCCTGAATATATTCAGGAAAAAACGCATACGCCGTTTTTGGCCAAGTGCATCGTTGTCGACATTCTGCCTCTTTTCCTATGCTTTTAGTCCAATTCCAGTCTACCCCCTGAAATCGTTTTCCTGAAATTCTGCCCCGCTTTCAAGTCCTCTTGGAAGACTTACTTCAATACATTTTTGGACGATAGCTGTCATTCATAACTCTGCAGGTTTGTGAATTACAGTGCCCCTGAGCTCATGTCTTCAACTCGCTTTCTTGTGAGGTGGCCGCAAAACCGCAGGATTGCTTCAGGCCAAAGTCTCTTTCCGGCAGGGCATGCTGAGCCTTTGTTTAATTCCTCTTCCTGGTCGGAAATGAGCGTTCCATTTGCCCGTGCAGACACCTACAGCTAGTCTCTCATTGCTTCTCCCTATTCCTGTTCATCTTGTGCGGAAATTGCAAACTGTGCCAAACAGGAGGTTAATGGCACTGACTCTCCAAGTGGGGAGAGTGTTAGTAAAGCGTTCAAATGTTGAACCCGAGTACCAGCGTCGAAAACTGAGATGCATTTGAAAACGTTTCCTAATCACATGGTGGACCATACTCTGGGTTTCCCATACATGTTTTAGCTGAAGGAAGAATCCCTTAAACCTGGAGAGTTGGGACCCATGGAATGGGTACCATGCAGTATGACTTCAAAGGGTCTGCGTTTGTTCACCGAACCTCACCAATGCTATCAGCCCGAAGTGTCCAGCCTTATGTCTCATCCAGCCTTGGGTGTAGATGTGGTAAATCCAGGTTGCATCACAAGCCCTGAATGAATTATTTAAGAATTGCTCTCTATTTCACTGTCATTGTGTTTTGTTTTTGAAATTCATTTTGATAATGGGATTTATCGGATTTTCACTGCTGCTTTTAGGCCACTGTACACACGCTTGATTTCCTTATAGAGACATATAAATCCATGTGTGTTAAGATTCTTACTTGTCAGGTATCTTCCCAGGCGTTGAATATAGGGTGTTGAGTCCATTTCGTTGAGCAAGGAGTAGGTTTTGTCTATTATATATTTGGCTTATGGAACGGTATCTGTGCTAATTTCAATCTCTGGTTCTTTGCAGCATCCCAACTGACCTTTCCCCATAAGCAAGCATAAGTTGGTTTGCTAAATTTGAGACCCTGTTCTGTTTTGTAATTCAGTTCATGGGTAGCCAAGTTTACATTCCATGTATTAGTGATAACTTATGATGTTTCATTTTCTGTCTGACTTATTTCTCATAGAATCATCGTACCTGAATCCACTCATTATGCCGCTACGGTCCTGATGACGTAGATTTCATTGCTGAGTGATATTCCATTGTACGTGCGTACCACAACTTCTTTATCCATTTTATGCTTTCTCGGATATTTAACTTCTACCGTAGATGTGGTTCTTGTAAACAGAGCCATCCCAAACTTTGGGGTGGCTGTGTGTTTTTGATTTTAATTTCCCTAATCTATTGGACCATAAGTGGAAGTGCCATAGGCTGTGTTGCTTTGTTTCCTACGTGTTTCCGGAAACACCATACAGTTTTCCAGAGTGGCTGTTGGCAATTTAAATCCGCCCATCAGCATAACAAGGCTCCCTGTTCTCCAAGACCTGTCCTGCCTTTCTGGATTTTACACTTTTTTCAGATGGCCCTTTTGACCGGGGGTCAGTGAGACTTCATTGTAGTGCGGATTTCCTTTACACGCTTGCTTCATTTGCCAAAAAGGGCGTATGCATTTTTTCCTGAATATATTCAAGTAAAAACGCATACGCCCTTTTTGGCCCAGTGCATCATTGTCGACATTCTGCCTCTTTTCCTATGCTTTAAGTGCAATTCCAGTCTACCCCCTGAAATCGTTTTCCTGAAATTCTGCCCCGCTTTCAAGTCCTCTCCGAAGACTTACTTCTATACATTTTTGGATGATAGGTGTCATTCATAACTCTGCAGGTTTGTGAATTACAGTGCCCCTGAGCTCCTTTCTTCAACTCCTTTTCTTGTGAGCTGGCCGCAAAACCGCAGGATTGCTTCAGGCCCTAATATGTTTCCGGCCGGGCACGCTGAGCCTTTGGTTAATTCCTCTTCCTGGTGGGAAATGATCGTTCCATTTGCCCGTGCAGACACCAACAGCTGGTCTCTCATTGGTTCTCCCTATGCCTGTTCATCTTGCGCAGAAATTGCAAACTGTGCCAAACAGGAGGTTAAAGTCCCTGACTCTCCAAGTGGGGAGAGTGTTAGTAAAGCGTCTGGAATGGTGAACCCGAGTACCAGGGGACGAAAACTGAGATGCATTTGAAAACGTTTCCCAATCACACGGCGGACGATAGTCTGGGTTTCCCATGCATGTTTTAGCTGAAGGAAGAATACCTTAAACCTGGAGAGTTGGGACCCATGGAATGGGTACCATGCAGTATGACTTCAAAGGGTCTGCGTTTGCTCACCAAATCTCACCAATGCTATCAGCCCGAAGTGTCCAGCCTTATGTCTCACCCAGCTCTGGGTGTAGATGTGGTAAATCCAGGTTGCATCACAAGCCCTGAATGAATTATTTAAGAATTGCTCTCTATTTCACTGTCATTGTGTTTTGTTTTTGAAATTCATTTTGATAATGGGATTTATCGGATTTTCACTTCTGCCTTTAGGCCGCTGTACACACGCTTGATTTCCTTATGGAGACATATAAATCCATGGGTTTTAAGATTCTTACTTGTCAGGTATCTTGCCAGGCGTTGAATATGGGGTGTTGTGTCCATTTCGTTGAGCAAGGAGTAGGGCTTGTCTATTATATATTTGGCTTATGGAACGGTATCTGTGCTAATTTCAGTCTCTGGTTTTATGCAGCACCCCAACTCACCTTTCCCCATAAGCAAGCATAAGTTGGTTTTCTAAATTTGAGACCCTGTTCTGTTTTGTAATTTAGTTCATGTGTAGCCAACATTACATTCCGTGTATTAGTGATATCCTATGATGTTTCTTTTTCTGTGTGACTTATTTCTCGTAGAATCATCGTACCTGAATCCACTCATTATGCCGCTACGGGCCTGAAGACGTAGATTTCATTGCTGAGTGATATTCCATTGTACGTGCGTACCACAACTTCTTTATCCATTTCTTACTTTCTGGGATATTTTACTTGTACCGTAGACGAGGTTCTTGTAAACAGAGCCGTCCCAAACTCTGGGGTGGCTGTGTGTTTTTGTTTTTAATTTCCCTAAGCTATAGGACCATAAGTTGAAGTGCCATAGGCTGTGTTGCTTTGTTTCCTACGTGTTTCTGGAAACACCATACACTTCTCCAGAGTGGTTGTTGGCAATTTACATCCCGCCCATCAGCATGACAAGGCTCCCTGTTCTCCATGACCTGTCCTGCCTTTCTGGATTTTACACTTTTTTCAGATGGCCCTTTTGACCGGGGGGGCAGTGAGACTTCATTGTAGTGCAGATTTCCTTTACACGCTTGCTTGGTTGGCCAAAAAGGGCGTATGCGTTTTTTCTTGAATATATTCAGGAAAAAACGCATACGCACTTTTTGGCCAAGTGCGTCGTTGTCGACATTCTGCCTCTTTTCCTATGCTTTTAGTACAATTCCAGTCTACCCCCTGAAATCGTTTTCCTGAAATTCTGCCCCGCTTACAAGTCCTCTTGGAAGACTTACTTCAATACATTTTTGGACGATAGCTGTCATTCATAACTCTGCAGGTTTGTGAATTACAGTGTCCTGAGCTCATGTCTTCAACTCGCTTTCTTGTGAGCTGGCCGCAAAACCGCAGGATTGCTTCAGGCCAAAGTCTCTTTCCGGCAGGGCATGCTGAGCCTTTGCTTAATTCCTCTTCCTGGTCGGAAATGAGCGTTCCTTTTGCCCGTGCAGGCACCTACAGCCAGTCTCTCATTGGTTCTCCCTATTCCTGTACATCTTGCGCAGAAATTGCAAACTGTGCCAAACAGGAGGTTAATGGCACTGACTCTCCAAGTGGGGAGAGTGTTAGTAAACCGTCTGGAATGGTGAACCCGAGTACCAGGGGACGAAAACTGAGATGCATTTGAAAACATTTACCGGTCACACAGTGCACTGTACTGTGGGTTTCCCATGCATGTTTTAGCTGAAGGAAGAATCCCTTAAACCTGGAGAGTTGGGACCCATGGAATGGGTACCATGCAGTATGACTTCAAAGGGTCTGCGTTTGCTCACCAAACCTCACCAATGCTATCAGCCCGAAGTGTCCAGCCTTATGTCTCACCCAGCTCTGGGTGTAGATGTGGGAAATCCAGGTTGCATCACAAGCCCTGAATGAATTATTTAAAAATTGCTCTCTATTTCACTGTCATTGTGTTTTGTTTTTGAAATTTATTTTGATAATGGGATTTATCGGATTTTCACTGCTGCGTTTAGGCCGCTGTACACACGCTTGATTTCCTTATGGAGACATATAAATCCATGGGTTTTAAGATTCTTACTTGTCAGGTATCTTGCCAGGCGTTGAATATGGGGTGTTGAGTCCATTTCGTTGAGCAAGGAGTAGGTCTTGTCTATTATATATTTGGCTTATGGAATGGTATCTGTGCTAATTTCAATCTCTTGTTTTATGCAGCACCCCAACTCACATTTCCCCATAAGCAAGCATAAGTTTGTTTTCTAAATTTGAGACCCTGTTCTGTTTTGTAATTCAGTTTATGTGTAGCCAAGTTTACATTCCGTGTATTACTGATATATTATGATGTTTCTTTTTCTGTGTGACTTATTTCTCGTAGAATCATCGTACCTGAATCCACTCATTATGCCGCTATGGGCCTGATGACGTAGATTTCATTGCTGAGTGATATTCCATTGTACGTGCGTACCAGAACTTCTTTATCCATTTTTTCCTTTCTCGGATATTTAACTTGTACAGTAGACAAGGTTCTTGTAAACAGAGCCATCCCAAACTTTGGGGTGGCTGTGTGTTTTTGATTTTAATTTCCCTAAGCTATAGGACCATAAGTGGAAGTGCCATAGGCTGTGTTGCTTTGTTTCCTACGTGTTTCTGGAAACACCATACACTTCTCCAGAGTGGTTGTTGGCAATTTACATCCCGCCCATCAGCATGACAAGGCTCCCTGTTCTCCATGACCTGTCTTGACTTTCTGGATTTTACATTTTTTTCAGATGGCCCTTTTGACCGGGGGGCAGTGAGACTTCATTGTAGTGCAGATTTCCATTACACGCTTGCTTGGTTGGCCAAAAAGGGCGTATGCGTTTTTTCCTGAATATATTCAGGAAAAAACGCATACGCCCTTTTTGGCCAAGTGCATCATTGTCGACATTCTGCCTCTTTTCCTATGCTGTTAGTACAATTCCAGTCTACCCCCTGAAATCGTTTTCCTGAAATTCTGCCCCGCTTTCAAGTCCTCTTCGAAGACTTACTTCAATACATTTTTGGACTATAGCTGTCATTCATAACTCTGCAGGTTTGTGAATTACAGTGCCCCTGAGCTCATTTCTTCAACTCGCTTTCTTGTGAGCGGGCCGCCAAACCGCAGGATTGCTTCAGGCCCTAATCTGTTTCCGGCAGGGCACGCTGAGCCTTTGCTTAATTCCTCTCCCTGGTGGGAAATGAGCGTTCCATTTTCCCGTGCAGACACCTACAGCTAGTCTCTCATTGCTTCTCCCTATTCCTGTTCATCTTGCGCAGAAATTGCAAACTGTGCCAAACAGGAGGTTAATGGCACTGACTCTCCAAGTGGGGAGAGTGTTAGTAAAGCGTCTGGAATAATGAACCCGAGTACCAGGGGACGAAAACTGAGATGCATTTGAAAACGTTTCCCGGTCACACAGTGCACAGTTCTGTGGGTTTCCCATGCATGTTTTAGCTGAAGGAAGAATCCCTTAAACCTGGAGAGTTGGGACCCATGGAATGGGTACCATGCAGTATGACTTCAAAGGGTCTGCGTTTGCTCACCGAACCTCACCAATGCTATCAGCCAGAAGTGTCCAGCCTTATGTCTCACCCAGCTCTGGATGTAGATGTGGTAAATCCAGGTTGCATCACATGCCCTGAATGAATTATTTAAGAATTGCTCTCTATTTCACTCTCATTGTGTTTTGTTTTTCTAATTCATTTTGATAATGGGATTTATTGAATTTTCTCTGCTGCGATCATGCAGCTGTACACACGCTTGATTGTCTTAAGGAGACATATAAATCCATGGGTTTGAAGATTCTTACTAGTCAGGTGTATTCCTAGGCGTTGAATATGAGGTGTTTAGTCCATTTCGTTGAGCAAGGGGTAGGTCTTGACTATTACATATTTGGCTTATGGAAAGGTATCTGTGCTAATTTCCATCTCTGCTTTTATGCAGCACCCCAACTCACTTTTCCCCTTAAGCAAGCATAAGTTGGTTTTCTAAATTTGAGACCCTGTTCTGTTTTGTAATTCAGTTCATGTGTAGCCAAGTTTACATTCCGTGTATTAGTGATAACTTATGATGTTTCATTTTCTGGGTGACTTATTTCACTTAGAATCATCGTACCTGAATCCACTCATTATGCCGCGACGGGCCTGATGAAATAGATTTCATTGGTGAGTGATATTCATTTGTACGTACGTACCACACTTCTTTATCCATTTTTCGCTTTCTGGGATATTTAACTTGTTCCGTAGACGAGGTTCTTGTAAACAGAGCCGTCCGACACTTTGGGGTGGCTGTCTGTTTTTGCTTTTAATTTCCGTGATCTATAAGACCATAAGTGGAAGTGCCGTAGTCTCCGTTGCTTTGTTTCTTAGGTGTTTCAGGAAACACCATACACTTCTCCAGAGTGGCTTTTGGCAATTTACATCCCGCCCATCAGCATAACAAGGCTCCCTGTTCTCCATGACCTGTCGTGCCTTTCTGGAATTTACACATTTTTCAGATGGCCCTTTTGACCGGGGGCAGTGAGACTTCATTGTACTACACATTTCCTTTACACGGTTGCTTGGTTGGCCAAAAAGGGCGTATGCGTTTTTTCCTGAATATATTCAGGAGAAAATGCATACGCCCTTTTTGGTCAAGTGCATCATTGTCGACATTCTGCCTCTTTTCCTATGCTTTAAGTGCAATTCCAGTCTACCCCCTGAAATCGTTTTCCTGAAATTCTGCCCCGCTTTCAAGTCCTCTTCGAAGACTTACTTCAATACATTTTTGGACGATAGCTGTCATTCATAACTCTGCAGGTTTGTGAATTACAGTGCCCCTGAGCTCCTTTCCTCAACACGCTTTCTTATGAGCTGGCCACAAAACCGCAGGATTGCTTCAGTCCCTAATCTGTTTCTGGCAGGGCACGCTGAGCCTTTGGTTAATTCCTCTTCCTGGTGGGAAATGAGCATTCCATTTGCCCGTGCAGACACCTACAGCTAGTCTCTCATTGGTTCTCCCTATTCCTGTTCATCTTGGGCAGAAATTGCAAACTCTGCCAAACAGGAGGTTAAAGTCCCTGACTCTCCAAGTGGGGAGAGTGTTAGTAAAGCTTCTGGAATGTTGAACCCGAGTACCAGGGTTCGAAAACTGAGATGCATTTGAAAACGTTTCCCAATCACACGGTGGACCATACTCTGGGTTTCCCATGCATGTTTTAGCTGAAGGAAGAATCCCTTAAACGTGGAGAGTTGGGACCCATGGAATGGGTACCATGCAGTATGACTTCAAAGGGTCTGCGTTTGCTCACCGAACCTCACCAATGCTATCAGCCTGAAGTGTCCAGCCTTATGTCTCACCCAGCTCTGGGTGTAGATGTGGTAAATCCAGGTTGCATCACAAGCCCTGAATGAATTATTTAAGAATTGCTCTCTATTTCACTGTCATTGTGTTTTGTTTTTGAAATTTATTTTGATAATGGGATTTATCGGATTTTCACTGCTGCATTTAGGCCGCTGTACACACGCTTGATTTCCTTATGGAGACATATAAATCCATGGGTTTTAAGATTCTTAATTGTCAGGTATATTCCCATGCGTTGAATATGGGGTGTTGAGTCCATTTCGTTGAGCAAGGGGTAGGTATTGTCTATTATATATTTGGCTTATGGAATGGTATCTGTGCTAATTTCAATCTCTGCTTTTAAGCAGCACCCCAACTCACCTTTCCCCATAAGCAAGCATAAGTTGGTTTTTTAAATTTGAGACCCTGTTCTGTTTTGTAATTCAGTTCATGTGTGGCCAAGTTTACATTCCGTGTATTAGTGATATCTTATGATGTTTCTTTTTCTGTGTGACTTATTTCTCGTACAATCATCGTACCTGAATCCACTCATTATGCCGCTACGGGCCTGATGACGTAGGTTTCATTGCTGAGTGATATTCCATTGTACGTGCGTACCACAACTTCTTTATCCATTTTTTGCTTTCTCGGATATTTAACTTGTACTGTAGACAAGGTTCTTGTAAACAGAGCCATCCCAAACTTTGGGGTGGCTGTGTGTTTGTGATTTTAATTTCTCTATGCTATAGGACCATAAGTGGAAGTGCCATAGGCTGTGTTGCTTTGTTTCCTACGTGTTTCAGGAAACACCATACACTTCTCCAGAGTGGCTGTTGGCAATTTACATCCCGCCCATCAGCATAACAAGGCTCCCTGTTCTCCATGACCTGTCGTGCCTTTCTGGAATTTACACATTTTTCAGATGGCCCTTTTGACCGGGGGGCAGTGAGACTTCATTGTAGTACACATTTCCTTTACACGGTTGCTTGGTTGTCCAAAAAGGGCGTATGCGTTTTTTCCTGAATATATTCAGGAAAAAACGCATACGCCCTTTTTGGCCAAGTGCATCATTGTCGACATTCTGCCTCTAATCTTATTCTTTAAGTGCAATTCCAGTCTACCCCCTGAAATCGTTTTCCTGAAATTCTGCCCCGATTTCAAGTCCTCTTCGAAGACTTACTTCAAAACATTTTTGGACGATAGCTGTCATTCATTACTCTGCAATTTTGTGAATTACAGTGCCCCTGAGCTCCTTTCTTCAACTCGCTTTCTTGTGAGCTGGCCGCAAACCCGCAGGATTGCTTCAGGCCCTAATATGGTTCCGGCATGGCATGCTGAGCCTTTGGTTAATTCCTCTTCCTGGTGGGAAATGAGCGTTAAATTTCCATGTTCAGACACCTTCACATGAGTCTTCATGGTGCCCCTTTGCCCCGGTTATCTCTATGGAGGTTGGATTTGGAAGGCCTCCTCACTCAAGATCAGTGTGCCCACGGAGCCAACCCTGCAACTTCAGGGCATGGTTGGGGGTTAGGATCACCACGAGGGTTCCTTTTTCCTTAGGAGGGAGGTGGCCTTTTGGGCTGCTGATTTCCAGGTTATCAGATACTGCCAGTATCTTGGCCAGATGTGGCGGTGGGCCAAGCCCCTTGGTGACCGTAGTTTATCCTACCTGGATCGCATTCTTGCATTGTTCCATTTCAAGTGGTCCCAGGTTTTGCACTAATACTCCAATGGCGATTCACCGTTCACCAGGAATGTAAAGGTCAAAGGGTTTAGCTAAATTAGGGAGTTCCAGGGCAAGGGTCTGAATTGACTGCTCTTTCCATTCTTGAAAGGCCACTTCTGCATTCTATTCAAAAGGATCATCACCTTTTCCTTTCAGTGTTTCATATAGAGGCCGAGCTAGTAGACTGTAGTTAGGGATCCAGAAGCAGCAAACCCTGGCCTCCCCAGGAACCCCTAAGCTGTCTTCTAGTTTCAGAAATGGGTAAGGCTGTAAATTGTTTCTTCCCTTTCCTGGGATGGGCTTCTCCGACCTTCTGTGAGAATGAAGCCCAGGCAGGTCACCGTAGTCTGTGATATTTGAGCTTTTTCTTGGTCAACTTGTATCCTTTATTGGCTTGGTAGTTCAGAGGCCTCCTTAGTAGGGCTGGCGATCAGAATGTCGTCTGCATATTGAAGGAGTGTTTCCTTTTCCAGAGGTAGAACTTTTAGGTCTTTAGCTGAGCTTTCCCCAAAGATGGTGTGGGAATTTTTGAACCCTTGGGGCAACACGGCCCGGAAGTATTGTTTCAGTTGTATGTTGAGTCCTGCCACTCACAAGCCAAAATTTCTTGTGACTCTGGGACTAATAGAATACAAAAGAAGGCATCATTGAAGACTAATACAGAATACCATGTCCTGGTGGTTGGTAGAATGACCAGCAGGGTGTAGGATTTAGGAACTACTGGAGGTATATCCTCGGTGGCTTCACTGACTGTCCTGACATCCTTTACCAGGACTCCAGCAGCCCATGGGGCTCTCGAGGTCAGGCCAATCCCAGGATATGGAGCTCACCTGGGCAGGTACCCCACCCCAGCCCATGGGGCTCTCGTGTTCAGGACCCTCCCAGGATATGGGGTTCCCTGGACAGGTCCCCCTGCAGCCCATGGGGCTCTCGTGGTCAGGCCCCTCCCAGGATACAGAGCTACCCTTGCAGGTACCATGGCAGGGCTGGGAACACAGGAACCGTGCATATCGCCCTCATTGCAGAGCACTCCCAGCTCACCTGTCACTCAGATCTGACACAGAGCACCTCAGAGCAGGACTTGAACTAACAAACAGCAGCTCCGACAGGTCTGTGACCCTGGGCATCACTCTGTGTGGCCTCTCTCCACCCGGTGTTCCAGAGACTTCCACTGCACCCGGGGCACCAGGCCTCTGTCTCCACCCACCAGCCACCCCTCCTCTCCCTGACTCCTGGGTTCCTCTCATTAGGAGAGGGTTTTCTTGAAGTTGTCTCCCACTCATGGGCCAGATAATATAATTAGAAAACAAGCCAGAGCTGCAGCCCCTTGTCTATCCTGACTCTCAGGAGCCCACACCTGTTCCTTGGACCTGGCCGATTCAGCAAGTTCCAGTTTCTGCAACTGTGAGCCCCTGAGGGGTGATTATTGGCTGGCCTGGGAAGCCTGACCGTGCCGGCCAGCCCTCCCCAGGTGTGCCTGGGTTCAGATCAATATAAACACCGCTCCAGGCAGCAAGAGCCCCTGCAGCTGTGCCTGACGCCATTTTCTCTGCCCTGTCAGCAGTCTTGGGGCTGGACTGGTGGGAGGGAGTGAGAGGCCACGGCTTTGTGGGTGGCCCAGTGTGAGTGGGGCTCTGCTGGACTTTCTGCAGCAGTTGCCAAGATGCCACCTGCTAAAGAAGAGGATGTGTCACCCATACCTGCCGCTGGAATTTCTCCCTGGGCAGAGGTGAGTGAGGAAGAAAGCAGTGGGGGCCGGGACAGCAGGGGTATCTCAGGCAGGGAAATGGAAAGCTTCCAGAAGAGCACCCAGGACCAGGACCATCCTGGCTGGCCTGCAGGCACCAAGTCGGCTGGCATGCTGTCGCTCATGTGGCTCCATGGCCCTTCCTCTAGGCTTTCAAGTCCTTGTACATATTCAGGTGTTTTACCTGGGAAGGGTGGGAACATTTCAGCAGCAGCTGGCCTGGGGCTCAGCCCACGTTTACTCACAGATGCCTCGGCACGGTCCCCCAGCTTTGCAATGAGGACGCTTGTTGCGTGGGGCCTGCTGGCTGAATGGGAGATGATTCCCCACCACCGACCAACTTCAGAATTGTTTACAACTGGAGCAAGTGCCCTGATACGGTTTTCCTCTGTGTAGCTGGTGGGTTCTGTTTTTTTTTCTTTTTTGGTTCAAGGTAGATTTTATTCCTCTTTTTTGTATTTACAGATATAAGCATGGAAATAATTTATTCATATAAATACATGTATGTGAAGGGAAGAATATTTTTTCTGTTTTACTTTTTGTAATTTGAATTTTATTTTATTTTTTTATACAGCAGGTTCTTTTTGGTTATCTATTTTATACATATAAATGTATACATGCCAATCCCAATCTCTCAACTCCTCCCACCACCACCCCCCAACAGCTTTCCCCCCTTGGTGTCCATACGTTTGTTGTCTACATCTGCTGCTCTATTTCTGCCTTGCAAAACGGTTCATCTGTACAATTTGTCTAGGTTCCACATATAGCCATTAATAGACAAGATTTCTTTTTCTCTTTCTGACTTACTTCACTCTGTATGACAGTCTCTAGATCCATCAACGTCTCTACAAATGACCCAATTTCATTCCTTTTTATGGCTTAGTAATATTCCATTTTATATATGTACCACATCTTTATGCATTCGTCTGTCTGTGGGCATTTAGGTTGCTTCCATTACCTGGATATTGTAAATAGTGATGCAATGAACATTGCGGTGAATGTCTCTTTTTGATTTATGGTTTTGTCTGGGTATATGCCCAGTAGTGGGACTGCTGTATCATATGGTAATTCTATTCTTAGTTTTATAAGAAACTCCATAACTTTCTCCACAGTGACTGTATCAATTTCATTCCCAACAATAGCGGAAGAGGGTTCCTTATCTCCACACCCTTTCCAGCATTTGTTGTTTGTAGATTTTCTGATGATGCCCATTCTAACAGGTGTGAGGTGATACACCATGGATGAGTCTATTTCGTTGAGCAAAGAGTAGGTCTTGTCTATTACATATTTGGCTTATGGAACGGTATGTGTGCTAATTTCAATCTCTGGTTTTATACAGCACCGCAACTCAACTTTCCCCTTAAGCAAGCATAAGTTTTTATCTAAATGTGAGACTCTGTTCGGTTTTGGAATTCAGTTTATGTGTAGCCAAGTTTACACTCTCTCTATTAGTGATATCTTATGATAATTACCTTTCTCTGTGTGACATATTTCTCTTAGAATCATCATACTTAAATCCACTCAATTTGCTGCTACAGGCCTGATGACATTGATTTCATTGCTGAGTGATATTCCATTGTACGTAAGTAGCACAACTCCTTTATCCATATTTTTCTTTCTGGGATATTTAATTTGTACTGGACTCAAGGTTCTTGTAAACACAGCAGCCCTAAATTTGGTGTTGGCTGTGTCTTGTTGATTTTAATTTTCCTAAGCTATAGGGCCAAAAGTGGAAGTGCCCTAGGGTCTGTAGCTTTGTTTTTCAGATGTTTCAGGATACACCATAAACATCTCCAGAGTGTCTGTTGGCAATTTACATCCCGCCCATCAGCATAACAAGGCTCCCTGTTCTCCATGGCCTGTCCTGTGTTTCTGGTTTTTACACATTTTTCAGATGGCCCTTTTGACGAATGGGAAATGAGACTTCATTGTAGTGCGGATTTCCATTGCTCGAGTGCTTGGTTGGCCAAAAAGGGCATATGTGTTTTTTCCTGAATATATTCAGGAAAAAATGTTTACGCACTTTTGTCCAAGTGCATCACTGTCAAAGATCTGCCGCTTTTCACATGCTTTAAATGCAATTCCAATCTACCTCCTGAAATACGATTCCTGCAATTCTGCCTCGTTTTGAAGTCCTCTTTGCAGACTTACTTCAGTATATTTTTGCCAATAGCTGTCATTTATAACTCTGCAGGTTTGTGAATTACAATGCCTGTGATTTCCTTTCTTAACTCGTTTCCTTGAAAGCTGGCCACAGAACCGCAGGTTTGCTTTAGGCCATAATCAGGGTCTGGCATGGCACTCTGAGCCTTTGGTTAATTCCTCTTCCTGGTGGGAAATTAGAGTTAAATGTGCCCCTCCGGACACCTGCCTCACTCCCAGCCCCTTGGTGATGTGTGTCCTGTGGTTTGAGGCCACATGTGCTGGGTTCCTCACCTTTGGCTGATGTGGCCCCACTGGTGTGAGGACACTCCTGCCTGGTTCCCATCCCCTTGGTGATGTGGGCCATCCGCTGAGAGTGTGATCCTGGTTGGGTTCCTCACACTTCTGTGAGGTGGGCCCTCTTCTCTGACGTCACTCCTGCCTGGCTGGCACACCCCGCCTTGGCGAAGTCGGCCCTCTGGTGGGATTTGGTGCCTGCTGGGGGTCTCCTGCCCTCGGTAATGAGGGCCCTCTGGCGTCAGGCCCTAATTCCTGGGCTCCCAATATTTTCTGATATGCGCCCTGTGGTTCGAGTACACTCCTGCCAGGTTCCCAACCCCATGGGAATGTGGGCCTTCTGCTCTGAGGTCCCAACCGTGGGTTGCTCAGTTTCATGATGAGGGCCCTCTGCTGTGAGTTCTCTCCGGCCTGGATCCCATAGCCTCGCTGCTCCTGGCCACCTGCTGGGAGGTTCCAACTGCGGGATTCCTCACCTTTTTTCTTCTATGGACCCTCTGTTTTGAGACTCCTCCTGCCTGCCTCACTCCCAGTCCCTTGGTGATGTGTGTCCTCTGGTGTGAGGCCACGTGTGCTGGGTCCCTCGCCTTTGGATGATGTGGCCACACTGGTGTGAGGACACTCCTGCCTGCTTCCTATCCCCTTGATGATGTGGGCCCTCTGGTGAGAGTCTGATTCTGGCTGGGTTCCTCACCCTTCTGTGAGGTGGGCCCTCTGCTGTGAGGTCACTCCTGCCTGGCTGGCACACCCCACCTGGGCAACATCGGCCCTCTTGTGGCACTTGGAGCCTGCTGGGAGCCTCCTCCCCTCGGTGATGGGGGCCCTCTAGCGTCAGGCCCTAACTGCTGGGTACCCACATTTTCTGATACGTGCTAAGTGGTGCGAGGACACTCCTGCGAGGTTCCCATCCCCATGGGCATGTGGGCCTTCTGCTCTAAGGTCCCAACACCTGTGTTGTTCACCGTTTCATGATGTTGTCTCTCTGGTGTTAGTTCACTCAGGCCTAGATCCCATAGACTCTGTGCTCTGAGCCGACTGCTGGGAGGTTCCTACTGCTGGATTCCTTACCTTTTTTATTCTTTGGGTCCTGTGTTTTTATGCTCCTACTTCCTGACTCACTCCCAGCCCCTTTGTGATGTAGGTCCTCTGGTTTAAGGCCACATGTACCGGTTTCCTCACCTTTATTGATGTGGCCCCACTGGTGTGAGGACACTCCTGCCTGGTTCCCATCCCCTTGGTGATTGGGGCCCTCTTGTGAGAGTCTGATCCTGTCTGGATTCCTCACACTTCTGGGAGGTGGGCCCTCTGCTGTGAGGTCACTCCTGCCTGGCTGGCACACGTCACGTTGGCGATGTGGGCCCTCAGTTGGGAGTTGGTGCCTGCTGGGAGTCTCCTCCCCTCGGTAATGAGGGCCCTCTGGCGTCAGGCCCTAACTCATGGGCTCCCAAAATTTTCTGATGTGCGCCCTGTCGTGTGAGTACACTCCAGCCAGGGTCCCTTCCCTAGGGGATGTGGGCTTTCTGCTCTGTGGTCCCAACGGCTGGGTTGCTCACAGTGTCAGAATGTGGGCCCTCTGTTTTGAGTTCAGTCAGGCCTGGATCCCATAGCCTCGCTGCTCCTGGCCGCCTGCTGGGAGGTTCCAACTGCGGGATTCCTCACCTTTTTTACGCAATGGGCCCTCTGTTTTGAGGCTCCTCCTGCCTGCCTCACTCCCAGCCCCTTGGTGATGTGTGTCCTGTAGTTTGAGGCCACGTGTGCTGGGTCCGTCACATTTCGGTGATGTGGCCCCACTGGTGTGAGGACACTCCTGCCTGGTTTCCATTCCCTTGGTGATGTGGGCCCTCTGGTGAGAGTCTGATCCTCTTTGGGTTCCTCACACTTTTTTGTGGTTGGCCCTCTGCTCTGAGGTCACTCCTGCCTGGCTGGCACACCCCGCATTGGCGACGTCGGCCCTCTGGTAGCAGTTGGAGCTTGCTGGGAGCCTCCTCTCCTCAGTGATGAGGGCCCTCTGGCGTCCGGCCCTAACTGCTGGGCTCCCCACATTTTCTGTTGTGTGCCCACTGGTGCGATGACACTCCTGCTTGGTTCCCTTCCCCATGGGGATGTGGGCCTTTTGCTCTGAGGTCACAACGGCTGGGTTGCTTACAGTATCACGATGAGGGCCCTCTGTTGTGAGTTCATCACTGCCTGGATCCCATAGCCTCGGTGCTCTGGGCCGCCTGCTCGGATGTTCCAACTGCTGGATTCCTCACCTTTTTATACAATGGGCCATGTGTTTTGAGGTTAATCCTGCCTGCCTCGCTCTGAGACCCATGGTGATGTGGGACTTCTGGTTTGAGGCCACATGTGCTGGGTACCTCAACTTTCGATGATGTGGCCCCACGGGTGTGAGGACACTCGTGCCTGATTCCCAGCCCCTTGCTTATGTGGGCACTCTGGTGAGAGTCTGATCATGACTGGGTTCCTTACCCTTCTGTGAGGTGGGCGCTCTGATGTGAGGTCACTCCTGCCTGGATGGCTCACGTCGCCTTGGCGACGTAGGCCCTCTGTTGGCCACTGAAGCATGCTGGGAGCCTCCTACCCTCTTTAATGAGGGCCCTGGAAGAAACGCATATGCCCTTTTTGACCAAGTGCATCATTGTCGAAGTTCTGCCTCTTCTCCTATACTTTCAGAGGACTTCCCATCTACCTCCTGAAATCGTATTCCTGGAATTCTGCCCCGCGTTCAAGTCCTCTTTGCAGCCTTACTTCAATATATTTTTGGACGATAGCTGTCATTCATAACTCTGCAGGTTTGTGAATTACAGTGCCCCTGAGCTCGTTTCCTCAACTCGCTTTCTTGTGAGCTGGCCGCAAAACCGCAGGATTGCTGCAGGCCCTAATCTGTTTCTGTCAGGGCACACTGAGCCTTTGGTGAATTCCTCTTCCTGGTCGGAAATGAGCGTTCCATTTGCCCGTGCAGACACCTACAGCTAGTCTCTCATTGTTTCTCCCTATTCCTGTTAATCTTGCGTAGAAATTGCAAACTGTGCCAAACAGGAGGTTAAAGGCACTGACTCTCCAAGTGGGGAGAATGTTAGTAAAGTGTCTGGAATGGTGAACCCGAGTACCAGGGTTCGAAAACTGAGATATATTTGAAAACGTTTCCCAATCACACGGTGGACAATACTCTGGGTTTCCCATGCATGTCTTAGTTGAAGGAAGAATCCCTTAAACCTGGAGAGCTGGGAACCATGGAATGGGTACCATGCTGTATGACTACAAAGGGTCTGCGTTTGCTCACCGAACCTCACAAATGCTATCAGCCCGAAGTGTCCAGCCGTATATCTCACCCAGCTCTGGGTGTAGATGTGGTAAATCCAGGTTGCATCACAAGCCCTGAATGAATTATTTAAGAATTGCTCTCTATTTCACTGTCAATGTGTTTTGGTTTTGAAATTTATTTTGATAATGGGATTTAACGGATTTTCACTGCTGCGTTTAGGCCGCTGTACACACGCTTGATTTCCTTATGGAGACATATAAATCCATGGGTATTAAGATTCTTACTTGTCAGGTATCTTGCCAGGCGTTGAATATGGGGTGTTGAGTCCATTTCGTTGAGCAAGGAGTAGGTCTTGTCTATTATATATTTGGCTTATGGAACGGTATCTGTGCTAATTTCAATCTCTGGTTTTATGCAGCACCCCAACTCACCTTTCCCCATAAGCAAGCATAAGTTGGTTTTCTAAATTTGAGACCCTGTTCTGTTTTGTAATTCAGTTTATGTGTAGCCAAGTTTACATTCCGTGTATTACTGATATATTATGATGTTTCTTTTTCTGTGTGACTTATTTCTCGTAGAATCATCGTACCTGAATCCACTCATTATGCCGCTATGGGCCTGAAGACGTAGATTTCATTGCTGAGAGATATTCCATTGTACGTGCGTACCACAATTTCTTTATCCATTTTTTGCTTTCTGGGATATTTAACTTGTACCGTAGACGAGGTTCTTGTAAACAGAGCCATCCCAAACTCTGGGGTGGCTGTGTGTTTTTGATTTTAATTTCCCTAAGCTATAGGACCATAAGTGGAAGTGCCATAGGCTGTGTTGCTTTGTTTCCTACGTGTTTCAGGATACACCATACATTTCTCCAGAGTGGCTGTTGGCAATTTACATCCCGCCCATCAGCATAACAAGGCTCCCTGTTCTCCATGACCTGTCCTGTCTTTCTGCATTTTACTCTTTTTTCAGATGGCCCTTTTGACCGGGGGGCAGTGAGACTTCATTGTAGTGCAGATTTCCTTTACACGCTTGCTTGGTTGGCCAAAAAGGGCGTATGCGTTTTTTCCTGAATATATTCAGGAAAAAACGCATACGCCCTTTTTGGCCAAGTGCATCATTGTCGACATTCTGCCTCTTTTCCTATGCTTTAAGTGCAATTCCAGTCTACCCCCTGAAATCGTTTTCCTGAAATTCTGCCCCGCTTTCAAGTCCTCTTTGAAGACTTACTTCAGTACATTTTTGGACGAAAGCTGTCATTCATAACTCTGCAGGATTGTGAATTACAGTTCCCCTGAGCCCCTTTCTTCAACTCGTTTTCTTGTGAGCTGGCCGCAAAACCGCAGGATTGCTTCAGGCCCTAATCTCTTTCCAGCAGGGCACGCTGAGCTTTTGGTTAATTCCTCTTCCTGGTGGGAAATGAGCGTTCCATTTGCCCGTGCAGACACCAACAGCTAGTCTCTCATTGGTTCTCCCTATGCCTGTTCATCTTGCGCAGAAATTGCAAACTGTGCCAAACAGGAGGTTAACGGCACTGACTCTCCAAGTGGGGAGAGTGTTAGTAAAGCGTCTGGAATGGTGAACCCGAGTACCAGGGAACGAAAACTTAGATGCATTTGAAAACGTTTCCCAATCACACGGCAGACGATAGTCCGGGTTTCCCATTCATGTTTTAGCTGAAGGAAGAATCCCTTAAACCTGGAGAGTTGGGACCCATGGAATGGGTACCATGCAGTATGACTACAAAGGGTCTGCGTTTGCTCACCGAACCTCACCAATGCTATCAGCCTGAAGTGTCCAGCCTTATGTCTCACCCAGCTCTGGGTGTAGATGTGGGAAATCCAGGTTGCATCACAAGCCCTGAATGAATTATTTAAGAATTGCTCTCTATTTCACTGTCATTTTGTTTTGTTTTTGAAATTTATTTTGATAATGGGATTTATCGGATTTTCACTGCTGCGTTTAGGCCGCTGTACACACGCTTGATTTCCTTATGGAGACATATAAATCCATGGGTTTTAAGATTCTTACTTGTTAGGTATCTTGCCAGGCATTGAATATGGGGTGTTGAGTCCATTTCGTTGAGCAAGGAGTAGGTCTTGTCTATTATATATTTGGCTTATGGAACGGTATCTGTGCTAATTTCAATCTCTGGTTTTATGCAGCACCCCAACTCACCTTTCCCCATAAGCAAGCATAAGTTGGTTTTCTAAATTTGAGACCCTGTTCTGTTTTGTAATTCAGTTCATGGGTAGCCAAGTTTACATTCCGTGTATTAGTGATATCTTATGATGTTTCTTTTTTGTGTGACTTATTTCTCGTAGAATCATCATACCTGAATCCACTCATTATGCCGCTACGGGCCTGATGACGTAGATTTCATTGCTGAGTGATATTCCATTGTACGTGCGTACCACAACTTCTTTATCCATTTTTTACTTTCTGGGATATTTTACTTGTACCGTAGACGAGGTTCTTGTAAACAGAGCCGTCCCAAACTCTGGGGTGGCTGTGTGTTTTTGATTTTAATTTCCCTAAGCTATAGGACCATAAGTGGAAGTGACATAGGCTCTGTTGCTTTGTTTCCTACGTGTTTCAGGAAACCCCATACACTTCTCCAGAGTGGCTGTTTGCAATTTACATCCCCCCCATCAGCATAACAAGTCTCCCTGTTCTCCATGACCTGTCCTGCCTTTCTGGATTTTACACTTTTTCAGATGCCCCTTTTGACCGGGGGGCAGTGAGACTACATTGTAGTGCAGATTTCATTTACCTGCTTGCTTGCTTGGCCAAAAATGGCGTATGCGTTTTTTCCTGAATATATTCAGGAAAAAACGCAGACGCACTTTTTGGCCAGTGCATCATTGTCGACATTCTGCCTCTATTCCTATGCTTTAAGTGCAATTCCAGTCTACCCCCTGAAATCGTTTTCCTGAAATTCTGCCCCGCTTTCAAGTCCTCTTCGAAGACTTACTTCAATACATTTTTGGACGATAGCTGTCATTCATAACTCTGCAGGTTTGTGAATTACAGTGCCCCTGAGCTCGTTTCCTCAACTCGCTTTCTTGTGAGCTGGCCTCAAAACCGCAGGATTGCTGCAGGCCCTAATCTGTTTCCGTCAGGGCACACTGAGCCTTTGGTGAATTGCTCTTCCTGGTGGGAATTGAGCGTTAAATTTGTTCGTGCAGACACCAACAGCTAGTCTCTCATTGGTTCTCCCTATGCCTGTTCATCTTGCGCAGAAATTGCAAACTGTGCCAAACAGGAGGTTAACGGCACTGACTCTCCAAGTGGGGAGAGTGTTAGTAAAGCGTCTGGAATGGTGAACCCGAGTACCAGGGGACGAAAACTTAGATGCATTTGAAAACGTTTCCCAATCACACGGCGGACGATAGTCTGGGTTTCCCATTCATGTTTTAGCTGAAGGAAGAATCCCTTAAACCTGGAGAGTTGGGACCCATGGAATGGGTACCATGCAGTATGACTACAAAGGGTCTGCGTTTGCTCACCGAACCTCACCAATGCTATCAGCCTGAAGTGTCCAGCCTTATGTCTCACCCAGCTCTGGGTGTAGATGTGGGAAATCCAGGTTGCATCACAAGCCCTGAATGAATTATTTAAGAATTGCTCTCTATTTCACTGTCATTTTGTTTTGTTTTTGAAATTTATTTTGATAATGGGATTTATCGGATTTTCACTGCTGCGTTTAGGCCGCTGTACACACGCTTGATTTCCTTATGGAGACATATAAATCCATGGGTTTTAAGATTCTTACTTGTTAGGTATCTTGCCAGGCATTGAATATGGGGTGTTGAGTCCATTTCGTTGAGCAAGGAGTAGGTCTTGTCTATTATATATTTGGCTTATGGAACGGTATCTGTGCTAATTTCAATCTCTGGTTTTATGCAGCACCCCAACTCACCTTTCCCCATAAGCAAGCATAAGTTGGTTTTCTAAATTTGAGACCCTGTTCTGTTTTGTAATTCAGTTCATGGGTAGCCAAGTTTACATTCCGTGTATTAGTGATATCTTATGATGTTTCTTTTTTGTGTGACTTATTTCTCGTAGAATCATCATACCTGAATCCACTCATTATGCCGCTACGGGCCTGATGACGTAGATTTCATTGCTGAGTGATATTCCATTGTACGTGCGTACCACAACTTCTTTATCCATTTTTTGCTTTCTGGGATATTTTACTTGTACCGTAGACGAGGTTCTTGTAAACAGAGCCGTCCCAAACTCTGGGGTGGCTGTGTGTTTTTGATTTTAATTTCCCTAAGCTATAGGACCATAAGTGGAAGTGACATAGGCTCTGTTGCTTTGTTTCCTACGTGTTTCTGGAAACACCATACACTTCTCCAGAGTGGTTGTTGGCAATTTACATCCCGCCCATCAGCATGACAAGGCTCCCTGTTCTCCATGACCTGTCCTGCCTTTCTGGATTTTACACTTTATTCAGATGGCTCTTTTGACCGGGGGGCCAGTGAGACTTCACTGTAGTGCAGATTTCTTTTACACGCTTGCTTGGTTGGCCAAAAAGTGCGTATGCGTTTTTTCCTGAATATATTCAGGAAAAAACGCATACGCCCTTTTTGGCCAAGTGCATCGTTGTTGACATTCTGCCTCTTTTCCTATGCTTTTAGTACAATTCCAGTCTACCCCCTGAAATCGTTTTCCTGAAATTCTGCCCCGCTTTCAAGTCCTCTTCGAAGACTTACTTCAATACATTTTTTGACGATAGCTGTCATTCATAACTCTGCAGGTTTGTGAATTACAGTGCCCCTGAGCTCATGTCTTCAACTCGCTTTCTTGTGAGCTGGCCACAAAACCGCAGGATTGCTTCAGGCCAAAGTCTCTTTCCGGCAGGGCATGCTGAGCCTTTGTTTAATTCCTCTTCCTGGTCGGAAATGAGCGTTCCATTTGCCCGTGCAGACACCTACAGCTAGTCTCTCATTGCTTGTCCCTATTCCTGTTCATCTTGCACAAAAATTGCAAAGTGTGCCAAACAGGAGGTAAAATGCACTGACTCTCCAAGTGGGGAGAGTGTTAGTAAAGCGTTCAAATGTTGAACCCGAGTACCAGGGGACGAAAACTGAGATGCATTTGAAAACGTTTCCCAATCACATGGTGGACCATACTCTGGGTTTTCCATGCATGTTTTAGCTGAAGGAAGAATCCCTTAAACCTGGAGAGTTGGGACCCATGGAATAGGTACCATGCAGTATGACTTCAAAGCGTCTGCGTTTGTTCACCGAACCTCACCAATGCTATCAGCCCGAAGTGTCCAGCCTTATGTCTCATCCAGCTCTGGGTGTAGATGTGGTAAATCCAGGTTGCATCACAAGCCCTGAATGAATTATTTAAGAATTGCTCTCTATTTCACTGTCATTGTGTTTTGTTTTTGAAATTTATTTTGATAATGGGATTTATCGGATTTTCACTGCTGCGTTTAGGCCGCTGTACACATGCTTGATTTCCTTATGGAGACATATAAATCCATGGGTTTTAAGATTCTTACTTGTCAGGTATCTTGCCAGGCGTTGAATATGGGGTGTTGAGTCCATTTCGTTGAGCAAGGAGTAGGGCTTGTCTATTATATATTTGGCTTATGGAACGGTATCTGTGCTAATTTCAATCTCTGGTTTTATGCAGCACCCCAACTCACCTTTCCCCATAAGCAAGCATAAGTTGGTTTTCTAAATTTGAGACCCTGTTCTGTTTTGTAATTCAGTTCATGGGTAGCCAAGTTTTCATTCCGTGTATTAGTCATATCTTATGATGTTTCTTTTTCTGTGTGACTTATTTCTCGTAAAATCATCATACTTGAATCCACTCATTATGCCGCTACGTGCCTGAAGACGTAGATTTCATTGCTGAGTGATATTCCATTGTACGTGCGTACCAGAACTTCTTTATCGATTTTTTCCTTTCTCGGATATTTAACTTGTACGGTAGACAAGGTTCTTGTAAACAGAGCCATCCCAAACTTTAGGGTGGCTGTGTGTTTGTGATTTTAATTACCCTAAGCTATAGGACCATAGTGGAAGTGACATAGGCTGTCTTGCTTTGTTTCCTACGTGTTTCAGGATACACCATACATTTCTCCAGAGTGGCTGTTGGCAATTTACATCCCGCCCATCAGCATAACAAGGCTCCCTGTTCTCCAAGACCTGTCCTGCCTTTCTGGATTTTACACTTTTTTCAGATGGCCCTTTTGACTGGGGGGCAGTGAGACTTCATTGTAGTGCAGATTTCCTTTACACGCTTGCTTGGTTGGCCAAAAAGGGCGTATGCGTTTTTTCCTGAAAATATTCAGGAAAAAACGCATACGCCCTTTTTGGCCAAGTGCATCATTGTCGACATTCTGCCTCTTTTCCTATGCTTTAAGTGCAATTCCAGTCTACCCCCTGAAATCGTTTTCCTGAAATTCTGCCCCGCTTTCAAGTCCTCTTTGAAGACTTACTTCAATACATTTTTGGACGATAGCTGTCATTCATAACTCTGCAGGTTTTTGAATTACAGTGCCTCTGAGCTCCTTTCTTCAACTCCTTTTCTTGTGAGCTGCCCGCAAAACCGCAGGATTGCTTCAGGCCGTAATATGTTTCCAGCCGGGCACGCTGAGCCTTTGGTTAATTCCACTTCCTGGTGGGAAATGATCGTTCAATTTGCCCGTGCAGACACCAATAGGTAGTCTCTCATTGGTTCTCCCTATGCCTGTTCATCTTGCGCAGAAATTGCAAACTGTGCCAAACAGGAGGTTAAAGGCACTGACTCTCCAAGTGGGGAGAGTGTTAGTAAAGCGTCTGGAATGGTGAACCCGAGTACCAGGGGACGAAAACTGAGATGCATTTGAAAACGTTTCCCAATCACACGGCAGACGATAGTCCGGGTTTCCCATTCATGTTTTAGCTGAAGGAAGAATCCCTTAAACCTGGAGAGTTGGGACCCATGGAATGGGTACCATGCAGTATGACTACAAAGGGTCTGCGTTTGCTCACCGAACCTCACCAATGCTATCAGCCTGAAGTGTCCAGCCTTATGTCTCACCCAGCTCTGGGTGTAGATGTGGGAAATCCAGGTTGCATCACAAGCCCTGAATGAATTATTTAAGAATTGCTCTCTATTTCACTGTCATTTTGTTTTGTTTTTGAAATTTATTTTGATAATGGGATTTATCGGATTTTCACTGCTGCGTTTAGGCCGCTGTACACACGCTTGATTTCCTTATGGAGACATATAAATCCATGGGTTTTAAGATTCTTACTTGTTAGGTATCTTGCCATGCATTGAATATGGGGTGTTGAGTCCATTTCGTTGAGCAAGGAGTAGGTCTTGTCTATTATATATTTGGCTTATGGAACGGTATCTGTGCTAATTTCAATCTCTGGTTTTATGCAGCACCCCAACTCACCTTTCCCCATAAGCAAGCATAAGTTGGTTTTCTAAATTTGAGACCCTGTTCTGTTTTGTAATTCAGTTCATGGGTAGCCAAGTTTACATTCCGTGTATTAGTGATATCTTATGATGTTTCTTTTTTGTGTGACTTATTTCTCGTAGAATCATCATACCTGAATCCACTCATTATGCCGCTACGGGCCTGATGACGTAGATTTCATTGCTGAGTGATATTCCATTGTACGTGCGTACCACAACTTCTTTATCCATTTTTTACTTTCTGGGATATTTTACTTGTACCGTAGACGAGGTTCTTGTAAACAGAGCCGTCCCAAACTCTGGGGTGGCTGTGTGTTTTTGATTTTAATTTCCCTAAGCTATAGGACCATAAGTGGAAGTGACATAGGCTCTGTTGCTTTGTTTCCTACGTGTTTCAGGAAACCCCATACACTTCTCCAGAGTGGCTGTTTGCAATTTACATCCCCCCCATCAGCATAACAAGTCTCCCTGTTCTCCATGACCTGTCCTGCCTTTCTGGATTTTACACTTTTTCAGATGCCCCTTTTGACCGGGGGGCAGTGAGACTACATTGTAGTGCAGATTTCATTTACCTGCTTGCTTGCTTGGCCAAAAATGGCGTATGCGTTTTTTCCTGAATATATTCAGGAAAAAACGCAGACGCACTTTTTGGCCAGTGCATCATTGTCGACATTCTGCCTCTATTCCTATGCTTTAAGTGCAATTCCAGTCTACCCCCTGAAATCGTTTTCCTGAAATTCTGCCCCGCTTTCAAGTCCTCTTCGAAGACTTACTTCAATACATTTTTGGACGATAGCTGTCATTCATAACTCTGCAGGTTTGTGAATTACAGTGCCCCTGAGCTCGTTTCCTCAACTCGCTTTCTTGTGAGCTGGCCTCAAAACCGCAGGATTGCTGCAGGCCCTAATCTGTTTCCGTCAGGGCACACTGAGCCTTTGGTGAATTGCTCTTCCTGGTGGGAATTGAGCGTTAAATTTGTTCGTGCAGACACCAACAGCTAGTCTCTCATTGGTTCTCCCTATGCCTGTTCATCTTGCGCAGAAATTGCAAACTGTGCCAAACAGGAGGTTAACGGCACTGACTCTCCAAGTGGGGAGAGTGTTAGTAAAGCGTCTGGAATGGTGAACCCGAGTACCAGGGGACGAAAACTTAGATGCATTTGAAAACGTTTCCCAATCACACGGCGGACGATAGTCTGGGTTTCCCATTCATGTTTTAGCTGAAGGAAGAATCCCTTAAACCTGGAGAGTTGGGACCCATGGAATGGGTACCATGCAGTATGACTACAAAGGGTCTGCGTTTGCTCACCGAACCTCACCAATGCTATCAGCCTGAAGTGTCCAGCCTTATGTCTCACCCAGCTCTGGGTGTAGATGTGGGAAATCCAGGTTGCATCACAAGCCCTGAATGAATTATTTAAGAATTGCTCTCTATTTCACTGTCATTTTGTTTTGTTTTTGAAATTTATTTTGATAATGGGATTTATCGGATTTTCACTGCTGCGTTTAGGCCGCTGTACACACGCTTGATTTCCTTATGGAGACATATAAATCCATGGGTTTTAAGATTCTTACTTGTTAGGTATCTTGCCAGGCATTGAATATGGGGTGTTGAGTCCATTTCGTTGAGCAAGGAGTAGGTCTTGTCTATTATATATTTGGCTTATGGAACGGTATCTGTGCTAATTTCAATCTCTGGTTTTATGCAGCACCCCAACTCACCTTTCCCCATAAGCAAGCATAAGTTGGTTTTCTAAATTTGAGACCCTGTTCTGTTTTGTAATTCAGTTCATGGGTAGCCAAGTTTACATTCCGTGTATTAGTGATATCTTATGATGTTTCTTTTTTGTGTGACTTATTTCTCGTAGAATCATCATACCTGAATCCACTCATTATGCCGCTACGGGCCTGATGACGTAGATTTCATTGCTGAGTGATATTCCATTGTACGTGCGTACCACAACTTCTTTATCCATTTTTTGCTTTCTGGGATATTTTACTTGTACCGTAGACGAGGTTCTTGTAAACAGAGCCGTCCCAAACTCTGGGGTGGCTGTGTGTTTTTGATTTTAATTTCCCTAAGCTATAGGACCATAAGTGGAAGTGACATAGGCTCTGTTGCTTTGTTTCCTACGTGTTTCTGGAAACACCATACACTTCTCCAGAGTGGTTGTTGGCAATTTACATCCCGCCCATCAGCATGACAAGGCTCCCTGTTCTCCATGACCTGTCCTGCCTTTCTGGATTTTACACTTTATTCAGATGGCTCTTTTGACCGGGGGGCCAGTGAGACTTCACTGTAGTGCAGATTTCTTTTACACGCTTGCTTGGTTGGCCAAAAAGTGCGTATGCGTTTTTTCCTGAATATATTCAGGAAAAAACGCATACGCCCTTTTTGGCCAAGTGCATCGTTGTTGACATTCTGCCTCTTTTCCTATGCTTTTAGTACAATTCCAGTCTACCCCCTGAAATCGTTTTCCTGAAATTCTGCCCCGCTTTCAAGTCCTCTTCGAAGACTTACTTCAATACATTTTTTGACGATAGCTGTCATTCATAACTCTGCAGGTTTGTGAATTACAGTGCCCCTGAGCTCATGTCTTCAACTCGCTTTCTTGTGAGCTGGCCACAAAACCGCAGGATTGCTTCAGGCCAAAGTCTCTTTCCAGCAGGGCATGCTGAGCCTTTGTTTAATTCCTCTTCCTGGTCGGAAATGAGCGTTCCATTTGCCCGTGCAGACACCTACAGCTAGTCTCTCATTGCTTGTCCCTATTCCTGTTCATCTTGCACAAAAATTGCAAAGTGTGCCAAACAGGAGGTAAAATGCACTGACTCTCCAAGTGGGGAGAGTGTTAGTAAAGCGTTCAAATGTTGAACCCGAGTACCAGGGGACGAAAACTGAGATGCATTTGAAAACGTTTCCCAATCACATGGTGGACCATACTCTGGGTTTTCCATGCATGTTTTAGCTGAAGGAAGAATCCCTTAAACCTGGAGAGTTGGGACCCATGGAATAGGTACCATGCAGTATGACTTCAAAGCGTCTGCGTTTGTTCACCGAACCTCACCAATGCTATCAGCCCGAAGTGTCCAGCCTTATGTCTCATCCAGCTCTGGGTGTAGATGTGGTAAATCCAGGTTGCATCACAAGCCCTGAATGAATTATTTAAGAATTGCTCTCTATTTCACTGTCATTGTGTTTTGTTTTTGAAATTTATTTTGATAATGGGATTTATCGGATTTTCACTGCTGCGTTTAGGCCGCTGTACACATGCTTGATTTCCTTATGGAGACATATAAATCCATGGGTTTTAAGATTCTTACTTGTCAGGTATCTTGCCAGGCGTTGAATATGGGGTGTTGAGTCCATTTCGTTGAGCAAGGAGTAGGGCTTGTCTATTATATATTTGGCTTATGGAACGGTATCTGTGCTAATTTCAATCTCTGGTTTTATGCAGCACCCCAACTCACCTTTCCCCATAAGCAAGCATAAGTTGGTTTTCTAAATTTGAGACCCTGTTCTGTTTTGTAATTCAGTTCATGGGTAGCCAAGTTTTCATTCCGTGTATTAGTCATATCTTATGATGTTTCTTTTTCTGTGTGACTTATTTCTCGTAAAATCATCATACTTGAATCCACTCATTATGCCGCTACGGGCCTGAAGACTTAGATTTCATTGCTGAGTGATATTCCATTGTACGTGCGTACCAGAACTTCTTTATCGATTTTTTCCTTTCTCGGATATTTAACTTGTACGGTAGACAAGGTTCTTGTAAACAGAGCCATCCCAAACTTTAGGGTGGCTGTGTGTTTGTGATTTTAATTACCCTAAGCTATAGGACCATAGTGGAAGTGACATAGGCTGTCTTGCTTTGTTTCCTACGTGTTTCAGGATACACCATACATTTCTCCAGAGTGGCTGTTGGCAATTTACATCCCGCCCATCAGCATAACAAGGCTCCCTGTTCTCCAAGACCTGTCCTGCCTTTCTGGATTTTACACTTTTTTCAGATGGCCCTTTTGACTGGGGGGCAGTGAGACTTCATTGTAGTGCAGATTTCCTTTACACGCTTGCTTGGTTGGCCAAAAAGGGCGTATGCGTTTTTTCCTGAAAATATTCAGGAAAAAACGCATACGCCCTTTTTGGCCAAGTGCATCATTGTCGACATTCTGCCTCTTTTCCTATGCTTTAAGTGCAATTCCAGTCTACCCCCTGAAATCGTTTTCCTGAAATTCTGCCCCGCTTTCAAGTCCTCTTTGAAGACTTACTTCAATACATTTTTGGACGATAGCTGTCATTCATAACTCTGCAGGTTTTTGAATTACAGTGCCTCTGAGCTCCTTTCTTCAACTCCTTTTCTTGTGAGCTGCCCGCAAAACCGCAGGATTGCTTCAGGCCGTAATATGTTTCCAGCCGGGCACGCTGAGCCTTTGGTTAATTCCACTTCCTGGTGGGAAATGATCGTTCAATTTGCCCGTGCAGACACCAATAGGTAGTCTCTCATTGGTTCTCCCTATGCCTGTTCATCTTGCGCAGAAATTGCAAACTGTGCCAAACAGGAGGTTAAAGGCACTGACTCTCCAAGTGGGGAGAGTGTTAGTAAAGCGTCTGGAATGGTGAACCCGAGTACCAGGGGACGAAAACTGAGATGCATTTGAAAACGTTTCCCAATCACACGGCGGACGATAGTCTGGGTTTCCCATGCATGTTTTAGCTGAAGGAAGAATCCCTTAAACCTGGAGAGTTGGGACCCATGGAATGGGTACCATGCAGTATGACTTCAAAGGGTCTGCGTTTGCTCACCGAACCTCACCAATGCTATCAGCCCGAAGTGCCCAGCCTTATGTCTCACCCAGCTCTGGGTGTAGATGTGGTAAATCCAGGTTGCATCACAAGCCCTGAATGAATTATTTAAGAATTGCTCTCTATTTCACTGTCATTGTGTTTTGTTTTTGAAATTTATTTTGATAATGGGATTTATCGCATTTTCACTGCTGCGTTTAGGCCGCTGTACACACGCTTGATTTCCTTATGGAGACATATAAATCCATGGGTTTTAAGATTCTTACTTGTCAGGTATCTTGCCAGGCGTTGAATATGGGGTGTTGAGTCCATTTCGTTGAGCAAGGAGTAGGTCTTGTCTATTATATATTTGGCTTATGGAACGGTATCTGTGCTAATTTCAATCTCTGGTTTTATGCAGCACCCCAACTCACCTTTCCCCATAAGCAAGCATAAGTTAGTTTTCTAAATTTGAGACCCTGTTCTGTTTTGTAATTCAGTTCCTGTGTAGCCAACTTTACATTCCGTGTATTAGTGATATCTTATGATGTTTCTTTTTCTGTGTGACTTATTTCTCGTAGAATCATCGTACCTGAATCCACTCATTAGGCCGCTACGGGTCTGATGACGTAGATTTCATTGCTGAGTGATATTCCATTGTACGTGCGTACCACAACTTCTTTATCCATTTTTTGCTTTCTGGGATATTTTACTTGTACCGTAGACGAGGTTCTTGTAAACAGAGCCGTCACAAACTCTGGGGTGGCTGTGTGTTTTTGATTTTAATTTCCCTAAGCTATAGGACCATAAGTGGAAGTGCCATAGGCTGTGTTGCTTTGTTTCCTACGTGTTTCTGGAAACACCATACACTTTTCCAGAGTGGTTGTTGGCAATTTACATCCCGCCCATCAGCATGACAAGGCTCCCTGTTCTCCATGACCTGTCGTGCCTTTCTGGAATTTACACATTTTTCAGATGGCCCTTTTGACCTGGGGGCAGTGAGACTTCATTGTAGTACACATTTCCTTTACACGGTTGCTTGGTTGGCCAAAAAGGGCGTATGCGTTTTTTCCTGAATATATTCAGGAAAAAACGCATACGCACTTTTTGGCCAAGTGCATCATTGTCGACATTCTGCCTCTAATCTTATTCTTTAAGTGCAATTCCAGTCTACCCCCTGAAATCGTTTTCCTGAAATTCTGCCCCGATTTCACGTCCTCTTCGAAGACTTACTTCAAAACATTTTTGGACGATAGCTGTCATTCATTACTCTGCAATTTTGTGAATTACAGTGCCCCTGAGCTCCTTTCTTCAACTCGCTTTCTTGTGAGCTGGCCGCAAACCCGCAGGATTGTTTCAGGCCCTAATATGGTTCCGGCATGGCATGCTGAGCCTTTGGTGAATTGCTCTTCCTGGTGGGAAATGAGCGTTAAATTTGTTCGTGCAGACACCTACAGCTAATCTCTCATTGGTTCTCCCTATTCCTGTTCATCTTGCGCAGAAATTCCAAACAATGCCAAACAGGAGGTTAAAGGCACTGACTCTCCAAGTGGGGAGAGTGTTAGTAAAGCGTCTGGAATGGTAAAACCGAGTACGAGGGGACGAAAACTGAGATGCATTTGAAAACGTTTCCCAATCACACGGCGGACGATAGTCTGCGTTTCCCATGCATGTTTTAGCTGAAGGAAGAATCCCTTAAACCTTGAGAGTTGGGACTCATGGAATGGGTACCATGAAGTATGACTTCAAAGGGTCTGCGTTTGCTCACCGAACCTCACCAATGCTATCAGCCCGAAGTGTCCAGCCTTATGTCTCACCCAGCTCTGGGTGTAGAACAGGTAAATCCAGGTTGCATCACAAGACCTTAATGAATTATTTAAGAATTGCTCTCTATTTCACTGTCATTGTGTTTTGTTTTGAAATTTATTTTGATAATGGGATTTATCGGATTTTCACTGCTGCATTTAGGTCGCTGAACACGCTCTTGATTTCCTTATGGAGACATATAAATCCATGGGTTTTAAGATTCTTACTTCTCAGGTATCTTCCCAGGCGTTGAATATGGGGTGTTGAGTCCATTTCGTTGAGCAAGGAGTAGGTCTTGTCTATTATATATTTGGCTTATGGAACGGTATCTGTGCTAATTTCAATCTCTGGTTTTATGCAGCACCCCAACTCACCTTTCCCCTTAAGCAAGCATAAGTTGGTTTTCTCAATTTGAGACCCTGCTCTGTTTTGTAATTCAGTTCATGTGTAGCCAAGTTTACACTCCGTGTATTAGGGATATCTAATGATGTTTCTTTTTCTGTGTGACTTATTTCTCGTAGAATCATGGTACCTGAATCCACTCATTATGCCGCTAGGGTCCTGATGACGTAGATTTCATTGCTGAGTGATATTCCATTGTACGTGCGTACCAGAACTTCTTTATCCATTTTTTGCTTTCTCGGATATTTAACTTGTACCGTAGACGAGGTTCTTGTAAACAGTGCCGTCCCAAACTTTGGGGTGGCTCAGTCTTTTTGATTTTAATTTCCCTAAGCGATAGGACCATAAGTGGAAGTACCATAGGCTGTGTTGCTTTGTTTCCTACCTGTTTC